>NC_050180.1:1866915-2579415 GCF_008315115.2 Sander lucioperca | reverse complement strand
GGAGGAAAAAGGTTGTGTGCGTCAGTGTGTGAGTGCTTGTAGCATGGTACTGGGTAAGAGAGGAAGAGGAGACGGAAGAAGTCACACAACATCAAGGAGCGATGACACAGACTGGCCCTGACAGCGCAGAGAACAGAATAATATCAGTTCTGCTGGGGAGGGAGAGGACGGAAGGAGAGGTTATTTTATCTGTCAGACGGACAGAAATGTCAAACCATCAGGGAAAGAGGAAGAAAAAAAGATGTAAAGACAGGTTGAAGTTTGAGATAAGTGCCATGCTGGACTGACGTGTGAAGGGAAAAAGGGCAGGAAAGAAAATGAAGAGATTTGAGAAACAGACAGACATACAGATAGAAAGATAGACAGACAGGCAGGCAGGCAGACAGATGGACAGATGGAGGGAGGGACGGACGGACGGGCGGGAAGGCGGCAAGGCAGGCAGGCATACAGGCAGGCAGGAAGACAGGCAGGCAGGCAGGCATACAGGCAGGCATACAGACAGACAGGCAGACAGGCATACAGACAGGCAGGAAGACAGGCAGGCAGACAGAGACAGACAGACAGCAAAGTGGAGTTTATTGTAATGACGGTCTTGACATCTGGAATCAAACATCTGGAATTCAAATATCTGGCATACGATTATATATTTAAATAAAAACATAGATGCACCTAACACTTTAATCTGCCGGTGTGAAAATCCCCAGCAATTGAGCTTGGAGACGCTGCGCCTGTGGCATGACGGGCTCTGTACTGCTCATTTGTCACAGTCACAGAGTGACTGACATTGTTTCCATGAGGATAAACAAACGCATTCCTCTTCATGATCATTATAAAGCCATTGAGGCAGACCTGGTGATGCTGTGTTATGACATGTGCAGCTCTCTTCCTGCCTCCTAGACAGCAGGAATGGTGGGAACCTGGAAATTATGGCCGCTCAGCACTTCTGTCAGTGGAAAAAGTGGCCATTGTTATGTCAATCACTTTGGCACGAAGAACACACCATGTTTGACGCGCGGAGTGCTGATACATGGTTCCAGGTTATGTTCAGTTATTTTAGGGTCTACTTGAGAGACTGCAGAGAGCACACAAATATTAAGTAAAACAGCACTATACAGCTCTGTCCTGTTTCTACCTGCCCATCACTATTCATGGCATACTATGATCATAATCAGTTATTTCTTTATAAGCTCCAAAGATAGATCATCGGGTTCAGTAAAGTGCTGCATGACATGCTGTCTGTCAGCAGAATTAGCTTTGCCCGTGTGGGTTCATGTTTACCATGCATTCCTTGCAATAGCATCAGTTCTATCAGAACTAGAGAGTAATTCTTCATTGAAAGAAGAGCAAAGAACGCCACTAAAGCATTTTCTTGATGGAAAAGAAACTTTCACTCTTCTCCCGATTGGCTTCGTCAGAGTTTGATAGACACATGGATCATCCAAACACCTGGAAGGTAATTTTGTTGAAAGTTCTTACCCTTACCCAAACAGTTTCCAATGATGGTTCTTGTATAACAAACCTCTCGCCTGGCGCGTCAAGTTAGGTTCATGTAGCTTCGATGATGCAGGATGACATCACCAAAACTGTCCAATGAATGAGCCAGTCTACATGTTTACATGTAATGAGTGAGAGTGATCACAACGACAACAACTAAAAGGCAACAATGGATCTTTTTTTCTCGTTTGTCCAAATAAACCAAACTACATGTGTAGAATTTGATGGTCTGAATGATTTACAGTAAGATAGTGAACGCAGGTTATTGGCAGCATCCATAGAAAATATCAAAACTTTATCAGCCTCATAACCCGAGTCCCTGTTCACCTGGGATGCCCAGCACAATAAACTACATAGTACTTACATGACTCTCAATAGCTTGTGATTAACTATTATCTCCTTTTTGAACTTACTCAAAGGCACCCTCCGGCTAATTCTTTCAATTTGAAAGAAACTGCATGAAAAGACAAGTTGAACACTGGGTGTCTGACGTGTAAATGCACTTCATTCTTGCTTGTTCTCGCTGTCTAGCTCTCCCTCTCTTTCTCACCATCATTATTTATCTCTTTCAATCTCTCCGCTCTCACAGCGTTTGGATGTTTGAGGACATTATGGACAGTTCACAGAGGACCCAGAGCGCCATCGATTTACACCTGAAGTACAGATGGCTTGCCAGCAGGGTATCTGTCCATAATCGCGACAGGGTTTAGATAACGATAGTAATGACTGCCGCGGTGAATAACAGCCTGCGTCTGGTGGAAGCTGTCTCTGCCGGCGAGCCCAACGCGCCGACAGCTCGGCTGGCCTGAGTGATCACAGACGCTGAGAGAACAGATTTCTGCATCTTCTCTCCGCTCATTAAGTCCTGTGGTGCGACAATCCACGACGTATGCAGCATGTTTCACTCAATTACATGTGTGTGGATTGCATTCATGACTGTTTCCAACAAGTTCACCAACTCAAAAATAGTTCTGCCTTTATTTTCTGGACACTGGTTGGAGACAGGAAAACTGAGGGAGAGTGAAGAGCAAGAACAATCATTGCCCCCGATGAACACAACCTTTTCAGATTTTGGTCAACTTTTTTTTTCAAACACACTTTGGTAACACTTTACTTGAAGGTATCGACATAATCGTGACATGACACTGTCATAACTATGACATGACACTGTCATGAACGTTATAAACAAGTCATAAACGTTTATGACTTCTGTCATTAAGTGTCATTCGGTTTTTGTCAAGACATGTTGACATTGTTTGGGTTGTCTTGATTATGACAACTTGACATTAATCAAAGTGACATTATCAAAAGTTGTCTTGGTCATGACAAGTTGACATTAAATTAGTTTGGAGTGCCCTTATTAAGACAACTTGACATTAAACAGGATGACATTATGTCAACTTGTCATGACAAAGACATCCTCTGGTAATGTCATCCTGGTTAATGTCAAGTTGTCATTACAAAGACATCCCAAACAAATTTAATGTCAACTTGCCATGACCAAGACAACTTCTGTGTCATCTTCATTCTGTTGTCATAATCAAGACAACCCAAACAATGTCAACTTGTCATGACAAAAACCGAATGACACTTAATGACAGAAGTCATGAACGTTTATGACTTGTTTATAACGTTTATGACACGTTCATGACAGTGTCATGTCATAGTTATGACAGTGTCATGTCACGATTATGTCGATACCTTCAAGTAAATGTTACATTCATCTCTGCCTCCATTAACACCCTGTTCTTTTTTCACTATTAATTTCCAAGACATTTGAAACTACGCAAATGACCAGAAGTACATCCTTGGAACATAACCCTCAGTCAACAATATAATCATCCAGAGAAGGTGTCTAATACCTATCTAATTTTAGATGAACAGTAAACCTTAGTGGGAGTTGGAGTTTATGTGAGCTAATATATGAATTATCTTTAACATAATTTATCTTAGAATGTGGATAGTAAACCCCAGAAACATGTTTCACTTTTTCAACAAAAAAAAACCAATCACAGATAGATTGCACTGTGTTGAAGAAGCTAGTGGAACAGCTGCTAGCCCAGAGGGGGTCAGAACTTTGGCTTTTAATATTGATCTGTAGCTTCTAGACATAATATTTTGTAATATTTTATAAACTGGTAACTGAATATATTCCAAATCAGATTAAATCACACTACATGTGCAGTTTTTATCTTGACTGAGTTGAGGATAAACCTGCATCCTGTTTCCTTTATGCATCTCCAGCCGCTTTCTAAATGGCTGCTGACTGTAAACAGCATGTTCACATTAGATCTTGAGTGTTGCTAAATGTTGGGCAGTTACTGACACTCAGCCCTCCATTCAGTGCTTTAGTAATACATTGTTCTCTGTTGTGTCTGAGTCACACTTTGGCGGGGACTTCAACAATGCCAAGCGCTCCCAGCAGCACCTGAACAGCCCCACAGTAGGCCCGTATCGAAAGCCAACCTCACTGTTTACGGCCCCCGTGTGACAGCGCTGACAGGGAACAATGGTGTGTATTGTGGCGCAGTACAATGCTCCTTTAATATGCTTTGACAAGGCGCGAGCAGTACAAGCCATTGCAAAGCATGTGGGTTGTCACTGAGATTATTAACTACAGTACTGTGTAATTGTATTATTCCCACGCTTTTGTTTGTCTTCCGCGATGACATGTTGCTCATAACAGAATCGATGGAAGTGAATGTGTACATACCTGGATTCTGCAGGCTTTACTAAAACATCCTGGACAGATCTGATGTCAGAGGTGTCTGAGAGTTGTCTAAGAGCAAATAAGTCAGCTAATACCCGCCCGCATTAAATTACATTAGTGTGACACAACCTCACGTTTCACAGCAAGGTGTCATCCTGTGTGTAGCACATTTGAAGAATGTGTGATGTACACACACAAACAGACCACCCACAACACACAGAACATGCACTTAGGTCAGGGGTGTCAAACTCAAATTCACTAAGGGCCTCATTGGAAAACTAGAAAATGCATTTCCTGCAGAAAATGCGTGCAAATGATAATTCATACAGAGTTATTCATTGTTCAGAAGCAGTGCCCTGTGTGACTGCAGGGTCCATTCGCCTCATTGGGGCTGCAGGGATATAGTTTGCAGCCCAGGCCATTATGTACATAAAAAATGTTCGGCCACATTTAGACAGAATATAGCACTGCTTGAAGAATGCAGCCCAATCATTCATTTAAATGACAGGAGCATCATCAAGCAATGCGCTGTTAGTCAATCCAATATGTGCGGGTGCAGATTTTTTTGTATTTTTACTGTTTACCAGGGGCATCGGACTGGGGGGAAAAAGGGGACTGAGTACCCAGAGCCCTCATGTGAGGAGGGCCCAAAAAGATGCTCCACATTTTCTATGGAGGGGCCCATAGAAAATGTCTTTCTACAGGGCCCAGAATTTTGTGCTACACCCCTGCTGTTTACCTCGTGACGGTCACAACAAATTCCTCATCATATCATAAACTGCTGTGCAGTGTGTTTTGACATGTGATGAGCCTTTAAACTCATGGATCTATTTCTCAAACCAGACTTCCTGGGGCCAGTTTTAACAAAACAAATGCAACATGCAAACTGTGATTTGAAACATAAGAGCATTTCCTCTTGTGTTATTGACACATTTTCCTAATCAAAATAAACACCATACTGACATCCCATGCATACACATGCAGGAACCCTGGAGAAATAATCTGCTATTTGCCAATTGCTTTTGTGACATTGTGCATTTTTTAAACTTTACACTGTGTGGTCTGAACGCCCACATGTTGGTCATTGTTCCTCCTGCTCACACAGACCCTGAAGAGATCCTTTTCCTATGTGGTTCCATTGTAATAGGGGTCAAAACCCAGTCTTCATTCCATGCAAAAATGACGCACGCCAAAGCTAAAAAGAGTTGCCGCAAGCTGAGTTAATCAAATCAAGTGTGCATTACGGATCGACCGATATGGATTTTTTAGTGCTGATGCCGATACCGATTTTTTTTCATCAGCCTTAGCCGATGACCGATACGGGCTGCCGATTTTCTTGAGCCGATATTTGGATCTACTATCTGCCACACTGGATTTGTTTTCGGAATCTGCTCTCCCATTTCTTTAAAAATAATAAACAAAAACACAGATCAGTGTTACTTCTGCAATCATCTTACATTCATATCACCCAAATTATGTGTGCAATGTGCATCATATGGATGGTTGTACTGCATATGGTTAACTGTGCAAGGGTGAAAGGCCTTCATCAACATCTACAACACAGCCTTGATGATGCATTGCTTGCTGACATATTATAAGACAGATATAATCAGGTCATCACAAAATGTTCTTTGTCAACACGTTTAAATAATTTAAGAAAACAACAAACCTGAAAAGTAGCCATTGAAATAAAGTGCTTGATTTGTAATTTAAGACTGCTGTGGGGGAGGGGCAGTGCATGGTCTGCACGTGAACTGCAGCGTCTCCAACAACACAGAGCTGCCTGTGGTCGCCTGTCTGTAAATAATGCTGAGAAAAAACTATCGGCGAACGCAGCAGCCGCATATTGGCCAATGCCGATACACGAAAAAACGCAAATATCAGCCCTATATATCGGCCGGCTGATAATGATCGGTATCACTAGTGTGCATCTTCCAAAGTTACTTTCACTTTAGTACCAAATTCACACAAAGATGTTGGAAGTTACATAATTTATTTGACTGCTGAAGCTTAATATCAGCTTTGGCTGACGTATAAAACGCATTGACAGGTAAAACAGTGACTACATTTAATGTACAGGACATACTGTATGGGCATATAAGTAATGTTTTAAAACAAAAGAGTCTGACAAAATGGGAACTTATCCTTTAAACACCACGCGTTTTAGTCAGCACGGAAACAAATGCTATGAAGCGTTTAGTGTAACATTAGCAGAAGGTGACAGACATTTACACCTCTATAATGTAATGTAGACACACATGACATCTGGCTTTGAAGGTTATACAGCTCACCGTCAAGCCTGGCTGACTGCCAGCCTCTAAAACAACATACAAAACTGATTTTAAGATTTGTTTCCCAGGAACCTTGAAATGCATAAACTGTAGGGATGGATGGACACTGTGTGTAATCCCTGCTGGTGAGTAGCCCCTTTGCTCTTTGTGTGTCTGAAGTCCCTTGGTAGTCCCATGGTCTCTGAGAAGTTAAAATCGTTGTGGTTTTCTATCTGAAGTCCCTTTCAAGGAGTGCATTGGATGAAACTATTTTTGGAATTAAGTCGATGCTGAGTGCCAGCTTTGTTCCAAGTGCCAATTTTGTCTATTTCAGAGCAGGGGGTTGGGTTTATGTCTTAAATGAGGTTGTCACAACTGATTATAATTCAATTACAAAGTAGGAAGTTAGTGTTTGCCAGTGTCAAGAGTAAAATGTTTACAATCCAGCCATCACTGCCTTTTAATAACTTCCATCACTGTCTATATTAATGGATATTAATCAGTGAAAAAAACATGTACCCAAAAATCCATGTGTAGCCTGTGCCATTTTCCAATTGAATGTGTCAGAATGTGTGACCTCACACAGACCTCAGACCAGACATACACACAGTTTGCTTATGTGAGCCCAGTGTGATAAAGTGAAGTGGAAACTGAAACAAAAGGTGAGAGACTGAATCTTCAAATACCCAAATTTACACCTGGCAATTAAATACAATCTGGATAGGTTATCTGTATAAGGAATAACACATGTTAATGCAGGTGTAAATGCATTCAGAATGTAATGGAAACAGAATGTGATCAGATCAGACAGACCACATTTGGAGGTAGTCAGGCTCACATTGTGATCAATAAACAAGATTTTTTTGTATCGGCATATTTTTACTGTTTACCAGGGGCGTCGGACTGGGGGGAAAAAGGGGACTGAGTACCTAGAGCCCTCATGTGAGGAGGGCTCAAAAAGATGCTAGAATGAATAGCTGTGGATGGAGGGCCCCATAGAAAATGTCTTTCTACAGGGCCCAGAATTTTGTGCTACACCCCTGCTGTTTACCTCGTGACGGTCACAACAAATTCCTCATCATATCATAAACTGCTGTGCAGTGTGTTTTGACATGTGATGAGCCTTTAAACTCATGGATCTATTTCTCAAACCAGACTTCCTGGGGCCAGTTTTAACAAAACAAATGCAACATGCAAACTGTGATTTGAAACATAAGAGCATTTCCTCTTGTGTTATTGACACATTTTCCTAATCAAAATAAACACCATACTGACATCCCATGCATACACATGCAGGAACCCTGGAGAAATCATCTGCTATTTGCCAATTGCTTTTGTGACATTGTGCATTTTTTAAACTTTACACTGTGTGGTCTGAACGCCCACATGTTGTTTCATTGTTCCTCTTGCTCACACAGGCCTTGAAGAGATCCTTTTCCTATGTGGTTCCATTGTAATAGGGGTCAAAACCCAGTCTTCATTCCATGCAAAAATGACTCACACCAAAGCTAAAAAGAGTTGCCGCATGCTGAGTTAATCAAATCAAGTGTGTATCTTCCAAAGTTACTTTGACTTTAGTACCAAATTCACACAAAGATGTTGGAAGTTACCTAATTTATTTGATGGGAACAGAATGCGATCGGATCAGCCTGACCACATTTGTAGGTAGTCAGGCACACATTGTGATCGGATCTTGCACAGGTTGACCATTCTGAAGAATGAAATCCACCCAACAAGTTGAAAGGTCAACTAACTCAGCATCTTCCTGCTGCTAAATCCTTGCAAGTCTTTAAAAAGTCATTTAAACCGAAATCAAGTCGCCACCAAGACCAGAATGTTTCAAGACTGAGACAAGACCAAGACTTTGAGGGGTTGAGACTAAGGCTATGTTTGAAGAGAAAACTCAAAAGTGGTGTTGCGTTCTCACTTTTTATTCCACGTTTTAGATGCACATTCTGGGGGGGAAATCTGCGTGCAGATGGTGACGCAAAAGTGTGTGAAATTCGATGTAGTATGCACACCAGGCGGCTAGGTGGTAGTGTGAAGCACTGCCACACAACACCACCAAGTCCGCGCGCATGCGTAGAACCTTCCTTCTATTTCTCTCCCTAGTAGCGCGAAGTGAACAACAAAAGCTGACAATTTAGTCTGGACAGACGAGGAGGTGCAGTTATTGCTCCAAACAATGCACACACGGCACACACACACACACGCACACACACACACACACACACGGCACACACACACACACACACACACACACACACACACACACATGTGGCGCACACACACAGCACACACACACACACACACACATGCAGCACACACAAACAAGGAGCGTTTTTAAGATTTCCACTCTGGAGGGTGGTTTCATTTTTTTTGCGTTTTTAAGGCCCAAAAACGGCGTTGCCGTCTAAACAAAAGGCACATCTGATAAAATATTTTGTAGTTTTCACCCGCGAGCGTATTCGTGTAAACAGGGCCTAAGACAAGACCAAGGCCAAGGCAGGGTGAGACGGAGTCAAGACCAAGACCAGACCAAACAACTGGCAAACAGCTGAAACTACATCCCTGAAACATACATATACACAACTAGCTAATATGTATAGCTTATATTCGATGAATCACTTTGGGTGAAGAGATTTCGGAAGAGTTTTGGAACAGAGGCAGATTGACGTTTGCTAGCTAGCTTCACTAGCGTCACTAACACTTAGCTTTCCTTTCTTTATGCTTCCTTTTTAAGTGGCGATAAAAATGTGAAGTGGTTCAGCGTTACATTGCAGAATTTACACTGCTGTGTGTTTTCTTTTAGATGTTGTTTTGCAAATAAACTCCTTATGGTTTAGGTAGTCAAATTTGGCTGACATCTCTCAGACAGCCAGAGCTTATTCTCCTACATTAACTTTGTTGGGAGCACGTGTTAAGGGGGGCGGGGAACGGGGGTTAACAGTAAGACATTTCAAGTTAGTTATGAAGTTAACAAATAAATCAGGCAATGCATAGACAATTTAGTGGTATCCCTACAGTTGTGGTCTTGACCGGTCTGGAAATAAAATCCAGAGTCCTCTTTATCTGAGACCGAGACAAGAACGAGTAAAAGTGTGGTCGATTCCGAGATGAGACCTTCATAAAGTGGTCTTGAGACCAAGACCGATCTCGAGTACTACAACACTGAGGTCCAGGGAAGCACCATGTCTATTAACACGTCTGCCAGCCCTGCCTGAGTAATTTGCATATTAAAATCTGATCACAATGCGGGCACAATCGAGATAACAAGAGCTCATTTTATTACCAGGTGTAAATACAAAGAACAGTGGATGGTATAGTCTGAATATCCAGATAATGTGCCCTAACAAGGTTGTTGTGTATGATTTTGAAGTCTTCCTGTCTGCCTTTGTACAATGCTTTCCCCTGTTTCTAAGCTATCGTACATGATCATCTAGATGGATCATTTACAGTGTCCCTTCATTTCCTACCACTGGTCTGGAATCATTTGCAAGTAAAACCATTTAGCCATTTTGGCCAGGTCTCTCTTGTAAAAAGAGATCACGGGTGCTCATCATTTTTCTAATTCTGCTTCCTCCTCCGCCTCCAGCCCATGACCTGGAAATTGATCGAGGTCCGCCTTCATCAGGGATCTTCCAATGCCTTAAATACGTCTTGGTGGAAATGAGGAGGGAGAGAAACCACAGGTGTATTCTACACCGGACTTTGTGATTAAATAAAATCAGTATACTAAATTGCTAGTCTTGCATTGCCAGACCTTCCTCAACAAAACGTGCTCTGGTTTTTTGGCATTTCTTTAAACCAATCGCAATCGCCTTGGGCAGCGCTAAGCGCCGGACGGAGCAACGGCGCCTCTGCAAAATAGCCTCAGGAAGGAACTTGTTTTGGTGGAACATGTGTACGTTCAAAAGTAGTTTTAGTCGTGCAACAGAAAACTCAGATTGGACAGAAAGTCTAGCTAGCTGTCTGGATTTACCCTACAGAGATCTGAGGAGCAGTTAACCATAGTCCTCAGAAATCCACCAGAGTTTAGAATTACAACACAAAGAGAGCGGAAGGTGACGGACATCCGGCGGAGCAATCCCGGAAGTGGAACGTCGTGGATATAGACTGTATGGCTAACTGCAGGACATTTCTGAATATGAATTCAGAGTTTTAGTCATTAACCTACACAGTTTTTTTCTGTGCCCTGTGATTGTGCTGACTTTCACCAAAGCTTTCTCCCTTTCACTCCGACTCTCTCTGTCTCTAAGTGTTCCCCTGTTTCAAACCCTGTAGGCTTTGGACAGTCTATTTTCCTTAAAATGACTTTAGAAGGGAAGATTGCTACTGCAATTTTGCCGTGCATCTGTCTAGTTCGACTCTCACAGTGAAAGCTTGACACGAGAAACTGGTCCTTTTCAGTCCACCACTCCATGTGGCCAGTAACAACCAGCCCCAAATGTATAAAAAAAAAACAAAACAAGCATTTTCCCCTGTGGCATGTCAATTTCACACCAAGGAGAGGTTTTCTCTCAGATAATGCAGCTGAGTGAATGCAGTGTCAATGTGCTTGTTGCAGAGGTGACCGAAGATAGACTGATCATCAGATACTTATCTGTCTGTCGCCTCTCCATCTTTTTGCATGACTGGCTACCAGCTCCTGCAGTAAATAAGCACCCAGACAACACAAGAAACTCCCCCCTCCCACCACACACACACCCTCCTACGCCACTATGCCTGCCAGGAGGACTTTTTTTGTTCTGTGATGTATGCCGTCCCTCCACCCTATTATTACCTCTGACTGTAATAGGCACCTCTGTTCCCAATCAAGTTTTTACTTTCTGCCGGTGAAAGAAAACGCTTTTTGCAGGCAGACACATTTTATTCCTCGCACACACGCAGTAATGTCTGTCGGTGTCATCTACTTTGGCTGCTGGCCTAGCTCGCCCAGATTGTTCACAGCACTTTTACCACTCATACAGGCTTCGCAGCTTTGCCAGAATGCTGTCAAAACGTTCACACGGAGCCCGGCGTTGTTTATTGTCTGCTCCAGGACGGATGCTAGGTGGTCTGTCTGTACTCAGACTCATGATCTTCACCAAAGAACAATGAGCACTTGTGCACAGGCGGCAGCAGATTAATAAGAGAGGGGGTACAACCAATAAAATCTAACATGTATTGTTCTGTAATCTTGCTTCCATCGCGGCTCCCTGTATGAGTTATGTGCTTCAGTGCTGCTCCCCCCCCCACAAGTCTCTCTCGTTTTCACTCTGCTGTCGTCTGTCCCCCTCCTGCATGTCAAGGTGTTAGGCTAGATGTTGTTTACATTAATCTTTCTATCTTTCTGCAGGGTTGACGGAGCGATTGTGAGATGACGCTGTTTGACAATGTGCTCACGAATGGAGAGAAAAACAGAGTAGGCTGAGGTAATCACCAGGGACAGGGAGGAAATGGGAGCCGAGTTACCCTGCAATTGTCTATCTGTTTTCTCCTCTGTTATCTTTGTCACTTTCTGGCTCTCTCAGACACACTCACCCACACTGCCACACACCTACGTACAAAAACACTCACATAATCAGTTTTTCTACCGTTCCAAGCATCATTGGTGTCCTCCCAGGGTGCATCTGATAGACCAAGAAAAACCATTTATATGAACTCCTGTAGCCCACATTAGCCTTGTTTACACATCCAGCAAACATGTAGCATCAGAGTCGTGTTTGTGTCCACCTTACAAATATAAGTCCAATATTCACTCTCCTCTTGGCTTGGTTGGCTTGGTTTTGGCTTTTACTGTTTCCTGATATAAATATCTGTCTCTTTAGCTGCTAATTGCTAAATTTGAATGTTAAATCTAAATATTAAATCTAAATCTAAATGTTAAATCTAAATGTTAAATGTTAAATCTAAATGTTTGGGGTGAAACTAAATATTTAAATAACATGCACATTCAAAATGCATCTCGAAACATTTAGATTTAACATTTAGATTCAACATTTAGATTTAGATTTAATATTTAGATTTAGATTTAACATTTAGATTTAGATTTAAATTTAACATTTAGGTGTAACATTTAATATTTGGATTTAACTATTTAAAATATCTCTAATTTGACAAACATTGTTGTAAATGTGCAAAAAAGTGACCCTCAAAAATTCATACCAGTTTTTTAAACATTGTTTGAAGCTAAATCTGACAAAATGTTGCCGTTATTTTCAGCGTGAGCCGCTTTACAAACGGCACCCCATAGTCAGTGTTTTATGTTCGCTGCAAAGACGAAATAAATCACCTGATTAATTCAACATTATCACGACATCTCCCGGCCATTTTTCACCGCAGAGTTGCTGGAGCACTGCTACCAGCCAGGCTAAAGCTAATATAGTTAGCCTAAAGAATCAAGGGGTCTGTCCCAACTAGTCTCGCATTGCCAGACCTTCCTCCACAGCGCTGCAGAGGAGGGTCTGGGTAGTCCACACAGCATTCCAGGATGAGAGAAAAACGTGCTCTGGTTTATTGGCATTTCTTTAAACCAATCACAATCATCTTGGGCGCCACTAAGCACCATACGGAGCACCAGTGCCTCTGCAAAATAGCCTCAGGAAGTAACTTGTTTTGGTGGAACATGTATACGTTCAAAATTTATTTTAGTCATTCAACAGAAAACTCAGATTGGACAGATAGTCTAGCTAGCTGTCTGGATTTACCCTGCAGAGATCTGAGGAGCAGTTAACCATAGTCCTCAGAAATCCACCGGAGTTTAGAACGCCGTCACAAAGGAAGCCCAAGGCAACGGACATCCGACCGAAATAAGGGACATCAGGCGAAATTTCCGGCAGCACCAGAGCAATCCCGGAAGTGGAACGTGGTGTGTGTAGACTAGTCCGAACTAGTGTTACGGTTCGGAGCCGCAAAGCTTGAAATGTAACACTAATCTACAACAGAAGTCTGTGTCGGATATAACGTAATTTACACTGATAGTGTTCTGGGATACACAGAGTTTGTTGCTAGTGTGTGACATGCAGGCTCCGCATGCACAGCGAACCACCAATCACAATCAATGTTGATAGATTTTTTTTTCACATCACATTATATATCGCAGGAAAAATAGATATTGTAATGTCAGTTTTTTTCCAATATCGTGCAGCCCTATGCTCCACTATGTTCACCAGCTAGTGGCAGACTTTGTCTGTCTCTTGTTTTGTGCTAAGCAGGTTAACGCATTCTCATGAACGGTATCATACCAAAACTGATATGATATCCGTAATACCATAACCAAATGTCGACCGATGGCCGGTCATGTAACAACTGTGTTAATTTAGAAACGTACACCATGTGAACACAATACAAACTAAAATAATAAAACTCTTAAAACAACATTTTGACAGGGACCTTCGATAGGACGCCGTCTTTTTTTAGCTAATACTGCAGGAAACTACTTTACTGACATCATATAAACATTTTAGCAAGTCACCCCAAACCAACCTGTAGTGAAAAAAGAGGCTTTTGGGGCCCGTTTTTTCCCGGTCGGTAAACAAGCCTTGTGCCTATCTTTTTGTATGTGTGATAGGAATATGTTCAAGAATGCAGTGTTAAATTGCTCTTTTACAGGTGATGCAAATTGTCATGTCATTCAAACTAAATCAATACTCACAATAGGATCTAAAATAATTCACTTTTCAAGTATTTTCAGTCTGTCAAGACCTTGGCGTACTTCACATACTGTAGATGGGAAAAAGTACTTAATGTTAAACAAACAAGACCCGGGACATTTTGTCTCTCCCAGCTGGTAGAGTATCGACAATCAATACGATTGAAGGAGAGGATTAAATGGGGTTTGAAGGGGGAATTCTCCTGGTACATTAGGACAATGTTGATGTTAGAAGTATAGGAGAGTGAAGGCATCTATGTGGCTGTTGTGTTGTTGGATCTTTATAATAAAACCACAAAGGAATCAGCAGGGCTATTGTACGTAGTCAGGGTGAAGAATAATGTTGTTGTTCATCTGTCCTACAAATAATAGCATAAACAAGACAATATATTTTCTGAAACATATTCTTTGGTGTGATATTAGAGCAGTGTTTGCAGTAAGGGTAAGATTACCCTAAACTTGATATCTGTGAAAGCAAATTTTGTCACGCAATACAAATGTGCACAGTAGCAGAGCAAGACTGTACAAGCTACAACTGTACAAGTAACACATCCAGTGAGTTTGAGGGCAAAGTGAGAGAACTGGAAAGAAAAAAATGTGTGCTTCCATCTGTGTATGCTCGCTAGAGAGAATCACTTGGAGGCCGTACTACTGAATTGGAGCCCAGTTTGACCCATATTCCATTAAACCGCCCACTCTGGCTATGTGCTGTATTGGCAGACATGGCGGTTGCTTGCAGAGTGCCTGAGTGAAAGCTGTGATTAAGATGCTGTTATTGGACAGGCGAAGAAAGTGATGGCGAGTACAAAAAAACACATCATAATCAATACTGTCATCTTCATCCATTCTTTATTCACTCTTTGGCTCTTCTGTCTGAGTGCTGCACAAAGGGCTGCTCTCTTACAAGCTGTGTTCGTAACCACTGAACTTGTCTTATCTGTCTTTGGTTTTAACTTGGGCATCTGTTGTCTCTTTCAGTAGAGCAGGGGTCAACGTTTTTGAGGACAAGGACCCCTTAGCTGCAAGGACCACCTACTACTATTGTGTATTAAAGCTTTAGTGTGTAATTGATATTAATGAACGTCCGTTACATCCAAGCCATTGCCAAATGAGTTGCACACAACTCTCTCTGTATTTCTCAGTATGACTATGTTCAGAAGATTGTGGCGTCCGGTGACTTTCCCGCTCAGAAACTCCAGTGAAGATAATGACTTCTTCTGAAGAGTCCATCATGTTTTTTTATCCGTGTCCTCCTTGGCTACTAGCAGCTTCGTGGAGGAGGAGGGGATGTGGTGCGTGATAACGGAAGGCTTGTATCATGTGGATGCGCCGACAGTTTTGTTGTCATTTAAAATTCCTCAACAGGGAGACAGATACTACGCATTATAGCTTTATAACATAGGCTAATATTGAGATGCATATTAAACTGGGTCTACAATAACATGTAGGGTGGCCTAAAGCCTTTACACATAAGCTATTGAAATAATAATTGTTGACATATTCATATATATTTGTACATCATGTTTTAATGTTTAACATGCATGTGGCACAGGGAGTCTTTCAAGCTTAACTGTATCTGTGGATGACTTCCTTACCATAGGCCACTAAGCCTAATGTCAATGTTGTGTAAATTATTATTATTATTGCTAATAATATGTTGGATTCATGTTAATGTACATTTTCAGACTTAATCATTTTTTTTCGAGAAAAAAGAATCAAACATTAATTTGGTGGTTCCCCTGCAGTAATTCTGAGGACCCTCTAGGGCCCCCGGACCCCCCTGTTAAAGATCTCTCCAGTAGAGGACTGGTTCAGATTCCGAGGGGCAGCAGATGAGTGGATAGGACCGATGGCACAGATGATGATGTCAGAACAAGTAAATCCCATCGCTGATCGTCACACAGCTGGACCAAAGACTTAAAGGTCACAGTATCAAACAGGTGATTTTGTCAGAATTGTCAAGAGAATTACAATTGACAACTGAGTGCCGGATGAGAATGGGAGTGCGCAGGAAACCAGACGTTTTTTTTCCTGTCTGAAAGTCTGAAATTAGCCTGGTTCCAGATCTCTGAAGGACCACCCATACCTAAGATTAAAAAAAAACAATATATATTTATAAATAGTTCTAGACAGTGTTGTGCTTACCAATGGCTGTTTCCCTGGTTAGACAAAGAGCCGAGCCAGTCGGAGCTTTTTAGGGGAGATTAAAGCAACAATGTGCAACATTGTTATTTTTTGCGATTTGGCGCCCCTACAGTTTCAGAGTGCAAAATCATACATTTATAGGGACTATGGAGATACAAAATCCAGGAAACAATTAAGTTGACCATAATGAAATTATACCAGAACGAATAGTAGGCTACTAAACTATGTATGTATGTGTGTGTGTGTGTGTGTGTGTGTGTGTGTGTGTGTGTGTGTGTGTGTGTGTCTATGATATAGCTCATGTGGACCTTGTTGAGATGATTTAGTCAAACTGATCCCAAGGTGACAGGTAGTGGCAGTAGCTTAGTCACTGGATAGACCAGGAATGGAGTGTGGGAGTTTGGACTGGCAACTGTAGAGGTGCCATGTTTGTCTCCTGGGCAGTGCTGAGGTGCCTTTGAGCACAGCATTGAAGCTTCAAACTGCTGTACCATGGTTGACCCTGTGCTACCCCCATCTGCATGTGTGCTGTGTGTATAAAGAGGAGTGTACTTTTCAACTGCCAATTTGTCACGTGCCTTGTCAGCAATTAGGTCATATTTCCATTTTCTAGTTAACCGTTCCCTATCATGGAAATAGTGCACTAGTGTGTTTGCCATTTCATAGTGGTGTTTGAATTCTCTAAATCATTCACTAAACAGTCCATTATAAAATACCCACAATGCACAGCTAATTTGAGTGTACATACGATGTGCCCTACATTTTACTCCCATATACCACAATGCAACGCAGTCGTGTTTTCCCGGAGGAGAAGAAGAATCAGAAGGACCCGCGGAAACTGAAAAGGAAAAATAGAACGGGCTTTCATTGGAAATGTAACATGCACCCTTTCACCATTCTCCTGAGCGCTCAGTTTGTTTCAGGGACGTATTAGAAGTATTTTAGTTTGGGTTTGTTTACATGATGATACTCACAAACAACCGGTGCATCTACTGACGCAAGTCACGCAACGAATTTTTCACTTTTCAAATAAAAACTATATAGGGAATAGTGAGTGAGTGAATGAATGAGGAAACGGTTTCGAACACAGCTACTGTGTCTCGTTCCAAGTCACTTCACTTCCAGTCTTTGTCTGCTTTCCAGCCTGTGTGGTTACCTGCCCCGCCCTGTGTCTAATTCTCTCCCCACCTCCCTTATATATACACTACCTCACTAGCCTTAGTTAACAGATGGTTTCTAGTACTGGTTTTTGTCTCTGCCCTTGTCTAGTGATTTTGGATACCTCAGCCTAGTCCTTTGAACTCTGCCTGTTCTTTGGATAAGCCCTTGTTTTACTATTTGGAACCTGTTGCCTCTGGTTGTACTTTGTACAACACAACTTATGAACTGATTTGCCTGTTGAGTCGTGCATTTGAGTCCATCCTGTCACACACCTGACACAATTACACGGACCTTGTGGATGGACAAATAATACAGTCAAGGTTAAACGTCCATAATCAAATGGATATTGTTTTGTGTGTTTTAAAAAGAGTAGAGAATTAGCATAAGGTCCAAGCGTCCGCAGATGAACGGATGAACTGGATGACTCCAACAATACTTTTTTTTTTACTTTGACCGTCACAACTCTGCTTCTTACAAAAAAATCGACCTTGCAAATGCACAAAATCAGATTTTTTTTAATTCAGATGCACCTTGAAATTACAAGATTTACAGATTTTGCATCACTCGGTCATTGCTGTTATAAAAATGAATAAATTCAACATCACTTACACGGGACAACAGACACCAGCTGGGCTACAACCAAGAATACCTGGTTATGGCTCTCAGAAACTGATATAAGCTCTGAAGGTTATAAGCAGCAAGATTAGAACAAAACTACAGAAGAGGATTAGGGCCACATGAAAAAATGTATTTGAGTTCCGAGTTCAGAGTCAGAATTCTGACTTTTTCATTAAAGTCTAAATGTTTGATTTATTTTTTATTGTGAGATTAAAGTCAGAATTCTGATTTAAATCTCAGAAGGTGAATGAGCCTCTGAATGGGGTGCATCCTGCACTGCATCTAGAGGTAACAACCTCAGGTAAACCGCTGAGAAATGTTCCATGACATAAATTCAATATTGCTGCAAATGGCCCTGTGAATGAAACATTGCATGCTCTCCCCCCCTCCTCCCTGTGCTTTTTAAGTAAGTCTTCTTGCTCTTTTTATTTCTTTTTTACCACCGAATTCCTCTCCTCCTCCTCCTCCTTCTGTTTCCCAGCACTCCTTCACTGGAGGTGACTGTGACAAGGCAAATTGTCACACTGTCCCTCCCACAGCTGGCTGACACAGGAGTATGTATGTGTGTGCCTATGTCTGCTGTTTTCCTGCACATTACCAGCTCTATCTCCTCAGGGCTGTGGAGTAAGCTCTGGCTACACCACAGATACATTCTAGCCTGGCTCCGCCCTCCTACATACTTCCGCTCAATTTTCATTTTCCTTCAGTACTCCGTCTGGGTTTGCGGTATATTCTTGGGTTTTCTACGGCCAAATCTTTGGCGGTCCAATCAGTGAACAGAGGGAGTGGCTGAGAACAATGACGTTGAGGTTCGGTAACCTTCGGCGAGTTCTGTAATGGCGGTGGGATAAAGATGCGAGCGAAGCCATTCGGTCCGTTGTGGCAACGCTGCCGAATATCAAGAAGTTAAAGCCTGAGCAAAAACAATCTTTGCTGAGTTGTGTTGGTGGCCATTATGTTGTGGCCCTCCTCCCCACGGGGTTCAGGAACAGTTTGATTTTCCAGCTCGCTCCGTTAGTGGTGAAGGAGTTGGCTAAGGCTAACGCTAGCGATGCTAAGCCGACGTCATGACCAAACGTTAGTGATTGGTTATGGCAGATCCAGAGTGGCTCTGGACAGATCCAATAGTTTTAAACTTCAACAGAGTACATTGTACACTTGTCAATGGAGAGTGGCCAGACTCTCTGTACAAATGAAATGTACCAGAGTCTGGTAGGACCAGGCTAGATACATTCTGGGATAGGAGGAAAAAACACTCTGGGTTGTTTGCATTTCTTTAAACCAATATAATCTTTTTGGGCGGCGCTAAGCTCTGGCCGACGGTGGCTCTGCACAATACTCTCGGGAAGGAACTTGTTCTGGTGTAACAAAAGAAAACGCCAAATACAATATTAAATGAAGTTAACTGTTGACACAATACGGTAACGTGAGCTAGTTTTCTGTTTCCGTTTTCAAGTTCAGACATGTAAAAAGTACCATTTACTTTTTTTGATTGGAACAAGGCTTCATGATAGCCTCAGAAACAACTATTCTAACACAACAAAAGATGTTTCAGTAAATTATTATATCAATTGTAAATAGTAACAAAAAAAAAAAAAAAAGTAACATATGCTGGTGTAACGGGTCAATTATGATCCGGAAGAGAATATTGGGTGTTGCATAAGTTGTGGGTAGCTCTGTGGATCAAATTTGGCTTAGTTTCCTCCACCACATAGACACACACACACACACACACACACACACACACACACCCACACACACACACACACACACACACACACACAACCCCACCCTTAAATCCCGGGAACAAAGGCTTTCTCGCAGGCTATCAATACATGTTGACTAAAAATGAACTAACGTCCGAGTTAGAGACTAAATGCTGTAACCATATTATTTGTAAGTCTTTACAATCATTCCCCGAAAGAACCAAGCAGGCCTGCCTTGTTGCACCATCCAAATTTTCTTAAATACTTGCCATTTTCAGCGTGTAGCTTGTTAGCTCAAAAGTTGTTGTTGTTTTCTGTAGCGAACAGAGTTTAAGAACGGCAGCACACAGAGAGCAGAAGGTGAGGGATGTCAGGCTTTATCCTGGAGGTGTACTTCCATTGATCCAGACTATCCTGCAAATAACACATACACTTATTTGCCCATACAGCCGTGGGTTTGTTGAGGACATGCGCCCCAAAATCTGTGTCAAACCAGCCTACCCAGAAGGCCTTGGGGCAGGTCACATGTTATGGCATATGAACTCAGGCGGTGTGTTTACCAGTTTGAGCGCAGTGCAGCGTGTCTGTGCATCGTACACAAGCATGTGTGTCCATATATACCTGAGCACTACTTTTGCACACAGTGTTTATTGAAAGTGAAACCTGACTCCCGTAACATACTTCCCTGGCTCACATTCCTCCCTGTTCAGAGTACACAAACCTTGACATTCGCTCACTGCATCGCTGTTTATGTTTACATTTACATTTGAAGTGAATATTTGTTCTGCTGGGCCTGATAAACAGTAGCAGAATTGTATATTATGTCCCGTGGTCACTGTGTTTTTCTGTTATGACCTGAACCCTGGGAAAATAGAAGGCCAGATCGAGCTGTCTGACAAGCAGACATCTGCAGCACTGTACTGTATGTGGCATTTGTGCGTGTCTGTCACATGCAACCCTTGGACCATTGGAAACTGTGGTCATGTTCTACCTCTGAAACGCCATCTTATCTCTGTGAACCGCTTTCAGTACATGGCCGTAAGTAACCTACATCCTACGCTCCTTCAATTATGTATCAGAGGCTGAAATAGTTTCTAATGCGTGTTATGTTTTAATCAACCAAGGTCCTGCAGTGACACCAAATGTGTCTTTTTTGGTTCGTGGAGCTGATTAGTAAAACAAAAAAATCCATCTGGATGTTTTTTACACTAACTGGGGAAGAAATTCATCATGAGCTACTGAAGTGAAGAAAATAGATGAGTTGAGAAAAACCTAGAAAGTAGAATTTTGTGTTCAGATTTCAATTTTTTGAGCACTTTAAGGAATTCTCATCCATGTTGGCTAAGAGGCTGAAACACAGCTCAAAAAAAGCATATTTAATACATTTTGGCAGTATTAAAGGCCCCCCCTCCAGCCATTGTCTCAATCAGAGAATGGGTGTGTGGATAATAGTCGGATGGAATCCACAACCATGGCAACAGGATTGCAGCTGACGTGACAGCATCTTGGAAAAAAGCGACATGGCTCAGAATTTGATGAATTTACTGTTTATCAGAACACAAATGAGACGATGATTAGCACAACACAGAGTCTCTCTCTCATTGGCTCTCTTATTTACCTGCCTGGTTGCTGCATAACACACCTGAGGCACGTTGAATCTCAAAAAGGTGTGCTACAGTTTCCAGGCTGAACGACAACGAGTTTTGAGGTATGTTTTCTCTCTTTTGGTGGGTGTGTCAGAGGTGGTAACCAACCAGCAGTGACGTCTATGTTAACTCAGGGTAATTAAAAGGGAGAAAAGCAGGTTATTCAACGCACCATTGTTTCAGTTTAAATAAAAAATGTACATTTTGTCGGGGCTGAACGTGCCCCCGAATCTCCAACCAATCAGTTGCATTGTGGGTAATTTAGGCACCAGGTTTTGTTAAGGGAGAAGGATGATTTCTGCCAAATCTGTGTGTTTCTGAAAACATTTTAAGCGAGGAATAGGCCATGCAGCTGCTGAATCTGTCTTTGTTTCAGATCGCCAAAGCTGAGTTTAAAAGATTTTCGTCAGATTTTGAGAGGCGGCAAACCGAGCCGGTGACTCGACGTCCAGCTTCTCCAAAGTCCTCGTGACGCTACCAGAATGCATTGCACGGTTGCTCCCATAGAAATGAATGGGAAGCGGGGAAATGACGCTGACCATGGACACAACACCATAACTGTATACTGTGACTTGCTAGACAGTCAGTTCAACAACTAACCTAAACTAACCAAGCTGAATGTGATTATCCCGCTATACTGACAGTGCACCCAAGAGCAAAGTAAGCTTTCATCATTTTTCTCTTGAGTTTGGTTTGAACTGACACGTTTGCTTAAACTCAACGTGTCACTTTTCTGTCTGAATGCATCTCGGTTATCTTGATAGCCCTCCAGTCTCCTGGTCATGCTTGCCACCCCCAGAATGTAGGATACACACTGTAGCACTGTAGAGGTATGGATGTATACAAAGCCGTTGTGTAATTCTTCCTCTCATTGTTGTGGGAGCATTTGTATTCTGACTGTGCTTGTACATGTGTGTAAGCTCTGATAAGAACTTCGTCCCCTGTGAGAACTTGTTAATTTATTCTAACCCTGGTGAGATTAAACTAACTCTTCCAAATCACCTGGGGATGGCATCTCTGAACCTACCTTTTCCTCTTAAGGTGCTAATTACTCCCCTGTAATGAAAGTAATCAGCACTTGAAGTGATGTTGCATGCGGAGCACTTGTTTTGTGATTGCCTGTATCATACTATGCATCTTCAAGCTCTCAGTAACAGGCTTAAGGAATGAACTGCTTCACTGGAGCAATCAGATAAGGGACAGCATATCTTGAATATTGATGATACACTGATGCAGTTCTGGGAATAGGTGGGGCGTGGTTGTTAAGGATGCGGTACTGACATGAGAAGACAAGGCTTTAAACCTCTATATGGTACACTTTATTCTTGTGGAATAGAGGATGAATGATGCTTGTGTGCAATACATGTTTATGTGCAACCAGGGGATGAAGTTAACTTTTTTGACCACCAGCCACTGTGGCAGGTGGATTTTTAAATCCACCTGCCCAGGGACTTTTTACCAGCCAAAAAAAAACAACAGAAAAACAGGAATTGCTGTGTCTCGATCCTATCCTGTCCTATTGATGGTAGCCTACTGGTGGACATTGCGCTGTCATCACGTGCTGTAGTATGGGGGCCCGCCTTGATAATCCTGCATAGGGGCCCGGTGTTGGCTCGTTACGCCACTGCATATAAGAGATGAGATGACTGACAAAATCAGGAGTAGCCTACGCGCACCACAACAACAACAACAAAACACTGGTGAATGCGCACCATAACACAAGAATTGTTTTTGTATAGTTCTTAAAAATAAAAAAATAAATAAAAAGGAAACTTGTTTTGGGGAGAATAATACTTATTACTATTAATTCATTACTCTGGGCTGAGATTTCCTAGGAACCTTACCAAAAAGGCTCAGGATGCTGCAAATGTTGGTATAATATGAAAAAGGCTGGTGGATTTAAGACACAAAATAAGAATGTATTGAATGAATCAAATATGAACATATCTGTCATTGTCAGTGGCTTGTTAATCTTTACATTGTTAGTTAATTTCCTAACCTGGCCTGGGACACACATTCATACGGTTTAATAAAGTACTTATTGGACTTTAACTTATCATTGCACTTACAATAACGAGAGTAGCTGTCCTCAATTTAGGTCATCCTGTACGTCTCATTTGCGTTTTTTCCTGCATCCACCGTGTGCGTTTGTGTGTGATTGTGTGTGTGTGTGTGTGTGTGTGTGTGTGTGTGATTGTGTGTGTGTGTGTGTGTGTGTGTGTGATTGTGTGTGCGCGTCAGTCGCGGGGGAAACGGAGCAGCCCCGCCCGCTGCAGAGAGCCGACAGTATTGAAACAGCAGCAGCTTCAGTGACAGCGTACATTGATGTTAAAATGTATACATGTTGGCAGGACGGTCTGAAATGTTTTGACGGTCTTTCGCTGTACGTTTTGTTGGTAAATGTGAGATGTTCGAGTCACACACACGACTCGTCTTCATATCAGAAACTAGGAAATTAACTTTACCCGTTCTCACTCCCGCTTGGTCAGTGGCTGCACATGGGACTGCTAGGATTGTGTGAGTAATGAAAATGCGATAGGGGGCCACGGCTGTCAATCAATGTCTTCCAGTGATGCGGGCCCCTGATTGGACCGGGCCTTTAAGCAACGGCGTACCCTGCTTACCGATAGTTAGGTGTCTGAATCACTCAATTCTCATTGGCTACCCGCCAACGTGCAGGTAGATTGACAGTTTCACCCGCCAATCACAAAAGTTACCCGCATTTGGCGGGTGGGCGGGTGCCAATTTCATGCCCTGTGTGCAACAATGTAGCAACATTTGATTTGATGTTGGTTCTATTGTGAGCAGAAAGTGTAGATGACACATTGTTATGTCTGGAGTAACACAGATAAACCACTGCTTTGATTTGTCAAGATTAGCTTGGCGGAAGAAGAAAAAAAAAAAAAAGCTTTGATGCCATTTTAACTGTCAGAAGGAACAAGGAACTAGTTAAACTAAAAAGGATCAAAGGCTATGTTAAGACATATGCATCCAGCACAAAGGGACCGTCCCATTTCGTCGTCCCTCTCTAGACCTTGGGCATTTCCCCTCTAACTGTTTGTGTGTGCAAAACTTGAATGGCTATTGGATCTGTGATGTCACATGTGGGCACTCCAGTACATGGATATACAGTAGTAATTAAAGATACTTGATCTGATCTGGACAGTATGTTTCCCTCTGGCCTAAATAACTGTGTGTTGCCTGATTACCCGCTGGAAGTAAAGTTGTACCTTGAGTCATGTTTAGTCTCACTGCTAGGTGATTTTTGCTTGTAATAAGTCAAAACAATCTGCCAATGGAACAAGTAAAAAATTCACTTGGTAAGAAAGAAGATGACCCATATTTTACAAATAACAGAGCCGCTTAAAAACCTTATGAGATGTCCAAAAAAAGCTTGCTTCATCTGAGATATGACTCAAAACAAGATGTTTCCAAGACTCTTTCACTTAAAGTGCTCATATTATGCTTTTTCCTTTCCTTTATTGTGTTATATATCTTTTTTGTGCATGTTATAGGTTTACAAAGTGAAAAAGCCCAAAGTCCACCCCAAAGGGACTTACCATCTCCAACAGAAAACACTGTTCACTAACTGCTCCAAACAGCTCTATTGTAGTCCAGCCTTTACTTCAGAGACAAACGTGGTCACTTTGGAACACACGTTATAATGCTCACCTAGCTGCTAGCATGGCACGCCCTCATACTCTGCTTCTGACTGGCTAGCAGTCCTTACCTAGGTACTGTCAGGGCACGCCCTCATACTCTGCTTCTGACTGGCTAGTAGTCCTTACCTAGCTACTGTCAGGGCACGCCCACATACTCTGCTTCTGACTGGCTAGCAGTCCTTACCTATCTACTGTCAGGGCACGCCCTCATACTCTGCTTCTGACTGGCTAGTAGTCCTTACCTAGCTACTGTCAGGGCATGCCCTCATACTCTGCTTCTGACTGGCTAGTAGTCCTTACCTAGCTACTGCGCATGTGCGACTCCCAACAAAGATGGAACAGAAGTGAGAGGTCTCACTCTGTAGCTAAAACAGAGAGCTCAACACACAGGGTGAAAAGAGGAGCTGCAGCAATGTGCAGTACAACAAAAATATGATGTTTTTGACCATTTTTAACCATGTAAACCTATTCTGGTACAACCTCTAAATACAATTATGAACCTGAAAATGAGCATAATATGAGCACTTTAACAAGATATTTACACTGCATCCTTAAGTATTGGAATATTACCAATTTATTGAAATATTACTTGTTATTGTGTATATTAAGTGTTATTAGATATTTTGAATAGAAATTAGGTGAATATACTTGGAAAGATTTAGCTTTTTTGCAGTGCCATTTATTCAATTTCAACTGCACTGCTGTCTTGTGTGATGACAGGTCAGCACACAAACACACACACACACACACTCTCACACACACACAACACACACACACACACACACACACACACACACACACACACACACACACACACACACACTACTCTACTCTCAGCCCTGTACAAAACACTGTGTGACCTTCTGCTCCCACGCTGCCAGGGGGAATGGTAGGGATGAATGTGTGGGGGGAAAAGAGCATGATGGGAAGGATGGATGGAGTCGGGGAGAGAGGACTGTGCCCCGTTTCCTCCTCTTTATGTAAATATTTATGGCAGGGACGGTTTGAGCTTGACACAAACTCAGACTTTAACATGATAACATGATAATTAACATGCACGTCTCCAGACATTTGCTTGGTAAATAGAGTTCCACGTCCACCTGTGACTCAGAGAAATTACACTTTGCTTTTAAGGGGTCATCCCGTTAGCCGTCGGATAAATACTGGAACAATATAAAGATGTAATCTTGTTTAAAGTATGTCTGTTTTAAGGGAGGGGGGGGGGACGACACTACAAGGAAAAACATAATTCTTTCCGATTTTAAGATTGATTGTGAAGTGCTTGCTTCCATAACATGCCTCCTTTCAGAAAATAAACCATCAAATCCACAAATACACATTTAGGTGACTTTACTTCACTTTGTCTATTTGCGCCTGTAAATTTCGTTAACATTAGTATAATGTAATGTCTCATTTGCATTTTTAAACATTGGAATTTCAGATACCTTAAATACAACAACTAATATCTTAATGTAAGTAATCAGCTGGGAAGTTTCATGGTGATATCTTTTAAAATGTTTTACCCAATTTGCAGTTTTTTTTAGTCGCTATGGTACTATTCTCACAAGTATGTGGTAATATTTCACTACCTTCAGTACAAATAAACCAACAGATCATCAAAAAATAACTTTTTACACAACTCTAAGTACATCTGACGTTGACTGTGTACAAAAACCATCTAGAAATACAAAGTACATGCATACCTTTGGATTGGATTTTCTTCTCTATTGTTAAAATATTTTTTACTAACACTATGCGTATTATTCATAACTGATAGTCAATGAAACATTTGCCTAATATACTGTATGTATGGTTGGTTATTTTGCCTGATATAGTCTGATGCAAAACTTCAGAATCACCACGCTAAGGTGGGAGATGATTATGTAACCTCGGTGGGATTTGAACCCACAACCTTACAGCCATTTTTCACCAGGCGCATCTGTGCTGCGTTCCAGTTTTGTTCCGTCCTTGGTTACGCGCCATACCACATAAGGAGCGTCTTGCTGCCCGACTCACAGATTTGACTGTCTCTACTTTGTACTTTACAGAACAATGCAATGTTTTTCCACCTCCAAGATGAATCTCTCGTTGTCCGTGGTGTTGTACAGGAGACATAATATACAATACTGGAGGTGTGTTTTGGTAAACTGACTGGATGCTGTTTTACTTCCTGCCACAACAGTGTGGACGAGGCTTGTGATGACATCACTGCTGACCAATGTCAGGCTTGGATTCGACATTCAAGGAGATTTTTCCCAAGTTGCATGAATTATGAAAACATACATTGTGATGTGGACGAGAACTTACGGCCAAATCCAGATACCGAATTGATGCAGATTAGTTTAGTGTGTACTACAGAGAACTTTTACAGTATTTACAGTAAACAATTTTCTTTCAGTTCTGTTACAATATTAATAATTAGGCAAAACCTTACATAATGTTGCAATAAACACATCCAAACAAACACACACACACACACACACACACACACACACACACACACACACACACACACACACACACACACACACACACACACACACACACACACACACACACACACACACACACAGACGCACACACACACACACACACACACACACGCACGCACACACACAGACACAGACACACAGACATACACACACACAGACGCGCACACACACACACACACACACACACACAGACATACACACACACAGACGCACACACACACACACACACACACACACACACAGTATTAGTAGTAAGTAGTTGATAGAGAACAGGGAAAACAGTAATCTGGTAGTGTGTGTGTGTGTGTGTGTGTGTGTGTGTGTGTGTGTGTGCGTGTGTGTTTGTGTGTGTGTGTGTGTGTGTGTGTGTGTGTGTGTGCGTGTGTGTTTGTGTGTGTGTGTGTGTGTGTGTGTCACTACAGGATCCTGGCTCTCAGCGGTTTGCTGACGCATACTGTCTGCGCTGGCCGCTGACTGACAGCCGGACTGCGAGGTGCAGAGAGAAGGGGATACAATAGAAAACACTTTAAAAGCTCAGCTAGATTACAAGATAGGGAAATAGGTACATTTGGGCAATTTTCTCCCTCCTGGAGGTCTCTTTTTTCATACCGTTTATTGGCCGGCGCTCTTTAGAGACATTTCTTGTTATTTTTCTTCTCTCTCTGTTACTGACTTCAGTTCTTTTTCACATCCTTCACTGAGCTGCGTTTTGCCACACAAATAGAATCACCCTTAAGTTGTAACAAATGGCTTTATTAATGCTTAATATATAATGTAGCAGTGCTTGATATGATGATGATGATTAGTATTTATTTTTTCTTAGTTTCTTACTTTTCTCCTCCTTAATGTGTTAGCACCTGTTTTTGCATATACTGTAAATAGTAGCATAATTGGGATGTGTGCAAACTACTATTACTATTTTAGTATTTGTTATGGGGGGAATCAGTCAGTGTTGGTGTAGTTAGGCTTGGGAGTGTTGTGCTTGCCTAGCTGCTAGCGTGGCACGCCCTCATACTCTGCTTCTGACTGGCTAGTAGTCGTTACCTAGGTACTGCCAGGGCACGCCCTCATACTCTGCTTCTGACTGGCTAGTAGTCTTTACCTAGGTACTGTCAGGGCACGCCCTCATACTCTGCTTCTGACTGGCTAGTAGTCCTTACCTAGGTACTGTCAGGGCACGCCCTCATACTCTGCTTCTGACTGGCTAGTAGTCCTTACCTAGGTACTGTCAGGCCACGCCCTCATACTCTGCTTCTGACTGGCTAGTAGTCCTTACCTAGCTACTGTCAGGGCACGCCCTCATACTCTGCTTCTGACTGGCTAGTAGTCCTTACCTAGGTACTGTCAGGCCACGCCCTCATACTCTGCTTCTGACTGGCTAGTAGTCCTTACCTAGCTACTGTCAGGGCACGCCCTCATACTCTGCTTCTGACTGGCTAGTAGTCCTTACCTAGGTACTGTCAGGGCACGCCCTCATACTCTGCTTCTGACTGGCTAGTAGTCTTACCTAGGTACTGTCAGGGCCCTCATACTCTGCTTCTGACTGGCTAGTAGTCCTTACCTAGGTACTGTCAGGGCACGCCCTCATACTCTGCTTCTGACTGGCTAGTAGTCCTTACCTAGGTACTGTCAGGGCACGCCCTCATACTCTGCTTCTGACTGGCTAGTAGTCCTTACCTAGGTACTGTCAGGGCACGCCCTCATACTCTGCTTCTGACTGGCTAGTAGTCCTTACCTAGCTACTGTCAGGGCCCTCATACTCTGCTTCTGACTGGCTAGTAGTCCTTACCTAGGTACTGTCAGGGCACGCCCTCATACTCTGCTTCTGACTGGCTAGTAGTCCTTACCTAGGTACTGTCAGGGCACGCCCTCATACTCTGCTTCTGACTGGCTAGTAGTCCTTACCTAGGTACTGTCAGGGCACGCCCTCATACTCTGCTTCTGACTGGCTAGTAGTCCTTACCTAGCTACTGAGCATGTGCGACTCCCAACAAAGATGGAACAGAAGTGAGATGTCTCACTCTGTAGCTAAAACAGAGAGCTCAACACACAGGGTGAAAAGAGGAGCTGCAGCAATGTGCAGTACAACAAAAATATGCTGTTTTTGAGGTGTGTGCACACCAAATGAGGTGGTCTCGGTACACTTTCACGTGATGCGAACTCGAACCGCCCCAACTACTGTATGTATCTCTGCAAGTCTGAGCTTAACAGCTCCTGTAGGTGTGCTTTGCAGTCTGCAATGCAGCAGACAGGGGGCATAGCACAAGATTGTGGGCCTTGATCTGAGGTCAGTTAGTCTTCTGAATAGGTTGCGCAGATCTCAGAAATTTTATACATTGTTCGTCTGCTATTTCATTACTAAATTCACTTCTGAGACTTTTTTATGCGAGATATCAACTATGTAGAGCTCAAATATGGACTGTTTTACTAAAATTTATGGGTTATTGCAAATTTTGTATGACTGTGTCGGACTTCAGGAGCTCCACAATCTGCCGTGACAGGCGACGACTGCCGGCCGGGTTTGATGCCTTCCCAGTCGGCCTCTCCCCCTTCACAGACCCTCTATGTGAGCTGGAGCTCTGTCAGGATCTCACACACGAGCTGCGCTGTGTACTTTAGAAAGAAGAAAGTTTGGAAGTTTTTCAAGGATATTGAAAATGAACCACGGTCGTAAATGCAGTGTTCCAGGCTGTAAAACGGAATACTGGCCCAGAGAAAAGTGTTTAGAACAAGTATATCGGACAATGGAGCGGGGGTTGTGGATCTAATGCAGTGGCGCAGAGGACGTGCCTACATGACTTCACTCTCTGCTAAATTTCCCTGCGCTGACTAGCTACAGGGTGAGTTGTGATTCCTTGGTGGAGGTTTTTTATGTCCCAAGGGTACAACAACACTAGTTGTAATGAAAGTGTCGAAGCTTTGCATTTTGTCTCGGCTGTTTTAGCCGCGCTGCAACCACTGCTCGCGCCTGGCATGTCTGGGCATGTCTGTACTTTTGGAAGTCTGTCGATAACAGACAGTATGTCTGTGTGTGTGTGTGTGTGTGTGTGTGCGAGCAGCGCTTCGTGTGTGTGTACGAGCAGCGCTGTGTCTGTGTGTGTGTGTCTCTGTCTCGTCAGAGCTCCTGAAGTCCGACACATCTTACCAAATTTGCAATTAGCCATCAATTTTCGTAAAACGGCCCATATTTGACCTTTACATAGTTGATTTTTCGCATAAAAAAGTCTCAGAAGTGAATTAAGTAATGAAATAGCAGACGAACAATGTTTAACATTGCAGTGTCTGAAATATGAGACCTGCTGTCTTGTCTCCCATGCATGTGTATGTGCTTCGCTCAACCAATCAGCGCACAGCTCATCTAAATATTGATGAGCATACCATATTTGGAAGAAAAGCTGTCGTTCCAAATAGGGCCATATTCACAGGGTATTCACAGACCCATAGAATAGCACCTGGGCCATTTTCAGCCCAACCAATGTTACATACCCTATTAGGAGACCTTAAGGAACAGTGTGAAATACCCTATCTAACCATTCTATCACTCCTTTAAACTCCCCTGACTCTATTGGATTGGAATATTACAGCCCATCTATGCAGCCTGTCCATGGTATCCAGCAGTGCTGAAACACTTTGGCAGCAGTATGTGTGGAACTGCGTAATGATAGGGCTCGAGTGGGAGTGAGAAGAAAAGGTGGGCTGCTGATGGAGAGCGGAAAACAACCATGGTTCTTACAGGATGACTTTAATGAAATACTTTCTGTTGAGGCAAAAAGTGTGAACAATATGGAGGACAAAGACCCTTGGGTGCGGGCGTCGAATGGAGGAGCCATTTCACCTCCACTCCCTGAGCACAGCGGGAGACCCACAGTTCACCGCACCATCCTACTACCATGTCCATTTTTCCTTTTCTTTCCCGCTCTCCTACTTGAGAGAATAATGGCGGCGCCGTATTTAGATTGAGGTGTGAACTAAATGCACGGCTCCACACAGAGGTGCAGGAGACGGGCTTTCAGGTAAGAGCACTGTGACTTATTCATCAACTCTTGACACTTTCGCCCATAGTTGAAGGCCAAATGCACGCACCACACATTGAAGATAAATAGCTCTCTAAGTCCAGGTGCTTTTCCTCACAAAGCTCTTTTTTTTTTTTTTTTTTACAGATGTCAGCAACAAAGCTCTTAGAGCCGAGATTGACAGACGCAATCATCAACTACAAGGGAAGTTTCTTCTTTTATTTTGTTTTTCATTCTTTTTCAAACCAAAGTGGTTGGTTAGTTCTGAGCCACTTTTAAGGTGTGTGTGTGTGTGTGTGTGTGTGTGTGTGTGTGTGTGTGTGTGTGTGTGTGTGCGTGCGTGCGTGAGTGCGTGCGTGTGTTCTCACTGTCGGGCGGAAACCTTGTTGTATCTCCTTCCAGTTACTACCATCAGGCCTCCACTTTAAAGTCCTTCGAGCCGAGAAGAACACTTACAAACACTCCTTTACTCCCACTGCCTTAAAGATCTTAAATAAAAAGCAATGACCCACACACCCACGCAAACACTTTGCCACTTTGCACACGTATCATAATTTTTATAAGCTATTGTATGTTTACTATCTGAGCTTATTTTTGCACTGTATGTTGAGGCCATGTCTAAGATGATTTTCTGTCAAATCAGACAATACAAAAAAAGTTTTAATCATTTTAATATCAATGTTATTACAAATACTTACTGCCAGATTTAGTCCAAGGTAAATAGCCCTTTCATTCCCTGAAAAACCAGTGTTAGACATACAAGGTTTGCACCCGTCAGTGGCGATGTATAGATTTGACAACTTGGCTGATGAAATGCACAACACATTTTTAATTCTGTAGTTTTTCAGCCCTCTTTCATCTAAAAGAGTAGCTGTTCTTGTTGCATTTCTAAAGGGAGGAAGAGAAAAGGATAGGTGTGGTCCCAGTAATTTTTTTCCAAAATAAGACACACGCAGTCTCTATTCATAGTGCCTATTTTGGAATGAGGAGGAAGTAAGCTTTTGGTTAGTTAGGTCAGTGTGTGGGCTAAAGGTCTTGTTTGCACCCTGAGGATGTCAGTGGAGCAGCAGTATACCAGTCAACAGCAACCGGAAACTAAAAATAACCCTCTTAAAGAGAACTTATCAATGTAGACTGATACACGCCAGTTACTGTACACTGTATATACATATAGACTGTATATTTTAACAGAAATTGTCCAGAATTACAGTTGTATTTTAGTTTTTTAACATTTTGAATAACATAATTTGTACGCCGACAACTTTTGTCGGCCACGGAGGTTTTGGGAGATTACACAAGTCCACGTTGTCACATTATTCAAAGCTGTTGTCACTTTTTAATGACATTTTGGGCGTCTTTTTCTGCCGCATTTCGACCTACATGACACTTTTTACATTGTATTTGTATTTTTTTTACGCTTTTTTTACGTTTTTGTTGCTTTTTCTGACATTTTTGTCGCTTTAAAAATGTTTTTTTTTAAGTTTTTATCAACATTTTCAGAAGGTTACTAACTGAGCAGATTTGTATGAAATATTTTTTTATATAGGCCTACCAGAAAATGTTCTATATTTTAACTGAAGCTGAACACATAACTTCTGTTTTTTTAAGTCCGGGTAATGAGCTGCCAGAACTTTTTCTGTTATTTTATGGATTTATTTCTTAGAATTAGGCACACATTCTAAATATGGTGAATGAACAGGAGGGAGTTTCTACAGAAAACATAAAAAAGAGATGATTCATCACCAAAGATGAAGAAAGCTCTGAGAGTCATTCTTACATTATCAGCTGATCGCCATCTGGCCGTGACTTTACACAATGGGAACCTTCAAAATCCTCTCCCACTCAGCTCGATATGGATTATCCAGCTCAAAGCCCACGCGCTGGTTTATTTCCAGAGCGGAAAAAAAGGCAGATTGTTTAATATATCTTGACATTTAGTCTGCAATGCAAAGGTCAGGTCCCATCCGATGTGGGCTCACACTTCAAACAGTCTTGTTTTCTGTGCAGATACAGCTTTAGGACTCTACAAAATAGTCCGATTTAAGTAATTTAGGTAAAAGGGTTATTTGCCATCTCTAGTGGTTGTGTCTTAAGGCCCTTTCACTAAATTTTGCCGTGCAATTAATTGTCTCAGAAATAATTGCAGTTAACAAAATTATTGTCTCTTTCAGTCATTTTTGTTGCTATGAACATGTATAAGGTCAAGTGCCAACAACTAACAATTGAAATTTATAGTCAATTATATATATATATATATAATTACAATTTGGCATATCTAACCATAATCTACAATTACCAGTCATACACCTTAAGACCTTAGTTAATGTTAGCAATTAATTGCGGTTAAACAAAGAAACCGCGATTATGTAAAAAAATTGACAATTAGACAATGATGTAATAATTGTTACAGGCCTATACCTTTTACACGTACTGCTCTGGACATTACCCGGCGGAGCTGTATGTGAGAACGCAAATGTCCGAATCAGTTGGGCTGGACATCAAACAGTCTTTACCCTGCCAGCTCCTGAGTACAAATCTGTGCAATCTCCATTTGAGGCCAAAGTGTGAGAATTCCCAGCAAGCGAGTGGGTGTGTTGATGACGTTTCTATCGCCTTGCGTAAAAACCCAAAGAAAACAAACATCCAAGGGTGAAGAAGAAGGGTGATTTACACGAAGACAGCAACAAAATGTCTAACTGGAGAGATGACACGATTCAGGAATTCTGTTGGCAAGGGCCAATGCGGAAATCGCCAGACAATTTCAAGGAATGGCAAGAGACCAGACCAAATTACGAACTAGAAATGTGACTGCGGTTTAATCTGTGTCATGTTTTGCCTCCTGCACGCTCTACCCAGGCTGCAACCCTCAGGCACCAACCCTCAGCTAAACCATATTTCCAGTAAGTGAGAACGTGTCTGACATGGCTGGAGAAAGGGAAAATTTGGACAATGTCCCGACGTGATTCGTCGGACATTGTCTGGAGTATACATGTAAAAATGGCTATATTCTCTAAGGCTGTGACTGTGGCCTATTGAAGAACTGCTAACCTAACTGGTACAAGACTACACATGGAGAGATGGTGCAGTCCGCAATCTTCCTCTCTTAAATTTGGTAATACAATTTCAAAAATAATCTTCTGTCTGGTTGCAGATCTGGAAGGAACTATAATCATTCAGCACCCTCCCAAGAGTCTAGGTACAGCCCAAAGTTACTTGTCAGTGTCAACAAAATCCTGTGTTGAATACTACACAGGGAAGAGGAGAAACAAATCAATGAAAACTGAAAAGTAATGCTGATCCAACCCTCTAAAACTCTCCCAGCTGACCTGTTATGCAGCTTCCCCATGCATGTCTCTCGGGCCGGAGAAGCTGCCAAAAGACCTCCTCTTCAGCCCTTTTCCTTCAATTTCTTTATACTTTTTTAAACTATAGGCTATTATGCACATCTCTCTCTCTTTCTCTCTTTCTTAGACACACCCTTAAGAAAAAAGCTATACACTCAATCTAAAGTGGCGGTCACACCACAGAGTGACATAGATGAGGGCCAGGATGATGCGAATCGACATGTCTGTGATTTGGTGGGGCCCTTTATCATTTTTAAGGTTTTTGTTTCCTTTGCGCCTTGCGGGGGGCTGTGGACGCCTTTCATGGCCAAACTAGTCTGGACCGCTGTCTGACAGGAAACCTGTCCCCGAGTCAACACGCTGCCCGCGGCTATGTCCGAGGGCTGACGGTGATGCTGTGTGGGTCCCGTCTCGGTGGGGATGATAGGGTATGCGCCCCTGGGAACCTCAACCGGGCCTGGCACAAAAAGATACAAAACCCCGACCCGAGTGCAGTGCCACGGCCTCGCCCTGGCCGTCCTCCGGGTGCCTCTGGGTACCCAACTCTCGGGGTACCCAACTCTCGGGGTACAGATATGTCAGTAAATTCAAGTAAAAGCAGGCTTTGCTTATCCTGTGCGAATGCGCCACACAAAACTCAGATGTGGGGGGGGGGGGTCATTTCTAAATCACACAAGGTCCCCAGATGATACTAATCCTGTGCAAATAGTGCTTCAGTTCTCTAAACGTGTATAACTTGCATGCAAAAAGGAACACTAGCTGTGACAAACCCTCAGGTGAAGTATTAAAGTGCCCATATTATGAAAAAAATCACTTTTTCTGGAATTTGGGGTGTTATTTTGTGTCTCTGGTGCTTCCACACGCATACAAACTTTGAAAAAAAAAACATCCATGCTGTTTAGAGTGAGATACGGTTTCTGAATGTGTCCTGTCTTCAGTCTCCAGGTGAGCTGGTCAAAATCTGCACAGCTTTCTACGTCACTAGCTGAGACGAGGGGCCTAGGGGGCTAACCGTTAGCATTCTAGCACTAGCAAGTTAGCTTGCATACAACTGCTACAACACACACAAAGTCACCCTAATCTACAAAATAAATTGTATAGAACTACTTCCATGTCCCTGTTCTGCAGGTATTCCACGCAAAGTTGGAAGCGTGCCCTCATCAAGTCTCCCAGCTAATCCTGCCTTGTACAGGCCGAAGTTGGAAAAACAGCTAGCTAGCTCATGTTATCCTTAGCTAGCTACTGAGCATGTGCGACTGCCAACAAAGATGTTACAGCAGTGAGAGGTCTCACTCTGTAGCTAAAACAGAGACCTGAACACAGGGTGAAAAGAGGAGCTGCAGCAATGTGCAGTACAACAAAAATATGATGTTTTTTGAAAATTAAACCATGTAAACCTATTCTGATACAATATCAAATTACAATTATGAACCTGAAAATGAGCATAATATGGCCAGTTTAACATCTCTGCGGTTCCTCTCAGCTCTGAGCTTTCAGCACACTGTTTTGGTTTTACTGCTCTTTCACCACTTTACCAGAAGTTTCAGCTAAAATGCTCTGGAACTTTATACGCACCCTGCCCACCACCAAGCAGCAGACAGACCAAGTCAGCGACTGGCTGGTGACTATAGTGGAGCTTTTAGCAGGTAAAGAGCCGGAACGTTTTCTTTGGAGTTGGTGGAGGCCAAGATATGTTTCCTCTGGTTAATGAAAATTGGGTGCCATTACGTTCCATGCAAAACATATTTGCAAATGAATGCAAATTGCCCGTACAGTTCATGAAGATTATTTTCAGGAGAATACAGTAGGTTTCTGAGCATGTGTATATGATTGAGGACCATGTGGAAAATTACAATCTATTGCAACACGGCTGCTGTCAGCATAAGGTGTGGTGAGAGGGGAGAAAGGCCAGGGAAATAATTGGCCTCCACCTTTCCACATATTTAACGCCCACACACACACACATAGAAGGCAGATGCCAGCTCCAACTTCAGGGGCACAGAACACACGTTAGCAGGTAAACACGTGAGGCTGCAAACTGCACTTTTCCTCCCCTCGGGTTAAACCTAAGCACCCAAAAAAAAAGTTCAGCATTCTTTTACCTGGGCATGTGATTCGCCAGAAGATTAGAAATGAGGACTTGAAGAGACAGAGACAAACAGATTGAGGACAGGTGAAAAGACTGATAATTAAAGAAAGAAAAAAAGGGATGGAGCAGACAGACAGGGTGGGAAACAGAGAGAGAGAGAGAGAGAGAGAGAGAGATGGATTGAAATGGGATCGACTGGAGGGATAAAAGAGGGAGGAGAGACAGACAGAGACGGGGCGAGGGGTGAGGGGGCAGAGAGGGATGGATGAGAAGATGAAAGATTAAGTAGCATGGAGGAATGTTAAGTGTAGCTTAAGCGTGTGTACAGAACTGGGGGATTTATGGTTAGCGCACGCTCAGGGCAAAATAGTTTCAGAATTATTAAACGACTTCAATTAAAGTAATATAAGGGGAGAGAGGCCGTGTGGGTGGGGGAGTGCAGGGGGGGGGGGAGCCCCCCTTCACACACCCCCATCAACTTTGATTTATGAACGCCCTCTTTTCTTCCTCTCTTCCTCCTGCAGTCCGTTCGTCATGCCCCCTCTCCCCATGGCAGCAGTTTACATCCTCATTCTGCCTTTTCTTTTTTCTTCAGTTTTACTTTAATTCACCATGATGGAAAATTGTTAGTTTTCTGTGTTATAATGTAGAGAAGTAAAATATACATACAAAAAAATATAAAAAGTACGCTGTGTCTCAAAAATAATCTATTCAAATTAAAATAACATAATGTTGACAAACAGTCTTGCAAAAAATATTTGAAGATTAGCCAAGTATCCTCGTCCAAAGTCAACATACATGCTGTTTGTAACTTGACGGTATTTTGAAAGGTCAAATTATGAATTAATTTGAGAGGACAGTGAGTCGTTGCATGCCGCTGTAGCCGCCACTGTTTTCAATATAAACACGACACCAGCCATGCCACCAAGGCTAACAGCACACCAAATTCCATTCTCAAATGAACGACTTTAAAGTCTTCACTACACAGCACTTGAAGGAAACTCACTTTTAAACCTAGTAGCTATCTATTTATAAGTGAATATTCTCTGTCTAGCTTGGCTAAAAACACCAGATCTGCAACATGTTACTGTGGCCTTCACTACCGAGCCTGTTTGTAACCGGTAAGCTACTGACAATGTGATCTTCACCTGTTCAACTGACTTTACCCGTTTAGATAGTACGGCTCTGTCCTGCTATTATTACAGACATGTAAACTCAACACAGATACAGACACGGTGGTGCGCTGCTTTAATCCAAGGTGCCAGAGCGTTGTTCCGGATCATTCCCGCCAACTTTAACCCCTGTACGTCAGTAAACTTTCTCTATATCTGTATCAGTGTCTCTGTGTCACAACTGGCAGCGGCAGATGACCGTCCACCAAGAGCCTGGGTCTGTCTTAGGTTTCTGCCTAAAAGGAGGTTTTTCCTCAACACTGTCGCACTAAATGCTTGCTCTTGGGAGAATTGTTGGAATTGTTGGGTCCTTGTAAATTATAGAGTGTGGTCTGTAAAGTATACAGGTTACTGTCACTGTTCTAGCTCCATAGAAACCATGACATCTATTGATTCCTCATGGAGTTTCAATAAGACAGACTGGATTCAGGGGTAAAGAGTGTATAGTCCAAACGCCCCTCCCTGCAGACTCCCTGTTCTTCTTTTGCCAGCCAGACATCTGTATCACTGTGTTGTAAAAGTGTCATGAAAGGCGATCCGTCCATGAATACTCCCTGCGGGAGTCTAAAGAGCTGTGTTTTAAGACCATGGGATTTGTACCATGTCACCAACTCTCCATTCGCCCGACACAGTCCATCCAAGTCCAGATGCTCCCCCTCCATGTAATTTAAAGTTAGAAGTCGATGAAGCTCTGATTTATACATTTTCTCCTGAGCCTCCACAACCACTCACCAGTGTTTGTTTTTTATATGTATGCATATGTGTGCATTGAGACAAGCCTGAGAGTGCACACCAACTAATAACAGAAATGGAAGAAATTATTAGTTGGAGGTGGAATACATGTCACATCAGGCATGAACAAAATGATAATGAATGGATGGATGGATGGATGGATGGTTAGACGGATGGTTGAATGGTTGGTTGGTTGTTTGGATGGATGGATGGATGTTTGAATTGATGGATGGATTGATGTGTGAATTGTTGAATTGTTGGTTGGATGGATGGATGGATGGATGGTTGGATTGATGGATGGATGGATGGATGGATGGATGGATGATGGATGGATGGAAGAATGGATGAATGGATGGAAGGATGGAAAGATGGATGGAAGAATGGATGGATTGATGGTTTGATGGATGGATGGTTGGATTGATGGATGGATTGATGGTTTGATGGATGGATGGAAGGATGGATGGATTGATGGTTTGATGGATGGATGGTTGGATTGATGGATGGATGGATGGATGGATAGATGGTTGGATGAATGGATGGATGGATGGAAGGATGAATGGATGGATGGATGGATGGATTGATGGATTGATGGAGGATGGATGGATGGATGGATGGATGGATGAATGGGTGGATGGATGGATGGATGGATGGATGGATGAATGGATGGATGAATGGTGGATGGATGGATTGAAGGATGGATGGATGGATGATGGATGGATGGATGGAAGAATGGATGAATGGATGGAAGGATGGAAAGATGGATGGAAGAATGGATGGATTGATGGATGGAAGGATGAATGGATGGATGGATGGATGGATGAATGGTGGATGGATGATTGATTGAAGGATGGATGGATGGATGATGGATGGATGGAAGAATGGATGGATGGATGGATGATAGATGGTTGGATGAATGGATGGATTATTGGATGGAAGGATGAATGGATGGATGGATGGATTGATGGAGGATGGATGGATGGATGGGTGGATGGATGGATGGATGGATGAATGGTTGAAGGATGGATGGATGGATGATGGATGGAAGAATGGATGAATGGATGGAAGGATGGAAAGATGGATGGATTGATGGTTTGATGGATGGATGGTTGGATTGATGGATGGATTGATGGTTTGATGGATGGTTGGATTGATGGATGGATGGATAGATGGAGGATGGATGGATGGATGGATGAATGGGTGGATGGATGGATGGATGAATGGATGGATGAATGAATGGGTGGATGGATGGATGGATTTAAGGATTGGATGGATGGGTGGTAGGATGGATGGATAATGGATGGATGGGTTGAAGGATGGATGGATTGAAGGATGGATGGATGGATGAATGGAAGGATGGATGGATGGGTGGTAGGATGGATGGATGATGGATGGATGGGTTGCTGAACAACCATTTTCCCCCCATAGTTGGCAGATTTTTGCTTCTTATTCATATGATATTGAAATATTAACAGCTACAAAAATACAAACATTTCCATTTCTGTCAAGGATCAGTGTGTTCAGTTCAGTGTATTTGCATAATTTATAAACTGCTCTAATTCCAGATTCAGGCTTCTGTAGCCTATATGTAAGCATATCTAACTCACACACACACACACACACACACACACACACACACACACACACACACCGCTGCCTGGAAGGAGACGTTGGGGGCTTAAAACACCGATAAACCACACACACACACACACACACACACACACACACACACACACACACACACACACACACACACACACACACACAGTACCAACTGGCTTGTGATGTACCCTATTCCTCCCAGACTTCCTGTTAGCCTGTTACTAATCAGTCAAGACATCTGCCAATTGCCTGTCCAATCCGACTGACACTAGCGAGGGCCAGCGTTGGAACAATGTTGGCTGGCGGATCAAAGTACTTGTGGGGAAATGCCACCAAGACTAATTGGTATCGTTACTGTCTAGGTCCCAGCTGGGATCAAACAGGGCAGACGGGAGAGGTCTGATAACCAAGATAAAGTAAGTACAGGGCTGGTGCGTGAAACATAATGATATGCTATTTAGAGATTCAATTTCTCTATATTGGCATGGATAACAGCCATGAAAAAGTGGTACGGACTCATCTATTGCTGATAATTTCCGATTTATATCTGGTGGGATATTACTGCCACGGCTGATTACTGTGGAATGGAATGACTGACAAGAACACACTCAGAGCAAAGGATGTATGTAAGTCGCACAAAGTCCAACTGATATAACATTGCATGTTTTTTGTCAACAGCATGCACTACATGCTCTGTAAAAAATCCTATATTCTCTTTTGGGAAAAAAAAACTGTACCCAAAAGACAGACATGTGTGTAACCTGATGGCCTAGGGGTTTAACTGACCATGTAATTGCAGTCCCAGGTTTAGGTCCGCTGGGGACATTTGTTGCATTTCACCCCTGTCATCGCTCTACTGTCCTCAATCTAATAACAGGAAAACGTTTCAATCTTATAATCTTTTGGCTTCTGTCTTTTGCATTAACTGGAATGGCAGGAGGTTGTCTGTCTACGTATACAGACACATTGCATGATGCCAACCAAATATTTTATTTTCAACTTGTACAAAAAGCAATATGTCCCCGTTCTGTCACTGGGCGATGGTGCCACTGACTAACAGCCAGATGGCTCCTTCTAATCTATAAACATAGACAAGTCAAAAGAGCACTGCTAACATCAGGTTGCAGGATAAAGAGCTATGTAATTAGTGAGCTGTGATGCTCTAAACAGCTTTAAGACACAGTGAAAAAAAAAAAAAAAAAAAAAAAATATATATATATATATATATTTTATTTTATTTTTTTTTGTTTTTTTAATTAAGTCCGCTCTGGCTGACTTTAAAAACTGGTCAGTTTAGATGCTATATTGTATATTGTATTGGTCCTTAGTCCAAAACCAGTGCTAGTAAAAAAATATCTTGTAAGCTATAGTTAGCAGCAGTATGTGTACACTGTGTCTCATGCTCTTGCGGAAACAGCTGCCAATCAAACAAGTTCACGAACACAATACTTTTGGATGGTTTGATGGTTTGATGGATGGATAGTTGGATGGATGGATGGAAGAATGGATGGTTGGATTGATGGATGGATGGATGGATGGATGGCTGGATGGAAGGTTGGATGGATGGATGGATGGTTGGATGGATGGATGGATGGTTGGATTGATGGATGGATGGATGGATGGCTGGATGGACGGTTGGATGGATGGATGGTTGGATGGATGGATGGATGGATGGATGGATGGATGGCTGGCTGGTTGGATGGATGGTTTGATGGATGGTTGGATTGATGGATGGATGAATGGTTGGATTGATTGATGGATGGATGGATGGAAGGATGGATGGTTGGATTGATGGATGGATGGAAGGATGGATGGTTGGATTGATGGATGGATGGTTGGATTGATGGATGGATGGATGGTTGGATTGATGGATCGATGGTTGGATTGATGGATGGATGGACAGAATGATGGATGGATCATGGCTCGCTTTAACTTGTGTTCTCTCTTTTCTTTTTATCCTGTGTTTCACTGCTGTAAGTTAGGGACGAATATAAATATTTTTTTTGTTCACCGATGTGAGAACATTTCTCTGTAATCTTGAAGCCCCACCCTGTGTGTCTTTCTTTGTTTGTTTCAGGTTTACATGGGACGTTGAAACATGCGGTAATATTACTGTACTTATCCATACAAAGCTCTTCAAACAGCCTAAACCCTACCTCGACATGCCTTTGGCCCAATAACAAATTCCTTTGAATGCATTTCGCCACAGTGTGCACACATGAAGATGTCTTTACATAAATCCTAGAACGTACACTCTGACATTTCCTTTGTTTGAAGGCTCTCCAGAGGATATGACATCACCAGACCCCTTTCTTGCGGTGCCCAAAGTCCAAGTGAGAATTTATAAGTTTACATAAAAATCTCACTTTTTTTTAACAGGCCTCTCCTTCCAACTGTCACAGGGCAATATATAATCCTCACCTAAACATTTGAACTCCTACTTCAGAGGGAAGGAACGGCGCCAGAGCGGCCTGTTGTGTTTTATTAGCATGTCAAAACTTGTATTGATTGAGAGTATGATTGAAAGCACCGTGTATAGCCTCACAAAGTAAAAGACAAATTGAAGCAGACTGGGGTGTGTGTGTGTGTTTGTAGTATGTGTGTGGTTCTGTCTGTGTGTGTGTGTGTGAGAGTAAAAGTGAACGACCTTTGTACGTGTATATTGCATTTTTGAATGGACACACTGTACAAAAATGTCAGAAATCTGAGGGGGGAAAAAAAACTACAAAATGCAGCAGGATACAGCAAAACAAATCCAAGTGAAAAATGGCTCCCCTAGTCCAACCCATACTTCTTTATTTATAGCCCGCAGAGTGACATTTTCACAACGCTGCCACCAACCATGAAATTTTCCCTCTATATTTTGCCAAGAAACGGTTCGTTGTAGAGACAAGAGGGAGGCTGGAGCAGACACAGAGGGCTGGGAATGGAGAGCAGAAGCTGATTGGTTAAACAGGGAGCGCAAACATCTGTCGTGTTCATGAAGTGTTCTTGTTTTTTTTTTATTTGGTTAATGTTTCCTGTCTTCTCCCAACGCTCATCAGCAGGTGCTCTAATGGATCATTGTGGCAGTAATGTGCTGGCACAGGGGAGTAAGGCAGCGAACGGAAGCTCACCACAGAAAGGTAGAGAATGCCTCCGTGAGTTAACATCACTGATCACACAGTGCCACAGGCCACGCTGTAGGTATGCAGGAAGAGGCTTAGCTTCAGGTACAGGACAGCACTGGGGTTTTGGTAGGCCCATGCCCAACGCAATTTCAATCCCAACTCGTAAAATACTGACTCTTGGTCAGTGGCTCTCAGTGTCAGATGTATGGAACGCAACAGGCAGAGCAGCAGCTCGACCGTGGTGCTGTAACAGAGTTTCTGCAGGTTTCACCAAGTCAAATTTAAGACCTTTTTAAGACCATTATAAATAAAATGTAAGACCTTTATCACAACATGAACTGAGCCCTAAATTCAGTTTTTTTCAAGCCAAGTATTGCTAAACTTGCACTTCCCCGTAGCTGAAGAATAAAATCTGTTTTATGTCTGTGGTACAATCCCAAAGAGACTTGCGCCAATAACCCGAACGCTGATTGGCTGCAATGTAAATTGATCTCATTTGTAGTCGTAATACAGCAAAATTATATTTGGACTAGCGAAAGAAAGAACTACAACACCACGGAATGAAAAAAAGAGCATTAGCGGTACCGTTGCATGGACGTAGAAAAAATAAGACCTGTTTAAAATTATTTTAGACCTAGAACACAATATTTCATCTAATTTAATGTCTCATAATCATTTTAAGGGCTAGAAATTTCAGACTTTTTAAGACCCTGCGGAAACCCTGTGTAAGGGACTGTTTGTTATTTATTTCAGGGGCCACCAGAGGAGTTTTGGGATCTTTAATCAAAATAGACCTGACCCTCCCTTCACAAGCAATACATTTTGGTTGACCCTCCAAAATGATATGGAAAAAAGGGATGACCCTCCCCAACAATTTATTAATACATTCTGTACTGGTTTGCGCTTGGCAAAGACATAGTCATTGTTTTTTTACAGCCATGACATATGTGACTCTGCTTTCTCATCTTACACATCCCACTCCTCTGTTATGGTGTGGTGACCATTTCAGTAGATTTACTCACTAACATTGTTGTGGAAACACAATAAGCATGGAAACTAAATGCACACTTCCTGCATTACTGCATTACTTCAAATACTAAGTTACTCCTCTAGTAAACTAGTATTCACATGAAATAAAACAATAAAATATTGAGACCATTCAGCAAAGTACTCTGGGAAATAACAAATTCAACACTGGTTGCTATGGACTCGTCACTAGGCTTCCTCAGTCATTGTATATTTTATCATAGGTAAAGCTGCCAAAGCTGAACATTATCCAAAACTCCATTTCTCAGACAAGCGTCAATTTGGGAGCTTACATGCTACCACTCTTTCCTTCGTCGTTTATATATATATATATATATATATATATATAATATCACCGGGACCGAAAGGATATTTGAGTCAGGTATGGCTGCAGCCCGGAGACCTCCCGTCTCATGCCATCAAAAGATAAAAAAGATAGACAAAATGAATTGGATGACCCTCCCATCAACAAAGAATAAAAAGACATGACCCTCCCCTATTTTCCTCCGGTGGTCCATTCCATGAATACCGTACGGTCCCTAAGATGACGTAAACATGGAGTAGTATGAAATACTGAAAATCCGCATGATGAGGAAGGTTGGGGGGGTGGATTGGTCAAACAACACAGGACTTTCACCCAGGAGACCGGGGTTCACGTCCTGTTCTTGTCCGGTGTGTCACTGAAACGTACATTTTATAACCCCACCCACCATCTTTTCCTAAACCTAACTGTCCCGTTCTTATGACATGTCAGTTAAACGTGGGCTCCGAACCAGAGCGTCAAAAAGTGACGGCAAGAGTCCCGACCAAGCGTGTCTATATATGACGCGAAAGTACTTTATGCATCAATAACAACTTACCTGTTTAGTAGGTGTTTAAAAATGACTGTATACATATGTTGTCTTACTATGACTATATAATATAAAATATGCAATAATACAAAGATATACAAAGATATACAAAATATATAATATATACAGGTACGATTTAGAGTTGAATGAGGGGTGGGGAAAGTTACAAGCTTCGGTTTCGTCCCGCTCCTTTTCGAACATATTGGACATATTGTTTGTAACACTTCATAGACAGTGTTTTTCCTTTTGGTGTGTTGCTACGCAGTTATTGTGTTTTTATATATTTTATTTTATTGTTATTTTTTTGTTCTAAGTAAAAATAAAGAAAGAAAGGATGCTAACATTTTCCAATCAAACCTAGGATGAATATGAAATGAAATACAAAATATGTATTCTGGCATACACTTTGAGAAATATCTCTGTATTAACAGTTGTAAGACTGTAGCTTTTTTTGTTTTGCGGCCACGGATGTTGGTTTGGGGGATTACAGAAGTCCACGTTGTCACTTTTTTCGATGTTTGTTGCTTTTTAAGATATTTTTGAAGTTCCTTTCAAAGTTTTTGTCCTTTTTTTCACCTTTTGGGGCGTTTTTGTTGTTTTCTTCTGACCTTTTTGACACCTTTCCTGACATTTTTGTTGCTTTTTCCGACATTTCGGAAGTTTTTTTCAATGTTTTCAGAAGTTTACTAACTGAGCAGCTTTGTATGACAGAATTTTATAAAGGCCTAACCGAAAATGTTCTGTATTTTAACTATAGTTACACATATCATTTCCTGTTTTTTAATTACGGGACAAAGTCCGGGTAATGAGCTGCCAGAACTTTTTCTGTGTTATTTTACAGATGTATTTCTTAGAGTGTACTTGTAGGATCTAATGACAATATTGCAAATTAAAACTTACTTACATAATTATCATATGAGAGACGGGCATCACTGATTGTCTGACAGCTCATTTTCTTTTTAAATACTTTGGCTACATTTACATTGCTACGTTTTGCTACGTTTCCCCCTCTCATTCCCCCTGCTCTGCCATTTCCCCCTCTCATTCCCCCTGCTCTGGCGCTTCCCCCTCTCATTCCCCCTGCTCTGGCATTTCCCCCTCTCATTCCCCCTGCTCTGGCATTTCCCCCTCTCATTCCACCTGCTCTGCCATCTCCCCCTCTCATTTCCCCTGCGCTGGCGTTTTCCCTTCTCATTCCCCCTGCTGTTGTGTTTCTGAGCCCCTAAACCGGAGACATTTGGAAACACTTCTGACCGGTTTTGGTTTGGAATCTGCGGGGTTGTGTTGCAGTCTCAACGGCTGCAAACGGAGACCTTTGGTAACACTGACACTGACGCCAATGTTTCTCCGCCTGATTGGGTCTTATCAGTCACAGCGTCTCAGTCTCTGAGACTAAAGCTACTAACGTTACCATGGCAACTACCAGCAACGGGCAGAGTATACACGCTGCCTCCTGTTTATGCCCAGTAGTGGTGGGCGGATCAATCCAAATATCGATAATATCGATACCAACGTTGGTATTGATCAGCGGCGCACGCACACACACACACACACACACACACACACACACAAACAGGACAGAGATGGAGCAGAAGAATGGCAGAGAGGAAGAGGAGCGCCGTGTGGCTATATTTTCAGGTCGAAAATAAAACGACAAGCTGTATAATTTGTAAAAAGGCTGTAAGATACAGTGGTAACACAATAACTTTATACAAGCATATGGACAATCTGTCCTGGGTTTTAACTTATTAATAATCCAAAAGAAAAATCACAAAAACACGTAAAGTTCATGAGAATTCATTCACATTTAGCAATTTGATGATGCATCCACCTTAATTATTAAAAAGTATCGATATCGTATCGGTATCGGTGATACTGGCCCTGTATTTACTTGGTATCGGATCAATACCAAATTTTGCAGTATCGCACACCACTAATGCCCAGTATACGAGAATGTTGATGAGATATTTTGGTTTGGGCGTGTTAGTTTAAATGGAGATTAGTTCTTCTACTGGAGCTAGTGTGTGCATGGAGATCACTTTTGGCTCAAAACTCTGCTTCAAAACCAAAATGTAGCGGTGTAAATGCAGCCTTAGCCGATAACAGCCCTTTAGTAAGTTGTCTCATCTTCTTTGTTTCTTTCAATGTATGCAAACATTTTTAAACCAAGCTTAAAATAGCAAAGGTGTGAGAAAGAGCTGTCTGCTCCTGAAAAAGATTGTCTCCTCGCTGACCTCGTGACACACAACAATAATTAGAGCCAATTAAAGGCTGTGAGTGACATTTTAATTGCACCCCGCACATTTGTTACACTCCTTTACTCGCCAGTTGGATGGAAAATATTGCTCTTGTCTACCATCCCTACTGCAACTAATGCAGTTTTAATTAAAGTTTTTCTTTCCACAGAAGCTCTCTCTGCTTTGTCCTCGGAAGGTAACAAGTTCAGGCATGTATGCTGTAGGTATCGCATCAGGCTGCCAAGACAGTAGCAAATAACTTTGCGGTGATCATGACTCAGAATGCAGCTATTTCTGGTAGCCATTTAGCTGTAATTGTAAACAAATGGGCAAACCACAAAATATGTTGATCACTTGCGTTAGTCAGTGTTTGCATTGCATTGACACACCCAGAACTCATTTTAATGCCGCAGGGGGGAGGCGATTTGCAGGCATAACAAAAATGAAAATGGTGTGTGAAAAAATTTTAGTAGAATCAGAATGCAGCACAGTGAATCAGGAATGTGTTTCTTTAAGCTCATAGCTGCTTCGTCACGGCTATCGCATCTCTATGTGAACACAGGATGGGTCTATCCCTGGATATACGATGACATGAAACAGGTGGCGTACAGTAGGCTTAATGTAAAGCTCAGATTCTCCTGACATCAGGGCCTTCTGTGATTTAACAGTACCTTAGTCTTGCATAGCCAGACCTTCCTCCACAGCGCTGCGGAGGAAGGTCTGGCTAGTCCACACAGCATTCTGGGATGGGAGATTTCTTTAAACCAATCACAATCGTCTTGGGCGCCGCTAAGCGCCGGATGGAGCCACGGTGCTTCTGCAAAATAGCCTCGGGAAGGAACTTGTTTTGGTGCACTCTAAGAAATAAATCCATAAAATAAAATAAAAAGTTCCAGCAGCTCTTTACCTGGAAAAAGGCTGGGAAAAGTGTCAAAAAGTCGACAAAAACGTCTGAAAAAATGCCCAAAATGTGGAGAAAAATGACAAGAACTTTGAAAAGAACTTCAAAAATATCTTAAGGAAGCCCCAATAAAGTTCATAATCAAAGTTTTTTTTTTTTTTCTCATACCCGTTACCATGGTGCCCTTTCAATAAGACTGCTGCAAAAGAACGGGAACTGAGGAAAAGTACAATTATTTAAAAGGAAGCCATGTTAGTTTGAGTAATGTCATATTAATAATGTATGCCCATAGTCTCCAGAGCTGATATCATAAAATGCTTTGCTCTTTATGAACTGATCAAGGATCAGTTACATAACCACACAGGACAAACTTCACTACGAGATGAATTGGTCTCAGAGGAGTAGGAAATTATAGCTCAGGTTATATTAAGTAAGTCAACCTTTATTTATGCAGGGGAGGGTTTGTTGAGCATGCATGCTCTTTTGCAGCGAGGCTCAGCTTCACATTTACACGGATATACATTCACACCTGGGAGCTACAGATACAGTTTTCAAGGCTTTGACCGAGATAGGTTTTTGGAGGTTGTTACAGATGTCCTGGAATAATACTTTGGCAAAGTGCCGGATGACACAAGGATTCATTGTTCCTCTATGGGTGTGCCAATCAATTACAAAAAAATCTGACTGGTATAAATTCCATCTGACTCTAAGTCACAATTGTGATCAGAGAAACACAATGTCCTAAGATATAATGAGGAGACATTCTGGTACTTGTTGGTACAACATGTTCCCTCTTCTCTAGTCTTACATAATTGATTGACTGCTCAAGGCCCATTAAGGTGTTTTTGCATGTTTAGCTTTGTTTGTAGCTCTTACATCCGCCTATTGAGACTGCTAAAACCATGTTCTACACCAATATTTGGCAAGTTACTTGAAATGTGTGAAAAGGGTTCCTTGTAGTGATGGACGCACAGAGAATTATCACCCAAAGTAAAACACCTGCATTGAGAATGTTACTTAAAGTGCTCATATTATGCTTTTTGGCTTTTTCCCTTTCCTTTATTGTGTTATATATCTTTTTGTGCATGTTATAGGTTTATATTCCAATAAAGAAACAATTCCATTGGAATCAAAATTTTTGAAACGATTCCATGTTGGAACCGGTTCTCGATGCCCAATTCTATTCATGGAGGCCTTCCACAAAGGTTCCCTAACATTTTCTACGTTTTTTGAAAAGTGCCACATGAAAACTGTAATTATTACAGCTAGGATCTGAGTTAGGAATTTTAGACCCAATTAACACCTGGGATTAGCTGTGATCGCATATTCTTGAGAAAGTGCCATGTCATCCAAGGTGAGGGTCACGTGACAAAGCGACACAGCCGAAGGCATCTGTAGGCTACAAGTCCACAGAAAATGATCCAAATGCACCTGGAAATCCAGAGACCGAAAATGCCCATGCACAAAATAAATTCAAGTGTAAAGCCTGTCAACAAGGGAATAGTCGGACAACCTTCACACGCTGCTCTCTAACCTGCCCTCTAACAACAGTTAGGGGTCAGTGCCTTGGTAAAGGGCACTTTGATGGCAGCTAATTTAGGTAGAGGAGAGTGTTACCTATTTTCTTCCTCTAACTCAAATCTCTCCTAGCTCCTCTGGGGATTTAAACCCCTGATCCCCCGGTCATAACCCATTTTCCCCATCCTTCAAGCTGAAGTTCTCCCCCCCATCCTTGTCTTTTAGTTTGTCCCAAACATTAAACTGTAGTTTAATGTTTTGTCTGCATGCTTACTTGGCAAACTGCCCGGGACTCTCTTTTTATATTTTACAGTGGAGACACGTATACACATCCCTGTGGCAATGTGAATAATGAGAACATGTACTTGGGAGGAGAGGAACAAATAGGGAACCAGCGCAGATGGAAAACAGGATAAAATAAAAATGACCTCCTGATAGTTTAGAGGCTCCTCAGCACATACAGTATGTCCTTACAGCAAGTATGCAGGACACAGTGTATATATTTAGGCATTCTGTTGAACCAGGTATGCTTCATCCACGTCCTGAGCCATTATTCCAAGGCCTGGAGGTGGGCTGACCATGAGGGAAATTGCTATTATTTTTTGTAATGGGTGTAATGGGTGTATGTGTAGGTCAGTTGGTATTGTTTCTGATAGTATTTGTTTGATTTTATCGTGGTATCTCAAGAATATCTCCTTCAACAGAAGGATTCCTCCGGCACGGCAGCTGGTCTGATTGACAGGCCCACACTTCCTCATTACCGTTCAACACAGAGATGAGAACAGATAGAAAACAACATATAAAAGGCTTTATCAGGGGTAATTAATCAGACCCCACAAACACACAAACGCCTACATGAAGCCAAACCCTTATAGGTTCACCGTTTTATGTTCCGTCTTAATTGGTCAGCACAATTGGTAATGCGAAGGCAGCGGCTCTATTTGTTACCGTGCCAGCATGGATGCAGGGATCGCTGTCCCCATAATCAGCAGGCCATGCTTTGAGGTTTCGCATAATAGAAGACCTACTCTCAATGAGCTGCAATCAGTGGTTATGTGTGTGTGTTTATTTTTGCCAAGGCAGGACAAAATATAATACTTCTTCCCATCCGGTGTCTCTGCCCGTGGGGCTGATTGGGAGAATTCACCCCCTGAAGGAACTGAGCTAAGAAATTTGATATCCTTCATTTAATTGTGCGGGTCTTTCGAGATGCAAAGGGTCAAACAGACGCAGATGCTCCGTCCCTGTCATGTCAGACAGCATAACTCATCCTCGAAACACCAGATACGAGCAGGAATAATTCACCCATCCCACAGTATCTTTGGAGCACCGCAGCCACCACATGCTTTGTGCTGAGTAAACAGCAGCGGTTTTCCAGTGGCCACAGGAGCAAGGTGATCCGCTCGGCGCCCGCCAATTTGTTTGTCCTCTAAGCTTGTGCTACCAGGGAGCAGAGTGGCAACCAGGCAGACAGCAAAGTTCAGCAGGTTAGGGATATGGGATTGAGAATGAAGAGTATCTGATTTCCCTGTTTGGCCCGCACAGATAAACACTCCCATCAAGCAGGAGTAAGAGCGCTAATTTGCTAATTCAGTGTGTTTTGAATTATCCTGCAGACAATTTGAGTAGGGCAACTTCGTCATCTTCGTCATTCCCCAACCCTTGTCCCTTTGAAACAAACATGTAATGTAATTAGCTGCAGGCGGAAGCTAACAACATCCCATATTCTGCCCAGTTGTTGTGTTTAGTGGGGAAAGGGAATTGTGTCTCTCCGCTGTGTACTTAAGGGAATGCCACCCAAACCCAGCACAAATGTTGATATCCCTGGTCACAGAAAGAGAAGATAAATACACAGAGGGAAATCTTTTTGGAGTGATGGAGTAATGATAACAAGGAAGGAGAAAACATTATCGGGCTGACTGACGCACGCATAAACACTTTGATAATGATTCAAATGGCTTGTTTAATACATGCAGACTGTGCTGTGAGAGTAAAAAAGCCGGGGAAATGTTAGGAACAGATGAAATTGTCCTTGACAGTCACTCAACAAGCCTGAGGAGCTGCAGAGTCAGATGCTTCTGCAGGGCACACGTGTTGGGAACGCTGCTCCGTGTCATTGCACCTTCTCTCAGCCTCCATTTCACACTCTTTTCAAGTCATCTCCTAGTCCATTTTATCAACAGCCTTTCTCATCCCCACTTTCTTTTTATAACTTTAATCTTCACTCTAACCCCCCACTCACTCAATTTTTGTTTTTGCACGTACAATATCCCCTGCCCTTACATTCTGCTTCATGCTACCATTGCTTTGACAGTAAAAGTGTTTTCCCAGTTCAGTTTTTTCTCACTTATACCCGTTCCTTTTTTATTCATCAACCTCTCACTTTCTCTTTCATCATGCATATTTAATGGGCTTAAAATTATGGTACGAGATTTTTTTTTCCAATAGAAACATTGACTTTTTTTTCTCCTTAACCCTTTGAACTGGATTGATGCACTTTGTGTCCATAATTGCACACCTTCTTAACTCAATTAAATCAGAACATACAGATGTCATACACACACTCTTAGATTCAGTGTATCTATTTCAGAGATATAGCCTAATTCCATTGTCCATTCATTTCTCTGAGTCTGTGTGTCGATCTGAAGGCCACATTCTGCTTTATGATGAATCATGAGCAGGTTCGAGGAGCTGATGACAAACAAAACTGATTGACTTTGGGTTAAGTGCTAGTTAGTAATCGTTAGCATGCTAACACGTCAAACTAAAATGGTGAACATGGTAAACATTAATCCTGCTAAACATTAGCATGTCAGCATTATCATTGTGAGCGTGTTATGATGCTGTTGTTAGCATTTAGCCAAAGACGGTTTAGTGTTTAGTGCTAGTTAGCAAATGTTAGCATACTAACACGTCAAACTAAGATGGTGAACATGGAAAACATTAATCCTGCTAAACACGGTTTAGAATAGAGATGCCCTGAATCGGAGTAGTTTCCTGTATCTGTGTCCCATGGGTTTCTCCACTACCACGCCTCTTTAGGAGACTAGTGGCAAGGTCCTCTATTGATTCCAATGGGAGAAGTTAATGTGAACACAGATTGTGAGTTAGTAGCCATAGTCACCAAAGTAAATATTGGACCCATTTTTCACAAGCCACAAATCTCCAGAACACTGACACTAACATGGCCTTTTTCAGACAGAAAAATTAACTTAGTTTGATACCTGTTTCTGTCTCAGGAACAAACTTCTCTGCGAGATCTGGCAACAAAACTAACGTTCCTGAATGCACAACAAGGCCGAGGCCACGCCCATTTAGGAGACAGGAAGTGTATGGTTTCATACCATCGGCGCAGCGTGTAATACGTTAATCTTTAGTTATAGAGAATCTTTGATTTAGCTAGCAGTATCACTGTGCCTAAGTACCATCTCTCAGAGCCATTAGCATGGCTGTAGACTGTTGCTGTAACCCCTTAAAGATAATCATTCATTTCTGTCCCATATTTCTTTTACATATTTCATCAGTCCCTTTTTCGGTCCTCTTGGACTGCCTTCCATCAGTATTGCTGCCCGCCTCTCTCTCCATTGCAGTTTCCCTCCTGGACAGAGTGCCTGTACAGTTGGAGATACAGTATAAACCCAGCATCAACTACATCAGAATACTAATGTCCATTGATCTGTCGAGACATAACATTTCAATCACAGGGACAGCATCCTCCAAGCCTCCAAACTTATTACAATCAATGCGCAATAACTATAAAAGCTATCGAGCTGAGGCTGTGGGGGAGGGATTAACAATCATGTACATTTAAATCAAAGGTTACCACTCAGCGGTGCTATCCATTCTCATAGCTGTCCAACCGGTTTCATTTGGCTCTATTCAAAGTGTGTGAGGAAACATACTGTGTTCATCAGAGGGAGACAAAAAGGCAAGGAAAACTTGTTTCTCGCTACCTCTGAGACGAGAGCGGGAGTTAATTAAAATGTGAGACACCTCGCTGAATATCTTTAACATTGTTTCCAAGCAGGCTTTCCAACGCCCAGGAGTAAAAAAAGAGGGGATGGGGGAAAGATTCTGAATAGGTGAGACAGAGAGAGAGAGGGCGGCAAACGCTGCACTATTTCAGCGCGCAGATCTGACTAGACAGGCTGAAGCTGCAAATTGCTTTTAGCAGTCATTTTCTCACCTTAATTAAAAGAGGGGAGAGCCGCAGCTACAGGCTACATATCTTTCAGCATGTGCTTTGTGTGATAAAAGTGGGACAATGGTGGGCTCTTTTTTTGTTTTTTTTGTTTCCTGCCTCCCCCTGCTGATAAACCACTGAGTGCTGTTGAGTCAGGTCAAACACTGATGCTTAACCTGTGATGTGAAACCTCAGTGGGCTGAATGGCAATTAAATGTGCTTTTGCCAGCTTGTCGTGTGAATGCCCCCCCCCCACACACACACACACACACACTTCTCTCTCTCTGTCTTTCTCTCTCTCTCTCTCGCTCGCTTTTGTTTGTTTACTCCAACCTGTAGTGGCATTATGGCTGCGGAAGCCATTGGTGGCCTGGTTAATTAAACCAACAAATCCTCCATCTAGAGAGGCCTTTTGTCCACATTGATCGCCGCTGGAAAATGTTTTCAAAAGATTGCTCATAATGAATACAACGGGAGGTCTTTCTATTCGAGATAACGTTATTGCCTTATCATCTTGAACAATAATAGATTCAATAAATATAACATGCCATTTCTGCAGCTTTTATGTCGGGTTCGGTAAGGCATCATACGAATGAGCATCTGCATGTTTCAGGCTCTTGGTGCCTTTGTGATTTACTACCATACAATATTTAGAAGCTAAGACTGCAACACTGCCGCAACACAGTTACAACCGCTCGGATGTTTGCTAAGGGAAAGACTGTGTTCAGACAGAGAAAAAAAACTTTGGCAGGGCAACCTCATTCATTTCAATGAGGCCGCTGTGGTGGGTGCACAGGGCTCATACCTAAAAACAAAAACAAAAATGCAAGGCCATATCAAACATTTACAACCTGGTCTCAACTTCAGAAAATAATGGAATAATTGCAAGGGCACATTCCTGTTAGATGACTTAATAGCATTAGCGCCATGTTTCCACCGTTTACCTGGCGATCATTTTGGGGTTCTGGAGACCATCTAAAACATACTTATCATTGTTTTGTCACCTTGATACGTTTACTGTAATTGATTTTGAACTGATAACATGTTTCAGATGGTTTCTACAGAAAATGACACACCTCTTGTATACTGTAATATTTCTATTCCACTTTCGACATGGCATGATTCTGAATGGCATGCTGTCGGATAAACATAATAAGAATAAGAATAATTTATTTGATACCTTTTACAGACAGAGTCACAAAGTGCTCCACACAATAAACATTTGTTAAAATACACTAGGATCCAAAACAGAAAATAAACAAGCAAAAACAAATACAATACCAATGCAGGTACCCAAAATTACAAAATGTCAGCGAGTTGAAAGAAGTATGTCTTCAGCTGCTTTCTAAAAGCGTCAACCGAGACTGCAAAATTAAGTTAATAGGAAGGGTGTTATACAGAGTCGGAGCTACCACTTCAGAGGAACGGTCACATTTAGTTTTCAAACGAGTGCATGGGACCACCAGTAATCCCTGGTTAGAAGACCTGAGGGACCTGTTAGTAGTGTACGGATGGAGCAGGTCAGAGATATAAACAGGCGCCTGACCATGCAATGCTTTATATGTAAGAACAAGAACTTTAAATTGGATCCGGACATGAAACCTAACAACATGAAGGCTGCAGCAGCACACGCTAAAACGTGGAGCGAGAGAGAGAGATTAAATGTGCAACTTGTTTCGCCTTCTAAGATCACTTGAATCAGCCCGTTTTCACTCCCAACTCGTCAAATACTGACCCTTGGTCAGAGTCTCTCAGCGTCAGATACCGACGCAAAAATCCCCCTTTAGCGTCTGTATGGAACGCACTGGGCAGAGCAGCAGCTCCACCACGGCGCTGTAAGATGATGTAGTATGAAGAGAGACAATGGTAGAGAGTAGTATGAAAGACCTAAAATCTGCATAAGGAGGTTGGTTGGGGTGGTGGATGGGTCAAATAACACAGGACTTTCCCCCAGGAGACCGGGGTTCATGTCCTGTTCTTGTCCCGCCTGTCATTGAAACGTACATTTTATAACCCCACCCACCATCTTTTCCTAAACCGAACTGTCCCGTTCTCGTGCTACATGTCAGTTAAACGTACGTCCCGACCCAGAGCGTCAAAAAGTGACGCCAAGAGTCCCGACCTAGCACGTCTAAATATGATGCTAAAGGAGACTTTTTGTCAGTAACAAACGCCAAAGGCACCTGACCATGCGTCGCTTTTTGACGCGATGGGAGTGAGAATGTGTTGCTTGAATACACTTATTATCTCAATTTTCATCTCTTAGGCCCAAAAGAAAATAGGATCTCAGTGTAAACACTTCAAAATACACAGTTTGTTTTGTTTAAGATCATGTTTGGGGCATTTTAGGCCTTTATTCAATAGGACAGCTTAGACATGAAGAGAGAGAGGGAACAACATGCAGCAAAGGGGACCAGGTCAGAATTGAACCTGCAGCCACTGCAGCAAGGACTGAGCCTCTGCACATGGGGCCTACGCTCTACCAGGTGAGCTATCCAGGTGACCCATGAAAAACACAGTTTTAAGATTTTTAGATTCCTCTGAAGGAATTTACATTCATGTCTGTTCATCTGTGTGGCTAAATAAATGAAGATGCCTTACCACTCTTTGCATGCAGCATGTGAGCAAACAACTTAATGTCCTGTCATTCGGGGCTTGTGCATGTTAGATATTATAAAACAGGCAGCAGAATTTGCTCTCTCATAACGTTATATGTTGAAAGTGATGCAGATGTGTTAGTGGATTCACTGTGAGAAGGGAGGCGAGCGTTAGTAAATAATATGTTTTTTCATCCATCAGTGACGCAGTTTAAGAGTTCTTCTGCCTCTTAGTCATAACTTTTCACTGTTTTCTCTTTCTCTCTCGTGCATCACGTGCCAAAATATCATGCAACTCTGTCCGAATCACTCTGATATATATATATATATATATATGTTCATACATAGCCCATATCACAAATAAAACTTGGCATATTTCTTCATAAAACAATGCTTCATAGACATTTCTATTTTTTATCACCTTTATTAAATGTGCAAGTGTAGTTTGTGGTCAAGGAAAGCATACCACTTCACTACTTATATATTGGGTTTAGTAAGGTCAGGAAAAGTGAATGTGCTACAGCAAGTACAGGAAGTTGGGCTGTAAAATGGGATGGATGGTCACAGTTTGGGTTATAATTTTAAAATTCACCTTTTCTCTTCCACGTGAGTTTGACTTCCGCCTGTCTAATCCACAGACTGCTCAGGTTCTCGCCCCTTTGGACCTATTTTTTTAGCAATATAGTCAAGAAATATAAAACCAAAGTTGTTAACTGTTACATTTGTTTATGTTGACTACAGTTGTATTGTGCATCAAATAATCTGTGACATCAACTCCTCATATTCTAAGGATGTCAAACTCAGTTTCACTAAGGGCCACACTGGAAAATGAGAATCACATCAAGGGGCCAGACATCTACAGTTTATTGGCTTGCTTTTATTTAAGAGAAAAAGTCAAATATATTGACTCTATTACTGCATGTCTAATATAGCTTTCACTTACAGTTGGACCCTCATACAGCCCTAAAAAAGTCCATAGCCGCTATTGAAAAAAGTGACAAAAATGTTGAAAAAAGCGCCACAAAAGGTGGAAAAAAGCAACAAAAACTAAGAAAAAGAAGTCAAAATGTTCTAAAAAAGCGCCAAAAACTTGGAAAAAGCATCGGAAAAGGCAAAAAACGTAGGAAAAAGTGGCAAAAACATTGAAATGAGCTTAAAAAATGTGGAAAAAGACGCCAAAAGCATTGAAAAAAGCGCCAAGAACGTTGGAAAAGGTAAAACTAGGTTGGCCAAAACTTATTGTGAACCTAAATTTATACGCGTGCCGGATCAAAATCAGCGAGGGGCCGGATTTGGCCCGCGGGCCTTGAGTTTGACACGTGTTCTAACAGAACTTTAGCTCAGAGCTGTAAGACGCCCTCCTCCCCACCCTTTTTCTCGTAAAATACTTGACGATATTGGCCACATTTAACAGTCTCTGTGAGGAAATGTTGGGATCACATTATTGATAGAATCATTACCACAATCTCATAAATCCCTGACGGATCAGGAGGTAATTTTTACTATGCCCATAATCAGCACTCTTCATCAAATCGAGCTGTTTTTTGACAGTGCGCGTGATGGGAGAAGAGGGACGTTTCCTGTCGGCAGTTGAGAAATGACATGGATGAATGTCAAAGGAAAACATTCAATTACCTTAAGCGGGTTTGCACAAGTGATTGCCCTGTCGATGGGGAGGAGAGAGGGTGGAGGGCGAGCTGAGACGGGACACGAGGAGTTAGAAATGCTCGGCTGGAAGTCGGTTTGATTTGATGGGATTCAATTTGATGGGCCAAGTTGACGTTTCCTCTTTGTGGTAAACGGCAAAGGAGGGTGCAACAAATTACTCCTTGTTGGCTGAGGCCAGTGTGGAAATCTGATGAGGGAAAATTACCCATCACATCTGCCCTCGTTTTGAGGCAAAACGTGCCTGAAACCCTGATTCTGTAGTTTAAAGGTTGCCTGGAGCTTTACAAACGTCTGTGTAAGAGCGTGCACGGAAAAAGAAGTGTGCCTTTGTGAAAGGAGTGCGTGCATGTTCATGTGTATGTACTGTACGGTCTACACAGCCAGCTGTCACTCAGTTGTCACTGATCAGGAGAGGCACATTTCATAGCCCCGCTGGATTATGGGAAGAGAGGGAACATTCCTCTCATGCTCGAGGCTAATCAGGCTGTTTGTTCTTGCCCCGTTTTCAGAGTCCAAGTAAATTGGATGATTAAACTCTTTAAACCCTGACCTTGGACTAATTATTTATGGCCGGTGGGGGGGGGGTTTGGAGTTCACAGCCGGACTGACGTGCGTCATGCCTGCATGAAGTTGGACTTTGAAGGTTGCAGTTTAGCAGAGGGAGCTAAGGGAGAGAGAGAAGGCAGTGGAGCTTCTGGGAGCTGGCTTGGTATACAGTGGGCTGACATTACAGTTTCATAGTGAGGTCTCTGTGTCCAGGCTCACTCTCTCGCTTATCCTTGATCACGAAATAACACACGGGGCACATGCTGCACATGCACAGCATTCCTGGATGGGAGAAAAACGTGCTCTGGTTTATTGGCATTTCTTTAAACCAATCACAATCGTCTTGGGCGGTGCTAAGCGCCAGACGGAGTAACGGTGCCTCTGCAAAAATAGCCTCGAGAAGGAACTTGTTCTGGTTGAACATGTGTACATTCAAAAGTAGTTTTAGTCGTGCAACAGAAAACTCAGATTGGACAGATAGTCTAGCTAGCTGTCTGGATTTACCCTGCAGAGATCTGAGGAGCAGTTAACCATAGTCCTCAGAAATCCACCAGAGTTTAGAATCCAACACAAAGAAAGAGGAAGGGGACGGACATCCGGCTTGACAGCTACACACTACATGCTGTAAATGTATCGGTACATGCTCTCTCACACACACACACACGCACACACACACACACACACACACACACACACACACACACACACACACACACACACACACACACACACACGCACACACAGTGTACAGCACTGGGTAAAGAGCCACTGACCTTTAGCTGGATTACCATTTGAAAGGGAGGTAACACCGATGCTTGGCATCAGTGTAGATGCATCACACAGGCAAACATCTTGTCTTTGACCCCCCCGGAGGCTCAGTTTGGATATGTATCTCAACATCAATATTGTACATCCATATGGAAACAGGTTTCCATGTCAACACTGCATGAAATTTAGGTTATGTGTTTTAGTTTAATCATCAGACACGGAACTTAATAGAAACCTGACAACATTTTTAAAAAAAAGAGTGGTGTGATGTCTGTTTTTCTTTGATTTAGATTAATTGCGTCAGTTGTAATTTTTTATGTGTATGAGTTGGATTTTGCGAAGTGAATGTTTGTAGTGTGTAATGTTTGGGTAATGTGTAAATTGTATTGTCACAAAATAGACTGCAGGACACCTGGAAGAATAGCTTCTAGCTCATGCTGAAAGTAAAGGGGATCCAAATAAACAAAAAACAAAGAAAGAAAGTGGCCCTGTTGGCCCAGTGGTTAAGGTACCAGCCATGAACTGAAATGTCCCCTGTCTGCACCCAGATGGGCACGTTTGTTGCGTGTCATTCCCAATCTCTCTCCCCCCTCCTTTACTGTCATCTCTCTGCTGTTGGCTATCCAAAACAGAAACAGCCACACAAATGCCACAGAACATGTATGTTTTCTTGCCCATTATTGCACATAATTGGCCATGTTTTTTTTTAAATTTACACAATGTAGTCATATGTGACTGAGATATTTCAAATGTGAAATGTAAGGCATTACATGTTAAAACAGCTGTTTCACAGCTGTATGACAGTTACATTATCTGGGAGAGGACCATGTTTCTATGTTGAGCATAACTGAGGCTATTGTTTAGAGTAAGATTTAAATGGGACTAAAGACGGGAAAAAACAATCCATTATGTTTGTTTCTTTCCCACATAATACAGACTAATGTAGGCTGCAGTGAGCCTAGTAAAGCATTTTAAAAATTGTTAGACAGCTGACTCTGATTTAAGAAAATATAACCTGCACCACACATTTTCCTTAATAGTTTCCAATATATTTTTTGGATAGTGCCATGAAGTATGTTTGTGGAGAGGAGTGTCAGTGTTCATCTACCGTGTCAGCAAGATTTGGAGAGGTTTTACACGTCCTTTATCCATCTCCAGCATGAAGAAAATATTGAAGTCCAGGTAGATAGATCTTTATTGTCATTGCATATATTCACACAAAGAAACGTAGTTGGCGCAATCCAGTGTGCAGCATTAAAATACAATATAAACTATATGCATAAACCTGACACCCACACATCTCACTCATGACCACATACACATTAACCATACCATAAATACCCTAACAAAATACACATATTAATCATGATATAAATTAATACCTAAATACAAAAATAGAAATATAGGGAGCAGTGAATAGTTAGAAGTGGGGGTAAATAAGAAAGCCATGCCCCTTCATCTGAATACAAGAAATGGAAATAAATAGAGAGGGACATGTGACATTATGAAATAAATGTCCCCTGAATTAAATAAAAGTTATTGATTTCTTTTTTTTATTGAACTCCAGTATATTGACTCATTTATATTTACATTTATGTATATACTGTATGTATTGCCCCATTCATTTATTTCAGGATTTATTTTTCATAGGCATATTTATTTATGTATTTATTCATTCATTTAATATTGAGTAAAATGGCATTCCATAGAAGTGGCATCTTTCTTATTCTGCAGAATTGTCAAATGGTAGAAACAGAGATGGAAAAACCGGCAAAGCCAGGACAAGTGAAGCACAAAGAAGAGAGAAGCAGAAAGGAGGGAAATAGAATTGAATAGATAGATGGCTGAATAGGTAGTGACATATGAAGCAGAACGCAAGGCTGACAAAAGAAGGTTGTAGTGAAAATGGCAATATGGGGGGAAAAAAGTCAAAAGGACAGGCCAGATAGCCAGAGAAGGTATGACAGAATGAATGGAGGGGAATAAATACTGAACAGGCAGTGCAAGAGATAGAATGTTCAAATATACAGGCCAATAGATGATATGATAATATAATACAGGGAAAAGAAAGTTTCAGGAGAAGAGATAAATAGCCATAGAATCAGAAAATAACATATTAAAAAATGCAGATAAACTGTGGTAGTTTGGGAAGTCATGTGTATACTGTAGAGAGTAAAGCACCAATACACTTTATAGAATATGAGCAAACACAAAGAAGAGAGGGTCAGCGAAAGAGAGGAATAACAAGTGAAAGTAGCAGCAGGTGGAATAAAGACAGCGCGGGGGTGGAGGGATGGGGGTGGGGGTGGGGGGGTGATGTTAAAGGAAGAAAAATGGCTCTGAGGTTTTTTCTTGACCTCACTCAGAAGCCATCTTTTTCACCTAACCTAGACTCCAATTCTGTGGAGCTTCCCCCCCCCCCCCCTCCTCCCTCCACCGAGCCTCATCACGATAGTCACAGTAGAGCAGAGTGGGAGGATGGTCCCAACCTGCTCTGTGTGGAAATAACTCAGCCAGGGAACAGACTTTATTATTTTAAAAAAAGAGTCTGAAAATTGAAAATGCTGCTTGAGTGAGAAGTTACTTATCATTCTTAATTGATTCGTTACGGACTGGTGGCTCTGAACTTCCTCCTGTTAGATGTTTTATACAGTACTCATCTTTTTTTTCTTCTGGAATTTCTCTCTTACTTACTCTACCTTCTTTTCTCTCTTCACTTTTTGTGTCATACTGACAGACAAGCAGCAGAAAAGTGAAGCCAATGCAGGGTGACTTAAACTTGCATTTTATCTCATTGCCAGCAGGGGGCGACTGCACTGGTTGCAAAACAAAGTCTGTTTCTAAAAACGTCTATGGGTTAGGGTTAGGGTTCGAAATTGACCCTACTTCTCACCTCAATATACATTTTCATAATGAGTTTATGGTCTCAGTCGCTAGTTTCAGGTCTTCTTCAATACATCATGATGTTCATTTTGTAAATTATGGTCCCGTTTATTTTAAAATAGATGATAAAGCAGGGGATGCTTTAGGGGCGTGGCTACACGCCGACCTGTCAATCAGGACAGAGGCATAGCAATGCTAACCATAGCACTGTGGACATTAAAATATACCTCAACTTGTTTTTAAGCTTCCGGGTACCCAGTTAGCTCACCTGGTAGAGCGGGAGCCCATATGTAGAGGTTTACTCCTCGACACAGCGGCCGCGGGTTTGACTCCAACCTGCGGCCCTTTGCTGCGTGTTATTCCCCCCCTTTCATGTCTTAAGCTGTCCTATAGAAATAAAGGCCTAAAATGCCCCCCGGAAAAATAAAGAAAATAAGGCAACTTTCTGTTTTTAGCGTTTAGCTTAGCGCAGCGCCATTGCAACCATAAACACTGGCTTGGCCGCGTCATCCTCTACATCTCCACCCTCTTGTCAAAAATCGTCACGTCATCCAGTTTCAAAAAACCAAGATGGCGACTGCCATATTTTTAGGCAGTGGTGGCCTAGGGGTTAAGGAAGAGAGCTTGGTCACCGGTTCAACCCAAGACCGGCAGGATAAAATCCATTTATCCCTCCCTCATCACCACCACTGAGGTGCCCTTGAGCAAGGCCCTTAACCCTGACCACTCCAGTGGAGCTGCTCAGTGGCCAGCAGATCAGACTGTGGTTGTACTGGGCAGCTTCCAGGTATGAATGTGGAACTGTGGGAATGTGACAGGTCGTCGTTGCAAATGAGAAATTGTTCTCAATTGACTTACCTATGTAGCGCTCCCCTCAATATTTATATTGATGAGGGCAGGGCTTTTGGGTTCTTTTAAAGTATTTATCAAATGTGTTTTTAACCCTGATTAACTCAGTTTTAAATGTTATCTTGGATCCCTCTTTTAAAGTACACATATGAAATGTTTTTCTAACCTACCTATGAATTCACCTTTCTTAAGTTATAGTTTTAATAAAGATTGTTAACCATATGTGTCTGTATATGTCTCTCTCAGAATAAAATGATAACCTCTTTTCAGGTAAGTAATGAAGTAACACAACACAAGTTTTTAGAAAAATATATCTCAATTATTTACTCAATAAAGAAATTATTATCTCCAATGAAATAAGAAAATGAAATAAAGATATGATTGTTCTTTTTTTTTTTTTTTTAAACCTTCAAAATAAAATGTCCCTCTTTTTTTAAGGAAAACACTGTCAATACTGTACCATATAGAAATGCACAGACAACAATTTAAACACTATTAACCCTCAAATGGATTTGAGAATCCATTTGAGGGTTCCCTCGAATGAATTCAGAAAACCTCAATGGACCAACTTCAAGTCACTTAAACCAACATAATTTGTGGGCCCATACACACCTTAATGCAATCTAAAGCCGGCAACCAAAATTATTATAAAACTAAAATACCGTAGCAGGCCTGATGTGGTGCTTGTGTCAGTTGTGGCCCAAAACTTAATGGCCGTTTCACTCGTCAGCGAGCAAACAAAATGAAGGATACCTTGAGTTAATGTTTCTGTACCGTCCTTTCTCCCACAGTCACAGGAGCAGGCTCAGCATCCGATCAGCATTTCAACACGAACTCCGTCGGTTTCTCTTTTCTCCTCCACGTTTCCAGTAAAACTCACGAGTGAAGGACTGGTTGGTCCAAGCTCTGTCTGAGTCTCTTCCCTGTCTTCAGGTCGAAAGCAGCAGATAAACCCCTCAAACTGTTCAACTGAGGGAGTCAAACTTTAGCTAGGAAATGTCGTTCACTTGTAATGAACTGACTCCAGCCTATACTTCAAGGTGGCTAAGCGTTAGCATTAGCAGTAGCACAAAAGTAAACAGTCTCTGAACTTCGTGTAGAAATTCCTCCCGTTTCTCAATATGCAGCTTGTCACTCATCTCACTGGTTGTCGTGAAAACAATCATAAGACACAAGTTACACACTGGTTTGTGCACTACTAATTCACAAATTAACTCAGAAAATCTCTGTGTCACGCTCACTCTTTGGCTTCACTCTGGCCGCTCTCTCGTCTCTCCTAAAAAAACCTGAGACCTGACTCTTCTGCCGATCGTTATTAACCCCATAAATGCTGGTTTAGACAGTTTTCAGAAATACATTATCTTTTACATAAAACAATAAACATATAATAATTTTTAAACTGCTTTTAACATTTTTATCATAACATTTTAAATGAATTTCAACCTTTTTAATCACACTATTTATATGCTCTGATTATTAAATGATACTACAAGCATCACTTATCACCTCATGCTTTTAACCGGGTTAAAATAAAAAAAAAAAAAAAAAAAAAAAATATATATATATATATAGCTAAACTTGAGGCTTCTAAACAGCAGTCCACAAATCACTGCGTACGTGACGTCACTGATTATTTTTACAGTCACACTCTCCGTTCACACTATACACTGACTCTCACTCCCTCCATTTCTTACTCATAGCAGCAGGAGTTGAGACCTGCTGTGGTCTGCTAGGGTCTGCTGGGAGCTAATGAATTCTGCCAGCTCTATAGCCAAAGGCCCGGCTATGGTTTTGTCACTCTGCCCAGCCTACAGCAGGGCTAGAGGGGTTGGACGGGCACACAGGGTCCTGGGGGAGGATGGAGGTCTGGCTGGAGGGCACAGAGTGAAAAGAGGAGGGAAGATGGAGGTGGAGGTGGAGGGAATTGAAACACAAGTTTGGCTGGGCAGATGGACAACAGCCAGACCAGCAACCTGCAACAGAGGTGACCCCGCCTCCACCTCCACCCACTGCCACCACCAACCACAACCCCAAATAATCCAGTGGAAGGACTGAAGTGATCCTCTGTGACACTGGAGCATTCCACTGTTCCTCATTCAGCTGGCATGGACATTTGTGACATGCAGGCTGCCAAATTCCTATTTTGGGATTTATTTTCTATCACCAGTGGAATGGATTTTGTCAGTGCTGGTAAAAAGAAGATCTGAGCCAGTGTTTAGAAAGCAACTCAGAATAACTCCTAGAAATCACACTGAAAGTTAACCTAGACTAAAAAATCCTCTACCTCAGAGTAAAACATAAAATCTTTCAGCAAAGATAATCATAACTCCTGGGAAAAGTGTGATGGCAGTGTTCCCAACATTCAGAGCCACAGAGTATGAATTATAAGGGGCATTTTTTTTTATTGTTGTCTTTTGTCAAGCTAGTGGCTTAGCTCCATGGATGTCAATGCTGGTCTGTCGACCAGTCCACAACTTTGGTCAGATAGATTGCCATGGGAGTTTGTACAGACACCCAGGATACCCAGAGGAATTCAATTTGCAGTGATCAAGAGTACAGATTTTAATTTAATTAAATATAATTAAGTATATGGTGTTGGGTACTCGTAGGTGTACAGATTCAATTATTGGCATATTATCAAAGAGGTTTATCAATATTAATAAAGCTATGAATATGGTTATTAATAATATAATATATAATATAATCAACAAACAATCAAAACGGGGCACCACCCTGAAACTTCAGGGGCCAATATTGAACTGTGGAATAGTCTCATTTGTCAGTGGAAGGGTGAAATCCGAGCACTGACCTGTGTTTAACCAGCAATTAATACAATAAGTATAAGTATAATCACAAATAACTGCTAATTAAAGTATAGTAGAATTTATTAACTTCAAAATTATCAATGGCCAATCAATAATCCTTTGATCAACTAAACCAATATACGCTTCTTTTAAGTACAACAAAACAAAGCAAAAACAAACCAGCATGTGGGGAGACCTTCTCTGTGTGTGTGTGTGTGTGTGTGGGTGTGAGAGAGTGAGTGTGAAAGAGTAGGGGGGTTGACGAGGTGTAGTCTAGCCAAAGACTACAAAAATGGCTACTCCTGTGAGCTGCACAAAACCGTTTCACCCCAAGAGGGCGGTATTGCTAGGCTAGGCCCAAGATTAGCCGTTAGCTCATTCAGGCTACCGTGTGGTTGACACAAATGGACACCCTGAGTAGCGCAGTTGTTAAGCAGTGTGCGTTCTGTAGCTAGCTACGTGACTAGGTGTTGGCCAGCTGTTCACCTTAGCATGTGTATGTAACTAGCTATGTGTTCATATATGTGTGTGTGAGAGAAAGGTTAGAGAAAGAGATATATTTTTACTTGGATCTTGGTTACCGATAATGACCAACCCTCTCAGTCAACTCATGTCTGGACTAAAGTGGAATTAGGCGCAGACTCTGAGAAGTTCGTCTGACTGAGGGGACGTTCATTATAACCACTCCGGTGTACAGCACCTAAACTCCGTGGAAGGAGCTAGCAATATAGCATTTACAGTTACCCTAGCTACATTATATTCAACACAACATATCAACAATGCACCGTGATCAGAGTACATTCACAGAATAGATTTGACTCAGCGGTCACAATCCTAGATTAATACATTACACGTGCAGCAATAGCACTGTATTAATCAGATCACATTAATGGTAACACAAAATAGCAGCAGTAGCAAATTACTCATTAATAAAACACACTATTTATCTCTGCCCAGACGTAAGCCTTCTTACTGTGTGTTCAGTCCGTTTGTTCCTGTCCATGGATTTCCACAGAAAGAACAGAACCGGTCCATGTCTGCTCGTCAGCAGATCACAGAGGAAGCTTTCCTTCCAAAAAGGGCAGAAGGAAGGGAGCTAGAGTCGACTTGAGACGAAAAACCTTCTCTTGCAGATATGAAAACACTGGCGAGTGGTTTCAGAGGATCCACGGTGCTCCCAGCACCGAAATTAAATCCACTTTGTTTCAAAAATGAAAGTTTTAGCACAAACTTGTGTCGTGCTGACCTGTCTTCAACCAGAGTTGAGGTAGAAAGCATTTGTTTCTGTGTGTCATGCTGTAGTGACCAAAGTCACAGGGCAAAAGACGAGAAGTAGGGGTTTACGTGAGGTGTTATAGCTCAGGCCACCAGACCTGGCTCCATGCTGGTTTTATGGTACCTCTGAACCAATGGGAGAATCAAAGTGAAGCTGAAGGTGTCGAACCTTATCTGCAGGCCCCTCCCTGACGCCATTTTACTCTTCCTATCTCCTTTTCTTCATTTAGGAGTTTGGAGCAAGGGATGTGGACTCTACCGTAGGCCAAGATCCTTTGTCTGAAAGACCACATGGTCTCTGGGTCTTTTGTCTTTGAGTCACATGTTGGCTGAAAACCCTTTGCTTGAAAAAGATAATGTTTAACCTCCTCGATGGTCCCAACAATGGCATGTGTGCGTCTTAAATCTATAGTGCATAGTTTTTGTCACCCCCATGAAGACAATGACAACAACACTGTCGGTGCATCCACATGATACAAGCCTTCCATGATCAGCTTCACCCCCACCCCTCCTCCAAACAGTTGCTAGTAGCCAAGGAGGACATGGAGGATTAAAAAAGCATGATGGACTCTTCATTATCTTTACTTAAGTTCCTGTGCGCGAAAGTCACCGGACGACAGCCATGCTGAGAAATACAGAGACAGTTTTGTTGGACAACCTCACAGAGCTGCTAGCGTGGCTATAGAGTCTTCATCTTCTTGATTTTGGGTATTAGACCCTCACGTAGCTTAAAGAAATACATGTTTTCCATTTTAAATAGTAGATAATTTGGCTTGGTTGTGTGAAATATCCTAGTCAGGCTAATCACACTGCTTTACAATAACTGTGTCACATATATACAGTATATATACAGATAAGATAAGACTTTATTGTCCACCTTGGTGGAAATTTGTCTTTGGCTTCTCCAAAACATTAAAACACAACCATGACATTGCATGTTATCAACATAACATCCAATGTCATGGTTGTGTTTTAATGTTTTGTGTAATATTCTGTAATGTCATCCAGTAAATACACTATAACAATATGAACATAAATATAGCGCTGCCAGTTTCAATGAATGAATAAATAAACCCACAGTTTGCATGAATGTAGCTTGTTTTTCCATAGCTTCATGCTAAGTGGTGGGGAAATGAATGACTGCATTATCTAAGAAGTTGTACGAGCAAATCTCTGTAGCCAAAGCTGTATTTTTTACAGTTTTTCTCAGTCGCTTTGGTACATTTCTCAAATCATCCTCGACATTTGCAAAATAGTAAGTGCATTTCTCAAGACAATTCATACAAATAGCAAAACACCATGGATTACCTGCAAAAGCCAGTCTCTTGCTCAAAATCCTTAGTTCATCTCTCAAAAGTAAATATCTGTGTCAATGAACATGTCATTGCCATCAGAATGACAAGTCCTTGTGTCAGTGTGTACAGATAAGACAGTCAAATTGCTTAGTCATGTTGTCAATATAACAGTGTACTCTGGAGGGATGTTCTGATGTAAACTATGGCTAAAGTTTTGGTGACAATTATTGTAAATTGTAGGTTACATGTTAGTGTATGTGGGAGTTCGATTGCAAGATACTGGACAAGATTCACATTTACGCTTTTACTGTTTGTACTGTAATTTCTTGACAGACCATGTCATTGCGATACAGAAAGGAAAAGACAGCACTGTAGTGCTGTAGGAATTACAGTGCAGTCTTCCTACACCTCCTGACGTTCACTGTAACATTGTGTTGTGCTCCAGCTATATATGTATATATATATATATATATATATACTTGCCAGTTGATGGTTCATGAGATGCACCTTTGTTAGAGAAAGTCAAGATTCACCTGGGAGCAATTTACCAAGTCAGGACAGATTTAGAAAAAAAGTCTAATGGAAATGTTTAGAAATTAGGGATGGGCGTATTGATCCTGTGGTATCGATAGATCAATATACTCACGCTACTCATTTGGCATTGATTTCCTTAAAAAAATATCAATATAAACTAAAAAATAATAATTGGGGGGTGTATGTATCACTTTCAGCTGTTTTAGATTACTTACTTAAATTACTATGTGCCTGGACACCCCTGTACCTGGCGGCGTATTGAGATGGCCCATGTCACGTGACGAGCGAATGAGCGTCAACGTGCGACACAGCCGACAGCGACACAGCCAAGGCCAGCCCAGCACGAAAACAAAGCGTGGTGTGGTGTTCCTAGTTTATTATGATCTTCATGACCTCTTTTTGCTTCAGTGAAGTGTTACATGTTTACTTCTACAAAGAGGTTGAAACATAACAATTGTTATGATGTTTTAGTTTTTTTTGTTTGTTTTTTTTTTTTTTACTTTTAGCTTTTTCCACCAAGATTGGTCTTTTTTCTTTTTTTGAGAAATAAGAAAAGTGAAAATGTGTATTTGTGAAGGTGAATTTGTTTTTGTTCATATTTAATTTATTTAATTCATATTTATGTTATTTCTTTTAATTTTATTTTGTATTGACCATAATACATTTTGTATAAATGGTCTGTATTTGTCTTGTGATTTGTCTTAAATGTAATAATATTTTTACTGACAAAAATTGCCAATAAGAAATTAACGGTATCGGTATCGGTATCGATATCGATGAAAATGTAAGAAAAAGTATCAGTATCATATCGAATCCTAAAAGTGTGGTATCGCCCATCCCTAATAGAATGACAACTTGTTCAACCATTTTGCATGTAAAGACTTATACTATGAACTAATGCCTAAATGTTGTGGGGGTGAGACTATTCAACAGAGACCCATTATAATACATTTTGAAACAGCAGAGAATTGTACATAATCATTTGCATGGATGTACCAAAGCATTTGCATGTTGTTCAAAGCAATGAGAAACTGCTCTTTTGTCACAAGTGACACAATGATGTGGAGACTGAACAGGTAGTTTTGAGAATTTCAATTCTGAACTGAGAAATGTACCAAAGCGACTGAGAAAAACTGTAATAAGCTCATTGCCAACGCTGAATATCTCTCCCATGGCTGTATTGACGGAGCATACAGCCTTGCTGTCAATTTACCCCAGAGGCCGATCACAGTACTACATCCAAAATAAAGAAATGATGGGTCAATGATGTGTGGCTGGCTAGCTCAGTTGGTAGAGGAGGTGCACATATATAGAGGTTTACCCTGGACGCAGAAGGTCCAGGGTACAAGTCCGACATGTGACAGTTTCCTGCACGTCTTCCCCTTATAAGGACATCTCATAGCTGTTCTATCCATTAAAGGCAGAAATGGCCTGAAAAATATCTTAAAAAGAACTGCACTGCACTTAATGAAATAAATACCATCTGCCTCAGAGTGCCTGTGACCTTTGACCCGTCAAATAAGCAGGAAGACAGTGGTGTGTCAGATCTCTGTCCTGTCTCTGTGAACTCTGCATGCGAGCGCACCTCCTCATAATAAACTATCTCCACTTCACAGTCTCGCACAGCTGATAGGATCTCTGGGCTTTTATGTCAGGGCCGTTCTGTCTTTGTTCCTCTTGACACTGGGAAATGCTGGAGATAGCAGAGTGTTAGACAGCAAGTGTTTCCATCATCTGTCAACAGACCGTAATGTGCTCTGATATACAGATATCACTGCAGTTCATCCGGGTTTATTTATGAAACCACTCATTGTTAACTACCTGCGAAGAAGCCTATAATACATTTCAAAGTAAAATAAAACTATAAATGCATGACAAAGTATGTCACCACCTGTAATCTGGCAAATCATGATTCATTATTATGAAATTGGTTCATTTTTCCGATTTAACGATGTTCTAACAGAATAACAAAATTTGTATTTGCATCTTTCAGCAATTCCCAATTCAGTACTACTGTACATACTAATTATACACAGTAGTATTTTGTTCTATGTATACTGTTTTTTGCTGTTAGTATACAAAACATTCAACATACTTTCCATTTCACCCAGGAACTGATAGGTGCAAAGACTAATGCTGTGAGCAGCTGCTCCATTTCATTTGTGCAATGCATTGTGGGACAATGGTGTCCATCAATAGCACACTCAAAAATCAACTGTATTTATTATGCATACAGCCTGGTTTTTCCAATATGAGCCCTCTTCATACTGTAAACCTGCTTAGCAATAGTGTATGGATTTAGGAGACCCCGACTGATTTTCAAATCTACCGTACATATTTTTGCGATAGGGAGATATAGTAAAATAAAACTGAAATAATGTTGGACTGATATGATCATATAAACCTCTTCATCAACAATTTTTCATTATTTATTTCTATCATTTTACAAATTAAATAAAAAATAACACACTTCATCTGCCTTTGGCTGCAGATTTGTTCTGCTGTTTGTTCACACTGTGCCGTTCAGACATGATTTCCTGAAGAAATGTCTTTCCATTTGTTGAGCTATTGTCTGTATGTGATTGGCTCAGACAAGCAATGAAACCAGACCACCACACCCTCTGATCTATAATATTCCTCATTGTTTACTTGGTGAAGGTGAGCTGGACACACCAGGTTCGTCCAAGACCTAATGCTTTGCACTTGTCGTTGGGGTTTTGTGATTAAAATAGGGCCCTAATTCAATTCAATTTTATTTATAGTGTCAAATCATAACAGAAGTTATCTCAGGACACTTTACAGATAAAGTAGGTCTAGACCACACTCTATGATTGTGATCTATGATTTACAGAGCGCCAACGATTCCCCCGAGAGCAAGCATTTGGTCCACTAAGACCTTCCCTTCATTGCATCAAGGGGGCCTAGTTCAAACCAAGAGATATGGACTGGACTGTCCACATACTTTTGGTCACAAAGTGTAATCTCCACAGTTTACAGCCTATAAACTGCTAGAGCACACATTATAGTGCTAAAGGCTTAACACCAAATATGCTAATCAGTCGCGCTGCATATAGCCAACCCAACATATCACACACTCTTTGATTTGCATTAGTCTCCGGTATACTGATGCTAAGTACTTCTCACTTCACCATTTAAATCTGATCAGTCTTCATGATGCTCTTACATTTCTATTGATGTCACCATAACAGCATCAGTGGGAGGGAGAGGCAATCAGCTCTTATTGTCTACTTAATTAAGTTTCATTTGATGGAGATGATGATTTGTAATCAGCGCCTCAACCTGCAGCAATATGCCAAGTAAGAAGCTGCCGTTCCAAACACAACTTTTTTAGAGTGCACTTCAAATGGCGCATGGCCATCACTCAGCCCTGGTCCGCTGAGACACCTTTATTTTCAATCATGTGTTGATTAATGCCACACCAGAGGAAAAAGCTCATTGTTTGACTTCTTTCTTTTCCTCTTCCGCCTGTCTGCTGCTTTGTTCTGATGCGACAATGTCTTTGATGGCACCGCAGGACGCCAGTCGCTGCACTGTGAGTCAATGAGCACAAGCCATTACAGGTATGTTAGCAGACCGGTTTGACAAAGCCCTCCATTGCTTGTCTCATCTTCTGGGAAATGATAGCGAAGGTACATAACAAGACTGCCAGGAGAGTGCATTTCCGATGCATGCCCGGCGTCGCTCTGCGTTCTGCACATCTGCTTCTGCCCCCTCCACAGAATGGCCCACTTGACTGTGCATGGTGCCATATGGGAGCCCTGTTTGAAACTACTAGCATGAAACCACACAATTAATTCTGAATTACGCCAGACAATCTGCTGCAAGACGGCCACTAATGAAAGTGACGTGGATGGGTTCTGGATGCGCGCATGCAAGAGGGCTGAGGCCTTTGGGCAGGGGAATACACATACAGTCCTAGATCCAGAGACACCAACACACTGATTCACACTGGCACGCACAGACAGACTCGGTCGCACGCATGCACACAGTCCGGCAGTCATTCAGCCTGTGCATTCAGGAAGCGTCTGGATGACTGCCCTAAATTTGTCTGACGTGGGCCTGAAATTGAATCTAATGTAGCCCTCCCCGGAGACACTGAGCAGCACACTGGTAAATTATTTAGCAAAAAAAAGGAGCTTTGGACTGCATAATTTAACCCAAATAAATGAGGAATATGAGACGGAGAATGGTAACCGAAGACAAGTGTCTGTTGACTTGTAGTGTAGCTCGTTTATCACGATCACAGCATGAAGAGAGTGCCGTGGGAGTGTTATGTGTGCACGTGTGAGTGTGTTTGTGAATATTCAGGCGGGCTAGATCAGCAGGAGATGTAACAGCTCCTTAGAGAACAGAGCAAGTATTATGTTCATTATTATTTCTGAAGGTTATTTTTGACACCACTCGGCTAGAAACACGGGTACAAACATATTTAATGGCAGATTTTAGATCACCTGCATCTATACATCACTGTGCATGTTCTGCATTCACTTCCATTCCAAACCCTGCACCAAACACTGGCATTACAACTAATAAGCCTCTTACTTCCAATTTCCATTTTTTCTATGCGCCCTTGTTGATACAGTTCAGTGTTATTTTGTGAGTTCACAACATCAGTGTCCCTGTCACTGCTAGTATTGTACATAAGTGTGCAGCAGCACTTTGCAGTTAGATACATGTGACAGGAACACACAGCAGCAGCAGCAGCAGCAGCAGCAGCAGCAGCAGCAGCCCTGTATACGGTGGCAGCTAGTGTACCATGCTTTAATTCCCATCTTATTTCTCATGCACAAATCAGACGGGCTCCAGTGCCCCTTGCAGCTTGTCATCATCTGCAGCCGGTGTCTTTGGTTATTTCAGCCTCCCTTCAGTACTCGGCCCCTAGCAGACCTTCAATTATTTATAAAGGATTTTCTTTTTCTTTTTTTTTTCTTTTTGGAGAAAAAGGGGCAAGTGAAAAAGATGAACACGGTGGCAAGGGAGGCAGAAGGCGCTGTCATCTCCTTACTCTTCCATGATATTTCCTGGCCTAATAATCAAGTTGTGCTGTAGAACCAACGGCAGTGACACTAAGAGGAAATAACTTCACAGCATTAAAGGAGATATGTTTCCATTTTGAGGGGAGATTAAATTAATCTGTTATTGAGTGCCTTAATACATTCAGCCAGCAAAGTCCCACAACGCAACCTAATTATATCAATTGGGGGGGAGGAGGAAAAAAGAAAAATAGATGAATAGTAATTGACCAAAGTTAAGTTCCCATTTGATCTCATCTGGATGTGATGAGGCTTGCTTGATAAGAAAGGTCACAGTGGTGTGTTATCTTTATTAAAAGTTGGTTCAAAGGACGTTTGTAATGATGATCCACTCAATCCGGTGGATTACAATCTCTTTGATGGGTTAAATACCTAACATATGTGCAGAGGCCCCTTACATGTGTTCCCACCAGCTGTGCTGCTTTCACATGCCTCGGTAATTCACTGCTACGACCCTCTCTCCTTTTGCCTATGGGGCACATTGAGCTGAGCTACCTCTGAAACTGACACTAAGCCCCTATAGAAAGTTCGATGAGATGACAAACATCTGTATGGGGACATGAGGAATGGCCGCTACTGACTTGCTGCAGTCAAACTGAATGATATCTCTGTTTTTTGGGTTTAGTGTGAACATCTGGTAGACACCGTGAAATCACATCTTTCAGACCCCACCGGGGTTGAGTTATGTCAGCCAGCTAGCAGCAGGGTCAGAGTTGAGGCCAGGTAACAGCTGGCTGTAGCAAAGGGTTTGAGGATGGATCAAGGTTAAGAGTGGAAATGATACAGATACAGTTAATTTAGCCATCCGTTTCTTCCTTTTCTTCCATTTTGTGTTACTTTAATTGATAATCATATGTACAAGAAGACAAGCCTGTTAAGGATGGTATCTGTGTTTTGAAATGATAAAATAATAAATATGTCCATCTGCGTGATGGGGGGGATCATTAAAAAATACCAGCTGGCACATTTAATGTAGGTGGAGGCGCTTTCTGTCCAGAATTGTACGCAGCAGGTCACGGCTTGTCAGCTCACATCAGTTGTGTGTTGACATTGCCAATAAGAGCCACTACACTGGAAGAAATGCCAACAATGTCAAGGATCTTAAAGGCAGGGTTTGGAACCATTTCCAATATACATTTTAGTTATTAGTTAGTTATTAGTAATGGTCTTTACACCCTGACAGCATTAAAAAAGTTAAGGGCTCTGAAAAAGGCATGATAATATTATATAATATTCTACTGGGCCATAAAACTTTGTACTTACCAAAGTAATTGTTGACTTCTGGGAACATGGCATCACTAAAATAAGATCAGACTTGAAAAAGGAAGTAAAGTTGTATGATAGGGTTCAAACAGAGACAGAGTCTAAAAGTCTGACCACTTGTGTTTCTTGCCCACATCAATTTTTTTTGTTTTTAGATGTCGCTGTGTTCCCAGAACTTGAGTACAATGGTACATGACTGATAAAATGGCCGTATCTACCATAATAAGGTCCACATTGTAACAAATAGGAATTGTCCTTTAGCTATGCTGTAGCTCTCTTGGTGCTGCAGAAATCAGACAGTTGGTTACAGATTTCATCTTTATGATTTGAAATAAAAACATAACATAAAAATGACTTTGCAGGGGAAACAGTGGAAGCAGCAGATAAAGGACAGAAGGGTGCCACTGCAGGACATGAGCAGTTTCGTTTTTCGGTTCCCCAAATGGCTTTTGAAAAATACCCAGTGGAAAGCAAAGCTAAATAGAACTATCAAGGGGCTGGAAATAGTTGGAATTTGATGTCACCCCTTTGCCACTGCGTTTGCCCTGCACAATTAAGAGCTCTTCCCGTCAGTGTTGCGCTCTCTAACTTAATCCATCTGTGTCACCATCCAGGTCCCCATGCAGGACCTAATCTAGGCTAAATGCAACTATAATCCAATTAATCTGTCATAGCACAGGCCCACTGACGATATTTTTACTTTCTGCTGACACGTCCCATTTCCCTCTTGGAAAAATAATGAGGAAGGATAACTTAATTTGGGTAACGGAAAGCAATAATGGAAGACAGTTAACACAGCGAAGACAGCGATGGAACGAGGGATGGAAAGAGCAAGAGTGTAAGTCTTATGGCTTTATAATGAGTTGCATTCTCTGGCTTCAAACTTCTGTTTACTTACTGTTATCGTAATGACGAGCAAGCATTGCTCACACGTCAAACACGGTCACGCATCATTGTAAAGATGTGGCCTGATGCTTTTAATTTCATTTACATCTCGGTCGCCATACGGAAAGGTAATTTGGATAGGGTTTTAACATCAACTCTTGACAGTGTACAGTGCGGCTGAAAATAGCAAAGTGCTGACAAACTGCTGATGAACACTGCTGATTACCATTGATCCATTCGATGACACACAAACATAAGATACATTATTAGCCCAGATGGGGCTCCTTAACTACTGAGCCAAATGATCATCATGTGCTATCATCGGGGAGCTCCTCTTTCAAAGTCTTTCTTCATTGATTCATTCGTCAATATTCTAGAGTAGGATAAAGTCTTGTCATTCAGGTGATCATTTATAGGATGTTACCTTGTACTTAGTCTTGCTTTGCCAGACCCTCCTCCAAAGCGAGCTGAAGGAAGGTCTGGCTACTCCACATAACATTCGGGGATGGGAGGAAAACATTCTCTGGTTTATTGGCATTTCTTTAAACCAATCAGAATCGTCATGGGAGGTGCTAAGCTCCGCACAGAGCCGCTGCAAAATAGTTGTGTGAGTGAAAACTCAGATTGGACAGATAGTCTAGCTAGCTGTCTGGATTTACCCTGCAGAGATCTGAGGAGCAGTCAAAAATAGTCCTCATAAATCCACAAATTTAAAATTCCAACACAAAGAAAGCTGAAGGAAACAGAAAATACATGCATCCCGCGGAATGTCCTGTGGCAGGGGAGCGATCCCGGAAGTGGAACGTCAAGGATACAGACTACCTTGTACTTGTACCTGCTGACAGCAGAACAGAGAAAAGCATTATCATCTGATCACATTTGAAGGGTGCTTTTTTTAGTGAGCTTTTACTGTCTGACATTTCGATCTTGGCAAGAGTTGTTGGATAAAATGCTCTTTTCTACTGAACAAGAATGTCACACACTCAGATATACTCATTTTCTTTTCGAATCCAAACTATAGGCAATGATAACCTTCCTTCTGTGTTCAACATTATCTTTCTTGTTATGTCAGATTAGCTAATGCACCAACCCTATCGCCAGACATGGACGTCCATATAGGAAGGTTCTGCAAAACCCTGCTTAATATCAACGGATCCTCAGTGGAGATAGATAAATAGATAGACATGTATTGCCCCTTGAGGGGTAGTCTATTTCATGCACACGGCAATATACATGGACAAATACATCAACAGATAACATAAAGACAGGTATATAGACACATAGAAACCACCACGTTTACAACAACGACACCGGATCTTTACAAGGAGAGGGTGGACAGCTTCAAATACCTTGGTGTCCACATCACCGAGGGTCTGCCCTGGGGCCTGTATACTGACTCAGTGGTAAGAAAGGCAAGGCAGAGACTGTTTTTCCTCAGACGCCTGAGAAAATTTCGGTCTCCCCTCAAATACTGAGGAATTTCTACTCCTGCATCATCGAGTGCGTCCTGACGGGAAACATCACTGTCTGGTACGGAAATAGCACTGAACAGGACTGCAAGGCCTGCAAAGAGTGGTTAATTCGGCCAACCCCACCCTGCCTAAATAATATTTACACCAGACACTGCAAGAAAGAGGCCAGGAGAATTATTAAAGATCAAAACAGCACAGGGTAACAGCCTTTTTGCCCTGTTGAGGTCAGGAAGAAGGTACCAGATACAACAGGCTGGCACTGACAGGCTTCTAAAAAGACTTTTGTCACAACACAAGACATGTCGCAAAATGCTGTGGCGGCCAGTCAATTACATGTTAGCACGTATTCCTTGTAGAATACTCATTTTAACACATTCTCACTCCCATCGCGTCAAAAAGCGATGCTTGGTCAGGTGCCTTTGGCGCATTGCTCGAATTATCTTTTTGTCTTTAAGGGGGTCTTTCTATCTCATAAAAAAAGTTGGCACACCCTGCACATAGCCTAACAAGGCTATACAATTAAATAGTCTAGGCGCGAGTGGCGCTTTTGCGCAGTAGGCCTATATGTGCACGGTAGGCCTAGGCTATTATCTTGACACACGCACACAACAGAAATGGAGTCCTTTTAATTAATTTGAACATATTATTGATTGTAATAGTCCATATTTCATTTCAATTTCGCAATACAAAGAAATAGACTAAACGATTTAGTCTGAGTGTCATTCTCAATTTCACAATGAAATAAAACGTAACTCATTGAACCAGACCACCGTCTCAGATATCCTCAGTGTCAAACACAATAATACATGTAGTCTTTAACGTATACACAGGGAAAATGCACTAACTGGCAGGAATGAATAAAGCTATTGTACAGCCAAACTATGTTCTAGTCTTATAATGTGCACGTAGTGATAACAAGACCTGGGTGTTCAGTCGTCTCGAGTGTTGAACCGTGGAAATAAATAGACCAACAATTTTGGAATTTGCACTGCGATGTTGTCGGGAAGCCTATTCACTGAATATTCTGCCATCAGAGATTGCATTGTATTGCTGACGGGTGTTTCAAAATATCTGGGAACTTTTCCGGAGCTCTGAATGGCAGAGGATAGCTAAAGATTTATTTATTTAAGATGTATTAGTGGTATTTACCTCAAAAGCACAGTAAGCTAAACACAAGGTGACTTCTTTGGACTTGCGAGTGCTGTCAAATCGATCGTAGCCTATGCGGTTTGCTCACATAGCCTAGTGGTGTGGTGGTGAAGTGCAGTCATGCTGTGTTCATGAGCGTAGGGTAGGCTCAGGTCTACGTCCCGTAGTAGCCTATATTTTATATTTTAATTTAACGTCTTTAATGGTAAGAGACCGCACAGGGATGGATAATGAGCGTTGTTTAATATTAAATTACAATGTCACATATGGCAGACACCTTCAGATGTGAAAGACCCCGTCAGATTTTTGACTTTGTTGCTTTCATGGACTTCCTGGATCAGATGTCTCACTGGTACTTGAAGCAGCCCGCCCCCACCAACACAGTCCCTCCCCGTTGTTTTAACCCAGGGCTTTTTTCAGTATGAGGGCACACTACTTTCTGCATTGCTACTGAATGTTGGAACACTGTTAGCACTGGATGTAAACCCGGGTGCAGATTCGTCCAACATGGCTGTCAACTGTTCAAGAATGCAAGAATAATGAAATGTGCCTTCAGACATGTGTCTTTCCCATTGCTGTGCTTTTTAAAATTGATCAAAACCAAATTGGTCCACATTGTAACATCAAGGTGAGCGTGATTGTAATAACAAAGTAGGAACATATCACTCAAATGGCTTTGAGGAATGGCTCATTATCACACCTACCTATCAGTACATGCACTTTGCAAGAAAACTGGAAATGAACTTTGCCAACGCACCCTCTCTTCACAACCTCTTCCTATTTCTACTGAAATGCCAATGCTTCTGAAAATCAGGTGCTACACTTTGAAAAGTCAAATACCAGAGTGGAACCTTTATTGAACCCTCAGAGGTGGGTATAATCTACCTACATCTGCATTTTCATACAGAAATGAAGGTCTTTATTGAGCACTGGGTGACATTCTTAAATGTAAGTACCCATCAGTTCAATGCTGGATATTCAAAATGGCCCTATGCTGGATATTGATCCAGAGGATGGTATTTACTGTGATTGATGGTATGGAATACACTAGTATGAAGCAGCCAAGTTTTGCTTACCAGTGCATATACTGTTTTAAGTTATCTACAAAGTAGACTCAGAAAAATAAAAATAAATATACAATAAGACACCAAAAAAGATGGATAATTAGATCCCTGGTTACCACACATTTTGGCATCACAACGATTCAAGCCACTCCAGGTTTGTAAGATCGCCATCAGAGGGTTCAAAGTATGCTTAATGCAGGAGAGGAAAAGGCAAGGGTACATTTGTCTTCTGAATTAAAATCATTTTAATAAGCAAGTGTGTTACGTGCATACTGGGGAGAGTAGAAATTGTAGCGGTAATGATACAGATGGACACACTGTAATGTAATTAATACTCAAAGGAGAGCACTTTTTGTATGCCTTGTCATGGTAAAGCTTAGCAAAGACCACCAGGTATGTTGGAAGGTTCATTCATTGAATACCAAATAATGAAGGAATACTGTGACGTGACAGTCTGACAAAAGGATTTACTGTACAGAGGTCTACAACATGCAACATTAGAGACCAATCAGCCAATGTCAAAATATGCAATGAGTTAACATTTCGTTCCCAAACTGAGCTGCCCCAGATTGTGCAGAAGCCTACTTTAAAATCCCTCAGATGTCCTTCTCTTTTCTTTTCTTTTTTGGCATCATGTTTCATCATCAGATCATTTTCAAGCCTACAGTTTGACCAATTAACATTCACAAAAGTGGGCTAAAATTAAGCCAAGGTTCTTTGCTCTCAGGGGCTTATGATTTTGCTAAGGACTTTTAATGTTTTACAATTTTTAAATAATAGCCTTAGTGCTTTTAATTGTGTACACTGTTCATCAGCTATTTCTTCTCTGATTGATTTTTTTATGGGTCTGAACCCTTTCTAATAATAATAATAATTACTAACACTTGTGTTTTAAAACGATGGTACTTCAGCCTTCTTTATAGCTGTCCTATTTTTACTGTACATCATTTGAAAATTGAAGCCAGTGGTCTCAGTTATTATGGTGGTCCGAGTGTGAACAAACAATACAAAGATGCACACAATAATTCAGTTTATTAGAATGCTTCTCCCCTCTCTGACAATGCTGGCATATTAGTGTAGTAGTGATATCCTATATGACACTACAGCTTGAGTTAGTTTTTCATTTCAGTTCCAGCTTTAGACAAAATTTAAATCCAAACCTGCAATATTTTATGTGGCTAACTGCCTAATTGGAGGCATTGCAACCAGTGGTGGAATGTAACTAAGTGCATTTACTAAAGTGCTGTACCAAAGTCCAAATGTTAAGGTACTTGTACTTCACTTGAGTCTTTTCTTTTCATGCCATTTTCTACTTCTACTCCGCTACATTTCAGAGAGAAATATTGTACTTTTTACTCCACTACATTAATCTGTTACAGCTTTAGTTACAAAACAAACTTTACACAAATTAAGATTTTTGCACACAAAACACATGCAGTTTATAAAATATAATGTTTTTATAATAAATTAAACTACCCAACAATACACCATACATGCATACACGTATAGATGAAATGGTTATCAGATTAAACACTTAGTTGATTGACAGAACAGTTTGAAACATTTCCATTTTCTAAAATGTGAGGATTCTTCTGCATTGAGTACATTTTCCTGATGATACTTACATACGTTTACTTAAGGTACATTTTCACTGCAGGACTTGCAGGGATATGAGTACTTCTTTCACCACTGATTGCAACAAGCTGTAACAACATTGACATACTGTATTATCATCTTATGAAGGGGTTATGGTGAATGTATTAGCAAACAGTTGCCTATTTACACATCCAGCAGTTACGGCACAACATGAACAGTCATTTGGAGTTGTGTTTCTGGTCACCTGATGAATGTAAGTCCATTATTCACTCTCCTTTTAGCTCTGTTTTGGTCTCCACCAACTCCTGAGGGAAATATCAGGCCCCCTAAGTGCTAAATGCTTTACTATGTTCACCATCTAGTTGCTAACTGTGTCTGTATGTTTACCATTTTATGCTGGGCACATAGTCTACAGTGGTTTTGTCAAAGCTATGTTTACAGGAAACAGCTGCTGCTTTCTGCAGCTAGAAACAATGCAATGAGAACCAAAAAAGTAAAGTTGTTGGCCCCAAAACCAAAACAATGAGCTGAAAGGGCACTATACAAATCTGTATTGGTGAGGTGAACTGCAGAATTATTATTAATCCTAATTAAACGAGTGACCCTTTTTGTATTACACATTGACACTTGAGCCACTGTTAATTTAAAATGTATTGTTTATAGCAGCTTTAAGTGTATGCAGTGATAACCAGATGACCTCCCACACATCCCAACTAACTAAAAGCACAGATTTGTTTCTCCTCCCAGAAAATTGTTCCAACATGCCTCTTTAAACAACACATACTTTCATTATGCACTGTTGTGTTAAATGTTACAATATCAATTTCAGCTGACCGGGAGAGAGATGCTTGTTAGCTGAAACCACTTCTCTTCATATTTATTGTCTAGGCCTACCCACCAAAAAAAGTGCTAATGATTTTCAGACCTTTCTCCTTAATTCACCCAACAGCTGTACAAGCAGCTGTATGCCCACAGTGAAAGCCAATCTGAGACGGGAGCATTTTTCTGTGTCAGTTTCTCTTTTCTCGTCTTTCCGTCCATTTTTCTTCTTTTATGTGTACTGACTAAAGTTGACATTCTTTTCTGTCACTCTCCACTGTCCTCTCTTTCCCGGAAAGAAAATCTAAACAGGAATTAATATGGTACGTAACAATTTTAATCCTTTTCTGTAATATGCATCCGTGCCCAAGCCCCATGGATAAGCTAGTTTATCAGAATCAGATTTAATTTTGCTGCTCAGACTAAACTTTTAATACTGGTTATGGCCTCAATCACCTTTGTATCCTATAACTTTCTCAGTAAATGAGCAGAAAGAACCTTAAGCAAATTACACTAAAGATTCACTCATTCAAGTGGAAACAGTTGTGGAACAATCAGGAAATCATTTTCCTAATCACAGATCCAAATGTGTCTGTTAAAGGTACAGATCTCTGACAAATGTGTCACCCTGAGTGCATGTACATTAAAGTGCTCATATTATGCTTTTTGGCTTTTTCCCTTTCTTTTATTGTGTTATATATCTTTTTGTGCATGTTATAGGTTTACAAAGTGAAAAAGCCCAAAGTCCACCCCAAAGGGACTTACCATCTCCAACAGAAAACACTGTTCACAAACTGTTCCAAACAGCTCTATTGTAGTCCAGCCTTTACTTCAGAGACAAACGTGCTCACTTTGTAACACACGTTATAATGCTCGCCTAGCTGCTAGCATTGCACGCCCTCATACTCTGCTTCTGACTGGCTAGTAGTCCTTACCTAGGTACTGTCAGGGCACGCCCTCATACTCTGCTTCTGACTGGCTAGTAGTCCTTACCTAGGTACTGTCAGGGCCCTCATACTCTGCTTCTGACTGGCTAGTAGTCCTTACCTAGGTACTGTCAGGGCACGCCCTCATACTCTGCTTCTGACTGGCTAGTAGTCCTTACCTAGCTACTGTCAGGGCACGCCCTCATACTCTGCTTCTGACTGGCTAGTAGTCCTTACCTAGCTACTGTCAGGGCACGCCCTCATACTCTGCTCCTGACTGGCTAGTAGTCCTTACCTAGCTACTGCGCATGTGCGACTCCCAACAAAGATGGAATAGAAGTGAGAGGTCTCACTCTGTAGCTAAAACAGAGAGCTCAACACACAGGGTGAAAAGAGGAGCTGCAGCAATGTGCAGTACAACAAAAATATGGTGTTTTTTGAAAATTAAACCATGTAAACCTATTCTGATATAACCTCTAAATACAATTATGAACTTGAAAATGAGCATAATATGAGCACTTTAATGTATTTTGTAATATCACTGAATTAATCAAATTTTATTTAAAGTGTAAATCACCATTTAACATTTAGTTTGTCCTTAGGATGAACCGGATCCTCTCAAGGTGAAGTGTGTCAATCATCTCCGTGAGCCATAAGTTCAGTGTTGGGACTTCTTTCTTTTTCCAGAATAAGAGGATACACTTTTTTTACAGTGAGAATTCCATATGCCAAGAAGCGCCGTTGAGCCAGTGTCAGTTTCTTTGCTTCATTGGATATCCCTAAAATCACTAAACCTGGATCTGGGACAATTTTAATATTTAACACCTTAGACATGAAACTGAAGATATCACTCCAGTAACCATGTATCCTGCAACCAAGAACATAACTAGGAAGTAAATTACCAACATGTGTGTCACATTTTTCACAAAGAGGAGAGATTAAGCTAAGCTATTTTAGCGGGGGGGGGGTTTCCCCCAACGAGACGAGTGCACCGCTTGGTCCCATCCTAACGTGCTGTTATTGGCTAGCACTACTGTGCTGTTATTGGCTAGCACTACTGTGCTGTTATTGGCTAGTACTCGGTCATTCAAAACCTTCACGAACCAATTGTCAATGAGGTTGCGCTTCAAGGACACTGCAATCAGGACTGAAATGATCACAGACCCAAACATGGCTGTCAAAGGAGTCCAATAATAGAATAAGGCAGTGGTTCCCAAAACTTTTCATGTCAAGGACCCCTAAACTGACAAATTAGACCATGGATCCCCAATACGATTTTTGCTTTTAAATGTATTTTAACAGAAAGTGTATGTAACCAACACATTCTCATTCTCCCATTGCGTAAAATACAGACGCTTGGTCATGTGCCTTTGGCGTTTGTTATTCACGCGAAAAGTCTCCTTTAACGTCGGGACTCTTGACGTCACTGTTTGACGCTCTGGGTCGGGACATACTGACTGACATGTAGCACAAGTTAGGTGTAGGAAAAGATGGTGGGTGGGGTTATAAAATGTACGTTTCAGTGACAAGCGGGACAAGAACGGGTGAAAGTCCTGTGTTGTTTGACCAATCCACCCCCCCAACCTGCCTCCTTACGTGGCATTTCAGTCTTTCATACTACTCTCTACCATTGTTGCTCTTAATACTACATCATCTTACTGCACGGTGGTCGAGCTGCTGCTCTGCCCAGTGCGTTCCATACAGACGCTGAAAGGTGATTTTTGCGTTGGTATCTAATGCTGAGAGACTCTGACCAAGCGTCAGTATTTGACGAGTTGCGGGTGAGAACGGGTTGCTGGAACCCATGATTAAAACAGTCATACATTCTGTCATTGTGTTACTTATGAATTTTAGTGAAAATAAATGATTCCCCTTTTTGCTAGGGACCCCGTCTCAAGGACCTCTGGGGCCCTTGGACCCAACACTGGGAACCACTGGTATAAGGCAGAAATGCCATTTAGGCAAATTGCATTCTGAATCATATTCAAAATGATCTGAGGATTTAATACTTGCCACATCAATTTGACAGTTGCTAGAAATAAATGTGAAAACATGCAGCCATTAGACAGGGTATTCAGTTACACCCCATCATTTTTAAAGACAGATAGATAATAACAACAAACAATAAGATGATGTATTATTGACTTTAGAGTAATATCTTCCGAAGTGTGTTAGTGGAATTGCTACTATTATTAGACTGTTATCCAAATTATATTTTATGCCATATTTTAGCTGTTTGGCCAATTTTTATTTCTATTCTTTTTATTTTTTATATAGTTTTGAGTGAAGCAGAATGCTGCATGCAACACATTTTCCTTCCCTGTCATAAAAGGAAATGCTGAAAAAAACCCAAATAAGAACGTCAAATGATTCTGTGGCTGGCATTATGTTTTTTTTCCACTTCAAAGAGAGTGTACTTTTGCAGTAAAGGGAATTGTTCTGCTAAAAATATCACCACATAATTACAGTATAATCTCACATGAAGAAAAAAAAAAAGTGAGAAAGCGAAAATGAACACCATTTCATGATTCATTTTCTGTGTTTCTGTGTTCAAAATCAAACCGCATACACGGCGAGAAATCCTGATTTTTCTCAGGAAACAAGGGATATATTCCTGGGAAGTAGTCATTTTCAAAAGCACGGGGAAACCTTCAACGTTTGTGTACACGTGTGAGTGGCCACACGTCCGTTCGGAGAGAGTTTAGACGCGGTCTGAAGTGGACGTCTGGAATGTAAATCTCTGCCCTGTCTGATTATTTTGGAGACAAGTGTGTCTGAATGTGCAGCTGAGGGCAATTTCCTCACAATCAGAGTGCTTTTCTTGCACACTAATTAATCCTAACTGTGAGAATATACGCACGCAGGTGGACACACACACATATACACACACACACACACACACAAAGACACAATCACGCGTCTACGCACACAGATTTAGAGTAAAATCAAACACATGCAATCAGTAAGTCCACCCGAACCGCTGCTGTTCCTGAACGCTCTCTCTTTCTCTCGGAGAAAATGATTTGGCCCGTCCCTCTGGCCCAGGAATCTCATAAGTAGTGGTGGGCAGCAGATTCTCAGAGGGAGGTACAGCATTTGGGTGGAGGACGCACAATTACTCCACAGGGAGCTCTGGAAGCAATTATTCCACCATCCAAATGCCCCTGAAACAACTCACCCAACGCTATCAAACACACGCAAATTGTTCTGCCAACCTATTGTACGGAGACACCACATCATTGCTTGGAGAATCATATTAACCTCATTTGCTGTGCAGACGCCCACACAAAGCAATTGAGCTAAAAAATAAACAGTTGGCCGGCTCAGATAATATCTGGCAAGACAGTATAGTGGGGGTATGAGAATACTTTGAGGATAAGCAAGCGGCAGCGGGACGCTGTGATAGCAGAGCTCAGCCTACAGCACCCTCTACCTCGCATTCACACCTCCAAACACACACTGTCACCTGCGAGGGCACACGGCAGCAAACAAGACTTTTCCTTTTATTAGAGCAGCTGAAGAGAGACAGGAAATGGGTGAGAGAGAGGGGGTGTCATGTAGCAAAGGGCCTCGGGAGTTCGATTGGAACCCGGGTTGCTGCCAAGGACTGAGTCTACATGGGGCAACGCTATACCAGGTAAGCTAGAGGTTGCCCCACCACCATCTTTTTCTAAACTTAACTAAGGAGTTTTTGTGCCACCGTCGCAGACTAATTTCCAATATGGGATACAATACAATACAATCCTGAGAGTCTTGCTAGAGTTGGGACGCCCTCCCGTCGTCTCAATCGTTTGGTGTAAGGTGTTTATAAAACTCAGTCTTTTTCCTGTCTTGACGTTCCGACAAAATCAAACGTGATTGATATTATCGTAAGTCTTGGTAGCAAAGTTAAATTATGTGAACATTGTCAACAACCAATGGATGTGCTCCCTCCATCACCAAACAGGAAGCAGCAAATGACTAGAGCCAGTGCTGTTTATAGATGCTATGGTGCTGCGCTTAGCCAAAAATCCAAAGAGGGAAATTTGCTGATTTTCAACCCTTATGAAGCGTGTCATCCAACAGGGGGTTTAAGCTAGCTAGCTAGCTACTGCTAGCGTTAGCTTGCCGATTTTCTGTTCTGCTGTACATGCATTTCAATGTCTCCAGTACCCGGAGGTCTGTGTTTATCCACCGGAAAAAGCCCCAATGGATGACACTCCCTTCCTGTAAAGTACTCCAGTTTTTGATCCAGTCCAGTTTATTGTCTATGTGTACTGCCAGGTATTTGCACTGTCCTCCACTATGTCCACACCGACACCTTGGATGGAGACAGGGGTCACCGGTGCCTTCCTCCTTCTCAAGTCCACAACCAGCTCCTTTGTCTTTGTCACATTGAGCTGCAAATAACTGTCCTCGCACCATGTGACAAAGTTCTCCACCACAGCCCTGTACTCAGCCTCGTCGCCATCACAGGACTCTGACTGGTAGCTGAAGTCCGTGGTGTAGACAGTGAAGAGGAACGGAGAGAGGACGGTCCCCTGCGGGGCCCCGGTGTTGCTGACCAATCTTTCCGACACACAGTGTTGCAGGCGCACATACTGAGGTCTTCCTGTCAAGTAGTCAACAATCCAGGACACGAGGGGGTCATCCACCTGCATCGCTGTCAGTTTGTCACCCAGAAGAATCGGCCTGATGGTGTCAAAAGCTCTGGAAAAGTCAAAGAACGTGACCATCGCAGTGCTTGCCGGTTTATCCAAGTGTGTGTACACACGGTTTAGCAGATAGATGATGGCATCCTCAACTCAAAGTCTGGGCTGGTAGGCGAACTGGAGTGGGTCCAGGTGTGGGCTAACAATGGACCAGAGCTGCTGCAGGATGAGTCAGTCTCTCCAGGGTCTTCATAATGTGGGTGGTCAGAGCCACCGGTCTGTATTCCTTGGCACCACTGGGACGTGGGGACTTTGGCACAGGGACAAGGCAGGATGTCTTCCACAGCACGGGGACCACTTGGAGAGTCAGGCTCATGTTGAAGACCTGCTGAAGGACTCCACTCAGCTGGGGGGCACAGGCCTTGCGCACCCTGGGGCTCACCCCATCATGGCCTGCAGCTTTCCATGTATTGAGTCCTTCCAGCTGTCTTCTCACCTGGTCAGCCGTGAAGCACATTGTCGTGGTAACCAGTGGAGGGGGGGTGGAGTTGCTGCTCCTTGGGGAGAGGAGTAGAACCCCCACTGGTTTCGTCTCTGAGTTGACTCTGGAAGTCGGCAGGGGGGGGGGGGCTGCTGAGTTAAACCTGTTCAAAAACAGGTTCAGTTCATTTGCCCTATCCACTCCTCCCTCAATCCCATTGTCAGCTGACCTAAAACCAGTTGGAGGACTGGTTGCAGCAAACACATACAGCACACTCACACTAATTACACAAACATGCAGTCGCACAACACTTACTTCTCTGGGTTGCATGTGTCTTCACACAGACATGTAGAGTAGTACTGCATGAAACTGGGTTGAAACAAGTCTCCTGCCTTTATCGTGCAACAGCAGCATCTGGATAAAATGCTGAGCGGAGGAGAACTGCTCCTCCTCTCTTTCATGCTCCCTTGCTTCTATATTTTTTCTTTCTGCTTTCCTTTGCTCTGTAATCATCTGTGTCTTTTTTTAATAAAAGGGACATTGAGTCAGAGCTCCAAATAGTGTATAATTTTAAACTAATAAGATACATAGCTTCCCTGGCTAAACTCTTATTTAACATTTGACTTGGATTTAATTATCTGTTGTACTTTCTTCTATAAGAGGCCTACCAACAGATTTTTTTCACCACATCACATTTATTTGGCAGCCGCCTTTGTCCAAAGTTGCAGTTGTGCAGTGCATCTCCCTTAAAATCTCAAATGAATTAGTTAATTATGGCCTGGAAAAAAATTATTCTAACAAGGATACCCTGTTTCATGAAGGTTAATTTGAGTGTATTACAATTTTGAACTTATTTTCAGAGTTGTGGCCGTCACCTTTGCAGTGGTAATGACTTTGTATCCGTTAGGGCTGCATGATATGAGGAAAATATGCGAAATGCGATAACGTTGTTGAATATCGCGATAATTTATCGCCATGTTACTTTCAATAAATTAACAGGTATTAGTGTGCTCAGTTGTGCAGCTTTCAGTATTGCTTGTTGAATTCAAAACAAATGACAGGAAATCATTTCCAACATTCTTTTATTGAACAAATTGAACTTTGATTGCACTCAGGACAAATACAACTGGAACTCCATTCCTCCAGAGATCCGGCACTCATCGGTGAGTGGGGAGACTACCATCCCTCCTTCTAAGGAGAGGCAGGAGCCACAGGTACAGGAAGCAGAAGCGGGGAAAGAGAAGAGGACTACGGGCCAAACTTAAGGCTATTCTATTCTATTGAATTGAACATAAAAGGCAGCACTAAAAAAAAAGAACGACAGTTACATTTTTAAGTGCAGTTTTCTACTGATACTTTTTTTCAACTAACACAGAAAATCTCGAGCGTCTTCCGCGGTGTATCTATTGCGCCAGTTGATATCGCCATGATGATTAAAAAAAACGATATATTGTGCAGCCCTATTACTCCCCAAGTTAATCGCTGAGTGGTGACATCACTCCGACAATGAGATAGCGTTTAATAAAGCATTAGTATTTCCACTGTAAATTGGTGCATATGTTTTGTTTTATAGTCAATTATTTTTAATTCATGTAATGACTATGATGAAGTCTTCCATATTTTTAAATTGTCACATGATATCAGCGAGTAGTTCACTCTTTGTTATTTGTCTCTCACTGTTTCCAGAGGCCCTCGTCTGTCCTCTCTCCACCAATAAACAAATCCAGCCGTAATAAAGATAATTACACCTTTTTATTTTTTAAGCAACACATTCCATGACATTTCTCCACACCGGCGTATCCAGAGCTTGTACCCCTTAAAAAATATACACCAGTCGTGATGAAACTGAATCCAGCCGTCTGAAAGCACTTAACCCTCAAAGGCTTGCCTGGGAAAAGGCCTGCTGTTTGATTTTCAGCCGAAGCAACCACGCCACATGAAGGCAGACAGTGTGTGGTGGACACACTTAGAACTTAAACTTCTAAGTCCTGTTTCTGCGTGTGTGTGTGTGTGTGTGTGTGCATGCGTGGAGGTCCGTAGGAATCAGAGTCAAACAGGCACTGTTGCGTGATTCGTCCACCGGAAAGGCAGCATTATCAAACTCTCCAATTATCCTGACAAGCTGCACATCATGTCGTCATGGCGACCACCACATATCCACTGAAAAAAGGAAGCGACGCTGACGCTGCCCAGGATGTAAGTCACCAGCATCTTACAGTGTGGGGTAATTCCACCAGTCAGACGGGACATATGGAAGTGGTTTGGTGCTGAGGAAGGTGTCAAGGCGGGTACAACGTTGCTGTTGGGAGTTTTGGGATGGGGTAACCCCCCCCTCCCACCCAAAAGTACCCTCCGCCCCCACCTACAGTACCTTCTCTAAGTCTGAGCCAAGAGATGTCTGGTGGGGTTTTTAAAAGTGGGCAAGAGAGACGTTAGATCAGATTAACTCACTCCACGTGCCTAATGGGCTGTTACATAGGTCTGACACACACCATTACCCACCATTTACACCTCACAGGCACACAGGCGAAGACACAGACAGTACCTCCAGATTGCATGCATGTGTTTGTGTGTGTGTGTGTGTGTGTGTGTGTGTGTGTGTGTGTGTGTGTGAAAGGAGGGAGAAAAGGTAGAAACAGGGACAAAAAGATGCAACTATAAGACGTGTGTGTGAGAGAGCATTTATATGTGTGTGTGTGTGTGTGTGATTGCTCTTGAACTGGATGGGTGGGCGCGCTGAGGTAAAAAGCTGACTTTATTGGATAATTAAGAGGAACGGAGTTGCTCTCATTACTGTGCTGCTGCTCTCCCCCTTGTTGGCCTCAGATACTGACAGAGCAGAAAAACACTCCAACAAAGACTCGACGAGAGGAAACGTCATTCTGCCACAGTTTGTGTTTCAGCCTGCCCATTCACTTCCTGAACTAAGGCTCTCTTCCTTTTTGGATCATAACATTGTCCCACACTGTATCGCTGTTGAGCAGAGCTGTCCACACAGGCCATAGGCTTTACCCCCCGCCGCTCCCAATTCGCTTTGCAGTTTCAACACGCTCCACTTTGGACAAAATGCGCTACATGGCATCGCCTGAGTTGAAACGTGCAGCTGTGCAACCAGCGAGGATCCTATGAGTAGTAAATCTTTGCAGTGGGAAACATTCAGGAAAGCACCAGAGAACTTGAAGTTATCTTTGAAGCTATAATCAGCAACTCTGGCAGCCCATGACGGTCATTTCACATGGAACAGGTCGTCTGTATTTCAAGGCACATAAAAGAAGTGGTAGAAAAAAGAAAAAAGAAAAAGTGAAAGAGAGCAGCAGAGACGGTGTCTTGTATTCCCTTGTAGTGGTGGCAGCTGGATTGTGTTAGCGCGTCAGAGCGCGTTATCGCCGGGACACAACACAAAGCAGGCCCACTGAGCGTTCGCCTTGCTAACCACCGCCTTTTACGTTAAAGACAGGCTTTGGCGTCTTAGCCATGAACTGTGGGGCCCCGGAGACCAAACACAGGCTGACAGAGCAGATATAGACAAACCAGAGTTTGTAGTGTCCCGCTGACTCTTAACTGGTCTGTTGGTACAGGCGCGGCCTGGGCTTTGTCAGCCCTTAAGGCTGCCGTATGGAGGACGGAAATGAATACCGTTCAATAGGAAGAGGTAAAAGAGCTAAGGAAGGCTTCTTGAACGATAATACTGGGACAGAACAAAAGACTTCCTGATGAGTTCAGGAAATAAATGTAGTGAGAACAATAAGGAATGTGAATGAAAGGGGTTCAGTGTAGGCTTTGCATTGCATTATTTGAAATAAAATCTGTGGTTTGTGATCAAAAGGACAGATTGCAGACATAAATCTTCACGTCACGGGCGCCCGAATAGCTCAGTTGGTAGAGTGGGCGCCCATATATGGAGGTTTACTCCTCGACGCAGCAGGCCTGGGTTCGACTCCGACCTGCGGCCCTTTGCTGCATGTTGTTCCCCCCTCTCTCTCCCCTTTCATGTCTTCAGCTGTCCTGTCAATAATAAAGGCTGAAAATGACCAAAAAAAAAAAAGAAATCATTGCATCACAACTCAAGTATTATGTTTAGGGATCGACCTGTACTGTTTTTTCAAGGCCCATACCGATTATTAGTAGTTAATAAAATCGATAACCGATATTTTGGAACCGATATGCATTTACAGTGAAAATGAAAATCTTTAAGTCAAAAATTAAGATTTTGGAATGTTACAAACTCCAACACAAAACTTTGTTTAAATGCTTTAAGCAATTATTTAATAATTAAGAAACTTTGAACCTAATCCCCAGTAACAGATAGTCAGATAGTGTTGTGGGGGGGGCACATTAGGTCAGACTCAGTGGTGAGTCAAACTGAAGCAGAGGGACAGACACAGAGCTGTAGCAGAGCCAAAGTAGAACACTTTTTAATTCATTAAAGGTGCTCTAAGCGCTGTTGGGTGACGTCACTTCTTGTTGATGTTCGAAGTATTGTCAAACAAAACGGAGGCTAGCTCGCCCCTCCCTCCTCCTCATCCCGTCCCCTCCCTTCCGTGCACTAACCCACCAACCCCCACCCCCAACTCCTTGTTTGCTGTATGTGACAAAAAATGTTGTAGCCTAAAAACGTGACATTGCTTAGAGCACCTTTAACCTTATTGGTTATTAGGCAAACAAAATGCATATACAGAAAATCTACAAACTGCCAAAAAATTGCCCCTTATCCCTAATTATGTTTGTAGTGGGAGATCAAAACAATGGAGATTATGTCTTATCTGAGCCCTGGAATGTATATCTATGAAGGCCAATACACACCAAGGGCGTTTTTTTCGTGCGATTAATTGGCACATCAATATATTTTTGTTGTTTTGATATAGTTGTTGTCACCATTCAAAATGATTTTTTCTGACCTTCACACCGCAAATAAAGGCATCAACTAATAAAGTAACAACACAGAGACATGTAGTCCCTTTCACAATAAAAGCCCTAGATTAAAAGTCCTGTTTACCAGCCTACCTGAATATTCCCAGGCGAGCATTTCACATTTTAGTGTTGTTTATTCATAATGCTCTCAGTGTGTAAAGGTCTTAAGGATTAAAGCAGAGAGCCATTAGGGACATTTTGAATAAAATCACTTGGCCAAATGTTTTTTTTTTGTCTAGAGAAGCAGGAACAAAACTGGAACAAATAGGTAAAAGTTGAACCTGGAATGACTTAACTCAATTTCATCCTGATAGAATTTTTAAGGCCTTCTTGCCTTTCTGCTGTTAGGCGATATGATTTTCATTCACCTATATAACTTACTCTAACACAAAAGTTAAGACTGCACCTGTGAGTCAAGAACTTTCTGATGACAGTATGTGGCGTGAGACTAAAATGGTCCAAAGGTCCTGGGGTTGTGTTAAAAGGAGAAAAATGAAAGAAGAAAATCAGTTTCACATTAGCATTTCCGGCTTTCAGTGACACCCAGGCATTGTGATCAAACGCTATGTAAGGATGACACTTCACTCCTTGCTGTGTTTTTCTTCTGGGACACTTAAAAACAAATTTCCCTTCCAGTTTGGGGGTCACTCACTCACCTCCCTGGCAGGAACTGCTCCGACAATACAGAGCAGCACAATGTCTGCTGATTAGACACTCACTCTGATTATTCCTGCGACCTGGTGATTGTGAAAGTGAATGGAATCACTCCGTTTCGCACAATCATGGGTGAATATTTAGATTACAGGTTGCAGAGCCAAATGTATTACCTTGGTCAGAGGTCAGACAATGAGTAGAGGGCAGTCTCAGGTGCTGGCTGGATAAAGAGCAACATGGAAGCCAGTCTAGAAGCTGAACATTATCTACCCTTCTTTATATTTATAGAACATGACATTGTTTTTGTTTCTTTGTGCCTTTATGAGGGCTGAAAGGTCATCAGAAGCAGTGTTGGTCAAGTTACTTCCAATGTAATACATTATAGATTAATAGTTACTGTCATTTGAGAGTAATTAGTTATATTACAATAATACAGTCTCTAAATTGTATTGCTTTACACTATTTTTGCGTTACTTTGAGTTACTTTCACCAAAATAACTGCGTAAGTAGGACTTGGCAGGTAGCTTGTGAGTTTGACCACAGGATCAACAAAGTCTCATCTTTATCTAATTTAATACATTATTATTCACAATATTTTGTATAATTGATCTGAATCTGCTTAGTGACTGAAGTTATAAAATAAATAGTGAAGTACAACATATTAACTCCACAGATACAATGACATCATGTCATAACAGAAATACTGTCTTTCAAAAGTTCCGATGGCCTCTACTGTGAAACTCAGCCAAGATATTTCACATTAAAGCCTGCTGGGTAAGAGGATAATTATGCCCTTGGATTGGCTGAAAGGCTAAACATCTCTGCTGGAAGTGTAAAATTGAATTAACACTAGTTTAGTAAAAATTGAAAAAAATTGCAAAGCAGAAGCAATAGAAAATACAAACAGAGGAGAGGAACTGTGTTTGCTCTGAGAGTAGCAGAGCCGTGAGCACAACACAACTCTGTGTGATTGTTTGTGCATTTTATTAAGACAACAGGTAAACATGGAGGAAGTGGCATTTGCAGGAAGAGATTATAAAAGTATTGGTGATGGCAATACTACGTGGCCGGATTTTACTTTGTTGGTTCTGTATTAGAGGGTGTTTGCCCTGGTCGGCCAACATACCTCACACACAAATTTCCTGCGGCACCGGATGCAATCCCGGAAGTGGAACGTCGAGGATATAGACTACTTTCAACCCAGTCTCACGGCAGTTTGTGAAATGGTCACATTATTTAATGTATTGATTCGTGTACACGGACATGTTTATCTCATTTTTTTCTTGGTGGTCAGCACGTTTTTTAAACTAATGTATTTCAATGGGAAGCATCTTTCGTGATCACAGCACGACTACGGTGGCGAGTAGTATGAAATGCCAAAAATCTGCGCAGGGAGGTTGGTTGGGGTGGTGGATTGATTGATTAGACTTTATTGTCCACCTTAGTGGAAATTTGTCTTTGATTTCTCCGACAGATATACATCAATGACACCAATTTCAAATTACATTAAAATACACACAGTTAACAGTACAACACTAATACCGTCAACATGCAACAACAGAAATGGAAAACAATGCAGACGATTAGGTTAGGTAGGTTTCGATCTACAACTAACACATTTAAAATTTTAAGTTGAGTTCATGTATGGCATTGGGAATAAAAGATCTCTTATAAATGTTCCAACTCGCCCTTGGAACCCTGAATCTACGGCCAGATGGAAGCAGCTCAAACTTTAAGTTTAGTGGGTGTAGAGTGTCTGCTGATATCTGTCTGGCCTTCCTGAGTACCGCATTATCGAATACATCCCCAAGCTGCCTTTGTGACTTGCCAATCACCTTCCCTGCAGTATTAACAATTTTAGAAAGCTTGTTTTTTTATCTTTCACATTCAGGTTACCATACCAGGCAGTTATATTAAACTGTAAAATACTTTCTACTAGGCCCCTATATGCCATCTCAAGAATGTATTGACTGACCCCAAAACTCCTCAATTTTCTAATTAAAAACAACCGTTGGTTAGCTCTCTTAAAAATACTCTCAGAGTTAACATTAAAACTTAAAGTGCGATCAATTATTGTACCCAAATACTTGAAATATTCGACTACTTCCACAGGCCGGCTGTTAAGTACAACAGGGTTAAAGTTACTGGCCCCTCTCAGTTTTGTTTGTATTATAAGTTCCTTTGTTTTAGTCACATTCATTTCCAATTTAACAGTCTGACACCAGTCCTGCAGTAAAGTGACTTGGCTAAAGTAAGCTTCCTCATGTGCTGCATTATTTTCTGTGAGAAGTCCTACCAAGGCCATGTCATCAGCATATTTAAGTAAACTAACATTGGTGCTGTGCACAGTCATTTCATTTATATAAATAGAGAACAACAAAGGTGACAACACACAGCCTTGTGGTGCTCCAGTATTTATAATAAGCTCATCTGAGTAAACCCCATTCATTAACACTCTCTGAGGGCGGTCAGTTAAGAAACTTCTAATCCAGTAAATAAGCCCGCCATTCACATTCATCCTATAAAGTTGTTCTAAAAGAATATCAATTTGCATAGTATTAAAAGCAGAAGTAAAAGCAATAAAAAGAACCCAGCAAGGGATTTTGGTTTTTGCAAATGTTTAGCTATTTGATTTACAAGAGTAAGAATTGCATCCTCTGTGCCCCTATGTGGCCTATAGGCAAATTGAAGGGGGTCAAGTTGATTCTCAACAAAAAACATTAAATGTGAGTGCCACGGGTCTAAAGTCTCCAAGGGCTACAGCCTTCGAGACCTTAGGCACCGGAATTATTGTGGATTTCTTCCATGAATTTGGAAAAACACCACAATTCAGCAAAGTTTGACACAGCTGAGTAAGAACCCCTTTAAGCTGTTGAGAACATACCTTTAACACCCTTCCTTGAAGGCCATCAGGCCCCGGTGTTTTATTTGGTCTAATTTTAGAGAGACACCTGGCTACTTCTTGTTCTGAAAGCTGTATATGGTCATAGCTACCAATCTGATCACAGGTAATACTACAGCTTATTTTTGGGTCACTCACATCATATCTTCCATAGAAGATGTTTAAATCATTAACAAATTTACCACAATCTGTCACATTTACACTTTGTTTTTTTCCCTCCCTACCCATCATTGTATTTAATCCCTCCCATGCTTGTTTTGCATTACCTGTACAGAATCTTTGCTCAACCTTATTCTTAAAATCTATTTTTGCTGTGAAACCTTTACGCTTAAATTCCTTCTCTTTCTCCTTTACTACGTCAGTTTCTCCTCTCAAAAATGCAGCCCTTTTCTCATTCAAACACGTTTTAAGATCCTTTGAGAGCCATGGCTTATTATTACTAAACACCTGAATTGTCCTGGAAGTGATAACAGTTTCTTCACAGAACTTAATATAACATGTAATTGTGTCTGTCAATTCATGATGATCAGAGCATGCGTCAAAAAACATATGCCACTCCGTAGAGTCAAAACAATCTCTAAGCTCCTCCACCCCATCCTCAGTCCATTGACGTACAGTTTTCAGGAGTGGTTTTTCTCTCCTGACTTTCTGTCTATATGTTGGAAGGAGATAAATGACATTATGATCGGACCTTCCCAGAGGAACAAACAACATGGGTCAAACAACACAGGACTGTCACCCCAGAGACTGCGGATCGTGTCCCATGTGTCACGTTTACTTTCCCCGTTCTTCTTTTCCTAAACCCAACCTCTGTATAGATGCTTCCCATTACACAAAAACACACAATAAACATGTCTGTGTACACGAATCAATACATTAAAAATTAGGTGACCATTTCACGAACTGCCGCGAGGCCGTGTTGCTTGCTACTTTCAACATAATCCCCAGTAACAGATAGTGAGATGGTGTTGTGGGGGGGACATTAAGTCAGACTCAGTGATGAGTGAAACCGAACCATAGGGACAGACACAGAGCTGTAGCCGAGTGTGCCACAGTGTGCAAAGGCATTGAGAGTTCTCGCGTTTGGTGGGTGTGTCTCTCGTTTATTGGCTGTGTCCCAGGTGATACCCTATCAGCAGAGACGTGTCTGTAAACTCATGATAATAAAAAGGCACAGCGCTTGCGCGCACAGCAGGTTGTTCAGCGCACCGCTGTTTCAGTTTGAAAAAAACGTGTTGCTACGTTTTGTCGGGGTTGAACGTGGCCCTGGTAAACAGGGAGGAAGGGTTGTGTTTGAATTAACTGCGTTAACCACAAGCAAACATGGAAGCAGATCAGAAAACAGGGTTGTCTTACTGATAACAAGAACATGCTCACAAAGAAGAAGACATTACTTTTAAAGACCTGTATATAGCTTGTTTCTAACAAGGCTATCTATCTATCTTGTATCTGTCATTATGAAAAGAAAAAAAAAGAAGAACCTTGCCAAGAGGGAGTAACTGTAGGAAAATGAAAAGCAAAGCATTGAGCTTGCTGCTGGGTCCAGCCACAGAGCTGACTGTGATTTTTTGGCATGACGGTCAGATAATCTGTGTGTCCCCTTTGGCCCCGTGCCAACACTCCCGAACAAGTTGTCATTTTATCCGTCTCACACACAGCAGGCTGATGAGTGTATGTGTGTGTGTGTGTGTGTGTGTGCACATGTCTGTCTGTCTGTCTGTCTGTCTGTCTGTCTGTCTGTGTGTTTGTGTGCACTCCCAGTGTGAGTTCCCAGGCGATACTGTGATCTTGATGAAGTAATGTGGGAGAAAAGGAGGATGATAATAAATGGGTTTATGCTCCGGAGACAGCCATCTACTTAATTGCTCAGGAGCCCGTTTAGGAAGAGAGACTTGGAAAGAATGAGGGAAAAAATAGAGTGTGTTTGTGTTAGGAAAATGTCCACTTAAATATATTTTACACCACAGAGGCGGAAACACAATATCCTGCAGTTTTAGGACAATTGTTTTTGTGCAATCAGCTGATAGCACTGAGTCAGTTTCACAAAGGCAGTTATTATTACTAATTACATAGGTATTTTGAAACATTTACAAAATTAAGTATTTAACATGTTTTCCTTTTTTATATATTATAACAGACTATAATGAGGAATTGTGTTCTCTAAAACAGGAAGAGGAGACCCAACACAAACGAAAAGCTTCACAAAAATTTGATGTGGAACATAATAAGTCATGATGGTAGTTGGTTGACAGACACAACAATCCAGCTTCTTCTCAGCTGAAAAACATGTTGCTCTGTTTTATTAGCACGTACAGAAACCATGAACAATTGTAGTCATACACACAGTAAGCCAGTGTGACAATAGAGTTATGTCTGCTTCTCCCAGTTTCTCATTCAATAATGAATGCCAATGCTTCCATTTTTTTCCATTTCTTCAACTGCTGTTTAGTTTCTGGCAATGCAATAAAAGCACTTCATGCTAATGTAAAAGGGACAAATTATGCACTTGAACTTTAGAATAATTATAATGTAATTATAATGTAAAATCTGAAGAGCTGAGTTTCATTGATGGTAGTTTAAATGCAATAGAAGACAAAAAAACAGCAAAGTGAAATGAGTGAATGGAAACTGACCAACAGAGTGGTAACTTCTTAATGTACAAGTCATGTGGAATGTCAACTCTCACTCCCAACTCGTGAAATATGGACGCTCTCAGCATCAGATACAGACGCAAAAATAATAAGAATAAAATAAACACACCACCTAGCAACAGAATGGGCACAGAAATGCATCAAACATTACAATTAGTTATGTCTCTAAGTGTTTAAGCCTGGGTGTTTTTCTTTGAAATGTTGATATCTCAAACATCAACTAATTATTTTGAAGTAGACAGAAGTCCTTTCACTGACCATGTTGAATGTAAGGCATGGATACCCGACGGGCCGGGCCGGGTTCAGACAGATATTTAGAAATTATGGTTGGGTTCGGGTCGGGCTCGGTCACATCAGCGCGATAAGGCATTTGTTGTAAAATGGCGCTGCAGCTCCTTTAAGAGAGCGTGTGTAAAGTGGGCAGAAGAGAGATAGAGAAAGAGGAAGCAGACGTGTAGATGCGACCGGAGCAGAGTTGGTGGAATAAGTTTATGTTTTGTACACAGTGTGTGTGGTGTCTGAGATAATCCCCAGACTGAAAGCCAAGTTCATTCATCTGCTCACCAGAAACGGGATTTTAACCCCGACGTTATATAACGTCGGCCCTGGGCCTACCGAGTCTCCCCTGGTTTTCTGACCAAGGTCGGAATCGAAGACATTTTAAATTAAACAGCTTATTAACGTGCGCTTGTTGCCCCGTGTGCGCTGATGTGCTCATCTGTTGACATTTCTGAATGCCTTCCAGTTGCTTAATAAAAGCTTTCCACACAAACAAACGTACATGTGTCATTAGTATGAGAAAAAAAAGAGATTTTAACTGTGTCGGGCTCGGGCCGGGTTCGGACGGAAAAATTTGGCCCGATCCAGGCTCTAGTTGAATGGTTGTCCCGTGGGTCACTGAAACGTAAATTTTATAACCCCACCCACGATGTGCAACGTTATGTTGTCTCGCACGTTTATGCTTTGTCTTGGCCAGGTCATCTTTGCAAATGAGAATTTGTTCTCAATCGGCCTACCTGGTTAAATAAAAATAAAATTCAAAAAGAGTCCCGACCAAGCATGTTTAGATTTGACATGAAAGGAGACCTTTTGCGTCAATAACAAACCCCAAAGGCACCTGACCAAGTGAGAATGTGTTGGGAATGTCTATTATGCTGAACTGACAGCAGGGAAACATGGATGGTGTGCTGAGTTCATATTAAAGCTATAGGGCGTAGTTTCTGTCTCCCCCATGAGGAATTCTAAGTACCGACAACAAAACTGTCGGCGCGTCCACATGATACAAGCCTTCTGTGATAGCACACCCCCCTCCCTCCTCCAAACAGTTGCTAGTAGCCAAGGAGAACACGGAGGATTAAAAAAACATGATGGACTCTTCAGAAGAGGTCATTTAACAATAACAAAAAGGCATCTCTCTAATGTGAGCTTGTTTCTGGTAATAAATGACAGTGCATAGACTGTTAGACTTCACTTTTGCAATGTAGGACTTTTTTGTAATATGTTTTTTCAAGACATAATTCTGAGCCCTAAATACAAGGTAAATACAGGAGGACTGCCTGAAGGGGCTTCTTTAATGACGACCAAACAGAGGGTAACATAGTAATCTGAAAACCCTCTCAGCTCAGCCATGGCTGCTGCTAGTGGGGGGTGTATTGCACGTATGTTGAGCTCTCCTATGCTTACCACAAAGCAATACTCATTATGAGTGTGCAGTCATGAGATAAAGATGACTTAGTGGGAGGAAATGTCATGCTAATATTTTCCGTGAAGATTTTCCCACAAGTCATCAGTGATGGACATCATTTGGCATGCAGAAAGATCTTGCGGAGGTCTGCGGTTAAAATGACGTTCTCATAATTAGCGATTCAGAAGATTCAGTAGAAGAGATAACACCAATTTGCATCTGCAATCAATCAATTGATCAGACTTTATTTATATTGCACTTTTCATACATGTAAATGAATCACAAAGTGCTTCATACAATACAACCCCCCCCCCCACACACACACACACACACACACACACACACACACACACACACACAGACAGACAGACAGACACACACACACACACACACACAAACACACAAACAGACAGACAGATATGCACACATAACACAATATCCCTCCCCCCCAGCCCTATTCACCCACCTACCGACCCTCCCCTAAATCGACAAAAGTGAATTCATGTTAAACAGGAACCGAGCTGAGGAAACGCCATCATAAGTGAGGAAACACCAGAGGCATGACACTTACTTTCTATTCATCTGCACCTTACTCATCTGTGTATATATATATATATATATATATATATATATATATATATATATATATATATATATATATAAATATATATATATTTTTTTTTTTTTTTTAACCTGTTTCTTTATAATAAGGGTGTCCATAGTGTACTTATTCTCTTTTTTTCTATTTCTTATGATACTTTTTGTATATTTTTTCCTATGTCTATTTAACAGGTGTCCATAGTGTACTTATTCTCTTTTTTCTATTTCTTATGATACTTTTTGTATATTTTTTCCTATGTGTTCCTATGGATTTTCTTTTCAGCTGCTGTAACAAGGGAATTTCCCGAGTGTTGGATTAAAAAAGTCTATCTTATCTCATCTTATAAATAAGTAGAATAAAAACAACTGATGTGAAATTACAAAACCTACTAAAACAAACAACATATACAAAATATAGACCATACATACATAGATAAAGACAATGAATAAATAAGTTGTTTATTAAAAGGCCTGACTAAAAAGGTAGGTTTTAAGTTTCAAGCCTTTTAAAAACGTCAACACTCTCCGCAACCCTGCAGTGACACTGAGATCACATGGAAACATGCGGTACGAATGTCGTGTTCATCAACAGACTCCCAGCTGATGCTGCATCACAGCTCGCGTTGAGAAGAGATGGTGATTGTGTGTAGCAGCATTTCGAAAGGGGAAGCAAGAATTTTAAGCAACACTTGTTACCACAGCTGTCTGCTTGTGTGATCCAAGCTCTCCATATTTACATGCTATTCTGCAATAAATGAAGCCTTTATAATGAAATGAAGAGAATCATTGGAAATTGTGTCTTCTTCAAAACAGGAAGCAATTTCCCTTGATTTCACTCTTCAATGGGGGGGGGGGAGGGACAACTTTGGCACACACTCAGTGTCAATAGAGTTGCACTCATATCACAGTTTGGATCATTTTCACACTGTGGTATTATGCTGGGACAAAAAAGAGAGTCATTATAGTATATGTGACTAGTTGGGTTGAGTGATTTGTTTGGTGGGCATCCACTTTAGTCACTTTGACAACATAAATCTGTATAACAGTAGGGGAGAAAAAACTATTTGACAATCGTATGCATCGTGATTTTTTTTTGTGACGATTTAGAATCGATTTTTTTCCCTAGAATCGTGATTTGATTGAATATTTTTTGTTTATACGGTACCGCCAGCGGCGACTACATCATATCCGTTTCCAGCCAAACAGAGCGAAAGCAGAAAATGCGGTAAATCCATCTTATGTTCATCTTTACAAATGAAATAAATGTCAGACTGACTGACTGACATGTGATGTGCATTCTTCTTAGAAAACAATTAGTTTTTGGAAATGTCTCATTGTATATCGTCCCTAGAAGTGTATTATTCAACTTTTTTTTTTTTTTTTAAAGAAGGAAAAGAAAATCGCAATACTCAATACTATCGAATCACAATACTTCTAGAATCGCAATACAAATCCAATCAGTACCCATCTATCGTGAAAGAATCGAATCGGGATAAAAGCATATTCTCCCAGCTCTATATCACAGGATAACTGGACATGGTCTCTTTGGATTTAAATCCACCCCTGGATACTTTGAGATCCAGGCCTGGCATACCTTAAAAAATCAGCTATTGTATTCAGCTGTGGGTTATATGTGCAGTTAGAGAAAAACGTAGCAACAGATAAAGCAGAGTCAAAGCAAGAAAGCTTGAGAAAATCTGATTCATAGTCACAAACACATCGTAGGTATATTATGGCAGCAGTCAGCAGAGAAATTGATACCTCTGGCTCTTCTACAATGAATTCCGCTGTGTGTCATTGATGAATGTTGGTTAGCAAAAAGTTAGTCTCACATTGCCAGCTCTATCTCCACAGCGTTGCGGAGGAGGATCTGGCTAGTCCACACAACCTTCCTGGATAGGAGAATTAACGCTCCGGGTTGTTTGCATTTCTTTAAACCAATTACAATCATCTTGGACGGCGCTAAGCTACGGACGCAGCGACAGTGACTCTGCAAAATAGTCTTGGTAAGGAACTTGTTTTGGTGGAACATTTGCACCCCACAAAAGAAAACACCACATATTATATTAATTGACGTTAACTGTTGACACAATACAGTGATATGAGCTATTTAAATTACTTTAGTAGCTGGATACATGGTTAAACGTAATTAGCTCTTACCAGTGTATCGCCGTGTGTACTTCGTCCACAGCAATCCCACCAATCGGATCCCAAAACGCCGGAAACATATTCTTTGTAAATGTTTATAATCATTCCCCGATAGAACCAAGCAGGCCTGCCTTGTTGCACGATCTAAATTTTCCTTCAAACTTTTTTTGGACATGGGAATAAGATAAACACACCACCTAGCGACAGAATGGGCCCAGAAATGCACCAAACATTACAATTAGTTATGTCTCTAAGTGTTTAAGCTTGAGTGTTTTTCTTTGAAATGTTGATCTCTCAAACTATGAGCTTGGACAAAAAAAAAATCAAATGATTATTTTTAAGTAGACAGAAGTCCTTTCATTGACCATGTTGAATGGTTGTAAGAGGCTTTTGGCTTGTGTGAGTGTTGTTACCATCTCCGAGCTTGTCCCCCAGTAATTTTCAGCCCGGCGTCCAATCAGTGTCCATCATCTGCCCATCTGTCACTGTTGATGTTCTCCCATATTGTGGTCTGTATGCAGCAGATTTTAATTTCATACTTCTGAATAGAGTCACTCTGTGGTGGTAACATTAGTATTTCACGTCCTGTCTAAAATGGCCGACCAGCGATGCATCACTAGCCAATTAGCCTTCAGAAACCAGATGGAGGCCACAGATTACTAACGCCTCGCGTTAAACCTTTTAAAGTGAAGAAAAAAAGTTGTAGCTGAGAGAGACTTTGAAAGGAGCTATAATGTCACACTTGTGTTAGATGATTGATTGTGTAAACAGTACATTCTTTAACTACAAAAGGATGATTTGAAAACTGTACCCTGACTCATGATTTTTGTACTGATAGAAGGACTAATCCTTCTATCCGTTTCTCAGTTGCCAACTATTTTTGCATACTTTCGGCTCCCTTGAAACTATATGTTTAGATCATTCAGGGCATTTAAACTATAATTATATTTATAATATAATTCATATTTTCTAAAAACATTAAGCTTTTCTAAACTTTTCTGTTTTTGAAATGAAAGTTTTTGTGAAGTCTTATTCCTAAGAAGTCTTAAGTGCTTCCAACATCGTCATACTTGCTGCTAGAAACCTTGGGTGTCATGGTCACAGGTTGTAATTTGTGTTTTGATTGGTTGCCAAGCGTCCAAAGGGCAGGTCTTAGCTGATATGGGCCAGTCAGAGGACAGACACCAAAGTTGCATGAGTAGAGGCATGCAATCAATGAGAGTAGAATTCTGCTGTTCAGATCAACTTCTTGTTGAGATTTTGACGAATGAAGGGCAGTGAAGGATAACTCTCATCCCTAAAGTATTTTTCTTTCAATTCTGTCTGCATCTATTTGTTAACCGAAATGAACTGATACCAGTGCCGAGCTCAGTGCACGGAGAAGATGATCAGAGCAAGCTGGCCACCCAACCACGCATTTGAGGTAGTTGAGTGAGTGATGCCTTGGGAGAAGGAGTGGAGTGTCAGAGGAAAGCTAGGCCTGCATCCATTCCTGTTGTTGTTGTTGTTGGCAATCTAAAGCATTTAGTGTGTGTGTGCTAGCCTCTTAGTAGCTCCTACACCATAAGGATTGTGGTAATTAAAGCCACTAGACCTAATAACACAATAGTTTCCCAGTACTGCCTGAGCAGTGATAATGACCAAAATCATCTATCCATTTCTCAATGCTTATCTGCATCTGGGTTCCAGTGCCAGCAGACTAAGCAAGGTAGCCCAGATGTCAGATATCTTAGCTATGTCAATTGGACATGCCCTGAAAATCTCCAAAGACAGGCGTCCTTCCAAATCCCCTTAACTGGCATATTGAAGCACTTTTCTGACAAATGTAGTTGGCTTATTCCAGACTTTTACAGTAGGTGCTTCTTTCCTAGTTCAAACTTATCCTGCCAATAAATCCAAGAACAAAAGTCGGTTGGCCAAGGACTAAAACACAATGAGCTGTTATTTGATTGCACGGCAAACTGCTGAGATGAAATTATAGTGAACTAATGAGCTAATCAGGCTTATCCAGAGGTTTTCGAAACTTTGTGAGTAGCTGCCTCATGATTTCCAAAGTCTTGTTATTCCCTTTTTTACAGAAGTTTAGCAGACCTCTTTGAGGTTGATGAGTCAGAGGTCTTGGTATGTGTATTTTTACTCTAAATAACCTCAGAGTCTATGTTTTTGGTAGACTATTTGCAACTTTGGCTCTTTGGATGGAATTATTCACAAACGTTGATCATGTATTTGCTAAGTATTACACATTTAAAAGTGAGCTATAAAAGCTTTTAGCAGGTAATTGGCCAATCTCTTTCATTATGGTGGATGGTGAGATTTACTGGGGTTCTTCACCTTGTTACGCCAGCTACAACTTTGCTATGTGTTACTGAAAGGTCATGGATCCAGTGAGTTGTGTAATTTGGTACACATTATTACATTATAGCCACACTAGTGACATGGCTCTAATGATGGCAATGGTTGGTCAATCGGTTGGTTGCTCAGTCTCTTCAACACTTTCGTTCAGACTGCTCCTCTAGCATCACCTTCAGGTTAGACTCGCATTGCCAGACCTTCCTCCACAGCGCTGCGGAGGAAGGTCTGGCTAGTCCACACAGCATTCTGGGATGGGAGAAAAACGTGCTCTAGTTTATTGGCATTTATTTAAACCAATCACAATCGTCTTGTCCAGTGATAAGCGCCGGACAGAGCCACGGTGCCTCTGCAAAATAGCCTCGGGAAGGAACTTGTTTTGGTGGAACGTAGACTACCATCAGGTCAACATCTCAATTTGACCAATACTATTGTAGGCACTTCACCTTGGATGCTACACTATGCCCAAATCCCAGATACTTTGTATTAAATGCAAATTAGCTAATGTTAGCATGCTAACACAGCAATCCCTGAACAGCCTAACAGAGCTGCTAGCATGCCTGTAGAATCTTAGTAATGTTTCTTACCATATATGTACAGTAAGTATGTAAGTCATCCAAGTATTTCACAACAATTCATTATGGACAAGTAACTGTCACCAAAGTTGTCAGCAACTGTGTTATAGACACAGAACATGGACATGGACATTGTTACATGTAAAAAATGTAATGTCCTTTCAAGCAGTGAGCTCTGCTCTATCTATCAAATAGTGGAGAAACCCCCCACTTTTTTCAAGATAAATGTAATTAACCTTTATTGGTGACATTCACAAGTCAAAGAAAAGATGCAAAGAAAAACATTTCTGGGGATATTTTTCGATCACTTTGATTTAGACTAAACACGGCGGCGTGGGTGGACTGATTTTGCTGGATTTCAATGGATAGATTGAAGTGCTTTTGCTGTTACTGATGATTGAGTCTCTTGCTGCTTTTTGCAGATGTTGTCCCCTGCTGAGTTGGCTTTTAGACACACACACACACACACACACACACACACACACACACACACACACACACACACACACACACACACCTTGATATTCCACAGCACTCAGAATACTGCTTCCAATCTAATTTCTGCAGATGTAGTGACCCGTGAAATGGTGCCAAGTCGTTTTCTTCTCCTCAGCGGTATGTAAAAGCTGCAGATTGCCTCATTCAGCCTCCAATATTAACCCTTTGGCCACCTCTTAATACCTTAGCGTCCTTGCCACAATACCCCTGGCTGAGCCGAAAACAGGCCTTTACCACTGCCAATAACTCGGGTATATGCAGGCTGGTGTTTATGTGCGTGCTTTGAAGTTTGAGAGAGAATTTTTCTGCCAGGTGTGTGTGTGTGTGTGTGTGTGTGTGTGTGTGTGTGTGTGTGTACCTGTGTGTGACTCTAAGGCTCCTGGTTTAGTTCAAAGATAAATACTGTATTGAGAAAGAGATAATCCTCTCTAGGGGGTTCGATATATAGTAACTCTCACTCTACCAACCAAGGGGAAAACTTTGTTAACATTATCATCTCCAGGGGGAAAAAAAAGAAAACTGCAAATGTTCTTTAGTGAATCTGGAGGCTATATCACCTGTCGCTGTATTACTATCTCCGAGATAAAAGGATTAGAGGATAGAGGAGAGATACTTGAAGAGATGCGGGTTGTATAAATACGGATTTTAGCAATCACCAGATTTTTTCATCACGGTACCAAACAGGGCTTTCCAAGGCCCAATTAATATCAAGAAATGTCAGAAGCAACTCATCCTGCATCCCAAACTATGATGCATTACTTTACACAATGAATAATATCACCAAAAGCATAAAAAGGAAAGTTACATGACACTTGGAACACTGCAAACAGTGCCTGACTTACATTGCATTGCATCACTTTACTAATTACTCATTAGGAAAAGTAATTAGATAGTAAATACAACTAAATCACATATGCAGCAGTGCTACCCAACACCTGCAAACAGACTTTTTTTTTGGTGTAAAATGGGTAGTTTTCCCCTTTAAAATATTTGTTTCTCAGTTTTGTAGAAAAGGCTCCATTTGGGATCAAACTTCTTACTGTTTTTGCATCCACTGGGCAATCTGTAAAAGATGTGTATCTCATAAAGGAACCACTGGTAACCAATGTGCATGTCTTAGGGCTGAGGTAGAGAACAACCAAATATTCTAATTTCACTCTGGAAATCTTGAATTTCTGTACATCTCCAAAAGCAACACTTTCTTCTGAATTTGCACTTTTATTACAAAGACTTGAGATTGTATGACTCATCATGTGTCTAGACACTGGAGTTATGTGAGGAGAGTTTCCACTTATATCCGTTGAATCTAAAAATCTCTTTCACAAGGTTTTATTTTGTCAGTATTATTTACAGAGTAACTAATGGGTCACCTGTGAAATCTACTACCATTTTCTCAGATGGTGGGATGATGTATTCCCAAAGGGCTTTGGCACCTGAAAGACAAAAGCTTGATTTCTGTGTTCTATGGTCTCAGAAAATCAAGCTTTCTCTAAGTTATGTTTGTAGCAATATGCAATAAAGGACTACTTAAAGTGAATTGCGGAAGTATATTTTTTTAGTAGAAAGCTTTGATTTCCGTGGAGATAAGAGCTTCAAAGGGGGAACATGTCTTCAGCATTGTTGAGAGACGGGGAGAAAAATGATGCTGCACAATAACAACGAGCGAAACATAAACTCAATCAGTGTGCTAAGCCTCGGAGTGCATCTGCAGCCTGTATGTATTTTGCATTCAAGGGTTTTCGATCAGCTGAAGTGCTCTCGTGGCCTCCAGCTTTAATTTTAATCATGTTTCAATTACTGCAACTCCCTGCATATGAAGTTTATTCCACAAAACAAGTCTGAAATATTACTGGACAACCAAAGTCCCAAGCTTAATGTATACCGTACAAAATGAATCATTAGCACCCTTACTCTAATGTGGTTATCGCTTTGGGGGATTATTTCTTGGCTCACACTCTATGAGGAAGGTCATTTCTTCACAGCGAGGCTGCAAAACACCCAATAAAGTGATGGGATAATAGTTTAAAATCATGAATTAAAACCTAATGGCAGGATGAATAAATGCTCCACTAAAATCACCTTATAAAGACAGTTAGTGATGTTGGAGTTTAAATGTCGCCCCTGGGACCTCATGAATGCACAGGAGAGTGGTAACCGAGATAGAGACATAGAGGGCCCGATGGAGGAAGGAATAATAACAGAGAATGGAGATAGACTGAGAGGAAAGTGGTAGAGGCTGAGAGTGAGAGAAAAAAGGACATAAATATAGCAAGAGATAACACATGGAGGAGAGAAGATGGGATGAGGAAGGAGTGAAGGGAACAGATGCTGATCAATGCATGAGCTCCTGCAGCTTCTGGAGTCTTGGCTTACTGCTTCCTGCCTCTAGTCGCAACACTGCTGGAGCAGGACTCTGCCCCAGAACACCAGTACAACAACAGCAGCAGCATATGCTGGTCCAGACAAGCGGCAGCTCCCTATTTGATTTGTTCTTGTGTACGTGCACCAAAACACAAGTGAAATAATACATCCTACCAATGTTTTGTAAATGTATTTTCGCTTTGCTATTTGTCCGTCTGTCCATCTGTTATTTGTAATGCATTCAAAGGCATCAGAAATTAATCTGATTCAATTCAATTTTATTTATAGTGTCATAACAGGAGGTATCTCAGGACACTTTACAGATAGAGTAGGTCTAGACCATACTCTATAATTTACAAAGACCCAACTATTGTCGTCATTTGATTGACAGCGATGTAGTAATAGTGCGTTCCGTTGACCTCGGAACTCGGAAGCCGGAGCAGGGAATGACATCACACCCGTGTTGAATGCGTTCCATTTCCAAGTCAGATTTTCATTGTTTTCATTAGCCAGGTTAGCCAGTGTTAGCAATGCCAGTTTATAACAACACATTACGCTGTTTTTTTGTGCTTGCAAACAGCATAACAACATTGTCCACAGATAGAAGATGGACAGCACTGTGTATACGACTGATTTTGTGAGACACAAATAAGACCGAAGTGCTAATAACTGTATGTTACTACAGCTTTCACTACTGTTGATGCTCGGGGCAGCCATGTTGGATTTTGAGCTCGGTGTACTCAAAAGGTTGTCCCAGTTGCAAGCTCGGAAAATCCGACTTCCAAGGACAAATGGAACTGTTAAAGGCAAGGAAGAACTACAGGCTATTTCAGCTTGGATTTTACCTCCTGGTAGCATACTCTAGGTACGTACTCTAGATGCCGCTTAAAAAACAGCACTTCCTTGTTCTCTTCGCTTGTATTGTAAACTAGCTATGTTTCCGATAGCAAAAATGACATCCAACAATGTAAGTGCAAAGGATGTTAGGAACGAGGATACATTTTGCAGTGTTTTGGCTGACTCAGATATTCAGCCGTGTTAAGGTCTGCTCCAAGATCACTGGAGTCCAGCAGAAAGACCATAGCTCTCTGTGGAAGAAACGAGTGGTTTTTAGTGAATTTTTACTTTTGCCGTCAGGCTGGCACTATTATGTTCCTGCACGGACAACTCATCGGTATGCAAATTATTTAATACCTTTAGCCATTAGGCTACTGATCACAAACCGTTGACTTGATCTATGCTCTTGTTGTCCCTGGCATGTTGATGTTGATTTGGATGCTGATTGTCGTCGTTAAACATGTACTTATTTATTACATGGATGGAATAGACTGTAAAAATGTATTGCCCCTTGGGAATTAATAAAGTTTTCTGAATCTGTATTTATTCGAGCCAGAGTATACGGCCGAAGACATGAGAGAGAGTGAGAGGCCTAGGCTGCAGCAGGGAGGATGTAGCAGCGTGGTGGTGGGGGGGGAGGGGGGTGGCTCCAGAGCTGCAGAGGAAACACCAACTGCTGGTGCCTTAGCTCAGATTGCCCTCCGATGCCAACAGTAACAGAATCATTCTGCTCCAATGACAGTCAGCATGGGCAATTTTTGTTGGATACTGTCTCTGATGCGTTATTATGGATCCCACGTAACTTCTAGGCAAGTCCCGCCCTACGAAGCAGCTCGATTGGTTGGGGTTGGGCATTGACCTTGAGTGGTTAAGGGTAGGATAGCCGATTGGTCAGGGGATAGGACCTGAACAAATCGTTGTTTGTTGGCAGTTTGCAGATTATCTGTATCAGCGTTTTATTTGCCTGATAACTGATAAAGTGTTACAAAATGTTCTACTTTGGCTCCGCTACAGCTCTGTGTCTGTCCCTCTGAGTCTGACTTAATGTCCCCCCCACAACACTATCTGACTATCTGTCACTGGGGATTATGTTGAAAGTTTCTCATTTATTAAATGATTGCTTAAAGCATTTAAACAAAGTTTTGTGTTAGAGTTTGTAACATTCCAAAATCTACATTATGACTTAAAGATTTTAATTTTCACTGTAAATGCATATCGGTCCCAAATATCGGTTATCGGTTTCATTGATTACTAATAATCGGTATCGGCCTTGGAAAAAACAGTATCGGTCGATCCCTAATTTTAGTTTACGCTTGTTGGGACTACGGAGCCCCCATGTTCTTCTTTATTACCTGCAAAAGTACAGGCCCAACTCAGCACACTATGTTTTAGCTGGACAACAGTAGTATGATGCAATGCAATGCATCATGGGACATGTAGGCACTGCCGGTACGGCTCTGTAAGCAGGGGAACTCAGCTTTCTCGGCCAATATAGCATGCACTGATGAATTTATTGCTTCATTTGATTGTTTCCCATCAACACTGGTCGGTCATTCATCCACATGAAAGGTAGCGAATCTTCCCTTTAATGTCATTATTTTGACTGTAATATACTGTATAGGTGCTGCACTTTGGCTTAGGTAAATTAAACATTGTATTAGTAATTAATACCAGTGAAATGTATCATTTGATGATGATGTTTACAGCATTTAGTGATTACTTGACAAAACCTTAGAAAATCTTACACACTCAAGTGCTCTTTCAGTGGTGATTTATTTGTTTATTTTGGATTAATTTTCTTATTCAGCTTCACATAATGCCATTATGCTTTGGCTTCATCCCAACCAACACAGAATATATATACAGACATAGCATATCACAGATTTGATGATAAATCAATTTCATTATTCTGCATGCTAAAGCTAAAATAAAAAGTGCACATTTAATTTGACTCCAAACCACCATCCAAAATCACTTCAATAATCACTGAATACATCACTGTGAGCTTCTTTATTGCACACATCTCTTGATTAGAGAATTCAGCCTCGGGTTGGGGGGGGACATGGAAATCTGTGAAAATCCATGCTAAGAACAGTAAGTAGGTGTTAATTAAGCACGGGCTGCCATGCTTTAATTAAATTGTTGTTCTATCAGGGAAAAAAACGAGTTGACAGCAACCCTGTGATGGGCTGGTGACTAATGTTTTCCTAGACTTCCACCTCATGTATGCTAGGATGCCCCCCCCCTCCACGTGACCATGAAAATGATCTAGCAGGTAGAAAAAATAGACGAATGAAAACATTGATGCTGAGAGTTGAAATGTCTAAAGCTTGGTTTTTAGCTTGATCATTTCTACCGGCATTCTGGGATATGGAAGCCTATAAGGGACTTAATTAAAATGATAATGTAATTTTGAAAATGAAAATGTTTAACCAATTTTAATATTAATATCATGTTTTAAGCAGTTTTGTTGATTGGGGTTTCATTTACTCAAGAATAATAGACATTTTCTTTATGAAATTGTCAGAAATGCACACAGATTTCTGTCAAATAATGTAACACAGACTCATTGCCTTTACTGTACGCAAACCGATCATGCTTACTGTTTTGCGTAGTCACCCCCCCTCCTCCCCCCAAAGGCCATTCTGAGCCAGGAAACACCCTGCAAATGTATATGTTTTTTTGAGTACAAATTTAAATGAAAATGTAATCCAATTTTCATTTTCCAGGCTTCCATGCTGGACGTTTGTTAGAAGTTTGTTAAGTAAAGTTAAAGATCAGAACAATTAGAGTTCTCTAACAGTGAACAAAATGTGTGGGTTTTTGAAATGGCATTTTCAATTGAAAGGTCATTTCGCAGACCACACATTTTTAACTAATGCAGTACAGTTATCTTGTCACCTCCTTCCTATCTGCTCTTTCATTTGACACAGGAAAGGAAGAGAAACACCACAATTACAGCCATACCTCCACCCTTAACGATAAAGGGTTACTAAGGGCAAATTATTTCGCTGTATAACAATCTTCATCTTGCCACTTCAGAGGAGGAAATGCAATTACAGTGTTAAGAGGATCAGATGCAGCTGTATATCTTAGGCACTCCATCCAGATTCCATCACTGGATTACTTTACATGCTCATTAGACAGTAGAGATGGAAACACATACAAATACATGTTTCACGCATGAACAGATACTGCGCCCCAAACAGATAGGAAACAACATCCAAATGTTTGCATAAGGATTCGTCGCACCTCCAGCTGCCAACATGCAAATACATAGAGGAGTAGATAGATTCTAGTTATAGTCAGTTATTCGGCAAATGTTCATCCTCAATACCTTTTGAGTAAGATCCACCAGATTTGTTGTGCAGTGCATGCTAAAGCTTGACTGAAGTTCCATGGGTGTTATTTTGAACTAATGTTTGGACAGCAGAAGGAAACTGCCACACTGAAATTAGGGGCCATCTCAAAAGTGCAAAATGCAGACAAACATTTGTTTACGCCCAAGTATCAAAAGCAGCCGCAGGAATTGTTATGGCTTGGCCAGCAAAGGAGGAACTCAGATTTTTAGACAGTGGATAAGTAGGCAGAGGAAAGAGGTCAGGGTGGATGGATGTGGCAACAACACGAGACACAGACGTTTGTTTCCTCTTTCCAACCAACAGTCAACTTTGGTTTAGTTCAAGCAAAGTCTATATCGACGATATTTCATTTCCGTGATTGTTCAGGTGCCGCCGTAAATTCGGCCGGATGTCCCTCATTTTTGGCCGGATGTCCGTTACCTTCCTCTTTCTTTGTGTTGGTGTTCTAAACTCCGGTGGATTTCTGAGGACTATGGTTAACTGCTCCTCAGATCTCTACAGGGTAAATCCAGACAGCTAGCTAGACTATCTGTCCAATCTGAGTTTTCTGTTGCACGACTAAAACTACTTTTGAATGTACACGTTCCACCAAAACAAGTTCCTTCACAAGGCCATTTTGCATTGGCTCCGTGGCTCCGCCTGGCGCTTAGCACCGCCCAAGACGATTGTGATTGGTTTAGAGAAATTCCAATAAACCAGAGCACGCTTTCCTCCTATCCCGGAATGTTGTGTGGACTAGCCAGACCTTCCTCCGCAGGGCTGTGGGGGAAGGTCTAGGCAATATTAGTTCAAGCATAACCACGATCGTGCCCTTTTCTGAACCACATGGTTGTTATTGTAACCACGACGACCAAGGTCCCCTAACTTTAATGGAGTAGTCATATTAACCAAAACCCATGGTATTTACCTAACCCTAACCCAGTTGTTTTCTGTTTGTGTTATCAACAGTGATTTAACGGTTAAGTCGTGCTGCCGATAGGAGCATCAGATCAGAAGGTGCTTCTGTGTGTTATTATGGAGTGCATGGATGTATTTTGCTATTTAATTTGGAGGACCTTTGTGGCAATTTTATAGCCATGTGAAACTGACAAGCTGAAGTTTAGAGACTCAAAATTCCAAGCACAATAGCCAAGAGAGCGTGTCATATTTATGACTTAATATTCCTGCTTTTTGAAATTGTTTTTTTAACATGGCCCACGGAGTTAATATGGCCTGTTTTTTTGTGTGGAAATATTTCTCCAATTTTACATTAAAGAGACTTTAAACCGTCTTTACATTCGCCCTTGCCTTCTCCCATTACACATGGTTACACAACCCTTCATGCTTGGAGAGAAAAATCACGCAACGCCAAACGCATTTGCATTTTCCCACCAAAATGTCTTGTTTTATTACCACCCAGACAGTCAGATTAACAGCTTATATTTAGACTTAATTACAGCTATTTCTATCAACTTTCCAGAAAACTACAATGCAAGCAATTGCCAATTTTCTTTGAAAAATGAAACATATGGTGTAGAATCATCGTACTTGAGCGAGAGAGTAATGAGAAAACATAGAAAACAGTTTCCTCGTCACTTCATTTGACTCGCTAAGCTTTATTGACATGCATGGATTGTGCCGGGGATGACTGACTGCCAGTACAGAGATGAGGATTTGGCCTTGGCAAGCCGGGGCACGCCGCCTCCAAGTGTCTCCGAGGTTCATCAACCCCCCCCCTCTCAATTAGGAGTCCTTCTCCTCGTTAGGGCCATCTGCACTGGAGATAATTAAAGAGAGACACACTCTAATGCAAGAGTGCCCTCTTGAATCGCTCCATTGATCTTATGTCCCGGATATTTCCACGGGAAAATAATTCTCCTTCCACATCAATACCCAACTGTATGCATCAGTAATAGCTTGATTTTGATTAGGAAGTTATTGGCATTTTTAATGGGCCGCTGCTGGAGGGAACCGCTTGTACCAGCTTGGGCTCAGTCACACAGAGTAATGATTTGCAGCCCTGAGTGCTGCCTGTGTTTTTGGGCAGGTTGTGTGCTTTGTATGTGTGTGCTTGACCGGTGCATTAGTCTCACAGGAGATAGGCTTTGCCTGTGTGGGGCTCCTGCCAGTGCTGACTGACATATATTGGCAGAACCAGACCTGACCTTAGAGTGTCCACAGGATTCGTCCACGACCGCTGGAAAAACAGTGTTCACTGTGCCTCGCCATTGATCTGCAGTCGGACTCTTGACGCTCGCAATCAATTCCTTACTCTTAGCCACGTCCAACTGCCATAAGGTTGTTGAGGAAGGGCAGTCGATACCTCACAAAGCCCCTCCAAATGCCTAAACAAAGTCTGTTTATACCGGGGGACTTTTCTCCTTAATCACTAGGTCTTTTATGAGATGCGTTGCCATCATTAACTGAGTTAACGGTGGGAGACAGAGGAGAAGGACCAGTGCAGCATGGGTCGGAGGGAGGAAGTAGGAGAAGTAAGGATGTGGCAGAGTAAACATTACCATCTGCCTGTGCCAATATGACTGGAAAATTACAGCTGATGGCGGGAGACACAGATGGTGGTGGACATTAGAGGGAGGAAGGATGGTGGAGAGACCTCGCTTTGCTTGGAGTGTGTGTGTGTGTGTGTGTGTGTGTGTGTGTGTGTGTGTGTGTGTGTCTGTTTGTCTGTGTGTCTGTTTGTCTGTGTGTCTGTGTGTGTGTGTGTGTGTGTGTGTGTGTGTGTGTGTGTGTTGGCATGTGCTGATCATTGCACGGCCTTGTTTCTGCTGTGATGAGGCAGGGACAGGGCAGATGGGATAGAGGTAAAGGAAATGGGCCGAATCTGTGCTCTGAAACACAGAGCGGCACAGGTGAGAGATAGGGATCCGGTGAAGGGGGGGGGGTCAACACATTGGGAGTCTCCATGGAGATGGAGAGCAGTATGTTCGTAGGCTTATTCTCCAGAGATGTTTTGCAAAGACACTGTGAGGCTGTGGAGATTCAGCATGACTATATTTATGCAACTGCCTAGACATGTCGAGTGCAGATGAAATCTCTTGTGGTGTTATTTTGTCTGCTAATACACACTCTCTCAGTTTGGATTTGTGCTCGTAACCACTGGGAAGAGTTAGAGTGCGTGTACGTTCATGTGTCTGTGTGAAGCAAGCACCGGCCAGCAGCCGGTGCAGAAGTTTTTCTTCCGTAAAAGTTGCTGAAGGAGAAGAACAAGAAGAAAAAAAAAAAAGAACCGCAACACTCTGAGAGTACCCACATGTGGCTAGCAGGAAAAAAAGAGAAAGTGATGGGAGAATTTTATTAATGATGCCCAAGGTCTGTGGGCTGAATAATATCCCTCTCTTAAGAACGGCCAACTTAATCTTTGACTTTCATTAACTGTGTGAAGGCTAATGATTTTCTCCCACCGCTGACATTGTGATACTGTCTTTGGAAACGAAAAGAGACATCATTAAGTTCCACGGTAATGTTCCTTTTTTTCCTTCCTTTGGTGACGCGCACACACACAGACACACACACAGACAAATCCAGCAGCACTCCAAAGGGGACTTTATTATAGATCATTGGGGCCCGCTCGAGCCAGCATATGAAGCGGTTCATTTTTCCTGGCGGGGCCCAGGTGACAGAGTAAAGGTGTGCAGAGGGGCGCCAGAGACCTTGGGCTGTGGAAACTAATTACCCTCAGTGGTAATTATGAGAGCAGAGCTCAGGTCTGACCTTGGACAGGTGATTTAGTGGCACTGAGGGGTGTGGGGGGTACATTACATGTTGCTGCCAACAATAAAGGGGGAGTGGGAACCTGAGGTGGTGTTGTTCTTAATGTACCAGAATGGGGAGTGATCAGGGGTTACTGTATGTGTTTTGAATATGCGAGGATGTGACGCTGCGATGCATGTTAGAGTAGATTAGCATATTAGCTTAACCAGAAAGTGCACTCAGTAGCAAAGTGCATGTAGATAAATGATGAGGAAAAATGCATATGGGACTTTTGCTACATTTCTACTGCAGCGGAAACCGTTCCATTTCATAATTTACCCTGATGTGATGTTTTCTAATTATTATGGAGGGCAAAACTCTGTGTTCAGTCACACCTTTGCAGTTGCTGTCTATCCACAGGCACACAGAACAGGTGCCTAAAACATTTTTCATGCTTCTTGTGGGCAGCGCTGTCGGGCAATGTGACGCAAACGCGGCCGGGGCGACTGTGCGCGGAGGGTCTGCAGAGGGTCTGAGTGCCGAGCAGCACACCTCCAAGATTTTGTGACCTGCCCAAAAAAGAAGGGGATCACCAAAGTCATCCTCTGGGGAATTTGAATATCTGTACAAAATTTCACAGCAATCTGTCCAACAACAGTAGAGATATTTCAAGTCTGGACCAAAGTGGTGGGGAGGCTAATCGGCCAACGGGCAGACAGACAGACCAACATTGTCACCCATTGAGCCATGCAACTGACATGGCTAAAAACCAAACAGAGAGCCTAGCATCCTGCTTTGGAAAAGACTAGCGACGGCCAAAAACCTGACAAAAATGAGTGCAGGAAACATTTTTTATCTATTTCGGCCAAGACATGTCGCTCTCAGGTTACCTGCAAGGCCCAAGTTAGCACAGCCCCAAGAAGCAGCATCTTTGCTCTGATTGAGGAAAAAATGGCAAGTAATTCTGCTGCTGATCCTGTGTTAAGACATTTTGTTCACCAATGTTTAATAGAAGCCTTAACAAGCTTGGGTTCTGTTATTTATATAACTCGACTGATAAATTAACTGATTAACTTGCAAAACAGTGGGCTGAAATTAATGATACAACATTTATAGAGACCTCATAATGTAGGAAACACAGGAAGTAACCTTTTCATAGTCATTTTCCAAATATTTTCCAAAATAAAGACAGCTGGCAACTGAATGTACTCATTTATCATTATGTAAACATTATCTAGAAACAAATATACCAACGCTTTAATCTTATTTAAAGTCAAAATTTGAAACCTTTGGCTGGTCCAATAATAATAAAAAGTGATTTACTAATCGAGTGTTTGCCGCTATGACCCAGTGTCTCCATGCACATCTGGTTCCTCTTAAGTCTTATCTAAAATCTCAAGCAAACATGGATCAGGATACAGCAAAGCAACATGTCATAAGAATGCACTCAGTGCCCATTTTTAAACCTGATAAACAAATAAGCATATGTGTGTACAACCCGTTCTCCCAACTCGTGAAATACTGACGCTTGGTCAGTGTCTCTCAGCGTCAGATACGATGCAAAAATCCCCCTTTAGCGTCTTTATGGAACGCAACGGAAGAGCAGCAGCTTGACCGCGGCGCTGTAAGATGACGTAGTATTAAGAGAGACAATGATAGCGAGTAGTATGAAAGACCGAAATGCAGCGTAGGGAGGTTGGTTGGGGGGGGTGGATGGGTCAAACAACACAGGACTTTCACCCAGGAGACCGGGGTTAATGTCCTGTTCTTGTCCCGTGTGTCACTGAAACATACATTTTATAGCCCCACCCACCATCTTTTCCTAAACCTAACTGTCCCGTTCTTGTGCTGCATCTCAGTCAGAATGTCCCGACCCAGAGCGTCAAAAAGTGACGAACACCAAAGGAAGCACTTTTAGCGTGAGTAACAAACACCAGAAGCACCAAGCATTTATTTTACGCGATGAGAGAGTGAGAATGTGTTGGTGTGAAGCAAATGAGGATCATTTATCTGTAGAAAAACAAGACATAAAATAAATCAGACATACAGGATGTGTATTTACATCAGCAAGTCTACAGGAGACACCTACAATTATTGCTCTAGTTCTAATCCCTGATAGTACAGTATGGGTTAATTAGCACATATTTAAAAGTGAATACATATAATATTCAAGCTTATTATACAAACCAAAACTCTTTGAGTGCTATTTTTGGCATAAGCGGTGACAGGTGGAGAGAAGCCTTGACATCTGGCAGAGAAAGTGTTCTACAGAACCACATATAGTATCTTTTCATGTCTTAAGAGGCAAAAAGGAAATGCATGGATCTTTTTATTTTTTATTAATGGCTCCAAGGGTTTGGTACAACTGTATGGAAGTACAGGGAAAAAAAGCTTATCATAATAAACAACTTCAGGCTTTTTCGTGCATAGAGGATTTTTTGGCACCCCACCAAAGAAGTTTTAGCCAGAGCCAAAGAACAATCAACAGCACCAAAATGACAAGAATTGAGAATAAAAATAGCGATTAAAATCCTCTCTAAATGTGTTAAAGAGCAATTTAACAACAGTTTGTTTATCAAACTGTCCCAAATAACAGGAAGATTTCTGTCTAATAAGATAACACAGACTCATTTACTGATCATGCTTTAATATGTAATACTAAACACTGTAACCCTGATAGTCATTTTGCTGCGTAACACATACAACTTTTGATATTATGAGTTCATTTTGCTGATGATACTCATGTCATTTAAGTAACATGTTGACAGCAAGATTTTTACAAACTGGTGTGTACTTTTTCTTTTACTGCTATTTGTACTTTTACTAAAGGATCTAAATTCTTCTTCTATGATTGGACGTGGGTCAGATAATGATATGTGAACCAGAAAGTGGAGACAATAAAGGTGAGTTTAGTATAAAATGAGCTGAATCTGAATTCTTGTTACAATAAACCATACCCATGTAGTAATTGATGCAGTTTAAACCAAACATATCGGGGGTGCAGTCACAGTAAACTGTCTTTGCTTTTTAATTTGGATCATATTTATTCACACTGCCCACACATCATTACAGGGATTACTTTTTGAACACAAAAGTAAATGAATCGAAGCATGATTTCAGTTCTTGTAACTGTAGCAAGGTGTGATGGACCTGTGTTCATACCAGTTAGCATCGCCTTAGTCTCACATTGCCAGCTCTATCTCCACAGCGCCGTGGAGTAAGTTCTGGCTGCTACCACAGATGCATTCTGGGATATGAGAAAAAAACACACTACGTTGTTTGCATTTCTTTAAACCAGTCCCCGCCGCAAAAGAAAATGCCACATCCAATATTAAATGAAGTTAACTGTTAACACAATACAGTAACGTGAGCTATTTAAATTAGCTGATACATGGTTCAACCTCATTGGCTCTTACCAGTGTATCTCCGTGTGTACTTCATCCACAGCAATCCCACCAATCAGTCCCAAAATGTCCCAGTTAGAGAGGAAATGACCTAAACATATTCTTTGTAAATCTTTACAGTCTTTTCCCGAAAGAACCAAGCAGACCTGCCTTGTTACACGATCAAAATTTTCTTCAAAACTTGCTATTTTCAGCATGTAGCTTGCTAGCTCAAAGTTTGTTGTTTCCTAAATCGAACAGTTTGTGAACGGCAACACACAGAGAGCAGAAGGCGCACCGGATATCAGGCTTTATCCTGTAAATGTACTTCTCTTGATCCGGACTAGCTTTGCATTAAGAAACAGCTGGAATGAGCATCAGTCAAGAGTATAGGTTGTGCTTGTTTCATTGAATTATAAACATTTGATTCATCCATAAAATGTGCATTTAGTGTACATTCTCACTAATCGAAGGAATGCACTCTCCAGTGTTTGACTCCAAACGTCCTGTGTGTGAACCTTTTTCAAGAATTGCTCTAAACTTGACTCAGGCCAGTTTAGCAATACTGATACCAGCAGCTGACCCTGAACACTGTAGCACCAGAAAGAGTCGAGTCATCACAGTCCAGCGTGTGACGACAAGCCAGATGCACTGTAGAGCTTCACCATCTGCCCTATGTCTATCCCTCTGATACATATGCATACACAAGCAGGAATTCCAGGGAAACATACACACGCACGCACACACACACACACACACACACACACACACACACACACACACACACACACACACACACACACACACACACACACACACACCAATACACCCACACACAGTATGGTGACACACACAGATGTACTGTAATACAGGTATTGCAATAAGGCATGAGAAAAGATAAGATCAGACTGCTGCTCTTACACAAGAAACTATTATTCAAAACGTCGCTCTCGCTCCTATGAACTGTTACTCCCAAACACACATACGCACACACACACACACACACACACACACACACACACACACACTCTTCTTCACGTCTTTGTCTCTCATACCCAAGCTAGTGCCAGATGGGGTGAGGATAAGGTGAATCACATTTGGCTAATTTACATTCCAGTCTCATGGCTGGGTTCTACAGTTGGCATTCGGTGTGTTTCGACCTCCCAGCCTCTCGTCTCTGTTGAAAGGCATCGCAGCATCCTGAAGTGCTGAATAATGACAGTGAGGATCAGGAACCCCTCAGTCTGTACATCTCTGTACAGCCCTCTGAAGATTTCACGCGTTATTTAATTTCTCCGTGCATAATGTAGTAAAGACTTCATATAACTTTTTTCCCCCCAGTACATTTCCCTTATTAGGTTGGTTACCTTTTAATCATTTTACACCCAACTGAATGCATCGGTTCATTCTTGGCTCCCAGAAATTGTGCCATAAATAAAGATGGAGAAACTCTTAAGCCTTTAAGTTGTTTATGTTTATCCTCTGTCTGTTTTTCCTCCTCTTGACCTTTTGTTAGCCATGGTGTCTCTGTCTCATAACAATTGCCTGTTGCAAGTAGTATGCTCTGGAAGAAGGGGCTTAAAAATAAGTTTCCCATTAAAAGAGCATGAATGGAAAAACTAGAGATGGCAGAAAACACTAAAAAGGGATTTGATTTACACTTGGTTGGTCAATTGTTGCAGCTCTTTGGTCCAGAGTGAAGTTTCTCAACAAGCATGGGATGGATTGCCATGACATTTTACAGAGAACACCCCCGGCATTAAAGCCTAATGACTTTAATGATCCCTAGAGTCTTCATTTAGTACCACCAGCAGGTTAAATGAATGAATGAATTCTTTATTTTGAACATGTTCAAACATAATACGATAAAAACTAAAAGCACAGAAACAAAATGTTAAATTTAACATGTCCGAAAAGGAATAGGGAGAAGCAGAAGCTTATTTAAGCATACCCTTTTTCCACATTTCAATTTCAATTCAATTCAATTTTATTTATAGTATCAAAGTTAGTATAGTATAATAGGGGCAGTGGTGGCCTAAAGGTTAGAGATGCGAGCTTGTGACCAGAAGGTCGTCGGTTCAATCCCCAGACTAACAGGATAAATCTGGGTGGGGAAAGTGAAAGAACAGCGCTTGTCCCTCCCCCATCACCACCACTGAGGTGCCCTTGAGCAAGGCCCTTAACCTCCAACCGCTCCAGTGGAGCTGCTCAGTGGCCAGCAGATCAGACTGTGGTTGTACTGGGCAGCTTCCAGGTATGAATGTGGAACTGTGTGAATGTGATCAGGGCGTTCCTGCAAAAGAGAGGCTGCCTCTCAGTGAACCTTCCCTGAATAAATAAAGGTTAAAAAAAAAAAAAAATAGTATTGAGTTATCTCAAGACACTTTACAGATAGAGTAGGTCTACACCACACTCTATAATTTATAAAGACCCAACAATTCAAGTAGTTCCCCCAAGAGCAAGCATTCAGTGCGACAGTGGTGAGGAAAAACTCCCTTTTAGGAAGAAACCTCAGTAATGAGAAAAACTTCTTTTAGGAAGAAACTTCGGCCAGACCCAGGCTCTTGGTAGGCGGTGTCTGACGATGCCGGTTGGGGGTCTGCTGAACAGTGGAAATAATAGTCACAATAAAGATAATGTGTGTGACTAAGAAATAGTAGTCATAGTAGTTCATGTCATAGCAGGGCACTGCAGGGCTGGATGTAACAGGTTCAGCAGGACACAGCAGGGCACCGTGGAGCTACTTTACTTTATAATAATCATCATGAATGGCTTCATATTTATATCTTATTTCTTTAACACATTCTCTATAGATGAAAGGCTAAAGGGATAATTTGGCTTTTACAAGTGTGGTTGTATGAGCTACTTCTCCATAGTCAGTGTGTTAACTCAATGCATTCTCATGAATGGGTTTGTATAATATCGTATGAAAAGTTATGCACACTGAAAGTTATGATATCCTATGAAAATTAGGAGACCTCCGGCTGGTCACGTGACATCAGCTACAGAGCTCCGTGCTACAGAGTGGCAGCTGTTCAAGCCGCTACAGAGCTTTGTGACGCCGGCTACAGACCTCCGTCACAGCTTTTTTAGGGCAGCCTTTTTATACATTTGCGTGCCAACCGCTATCTGCTGTAGGTAATACACTGACTATGGATATATACCTCATACAAAATCCAAACTATCCCTCTACTTTTACACTTCTCCAGTGAACTACCTCATAATATCTCAACATTTGCTACTTGGATTTGCACAAAATATGGTATGGACATTCATGGTTCTGAGAGGATGAATCCGTACGACTTTAGTGATCTCTCTGGCTTATTGTGCCATCAATTGACTGTTAGTATGTATACTGTCATTTAGGTATACTTTATTTTGACACTTTCCCAGTGTAAACACTATATATTAAAAACCTGCTTGGATTAAGTATGTGGTATGGATTTAGGACACGCTGAGAAAAGATAAAGGATGAACACTTCAGGAAATGATTGTAGTTTGTATAATAAAGTTGACAGTCAAGTCAAGTCAAATGTATGCTATTGCACATTTAAAACAACGTGAGCTGACCCAAGTGCTCTACAACCATAGGCAGAAAGGTCAACAGCAGACGACAAAATCATTCATGTTAATGGTGTACTATTTTCTGTTACTGTTGTAATAGCAAGAATAACACATAAGACACTGTTTAAGTCTTTTTTCCTGCATAGTTTTAGTGTGTAGTTTCAATCAGCGGTGCCACACCCAGGGTGATGAAAGCCCATAATGTGTGGGCAGATTGTTCATACACCGCAATCTTCCAGTTATGCTTCCTGAACAATACCACGCTCTGCACTCCTACACAGAGTGCTGAGAGGTCAAGTACACACACACACACACACGCACGCACGCACGCACACACACACACACACACACACACACGCACAAACACACACACACACACACGCACGCACGCACGCACACACACACACACACACACACATACACAAATTCTGCTATAGATATAGCGGTCACGGTCATTCTCAGGTTCTCCTTTCACTAACATTGGGGTTACACACAAACACACACACACACACACACACAGCTACACACACTTACACACACTGCAGCAGACTTTCAGGTCACAGAAATTCATATGTGCACCGTTCCTGGGGTCAGGGTTACACACACACACACACACACCACACACACACACACACACACACACACACACACACACACACACACACACACACACACACACACACACACACACACACACACACACACACACACATACACACACACACGCACACATATACACACATAGGCACAATTGTGCACACAAAGACCTTCCCAAGTGAGACTGCGGCTCTACCAATAAGGCCTCAGGTCAGCAGCAACAGCAAGCTCCCCCATAGAGACCAAAGCCAATTTATTTCAGTCAGGCTGCTTGGTGACAGAAACGGAAGCTTTAACAGAGGTCAGGCTGACCAACCTGCCCGCTGGGAAATACCAGCCAGCCTATATACTGCGTTTATATACTGGAGAAGTGAGGCGTTTACTCTTTTAGCACAGCGCAGGTACTTTTACTGTACGTCGTAATAGAGGGAATTAGGCCAGGGTACAGCAGCTCGCACCCACACTGCTTGTTACATGCTCAGGTCCTTCTGATAGTTTTAAAAGCTCAGTTAAAAAAAAAAAAAAAAGCTGCATTTGATGAGTTATGGCTGTAATTCAAAAGATTTCTTGACATAAAAGAAATTGTTGCCCCAGTGGGTTAGCCCTAACCCTAACCCTGCTAACCTTAGCCATATTAAAAGTAATTGTTTATTGTTTAATAAAAAGCTGATGCTCGACATTCCATTTAAAGGATCTTTGTAAAAGCTTATTAATATGCAATACACTTATCCACGGCCACATACATACACATGCATGTGTACACCCGCAAACATACACACATTACATACATTTCCCATAAACAAGAGATCAAACTCACAGTCACACTCCGTAATTATCACATTATAAATAACCCATATTAATACCCAAATAGGAATATTTTTCAATTGTACTTGGAAACATTGGACGTAAGATGCACCAGTTTTGTATTCTCCATGTAAACCGTTGTGTGGTGATATTTGCATGCATGAGCATTTCAAGTGGAATCCAGCAGTCTTTCTCTGTCATGAATGGCTTGTTTTAACTTGATGCATCTGCATGTTTGTTAGCTTTGAGCATTAGCATTTTCCCACGCACCAATCCAACTGCTATTGTATATAAGCCAACTGTTTTCTGCTTCATTTGTGGGCAGGTTTTAATTCATAAACATGTCACCAGGAGTAGGTGGAAGAACCTAACAGTGCTTAGGTTGAAGTCCTGCTTTTAGAAATCAGCTAATGAAAACATTGCAGTAGGCCTTTAATGGACCAAAAAAAAGCTAAAAATGAGAAAATACTTATTGTGAACAGTGTCATCGGAGGGATCACTTTTTGTCGACTAAACTCAACTGCAATGGCTGCTGAAACGACCGTCCCCTCACAGTGCTCTGTACCCGGCTCACAGTCACCTTTTCTTGGATAAACTGTAAATAACGCTAAACTGTTAACTGACGTGATCATCCGGCGGTCGTCATGGATTTGTAGGATATTATTGTTGTGCATTTGATTCACGAACCCTTTCATGAGAATGCGTTGCAGAATCACATACTGGGATGGAAACCAACATCATGCTGAGTGAAGTTCACTGACATCATGTTCTGTGAAGTAAAATACTATCCTTTCCAAGAAAGCAGTAAAGTAGTCCTTCAAAAATTAGCTAGTTTAATCTCGTCCAATCAATCATTTTAATCTTTTCCCACAGCACCGTCAGAGTCACACACACACACACACACACACACACACACACACACACACACACACACAGCACATCTCACATGAACAGTCCCCGCTGCAGCCTCGTCCAGCTTAACAACCCCATATAACTTTATGCCGCACATGACAACGCAAGGTTTCACTGACTTATTGTTGGGGAAATACATGTAAAGAATGCACATAAATGACATAGTCCTTTACCTCATAAGTAAACTGCATGTGAAAACATGAACTCAGAGGCTATTGGGGGATGGTGTGCATATCCACAATGCATGCTGGGGAGGAGGAGGAGGAGGAGGTTATCAAGCAGCAGTATCGGGAACGCCATAGGCAGCTGTTTACCATGGAAACAAAATGATCCACACACACACACACACACACACACACACACAAAGAAGCTGACATGACATTTAAGTGAACTACGTGGCATGAAAACATATTAACAAATATGTGCATGTAAAGTATGTCTGTCAGAGTATTCAAAGTAACAAGCGCACACACAAACACAGACACACACGTAATGTTCTGTGGTAAGTGGTCCTCGGGGAAGTGCCTTCAGAACAGTAGAGAAGAGATACAAGAGAGGCGTAAATAAGAAGTGAGAGGGAAAGAGAGAGAGACTCAGCCATAGCTAATCTTTTTTGCTACTGGAGCTCAGTGATGCGGAGGGGGAAACCGCCCGGCGTGCCAACACTCATCGGGATGATGTTCACCAAACCCCTCCACCACCACGGCTGTGAAAAAAACAGACTGAAGGAAGAAGGGTGGACATTAAAGATGGAGAGAAAACAGAATAAATGAAGCATGTTCACCATTCAGCCTCAATAAGTGGCAAAGAGGCGGCTGCTCGTGTGTATAGGGGAGATGAAGTATACTGGCTGTTCTCTGGAGAGTGCAGCCTCCTTGAAGGGAAATACCACTGAAAGGGAAACGCCAATGTGAGACTTAGCCATGGTGAAGGGAAGATCAATTAACATTTATCAACATGAATACATTCCTCTCAAATCTACAAAACTCACCACTGTAATCTGCCATTTATTAGTGATGTACAGCCCTGGGCTGCTGCACTGGAGATCAGGACTACCGTGGCCTATGTGAACATATGTATGAACATTTACATCCAAAAGATTTCAATTTATTTTACTGCCATCAACTTCATTCCATGTGTTTCCTATTCATTTGAATGTTGGCGTATCCTTTCACATAATCACATAATCACAATTCAGAATTTTATCTTTTTCATCTTGCCTCCTCCCCAGTGTAGTTCTCATAAGTTTTATGTAGGTGTGTCTTTGCCAATTAAAATATGGTATGAGGTTACTAAACTGCCTGACGGACTGATAATTATGATCAGTTCTGCACTTTGTTTGCAAAAAGAGGTGGACAGTTAAACAGATAATTGCTAAAACCATGAGCCAGTGTTGTAGTCAAGACAACCTAAACCGAGATCAAGTCATCACCAAGACCAGAGAGTATAGAGACCGAGACAAGACCAAGACCAGACCAGTGTGAGTCCCACACCGCATGACACGATAACATGTGGAAAATGCTAACCATAGGCACTCCTCAAAATAATCTGAAAGAGCCACATTCCCATAAAAAACACATACAGAAAACAAATTGAAGGACAAATCCGGTGCAAAATGAACCTAGGGGTTAATAACACGTGTACCGAGTCGAACACTCTCTGGGATATGTTTTCATGCTAACTGAATGTGACCAGTTTTAGCGCAAACTGCTAATTAGCTTATAATGCTAATCATCGGGGCAGAGGGTAAAGTAAAAAGAAATGGCTATTTCTACACCACTAACAAGGCTCAAAATAGCACCACACGTCCACGGTAGCATAATGAGGGTCCCTACATGTAAACCGAAGCATTGAGAACTTTGTAAGTGTACAGACAGTTTATTAAAAAGATAGTTTATAAAGACTGTACCGTTCACGTATACAGGCTGGCGCCATCTTGGGAAAACAGTCCGACCAGTCGAACGACGAACGCCGTGCATATATTTTAATAAACATATAATTCATGCATTTCCATGTAATTACATTTCACAAACGTAATTCCGATCGACCCATTGGGAAACCACGGAACATGGGAGATTTCAAGTGACAAGTGATCGTTCGACTGGTCGTGACTGTTTTATACATGAACGGTACTGTCTTTCTAATCTATCTTTTTAATAAACTGTCTGTACACTTACAAAGTTCTCAATGCTTCGGTTTACATGTAGGGACCCTCATTATGCTACCGTGGAAGTGTGGTGCTATTTTGAGCCTTGTTAGTGGTATAGAAATAGTGATTTCTTTTTAATTTTTTCCCTGCCCCAATGACTAGCGTTTTAAGCTAATTAGCGGTTTGCTATGAAACTGGTAACATTCGATTAGCATGAAAACATATCCCAGAGAACGGTCGACTCGGTATACATGTTGTTAACCCCTAGGTTCATTTTGCGCCGGATTTGTCATTCACCTCTTTTATTGCCATACATGCATCATGAGAAATGCCTAGATAAAATAATCAAAAGGCAGTTGTGGTATTGTCTGGTCTTGAAATAAAAACCAGAGAAGACAAGAGTAAAAATGACAGAGACCTTCAAAAAGTGGTCTTGAGACCAGTCTCGAGTACTACAACACTGGTACCAGCTGTGTCTCAGTTCTATCTTTTGATGCACACACAATCAAAATCCTATTTCTACCTGGTATTAAAGGGAAGATTCCCCACCTTTTTATGTGGGTGTCCAATCAGTGTTAAATATGGTCAAGTGAAGCAATACAATGCTCAGTGTGTGCTCTGTTGACCGAGAAAGCCGAGCTCCCCTGTTAGCCAAGCAATGCCTGCAGTGCTCACATGTACCATGATGCATTGCGCGAGATTGCAACATCAGGCCCCGCTTTTTTTTTTAAACATAATTTCCACAAAACATAACGGGCCAATACAGTATTTAGATCCTTTACTTAAATAAAAATAGAAATGGCATAGTCCAGAACTCCATTACATTATCAGTAAAAGGCCTGAATTCAAAACGTTACTTAAGTCAAAGTACAAAAGCATTATCAGCAAAATGTACTTTAAAGTATCAAAAGTAAAACTATTCATTATGCAGAAACACTGTATTATTGGATATCATTCTCAAGTACTGTCAACAACTCAAGTCAAGTAAATGGGACAATATTTCTCTCTGAACTGAATTTCTACAGTGGAGCAGAAGTATAAAGTAGCATAAACTAGTACCATACCATATGGTTTCTTGGGTCACGTTTCAAAGAAGTACAATGTAGCTGATTTGACTGTTGATGTCTTAATCTGACATTCCAACCTTGGTCTTCACTTTTTGAAAAACGATGTTTGCTGTGTGAACAGGAACTGGGTAGGCGTATTTGTATCCTCCTCATACTGCAGGAATGATGAATCACATTTATAATCGCTTCAGAAACAGCCCCCATAAACATTTTCTTTTTAGTTGTAAGCACGCCAAACAAATCGAACATCTCTCATCACTTTTAAGACACTCCTGTCACTGTTAGTTTTTTTCCTTCCTCATAAAGCCATTCCCTGCATCTCCATCCTCCATGGATTACTACTCGTTGACAGTGCAGAACCGGAGGTCAGAGGGAGGTATGAACACACTCACCTCTCCGGCTCTCTCCTCCCTTCCTCTTCAATCCTTCCCCCCCTAATCCTCCTTCACTAGGCGGCTGCGGTGTGTTCGATGGCCACTCGGTTGGCTAACCACGGAGTCTCTAGTCTTTATTGCCATGATTTGTGAGACCTCACTCCCTTTCACTCCCTTTTGCCTCTACAGTATATCTGCCCACAGCCTTTTGAAAAGTCCCACATTAAAATCCTGAAACAGGATTGGGTTCCCCGGAGGAGATCTGTGCAGACCGAGCAGTAAGGCACACGGAGTCACAGGGAAGTTTCAAAAGATGGGGTTTTATTTACCCAAAAATAGCAAAATTATTAATCAACAAAAGTGTGGAATCTCCAAACTGGTGAGTAAGAAAGAAACAGATAATACAATAGTAACTACTTGTGCGCGCTACAAAAAGATACCTTGTACTGTTAACTAAATAAAGTATATGTATGTGAATCCAAACCATGTGTCCTGTAAATTATTCATAATTAATACATGTTTTAATGAAACAAAAGCATGTATGTGTAATGTGTCTGGAAATGATATGAACCAATCTTTAAAGTGACTATATCTAACTTTTTAATGTTTCTAAAGTCATTTTTCATACAATGGCCTTAAATGACCTGTAACAGCAATCGAGACTTACAGTGAAAAGAACGCTAGTTTTATATAGTTTTTAGTAAGGCATCTGCCCGGGTCTGATTTTTCCCGCAAAGTCACAGAATGATTTGCAGCAAGTAGACGGCGCTACAGTAACACATTCTGACAGGTCACAGATTTCTTTGGTACAGTGGAAAAGCCTGTGTTAGTGTATGCCAGTGGAGCCAGGTAATAGCAAGCAGGAGATTTCTTTATATAGGTCTAATTGTACTTTAATTTTATTTTAGAACTTATCTGTTGTAGTTATGACTGATACTGGGACAGGACCATCACAGGAAGGAAGGAAATTAAACAAAGAACTAAAAGCTAAAACACTCGGTCGGGCTTTCAACAGATGGAGACAATTACAGGATTATAAAGGATTCAAAACCCACCCCAAATGGCCCTCAAGTAGGTAATATGTCTATTTCATTCATAAAATAACTTAGGACGTTTTATTCCTTTTACTGTGTGTTGGCCTACTATTTTCTTTTTCCTTGTCCCCCTGTTACGTTACTTGTGCGTCCGTGGGTTTCAAGAAATGCGCTATATCAATCTAAGTTATTACTACGTTGGTTGCTAAAACAAACTCTTAAAGTGTCCATATTATGCTTTTTGGCTTTTTCCATTTCCTTTATTGTGTTATATATCTTTTTTGTGCATGTTATAGGTTTACAAAGTGAAAAAGCCCAAAGTCCACCCCAAAGGGACTTACCATCTCCAACAGAAAACACTGTTCACAAACTGCTCCAAACAGCTCTATTGTAGTCCAGCCTTTACTTCAGAGACAAACGTGGTCACTTTGGAACACATGTTATAATGCTCACCTAGCTGCTAGCATGGCACGCCCTCATACTCTGCTTCTGACTGGCTAGTAGTCCTTACCTAGCTACTGTCAGGGCACGCCCTCATACTCTGCTTCTGACTGGCTAGTAGTCCTTACCTAGGTACTGAGCATGTGTGACTCCCAACAAAGATGGAACAGCAGTGAGAGGTCTCACTCTGTAACTAAAACAGAGAGCTCAACACACAGGGTGAAAAGAGGAGCTGCAGCAGTGCATTACGACAAATATATGGTGTTTTTTTTTTTTATTAAACCATGTAGACCTATTCTGGTACAACAATTATGAAACTGAAAATGAGCATCATATGAGAACTTTAGTGCTTTGGCTGGTGACCCAGTGACAGTGATACCCGGTTCATCTCATGATACATCCAAAGTAGGTTAAGTTACCGTATGCAACACTTGAAATACAACGATGCATCGTATTCTTTTATTGTAAATGAATAGACATTAGCCTATATTAAAAATAAAATAAAAATGGTAATACAGTATTTGGCGAATGACTTGCAATAAAAGTATCAAAACAATAAATAAAAATTACAAACCTTCCAAGAGTTTCACATTTTTAAATATATAATTGTACCCCAACAATAGAATTGCATCTCCTTTCATTCTCTTGAATCACTTCCTAGACTGTTTTTTTTTTTTTTTCTTTTTTATCTACAATATTCAACACCCTCAGACAGATACTTTCCCCTTATTACCCATAACCTACCTGTGTCCGCTCACTCTATGCTCTTGCTTTCTCTGTGTGACTAAAAGCTCTCAGCAGGTCCCAACTTTCTCCAAAAGCAGCCTGTGAAGTGATCAAAAGCCCAGTGGGTTGTAACGCCCACTCCCTGATGCACTCACACATTGGTAAGCATCTATATATCACCTAGCCAACACACACACTCACACACACACACACACACACACACACACACGTCAAGCAGCAGTAGTAACTCTCCCCAGCCCTATCATCAGCCCTCTTCCTCACACCTGGACCGCCCCATCAAACCACAGCCCCGAGGCTGCCTGCATCCTGCATCAAAGTCTGACCTTTGACCCCCCCCCCCTCCCTAGGCTCTCTCTCTATCCTAACCCTGACCCCCAGACCAGCACCTTGAACTGATTTCACTACAGACTGGCCGACACCGAGGCGTCCGGTGTCACTGCTCTCACTCTGTGGGGAAAAAGGAGCAGCTTTAAAAGGAGACTCTTCGGGAGGCTAAGTGCTTTCCTGTTGTCTGAATACAGACAGCTATCACTGCTCTCTGTCTGGGGACCGGCAGCACTGTTCCACAGGCCTGAGACATCTCCTGCGGGGCTTTCCACATGCTGTGACTCATTTTTAGGAAGTATGTCTGTGCACACACGCACACACGCACACGCACACGCACACGCACACACACACACACACACACACACACACACACGCACACGCACACACACACACACACACACACACACACACACACACACACACACTGAATATGGAATCAAGAATCACCTTGAACTCATTCTGCAAAAATAAAACATAAACTGCAGCAAAGGGACTGGGCACTTTCTGCTCATGCACTTATTATCCTTTAATGTAAAATGCTTTAAAAGGTATCCATTATTATCACAGCAGGTCATCATCTTTGCAGAGGAAAGTGGCATACCTTGGTTTTTTGATGGTTATGTTCACAGCACCAAGTTTATCCACACATGCCTACGGAATAGGTGATGCTGGACAGATTTGTCGGTAAAAGCTAGTAGCGGTAAAAGACTGTGAGTCATTGCAGAAACATGCACATCCATGTGGTGCTGGAAAAAAGAGGAAATTTTCAAAGAAGATAAAGTCCGCACAACAGCTTAATGCTCCGAAAAATACTTTAATAGTGCAAAATAAGGTACACAATGTTTCGGCCCACAATTTGGGCTTCTTCAGGTGTGTTTTATTGCAGTGACCCATGACGCTTATCTGTTGTCATCACATCACATGGTCAGAAGTCATTTGATATGCGAAAAATAATAATCGGAATATTATTCAGACATAGATGTGCATACTAATACTATCCAGATTTTCACTTTGCAAATGATGCATGTAGTTGTTTAAAACCAACAGACCGAAGCGGGTGTGACTCTCATAAATAAATTACAATTCAAATTCCTAGCACAACAACTTAAGATGGCTAGACGTTTCTATAAAAGTATTTTTTTCAGAGCATTAAGCCGTCATTGCAGTGTTTCCTCTACCAGTTTGAAAGATGAATGAATCTTCAGTTTTGTGAAGGATATGGCTAAATAAAATAAGGTCTGCTGAGCTTCCCTCAGTAGCCTCCTCAGCGCAGATAAGCAGCGTGTGCTTCCATGTATCAGAAGGGAGAGTGGGCCAATGTGGGCCATGTTGCAGTGGGTGTCTGTGAACTCTGTGGGAAAGAGGATGCATCTCAGAGATAAATAAGATGACAGGGCACTGTGCCATTCTGTGTGTGTGTCTGTGTGTGAGGGGGGAAGGAACAGGAGATGGCACCCTTCTTATTTATAGTGCCTTGATTTACGCTGGCAAGGGGTTACATTTTATCTGTTTGCATTTCATGTTTGCATTGGCTTGTTCTACATTGCGCTGGTGTTGTAATGCTTTCTCTTTGAGTACCTGATGCCAGATCACTGCAGAAGTGAAACTGTTTACATAGTTAGTATGCAGATAATTCCACAACTAGAGGCTAAATGTGTGCTGCATATAGATTAATTAGCCCTTAGGAAAACACCCGTGCACAGTTGTGTATCATCAGTATCAGGCATTCTACGTGTTCTAGAAGTTAATATCATTGTAATTTTTTATTTGGAAATTGGTTAGGTTGCTTTCCCTCATTGTATTTTATCAGTATTTTCAGAGCGTTTATTGTTTCTTCCATTTCTAAGAATACAGTTCACCTACCCACAGGTAATGGGCCCTAACCTGCCGTTGGTTTCGCGTATAGCTGATGAAAGCAGTGGCAACAGTAGAGTAAAAGAGAAAGTGAGAGTTGGATCTTTTAACCCAAATCAGCATGCCTTACAGTTTAATTTTTATATGTTGCATATTCCTTAACCCTTGTGTTGTCCTCAGGTCAAATTTGACCCTTTTCCACCCTTTTGTTTTATATCAGAAATATGGGTTTCTTTCAACCAAATTGCCCAAAAATAACATTGATGCATGGGTGTTCTTTGCAGGTAAAATTAATGACTACTTTCATTGAACTTTGGGTGTTTTATCCAATTTGATAGCATTTGAAAAAAATGTATAAAATGGCTCTAAAACTAAACTTTGACATGTCTGTGATCCACTCAACACTCTCTGATCTTAAATATTAGTCAAAATAATTTATAATTTCTGCTTGTTTTGAACTCAAAAATGAGGTATAATGTCATATAAATTAGCATCATTGACCATGAATGAAAAGAATGTGACAAAAAGCATCAAAAGCATTGTAAAAAAGCGACAAAAACGTAAGGGGGGAAAAAACACCAAGAAATGGTTTATTTTCAATTTTGAACCCGAAGGACGATACATTCATGGCCGATGAGAAGACAACGTGAGGGTTCATTAAGGTCTTTGGTGTTTTTTGCCCCCAACGTCTCCTCCCAGGCAGCGCGGCAATGGTTATGTTTAGGGTTAAGGTTAGGGTTAGCGGCCTGGAAGGCGCCATTGGAGGCAAAAAACACCATCGAGTGTTCATTAAAGTGACTAAATGACCACACGGCAGAGTGGGGGCTTGTGTTCTATGACACACAGAATGGGTAGGACTGATGAGTGAATGGGGAGCCAACAGCTCATTTTTGCGTTAGTGCCTCCCAGCAGTTTAATTCAGACATGGTGTTGCATTATGGTCTATTGATGTGTGATTGTTGGATATCAGTGCCAAAGGGCAGCGCCAGAGAGAAGCCATTGTTCTTTGATGCTAACGGATGGGCACCAAAACGTGAGATTTATTGTTGATGATTGATGTGGCAGAACAAATCAAGCTAAGTGTCAATATGGTGATGATATGATATGGTTTAAAATAAATTGGCAAAAACACCAATCAGGTTTCTTTTGGGTGGATTAATCCTTTAATCAGAAAACAGGGACCTGGGCGTCTGGGTAGCTCAGTTGGTAGAGAGCGCGCCCATATATAGAGGTTTACTCCTTGACACAGCGGCCGCAGGTTTGCTGCATGTCATTCTCTCTCTCTTTCCCCTTTCATGTCTTTAGCTGTCTTATAAAAATAAAGGCCTAAAATGCCAAAAAAATATCTTAAAAAAAAAACAGGGACTTCACCACGTTGCTCTCATAACTAAGTCCGCAAAATCACACAGAGTAGAGGGACCATAACACATGCTAAAAACTGAATGCAAAACTCAAATTCAACCGCAATATATCTGATATCCTAATTAGCAGCCCTAACTCCCTCACCATCACAACCCAGGAGTTTTCCCTCAACATTCTTTTCCACCATCTCCACTGGCTCCCTGTCTAATGATGAAACCCTCCTCATGACCTACAGGGCCCTTAATAACTCCACCAGTCCACTCCTTCTCATTGCCTCAGATCCAATTATGCAAAGCTCGTAAATACTCCTGGGACTAAGTGCCAACACTGGGCTTTTCTTTTCTGCTGCCTCTCTCTCTGGAGTCCCCTACCATCCCATGGTAAAGCGCTCCAAAGATATCTCAAAAGTTACACTTTACGAAATATCTGTGTATTTACAGTTGTATGACTGTATATTTTACCGAAAATGTCCATAGAACGTGATTCGCGGTTGTATTGTTTACTGTTTATTTACATTTCAAATTTCAGTTTGAAATTGTGTGGGGGAAACTAACAACGTGCATGTTTTATTGGATGGATAGTAGTATAAAATGTTGTTTGGGTTGGTGTGTTATGTTACATATGTGATATTTTTGTTGGATATCCTTAATGCTAGCTAACATAGTGAGCTATTTACAACATCATTATCGTTAGCGTTAAAGGTGCCCTGCCACACGTATTTCATTACTTTGCGGTAATGTCTGAAGTTCTACCATGGACTCTGTAACATTTTTTGTGCCTTGGTTACCTTGTTTCAAGCCATTCTAGCGTGGTATAGAAAGCCTGCAGGAAGACTCAGCTCGATTTGTGCCAGTTCTCATTCATATTCAACGAGCTAAGCTGCTTGACTCTGATTGGCTAGCCAACATCTAGCCAATAAGAGCCAGGCTATCAGCATCCTTTACCCAGCGCAACTGGGCGAGCTCATGAATAGTAATGAGCTCAGGCAACACCACGTCAGACTGACCAGCTTTTGTAATTGGCCTGATTTCTCCACTTATTTCTGTTCAGTGGCTAGAGCTGACAGAGGAGGTAGCTGTTCATTTTCACATTCACGACATAACACAGACCTGACATATTTCAAAAAATACAAGTAAAAACGGTTTTGTGTGGCAGGGCACCTTTAACAAACAACAATCAAAGTCAAAGCGTTAAAAAATAGCTTATAATTAATGAAAGACCACTTTCCTTTTTTCCAGAAGTTTATACTTACTGAGCAGCTTTGTACGAGAGAACTTTAAATAACAAAAAAACTTCTGTATTTTTACTGAAGCTATACGCAACATTTCTGTTTTTAATTACGGAACAAAGTCCGGGTAATTAGCCGCCAGAGCATTTTCTGTTATTTTACGGATTTATTTCTTAGAGTGGACCTTTTCAGACGTGCCTTCCCTGCCTGTTTATGTCATGTGAAGCTTCTTTAGGCTATATGAATCAAATTTATGATTGGAATAACCTTTTTCTTGTTGCACTGACCGCTCATCCACAGGCAATACAACTTTTTAACACTTCATCACTGAGTGTTAGGTATGACTCATATACATCACAATACTGCACTAGGTGCAACTTGCACAAACATAGGTTTTATAAATACTATTTAAGTAGTTGTACATTTTTATTCCCAACTTGTATATACAAGTACTTGTACATTCTTTCCTTTGTATTTTTTATCTTTATTTTTTTTTATGTTCTTGTATTCTATGCTATTTATAATTCATTATGTCTTGTATATTCTGTATGTGTCTGATATTATGCTGCTGTAGGATCGAAATGTCCCAATTTGGGATCAATCAAAGTTTATCTAATCTAGTCTAATCTTTTTATATGATATGTCTTTGGAGCATCGGGTATATAATTTAGGCCTTCTGCACACTGGCTGCGTGGCGTGAGCGTGTCAGCTGCATGGCGTGTCCGTTTGTATTTTGGCTCCCATGTTAACAGGTTAGAGCTTGCACACTGCCTGCGTGACACGCACATCTCAGGCACGGCTCGAAAACGCGTGCATGCTAGAAATAGGACTGTCGCCTATTTTTCACACGACACGCAAGCGTGTTGCAAGCATTTCCAGGCAAACTAGAACACAAAAAGATGTTTATATGTCATTTTGACATGAATACATATTAATAAATGACATGGTGATGTTTGGAAGTCTCTAGGTTTTGACATAAATGCAGATATTAATGTAATTTAAAAAAAAATAAAAATAATTATCGATTTTCAAATATTGCACCTGTCAATACAGAATGAAATATTCTGTAGCCTATTTTGCCGTCAATACTGCATACATAATGTTGTCTTTGCTGTAATCAAATCAGTATATAGAAGTGCCGCGTCAGACATGGTTCTGGTGTGCAAAGACATAGAAAACGCCATGCAGCCGCCACGCAACTGACACGCAACAGAAATGCCATGCTCGTGCCACGCAGCCAGAGGCCTTAAATTAAGCAAATTGTCACACATCCAGCATGCAGTGCCAGACTTCTCCCAGCCTGGGTCGTCCTCCTTAAACCTCGGATCCGACGAGTTGTGTATCATTGGGAGTTATGTGACGTTGTTAGAGGGCGTATGGTCTGGTTGTGGGTTGGTATTTGCTGGGCAGTCACGGTGGCGATGTAATCTGGTCTCTCAGTGTGTGGGAGCGAGTGATTTATGGCCTCCGTGTTTGTCTGTGGAATTACCGTTTGATTGCTTCATTCCTTCCAGAGCCCTTGAATCCATGCTAATGAGTAAAGTGCTTATCTATCAGAGCATTAGGGGGCAAATCCAATTGAGCTTGTTAAAAAAAAAAGCCAAGGGATGCTCAGAAGTACAGTTTCAGCAAGTCTGCTGGACTCCTTAAAAACGATCATGTATCTGGATGTATTATGCTACATCTTTATTTAACTGTAATGAAAGTATGTTTGTACCTCCTTGACCTGTTCATAGATTCTGCTAATGCTATTTGAACAGGCTGTTTTCATTACCCCTCATGCAGTGTTCGTTAGATCAACAGAGAGGACGAGAGAGCAAGCCAGTGGAGAGATGAGTTGGTAGAGAAAGTCAAAGAGCAGCATGGAGGACATGGATCGTTAGTCTCTTTACGAAAAGAAGAAGTCTCTCTGTTTGTAAGAAGCATTGCCCTTCAATTACATTTAATCTGGACAGCAGGACTTCAGCCTCTCGCTGCAGAGACAGGGTCAATATGGAGGCAAGCAGCCGAGATGGGCCTGTGACCGACTGATAGTCAAGTTCGATGCCAGGCCCTTCTGTTGTGCTTTAAATCCCTCTTATGAAACAGAGTAATGACTAATGCTGTTTTCTGCATTTGAAACGTTTAAAAATCCATTGCAACACCTTTAAACGTCCATGTGGATTGAATATTTTTTTCATTCTGCTTTCATATTTTCAAGTCTCCAATAAATGTCATTACAAACACTTCCCAAATCAAAGTGCAACAGAGCCTCGCCACAAGGTTGCGGGCCAGGGCATTCATCTTTTTTAATCAGGGATAACTAGCTTTAATCACTAGCACTTGTTCGGGGCATGTCTTCAGAAGAGCCATGCCAAAAATCATAGCACCGCCAGCACCCGTGTGCTCACTGTCAGTGTTCCTTGGGAAAATTGCATTTCCACTTTGGAAGATTTCCAGAAGTCATGCAGGAAAAGAAAAGAAGTACAAGGGAATGGAACTAGGATGGGAATTTCAGATTGGGATATGAAGACTTTCTTTAAGAGCTTTGCTGCTCCTGTTTCACCGACACCGTCTGTGTTGTGTGGACAGCTCTGGGCTCAGGCCTATAGCTGTCCGTCAGCATTAGCAGCTGTTTGGCTGACAGGTACTGCTGTAGGCGCGACGCCCTCAGATCCTCCATATCGTCTGTGGACGAGGGCGGTGATTACCAGTAATTGTTAGCAATATAAGTGCACTGGCCCCTCACTGATTAGGGACACAGATGACTATACTATACAACTACTGGAATTGTTGGGTCTTTGTAAATTATAGAGTGTGGTCTAGACCTACTCTATCTATAAAGTGTCTTGAGATAACTCTTGTTATGATTTGATACTTTAAATAAAATTGAATTAATTAAATTATTAAGAGCGTTTGGGGTATAACCACATTCTAAAGAAGCCATGGAGAATTCACATTTTAAGTTGTTGCACATAATAAATACTAATTAGTCATTTATAGAAATGTGTCCCAACACAACACATTCTCACTCCCAGCACGTCAAGAAGTGATGCTTGGTTGGGACTCTTGGCGTCACTTTTTGACGCTCTGGGTCAGGACGTATGTTTAACTGACATGAGTCACAAGAACGGGACAGTTAGGTTTAGGAAAGATGGTGGGTGGGGTTATAAAATGTACGTTTTAGTGACGTGGTACAAGAATGGGACACAAACCCCGATGTCCTGGGTGAAAGCCCTGTGTTATTTGACCCATCCACCCCCCCAACCAACCTGCTTACACAGATTTTAGGTCTTTCATACTACTCTCTACCGTTGTCTCTCTTAATACTACGTCATCTTACAGCAGGCAAACACCATTCATCATTTGCCCAGTGGTTTCCAAAGCTAAAAATGTCCAGTGTTCCCTAATGCCTCGTGCTGAAACCTACTGCAAGACAGAACATTGATATTGGAGAATGCCATGATAATTAGCTATTATAATATTGCAAGGTGAGACAGTCAGTTGTCAAAATATGATCATATATCAGATCTGAGTAGACATTCAATGGCAACTTTCTGTGCTCAGTTGCAGTTTTCAATCTGTGCTATGGACAGCTTTTCTTGTGAAAAAGTTTCATACAATGCGGAAATGTAAAACATAATATAATGTAATATAATCATCCAATAGGAACATAGTCTACATCCACGACGTACCACTTCCGGGATTGCTCCGGTGCCACTGGAAATTCCACCGGATTTCACTCTTTTCGGCCGGATGTCCATTACCTTCCTCTTTCTTTATGTTGTAATTCTAACCTCTGGTGGATTTCTGAGGACTATGGTTAACTGCTCCTCAGATCTCTGCAGGGTAAATCCAGACAGCTAGCTAGACTATCTGTCCAATCTGAGTTTTCTGTTGCACGACTAAAACTACTTTTGAACGTACACGTTCCACCAAAACAAGTTCCTTCCCGAGGCTATTTTACAGAGGCACCGTGGCTCCGTTCGGCGCATAGCGCCGCCCAAGACAATTGTGATTGGTTTAAAGAAATGCCACGTTTTTCTCCCATCCTAGAATGCTGTGTGGACTAGACAGACGCTGTGAAGGAAGGTCTGGCAATGCGAGACCAATAGGAACATCACTGTGAGGGACACTGGAGTGCTAGCAGAGGGCTTCCCCAACTAGTGAACAAGATTAAGCGTTCTATAATGGACAGCTGTATATCAAAAGCAAAACGTGACTTAAAACAAGCACCACATTACTGGTGAATCATATTTCTAATATAGAGCTCCTTTCTATTTCTATCATCAAGCTTTAACCTTTAGCTGTGGACATTACTGACACTGTACTGAACATTGTGTGTGTGCTTCTGTAGCATTCCATGCATGGGTTGCTCTCTTCCTTTTCAAAAGAACAGCAAATATGCATGTTATTTATGAACATGCATTTCATGTAACCTATGGCAACTGGTATTACAAAGAGAAGTACAGATGCAGAGCTGCCACAGACGTCATACAGTGAACAAAATAGCCTCACTGTGTGACACGAGAACAACAGCAGTCACGGCCTTGGAATATAGGGTCTGGGTCTGTTGCATGACAGCCAGAGAAAGATAAGGGAGAAAATGTTTCACCTTGTCTGTGGCATTTATCAGTGAGGCCAATCAACTGTGATTAAACCTCAACATTGGAGCGGCAAGGAAGGGAAATGGACCAACATTTCAGCCAAGCTATTATGAGTGCACGTGTGCTCTAAAGGCCCACAGGAGGGAGGTTCTGGAGCTCCATATGGCTGTATGGGCAGATGTTTTCATCCATGGCTGAGAAATTCAGATAAATCAAATGCTGACACTACATCAGGCCGTGGTGTCTGAGAGTGTGAAGAAGTGTTTGTTACAGTGGTGTAGCGATGCTGGACATGACGCCACAGACATGTAAGAGTTGTCTGGGTTCAGAATATCTGACAGATCGCAATGCAGCACTGCATAGTCTGATTTGTTGCTTTTATCTATTGTTCCTAGTAAATCAATACCAGATGTTTTCCTGAACCCAAAAACAATGGGTGGGATGAGATTGCATCAATGCATCCTCTTTTAAAGGTTTGCCTATTAAAGCTTTCACTAAGGAAAAACAAAATACCCACGTTGTACGCATTTTCTCACAGCTGCTCTGATCAATAATCTACATAGGCAATGGATTACATGACAGTGTGTGTATTTTTTTTGTTTCTGTTCATATGATTTCAATCTGTGTCTCCACTTTTTTCTACTTGAATCTTGTTGTATTTCCACCACATCTATGTAGATATGTGTCTTGTATGCTTGTATACATATGCTTCCGTCTTTGTGAAGCACTTTGGTGCAAACTTGTTTGCTTTTAAAGTGCTATATAAATGAAATAAACTTAATGTGAAAGGTGTCACTTATGGAGCATCTGTCTGTAACTGTCCTCATCCGCTGTCCTAACAAAAGCTCTCATCAACCCTCTGTGTGCTAGCGGTCCAGCAGGGGCACGCAGGGCTGTAGTCAGGTCCACCTTTGTCGAGTCCAAGACAAGTCCAAAACCAGGACTAGTCAAGACTGAGTCAATACCGAGACAAATTGCTTTTCCACTTTGGAAGATTTCCAGAAGTCATGCAGGAAAAGAAAAGAAGTACAAGGGAATGGAACTAGGATGGGAATTTCAGATTGGGATATGAAGACTTTCTTTAAGAGCTTTGCTGCTCCTGTTTCACCGACACCGTCTGTGTTGTGTGGACAGCTCTGGGCTCAGGCCTATAGCTGTCCGTCAGCATTAGCAGCTGTTTAGGTGACAGGTACTGCTGTAGGAGCGACACCCTCAGATCCTCCATATCGTCTGTGGACGAGGGCGGTGATTACCAGTAATTGTTAGCCATATAGGAAAAGTGCTCGCTGACATTGTGTCTGTGGCCAAAATGAAAATGATTGATGTCTGATTGGGGTAGCTCAGTCCGTAGGGAGTTGGGTTGGGAAATGGAGGGTTGCTGGTTCAAGTCCCCCTGGCCAAGGTGCTCTTTAGCAAGGCACCGGACGGCCCCCCAAACTGCTAAGTGCGCCTGTTCACCAGTCGCAGCCCCCTCACTCTGACATTAGTGCATGTATGCAACCAATGTGAGTTCTAGATGGACTTTGAATGAAATTACCTGTTTTCTGAATAAGCACGCTTCATCAATGGTTTTGTTTTGAAGGAGGAAGTAACTTTAGAAAAAAAAGCATATAGTGCTGGAACTAGAATATTTGGTGAGTCCAATGGCCAAGTCCGAGACGAGTCCGAGTCCAAATACCAACGAGTCCAAGACGAGTCCGAGACAACAGAAAAGAGTCTTGTGTCCGGACTCTGAGACTCAAGTACTACAGCCCCAGGGGCACGGGACTAAAAATGTCTTGTAAGACATCATGTACTCTCTCCAAAAATCTTCAATAACAGGGCAATCCCGGGGAGAATATGGTAATGATCTGCCTTTAAATGTCCACATTTTCTGGAACAAACTAGAGAGTTCCCACCAAAATTGGATTTCTGAGAAGGCATAAGAAAATACAATGTCAGGCTTTTTCCAACTAAACTCCCTCCAGTTTTGTAAGCTGGTACACTTCCATTGATACCTCCATACTGTATTACTGTCCATTCTTCCTCGGATAAGATTATTCCTCCTCTTCTATCTCCCCTTCCTTCATCTCTATATTCATTTGAATACATAAGGCTGAGTGTGATTTAAGATTCAGTAACCCTTTGTACATACATTAAATAGCTTTACTACCAGTGTTTGAGTTATACGCTTTTCTAAATTAATCCCATCAAACCTGTTGTCACCTTTTTAACCTTTTTGTTCTGCATCTGTAAATTTGGATAGAAGTCTTGTTTTGCTAAGAGGGATTTATCTTTAAGTACAGTACTTGAGTAAATGTACTTTGTTACATTCCACCGCTGATCTTGGGAAAGCTGAGGGGATGTCATTCATAAGAGCAAATAAAGTAGACCTCAGCAGTTTAGGTGAATACTCTCCCATGATGCTCTGCTTTGGTGAGAAGAATTCCCTCAGCCCTGTTCAGTGTGTTAGTGCTGTTAAGAACAACGGATTCTACAGTAAAGACACCAGTGCACTTGCTTCTGACAGCTGATGCAAAACATGAATCACCATGTTTGAAATTCTGTTCCACTTTAATACCTACTTTTAATCCCAGGTGACGCTGCAGTGCTGATCATTCTCGTCCGAGCGCTGGTTCTCTTCCCTTGAGCTTAAACTTTGGATTCCATTTCAGCAAAAAAACATTTCCCAGACAATTCAAATCCTCCCATAATTCAGACTCGTGCAGACTCCCCGGTGTATCACCCCCTAATGTAACCATTGCCCAGACAATGCTTTTGCCTATTTATCACCCGTAATGATGAACCAAAATGCTAAATGGTGATACAAAATGAAAAAATATAAAAAAAATGACACGGCGTGATTGATGTTGGATCCTCTGCAAGCTGGCACGCTGGGGAGCAGAATAAATGGACGTCAAAGATTCCCTTCTGGGCAGAAGCACAGAGGGAAGAAATCTAAAGTACTTTAATGTCTCTGTCTCCATTTTTCACTAACATCCAGATATGCACACACACACACACACACACACACACACCTCCTCCGCCTTATCCCACACGATTTTTCCCTCTCCTGCTCTCTGTAAAGCTTCAGACTTTTATGTCTGTGCTCGTCATTTGATTTGCAAGCCAAATTCATTCCTCTCCCTTACATTGTGCTGTAGGGTTGGACCCCCCACCCCCCCAAACGTCACAAGCTGCACATGGAAGCAGCTCCAGTAACGCTGTTGGCAGACATCTGGAAATGTTTTGGCCCTGTGCTGGAGGTCACTGTCTGGACCAATACAGACCATACTTCAACCTTTGCAATGTGACAAGCCTTCATATATCTCGCCGACCTCGGGTACTGTATGGAAACACCCCCTCCCTCCACACACACACACACACACACACACACACACACACATACACACACACACCCTTCCATTTACACACCACACACAACCCTTTACCTCCCCCCTCGTTCCTCTCTTTCCTCTCTGCTCATTTCCTACACTCTAATGATTATCTGTGTATTAACAGTTGTATGCCTGTATATTTTAACAGAAAATGTCCATAGAACATGATTCTCAGTCGTATTTCTTTTGTTGTTTACGTTTTTGAATTGGATAATTTGTGCTCCGACAACATCCTCCGGCCACAGAGTTTAGAACGCCAACACAAAGAAAGAGGAAGGTGATTTTGCCCTCCTAGATTTGCGCAAAAACAAAAAGACGGGGAACTGTTTTCAAACTGAAATTACCCTAATACTCGAACATGAACAAGCAGAATTTGGCAGATTGACCGACTTTGAGACTCAAAAATTCCCAAAGAAACAGAGAGTTTTCATATTGAGGCTGAGAAACAGCTTGCTGTGAGTCAGCTGAGTGGTAGCCTCCTTAAAAAAAATTTAAAAATACGTTTTCACTGACTTTTCTGGGGCTTTATGTGGACCAAACTGTAAATGAGAAAGCTATATGAGACACAGTCCAAAATATTCTACTTTTTAAAAATAAAAGGCATTCCCTTGATGTGATTCCGATTTTTCCAGCGTGGCCCTTAGTTGAAGTTGAGTATTATAGACTACTCTGATCCACCTTTAGACTGCCTCTGGGCCCCTGTCCTGCTTGTCTTTGTCCTTCATGACTTCCTCCATCGCCGACCCCCTCCTCCAGTTCTCCCCTTCACTCCGCTGAAAGCGAGCAATGTCATATTTTAAGAGGCCGTTTACACTAAGCTATTTATCTGCACACCCTCGGAGGAGCTAGGCAGGGTGGCATCAGAGATTAGCGGGGGGAAGGCAGACGTATTTATTTGGCTGTAACAACGTGTGGGAAGCCAGAACGTTGGCGGCACCGCCCTTCGTCAAATAACACTGACCTTGTGTGAAAGAGAAGTGTGTTCATGTATCAGATCTTACCCTTCAGCGCTGACGTCAGCCTGAAAAAGCTCATTCTGTCACATGAGAGCTGGGCGATGTGGAGAAAATCAAATATCACAGTATTTTAAACCAAATAACATCAATATTGCGGCGACATCATAGGGTTGACATTTGGTGCTTTCCCAAATATTTACACAATGAGATTTTTCATGAGTAATCATCAGTTATGCGGATATAATGACTAAGTGGGCGCCTGGGTCACTCACCTGGTAGAGTTATGGTTATGATATATATAGAGGTTTACTCCTCGATGCAGCGGCCGTGGGTTCGACTCCGACCTGCGGCCCTTTGCTGCATGTCGTTCCCCCATCTCTCTCCCCTTTCATGTCTTCAGCTGTCCTGTAAAAATAAAGGCCTAAAATGCCCAAAAAATTATAAGAAAAAAAACAAAAACAAATAGGCCTTAAAAACGTTAGAACAGTGTGGTAAGTTCAGAAAATGACATCACTTTACTGTAATAAGCTGGAAAAGAGAACACTTGTGTCATATTGTGATATCCAAAATCTAAGATGATAGCTAGCCTTACAGATCGATGTCACATGTAGTTGCATACATCGCATTAATGTATTTATTCTACACTTTCTGTGCACAGGGAATCCCAAAACACACGTGTCCCATGCAGACAAAGACGGAGAGACAGACACAGGGTGAGCAATAGAGAGGATGTGAGAGACCTCCAAACTATTTCCCTCAGCTGTTGGTGTAACAGGCATATTTTTCAGGATGTAGCCGCATGTGGGCCCAGGCTCTGTTTGTCCAGGATGACACCCTTCACATCCATTCATCAACGTCACGGCAGACCTCCACTGACCTTGGGTCTCTGTCTGTGTGTGTGTGTGTGTGTGTGTGTGTGTGTGTGTGTGCGTGCATGTGCGTGTGTGCACGTGTGTTTTCCTGTGTGTGTGTGTGTGTGTGTGTGTGTGTGTGTGTGTGTGTGTGTGTGTGTGTGCGTGCGTGCATGCGTGCGTGCATGTGTGTGTGTGTGTGTGTGTGTGTGTGTGTGTGCGTGTGTGCGTTTCTGTGTGTATGTGTGAGTGAGGGAGAAAATGTGGGAAAGACAGGTTTGAAAGGAGTGATGGAATGCAGTTCTTCGGTGCTGTTTTTAATTTTTTTATTGGTGCAATAACATTACAAAAAAAACCCAGGACAGTTAGTGTGATGAAACATTACAAGAAGACTTGACATTTGGGTGGTGATAGAACCTACAGAGATTTAAGACATATAGTCTTGCATTGCCAGACCTTCCTCCACAGCGCTGCGGAGGAAGGTCTGGCTAGTCCACACAGCATTCTGGGGTGGGAGAAAAATGTGCTCTGGTTTATTGGCATTTCTTTAAACCAATCACAATCATCTTGGCTGGTGCTTAGTGTCGTACGGCAAATAGTCTCAGGAAGGAACTTGTTTTTGGTGGAACATGTGTTCGTTCAAAAGTAGTTTTAGTCGTGCAACAGAAAACTCAGATTGGACAGATAGTCTAGCTAGCTGTCTGGATTTACCCTGCAGAGATCTGAGGAGCAGTTAACCATAGTCCTCACAAATCCACCAGAGATTAGAACGCCAACACAAAGAAAGTCCACGGTAATGGATATCGGGCCTAATTGAGTGAAATCCGGCGGAATTTCCATCGGCAACGCAGCAATCCCAGAAGTGGAACATCGTGGATCTAGAGTAAAGACATAAGACAAGTAGAGTACTACGATTTATTGGTCTGGCGGGTTACATTTGTTTAGTGTAGTGACATGTAAGGTGTTGTGTGTTTGTAACGAGGATGGCTACTGTACTGAGTAATGACGAAGAAAAGAAGGAGGGAGACCCAAGGTAGGAAGGATATAAGTAATAAAAGCAAAAGTGATGAAAACGGAGGATGTGGGTGATGCTAAACTTGTGGGGTTGTAAATTGACCATGTAACCCCTAGCAGCCACTCAAGAGAATGCTTGTGACTCCACCCGCTGCAACCCGCTCTGCTCCGCTAAACATACGCACCAGGTCTATTTTTGAAGCATTTTTTTGGGGCGTTCAACAGGCCGGGGAGGAAGTGGGGGAAGGGTTAGAGTATCAGGTCAATTTTCAAAATTAACTCCCTGTGAAGACTCCTGATCCTAAATCACATCACTACACTATTTGAAAACTACCAAATCTTTGATTTGTGTCGTTCATAACTGGACTTCATGGAAGAAACCATTTACTTTCATGGTTGAAGCTCAAATATCCAGGAAAAATCACAAAAAAAACAGCTAAATCTGTGAGTCAGTCAGGCAAAACACTTCTCTTCTAATACGCTACAGGTATTGTATGACGCATAGCGGACAACGGAAAAGAACCACGGCACAGCCGGGCCTCGGGGAATACTGTGGTAAGGCCCCTTTCCAGCATGCCGGGGAGGGATGGGGGGTGAAACCTAGGGCTCAGGGTTGGCAGCGGGGGCAGGACAGCAGAGTCCACCCTGACGTACTATGTAGTATGTCAGTCGAATACATTCTCACTCTCCCATCGTGTAAAATACGGATGCCTGGTCAGGTGCCTTTGCCATTTGTTATTCACATCAAAAGTCTCCTTTAGCATCAGGACTTTTGGCATCACTTTTGACGCTCTGGGTCGGGACGTACGTTTAACTGACATGCGGCACAAGAACGGGACAGTTAGGTTTAGGAAAAGATGGTGGGTGGGGTTACAAAATGTATGTTTCAGTGACACGCGGTACAAGAACGGGACATGAACTCTGGTCTCCTGGGGGAAAGTCCTGTGTTGTTTGACCCATCCACCCCCCCAACCAACCTCCTTATGCGGCATTTCGGTCTTTCATACTACTCGCTAATGTTGTCGCTCTTCACACTACGTCATCTTACGAGCACTGCTCTTCCCGGTGCGTTCCATACAGACGCTGAAAGGTGATTTTTGCGTCGGTATCTGACGCTGAGAGACTCTGACCAAGCGTCAGTATTTGACGAGTTGGGAGTGAGAACGGGTTGAATCATCTATGGATTTTCTGTTTTAATTGCAATGCTATGTATATCCAACTTGTAGTAACTAAAGGAGGTTCGTACGTTTTGGGGCGTCTTCTTCTTGTCTTGGGTGGTAATTTAATTTGTAAAAAAAAACATCTGGTGGAAGGATTCAGGCCAGAGAAGTGGACCAATCAATGGCGACGAGAAGAGAAGCATCTCTTAAGTGATGGGTCTTTATCTGCTCATTTAGTCAAGCAAGAGGTAGTGACACAGGGATGTTCATCACCTTGAAGGAGGTGTGAACCAGGACCTGGTCTGGACCGTGTGATTGAGAGCCAAACATAGCCAGACATTTGTTATTCTAACATCTTAATGATTTCGCCTTTTAAGCCGCACAAGACTGCAGTCCCTCCAGGTGCCCAGGTGACAGATGGCTGGCCCGGGCGGGGGTCCCTCCTTCTGCAAGTTATAGATGGACACACACACGCACACACACACACACACACACAGTCATATACACAAGGAGAAAAAGGCAATTAGGGCCAGTACGGAGGGGAAAAAAAGCTTGATGATGATAGAGTTTTTAAGTTCCACGACTTGTGTCCTGAACATTCCCCTGCACAAAGGGACACGGTGTGTTTTTTTTCCAAGGGCAAACATAAGGAAGATGAATTAGACGGACTTATGCATGTCACTGGAAATCAGTTCATTTAAAGGATATGGGGCATTTGATTCTACATGTACTGTATATACGGTAGGTCATAGACACACACGGTTCAAATTTATGGATATATGTCAAAAAAAAGCTTACAACACGAAATGATAAAGCCATTATTCCATGAGAAGAAAAAAAAACAGCTGCTTGTAAGATTCTGGACAAAAAATGATATGACATACGATCATGTATGTCAGCAGGAAAAGACTTCAGCAGAGGCCTGGGAGTTCAGTGATAACGGGTGACACAGCAAGATGATCTTTGGCTGCATCTCTGCTGAACCAACATCTAATGCAGACATCTTCAGAGTTACTGCGTAGTTGCATTTTTGAAAATTGTTTTCAAAAATTCTAAATATTTTAACATGAATCCAACATATTACAGGAAAATATAAATGTATAAATCTGCCTATTTGTGGAAAAAAAAAAAACTCTGATGATAGGCTAACTGGCCTATAGGTAAGGGAGTCACTGAGGTAGCCATCTACAGATGCTCAGTCAGTAGGGAGTTGGGTTGGGTTGGGAATCAGAGTGTCGCTGGTTCGAGTCCCCTTATGAACCAGTATCATGGTGGGCTGTTAGCTGGAGAGGTGCCAGTTCACCTCCTGGGCACTGCCAAGGTGCTCTTGAGCAAGGCACTGAGCCCCCAACTGCTCCACACCACAACTGGGGACTTAACAACATTCAAACCTTTTATCAAATCATGCCAGTTATTTTAATAGCTTAGTATACTATGCACTTAAAAGGTATGTATAAAGGATTTTAGCCAACAACATGTTATTGTAGGCCCAGTTTAATATGCAACTTCATTTTATACAATATGTATAGTAGGGGGTCCCTGATCTGTCTCTCTTTCAGTTAAGGGGTCCTTGGCTTTAAAAACGTTGAAGACCCCTTCTCTAATGCATTTGTTCCTTTTTGTCTTCCTTTTCATTGTCTACTTTATGTTTTCAGTGTCAGTCATTTGGATAGTAGCGTATTGTATTAGACTAGTCATGCATGCATACATACATTTAGTGCACAGCAGATACAAATCTAACAAAATAATAACAAAATTAGTGACAGGAAAGTGGTATCAATCTGAACTATTTCTTTATGAGTTATTTCAAAGAGCAGTGCCTTTTCTGCTAAATCTAACCATATTCATCCTGTTCGCCTAGATATTATGTCATACTAAATTGATTTTTCCGATGCATTTTGGAAGAAATGTAATTGTATGCTCCGTTGCAACATTTCTTCTAATGTATAAATAGCAACTTCAAGTCCCTTTTGACTTTTTGCAACCAGAACCACAACCACAAACCTTAACCAAGTAACCATGCTTTAGTTACTACAAGTATATTGTTAAAAAAACACATAAAAAATACATTGTACACACTGACTGTTGGGCATATAACATTTTGCAACTTTGCACATTTAGCAAAAGCGATTTTTAGTTCTTGTAGAAAAAAAACATAATTCAGGGGGCCTTACATTTCAAGAGTATTTGATTAAATAAAATTACTGTTTATTTTTTTATGGAGTCTGGTGGGTTTAGCGAACGCGATTTTGCGGATGTTTTTATGTTTAAAAAAAGGATCTTACTCTTTAACATGAAGGTCGACCTCCTTAGAAATCCCTTCCAGAATGTTGTCAGACACTTAGAATATTAATCTGAGCCTGTCAAAACGAGCACTTTTGTGAACGTAAAAACAAGCTGCACAATTGTCCTATTAACTTACATTATAGCTTATTTCGCCGCTGCCGACTGCAGCGATCTCTCTTAATATTGGACCAATGTCAGAGATTGTTGTTCCCATCAGTCACTTAGACACAAAAACATAGGAAACATAGGAAAATAGGTTGAAAAAAATGGTTGTTACCCTTTAAGAATTGAATTAGTGAAAAAGAGATGCATTGGTGACATTTTTCTTGTGCATGATTCTTTGAGTATTCTCTTCAGCTATCCTAAAATATTGTAGTAGCATTTTCAGCAGTCCTCACAGAAACAAGCTCTGAGTTAACTCTGTGGCCTCACAGTGTCCATCAGAAAACTGAAGTGGAACGGACTAGAATTCAAAGTGCCAAAAGTTTGCTTTGTTCAATTACATTAGACATCCTGATTATTTTGATATTCAAAACTTCTCTTGAAGAGGCTACCATGGATGCTTTCATGAGTGTGCTGTCCCATGAGAGCATCTCTCTCCTTCTCCTTCCCGCTCCTCTCATCTCTCTTTGGTTTCTGTGAGGAATTGAGAGCCGTTTGAATGACAACAGACGCATTGGATGAGCCTGAGCCTAATAGATTAAGCCCACAAAACAAATTAAAAGACTTTGTATCTTGTAAATCTTGATCTTGACTATGATCTTGATGTAAAATATGCACCCTGTGTTGATTTTAAAGAATGTAGAAAGTTTCATCAAATAAAACCCAAAAAATTCAAATTCAACAAAAACTTCACTTTGCCGAGAAAAGTTTAAGTCAAGAGGAGGGAAATGAAATGCTCTTGGCAAGTTTTGAGCCCCCTGGGGGTGTAAATCACGCTGGTGCTGACCTGTATATTAGCTCTTTATGCCGTGTTTACGACCGTAGACAAATCAGTTAGCCCGCAGAATATTTACACCCGGTCCCTGACAGCCTTTCTTAGCTTCAGTGGTGCTTAAGATCACTGCGGGACGGCATGACGGTTAACCCTTCTCGCCCCACCCCGACTCACCCCCCAGTAGATACACACACACACACACACACACACACACTCTCTCTCCCTGGGTCCAGTTATTTATGGTATGAGTGTACAGCCACCTTCCGTCCAATTAAAGCTGAGTGCTGGCTTTGTGCAGCCCCCTGTTCATCATGTCCCTCACAGGGGCTGTTGGGAGGAGGGAGGATGGGGTGGGGTGGGTGAATGTACTCTAACTTTCCCTCTGACCTGTTCTCTGGGGGGCTGGAGAGTCTGGGTTTAAGGGAAATGCCACTGGATGTCATCCTTCAAATATATTATTCCCATGACAGTGCAATTTGTAGAGTCTGAAGGCAAAGGGAAAATTAAGCCGATGCATTATTCTCCTATAGCAGATATTGATTGTGAGAACAGTTCTCTTCCAGAGCAGGTTCTGTATGGACATACTGTACAATATTCCAAAAAAGATAATGAAAACACTCCACCAACAGTACTGGATGGGAGCAGTTAGAGCTACTACTAACACTACTACTACTACTACTACTATTATTACTATTATTAATAATATTAATAATAAAATAATAATAAGTTAACTTATAATATATATATATATATATATATATATATATATATTATAAGTTAACTTATTATTATTTTACTACACAACAGCTATATATATATATATATATATACACTTAAGATGAAGGTACTTGAGCTTTATTTTATTGTATGGTCTTGCATATCATAGTTACTGTGTCATCTTTTCTTGATTTTTTTCTGGGTGGGTGGTGATGACGAAATTGTATGTTTTGTGTGTTGTGTTATAGTTAAATAAAAATTGTTAATCATAAAAAAATATATACTTAAGATTTGGCATCAATTTTGTCAATATGCACACGTGATCAACGAACATTTAAAGCTTGTTGAGAAACTGCTATACTGTCGACAAAAACAACCTCTTGACCATCAGCAGCAGACTGAGATATTAGGGTGAGCCTGTTAGGGTGAGCCTGTTGGGTGAGCCTGTTAGGGTGAGCATGTTAGGGTGAGCCTGTAGGAGGCAGCGCTTGTCCCTCCCTCGTTACTACCACTGTGGTGCCCTTGAGCAAGGCCCTTAACCTCCAACCGCTCCAGTGGAGCTGCTCAAGTGGCCTGCAGATCAGACTGGGTTGTACTGGCTAGCTTCCAGGTATGAATGTGTGCAACTGTGTGAATGTCACAGGTAGTTCATGCAAAAGAGAGGCTTCCTCTCCAAGAACGAACCTATGGGCCAACATGGATGAGAAGTCCTAAATTTACAATACGTAGATTTCTGTCTCTAGGGGTCTCTCAATCGGATGTAAACAGACTTTTGATGACAGTGTAGAGTACTGTGGGATCATGGGAGTTGTTGTCTTCATTGTTAATCACCATTGCAGATTGAAATGTATCTGTTCACAGACGAGTTCATCTATTAAATTGAGTGGCCGAAGTATAGTATAGTATAGTATAGTAAGTAAGAGTATAATTCTGTGACATTGTATGGTTTATGGTTACTCTCGAACGTATCATCTGGTGTTTACCGTGTTTTGACGGAAGCTACAGTAACTAGAGGGGTCAAAGGTTATATGACGCCACTGACAGGCCACCAAACGAAATGTCCCGTGTCACTGATTAAAATGCCAGACTTCTCTGGGTTTGAACATTGTCAGAAACATTTGGGATAACGTAAAAACACACAAAAAAAAAAAATATATATATATATATATATATAAAACAAAGGTATAGTTCACATTTTAATGCAGACCTATTACATATTATATTTTTAAAGTGCTCAGACAGAAAATGGAGATTTCAACAATCCCATAAGAACCAAGCAAACTCTATCTGCTGATGACGGTCATCTGATATGACTGAAAGCTCCAGAAGAGCTACTAAATGGACCTTGTGATGTGATTGTTTTGTTCTGAATGTTCTTACAGTCTGTAAAATCCATGGAAAGACCAAAACCAACAATGCCTGACTTCATCTTTCAATACTTTATGACTGAAGACGTGGATCTTTAAAAACAGATCACAACTATATTGAAAAGGCAGAGCCATTTCCTGAAACTGCTGGTCTCTTGCTTCTACTGGAAATGTATATAAGTTGCCGATAACAAACAGATGGAGTAAATGACCCATGCAAAGACCTTCTGCTTTAATCCCATTGGTTTGGTTTTTATACAGACAATGATATAAGCAGATGTTTTTGTCCTGTACAGTACGGGTCTATCGGCTCTATTTGTACACCTTTGTGAAGCCAGTTTATATACACACGCAAGAAAGAAATGTTTACATTATGTCATTAAATACATCATCAAATACACATTATGTAAATTCTCCATTAATATAGGCTTTTATATGCATGTGAATTTAACGCTTCAGAGACGCAAGCCTCTCCGGCAAAAACAAACCCATGTACAGACAGCAGGACGGAATAAAGAGCTGCAAGTGAGTTGCCTCACTGACAACTAAATGTAGTCAATGGTATGGTTTACATTTTGAACTACCTTGTCATCTGCAAGTCCCTTTATCATTTCAAGTGTTAATTGTAACAAAAATGTTGTTAGCAATGACAATTTCATTTTGAAGCAGCAATGCGTCAGTTTGTAAGGAACTGGATTGCCACTTTGGGTAGCTCTGTACAGCATAGCACTTATTCAAGCTTGGAGGAGCATATCATATTTCCACTTGATCAGGAAGTGCCTTGACTGAAACCTTAACATTCACAGTATCCCATTCTTTCTGGTTTCTCTTCAACATGCGCCTTCCACCTCTGATTTCCCATCCCCGAGACTCTCTCACTGTCTAGAGAACAATTGCCCTCTTGTGTGGAAAAGACAGGCGTTTTTTAGGTGAACACAGCCAGTCAAGCTTCAGACCATTAAAATCAGCATGCTGTCTGCTTTATGCTTTAGCGACCGGAAATCCACATAAACAATGCAAGTCCTACCTCACCCTGATGGCCCGTTATGTACTGTACAACTGACAAAATATATTACCTACAATGAATACTGATAACTTCAGCTAACGAGGGATATTCGGATATATATATATACGTGCCGGAGGAACGATTACTTGGGACAAGAGTATAAGGTTTATCTTCCTTTACTGTGTAAGAGGGCAATATTTGTTGTCTGTAGAACGCTCTAACCCCGGTGCAGGCAAACTTTTCCCGTCCACACCAGAGTCAGCGAGCGAACACAACAACAGTAACATGTACACAGTGGAACTAGAACGTTACTGCGACCTACGTAGTTCCGGTAGCAAGGTCCATCCATCCATCGTCATCCGCTTATCCGGGGTCAATCGCGGGGGCAGCAGATCCAGCAGGTGACCCCCAAACTTCCCTTTCCCGAGCAACGTTAGTGGTATCATGGTAACATTACTATAACAAATGATCCTTTATTGTAATTATCTCAACATGACTGACCAACCCATTCTTTCTCCCAACTCGTAAAATACAGACGCTTGGTCAGTGTCTCTCAGCGTCAGATACGACACAAAAATCACCTTTCCTTAAGCACCCTGCCCCTAAGACGGCAGGTTGGGGGGGGGGGGTCAAACAATACAGGACTTTCACCCAGGAGTCCGGGGTCAGTGTCCTATTCTTGTAGCGCGTGTCACAGAAGCGTACATTTTATAACCTAACCCATCATTTTTTTGACCCAGAGCGTCAACAGTGAAGTCAAGAGTCCCGAAGCAAAAGGAGACTTTTAGCGTGAATAACAAACGCCAAAGGACGCCAAGATACCCAACGCCAAAGGAAACTTTCAGCGTGAATAACAAACGCTAAAATGCACATGACCTAGCGTCCATATTTTATGCGATGGGAGAGTGAGAATGTGTTGGATTGACATACTACATAGGGCAGAGAACAATAATAGTACCAGTACTACAATACTGCAACGTAGCGCTCTAAATAAAAAAAACATGATGGGGATGATGATGATGCACACAGGAGCTTGTCAGAGACTGCAGGGTCAGACCAGTAGGAAAACCTGACTCTCCAGTTCAACTTTTTAATGACAATAAATGGACAGATGGCTCGTCCAATAGGCTTCCTGGCAGCGCTGAGGTGAGAGGTCGTTTCCCTCCATGCAGTGAGGGGGATAATCAGAGCTAATGCCGAGCGGCCTCACCGCCTGCACATATATCACAGTGACACGCTAAAGCTGAGCTGCAGGGCCCCAGAGGGCACGGCCCACACTGGGAGGATGCATCACAGCTCTGAGCGTGTCAGCACCATAACGTGGACTCTGGAGGCTGCAGATGGATCTGTATTTTCCCTCTCCTTTGACTCATGTGCTCCTTTTCCCATTCTTCTTTTTCAGATTTGTCTTTCTCATGCCTTCTCTGTTTCAGTCTGCATTTTCCTTTTGCTTCTCTGTGTGCCACAGAGGCCAAATGGAAGTTTAAAAAAGATGGATTCCAATCTTTCCTCATATTCCCTGTTTACTTTCTCACAAATAAGCCTGGACAATATTGTATGTCAGGTAAATAGTATAAATATCCAGATTATTAGCATTCCCCGTGTCACCGTTACCCACACACATAAACAAGGGCTTTTCCGTTAAACCCTCGAACTGCAAAACGCATTTACACAGACCATAAAGAAAATACACAGCGTTCGCTGAGCCCTCTGTTTGCCAAACAATCCCCTGGTAATCTCCATGGGTCCTGGAGAAGGCAGCAAACATTTCTGTTCCTCCAGGGGTGACTTAGGACTTTCAGCCCCGGTGAAACTCTGGTGGTCTCGGGTGTCAGAGTCAGAGAGGTGATTACTGCGGGATGACCGAGAAATGGATGCTGGATGGATTTCTTTTTATTACATTTTTATGATTTTTTTGCACACTAACACTAAAAATGTAATTTTTCATTTTGTATGTCTACAAGTACTTTGGTTGTGGTTTTTATATAAGCCGTTATGCAGTTTTCTACCACACACTCGCATGTATTTTTTCAATGTAATTAGTTTTTTATGTGCTGTGAAACAATTAACCTAAACTAAAGTCGGCATGAGGCTCAAACATGCATGGCTGAATGCCTCCGCTGTTTCTAGCCATCTTGATGCGTTGATGTTTCCCCGGTCAGCCTTGCACAATTAGCGGTGGTGGGCGGGGCGCGAGGCCAGATCCAGAATTTCTCAATGAGGGAGAAAGAGTAGATGTGCTACCAGCCCCTTTTCAGAGTTTAAAATTTTATGTGGGAAAAACAAAATATAAATCATAGCAGAGTATATTTACATAATCAAAAATGTGTCTGGAGGGGGCCTTTAAGTTTATTTTCATGTATAGTTTGAGTGGGTTCAGTTCAGGTTCACTATTTGCCTGTCAATGCAAGTGCCGAATCTGTGTGTGTGTGTGTGTGTGTGTGTGTGTGTGTGTGTGTGTGTGTGTGTGTGTGGAGTCAGGACAGGCCATCTGACACCTCTCTGGGACACACACATTATCCATCAATCATATCTGGGAAATGAAATGTCTCTCTTTGCCGCTGTGGTTTAATTTGACACAGTAAGCAACGCACACACACACACACACACACACACACACACACACACGTTTGACCCCAGTTTCATCATGCTACAATGCCATCTCCTCTCTCACCCTGCCTGCATTCTGTATCCCACAATTATTCCCTCCATTTTCTCTCTCCCTCACGCATTATACTCACTGACAACATTCTCTCCATTCTGATCTCTCTTCATTCGTCTTTTTTACTCCTCTTTCTCCCTCCCTTCCAAATCTCTCTCTCTCTCTCTGTCTTTCTCTTCTCAGGCACCAAAGTCCCTTCATTTTCCTCTTTTTACCCTTCCTTCTTCTTTCTTTCCACTCTCTTTTTCTTTTCCTCCGGGTACTCCTCCCTCACTTCTTTACTTCTCATTCACATGTCACATCTCCCCATCTCATCTCTTCTTTCCTTCCCCCACCTTTTCTCCTCTCTCTCCTTTCTTCATTTGCCTTTTCTAGTGTCCTCACACCTTTTCTTTTTCTCCTCCCCTCTTTTCTCTCCTTTCCCTCTTCTCCTCTTATTTCTTCTCCTCTCTTTTGCTCTCATTTCCTTCCCTCTCATTCTCTCTTCTTCCCCCTCCGCTTCTTCCCTTTTCTTTCCCCTTTCTTTTCTTTCCTCTTCTCTTTTTCTCTCTCCTTTCCTCATCCTTCCTCTCCTCTCTCTTCCTGTCATCTATTTTTCTCTTCATTCCTCCTCATCTCCAGTTCAGTGAAACAAGCTGTCAATGCCAAAGATGATTGACGAGTCAAGGTGGACCGGACTCTTCCCCCCTCTTTGTCACTCAGACAGTGTGTTTGTGTGTCTGTTTGTATGTGTGTGGATGGTGCGTGTGTCTGTGTGTGTTTAAGTGTGTGCATGCGTGTGCTCGTGTGTGTGTGTGTGTGTGTGTGTGTGTGTGTGTGTGTGTGTGTGTGTGTGTCAGCAGGGCGGTGGGTGATAGCACTGACACAGCAGTCTCAGTATGAGAGGCGAGTATCGCCTCGGCGACAGCTGATGATTAGATTGCCTAGACTCAATCAAAAAGCGGATGTTGTCTTCAGCGGTCGAGGAAATGATTCTGCCTCTTGTGTATCTCCAAAAGAAAACTCTTTTGGAACGAGCATATAAAAGAGAGCCAATAATTAATTGAGGAAATAGAGATAGAGTGGTAGTGGCGGAGAGGAAGGGGGGAGGGGGGGGGGGTTGTGGGATTACAACCAAATGTCACTGACAATTAATTTTCCATCGCACAAAGGCAGAAAATGAAGAGAGGCATAATCTGTTGAAGTCAATCAGATCCTAAATCCCCGTGACGAGCGCTATCTGTGATTAAGTGGCTGCTTCCACGCCAAGGTACCTTAATTAATCTATTTTACCTTGTCATCAGTTTTACTTCCTGGGAGTCTTTAGGAAGGTACCTTTAATGGAATAACGAGCCGCCGTTTAGGAGATCCGAGCCTTCCATCACCATAAACGTCAGTCAGAGGGAAACCAAGGGGGAAACCAAGGAGAAGAAGTGGCCTTGGCCCAATCTATCCGCTGGAGTTGGAGAAACATACAGTAACTCATCTTACACTTAACCCCACATCACTTTGTCAAGGTGCGTCATCGTGACTTTTATTTTGAGAGATGTTCAGACACCAACACCAGTATCGGAAAAGCCTCTGATACTGCCTGTAGTACTGGAGTTGATGCAGCGATCTGTAACCACATAATTTAGCCCTGAAGAAAATCTACTTTAAAGTAGTTTTATTTATGTTATTTTTCCCTTATGACTGAATGTCAAACTAGATATTAAAAGAAAGGGTTACACTTTACTTGAAGGTATCTACATAAGAATGACGTGACACTGTCATGAACGTGTCATAAACATTATAAACAAGTCATAAACGTTTATGACATGTCATTCGGTTTTTGTTATGACAAGTTAGGGTTAGAGTTAGGGTTCATGTGTTCATGACTGTGTCACAACAGTGTCATGTGTTCATGACAGTGTCATGTCACTCTTATGTTGATACCTTCAAGTAAAGTGTTACCAAAGAAAGTTCTATGATGTTCATTGTTTGTGTTTGTTTATGTTTCACAAAGAGTTTAACCTGAGCCAGACCGACAACAAAGATAGAAATCATATCACATCCATACAGGGATAGTAGTATACAGCTGTTAAAACATAATAAAATATATGACACACTGGTATTGGACCGGTATAGTTGCAGAAACATACAGTAACTCATCTTTCACTTAACACCACATCTCTTTGTCATGGTGCGTCGTCTTTCTTTTAGAGATGTTCCGGGGGAAAAGCCTCCGATTCTGCCTAAAATGCTGGTATCGGTATCGGAAAGTACTGGAGTTTATGCAGCGATCAGATACCTTTAAATCTCCTTTAAAGTAGTTTATTTATGGGATTTTTCCGTTATGACTGACTGTCAAACTGGAAAATAAAAGAAAGTTCTATGACATTCATTGTTTGTGTTTGTACGTTTCACAAAAGGTTTAACCTGAGACATCCATACAGGGATAGTAGTATACAGCTGTTAAAACATAAGACAATATATGACACACTGGTATCGATATGGGCAGTACTTAACTTGTAAAGTGGGAGGTCCCGGAGCGTAGAGGGGGGGTGGATCCGGCGACTCAAAACGGGGGTTGGAAGTAACGGAACAACAAAAAAAAATACACTGCGCCTACGTAGCTTCTCTGACTAAAAAAACCTAAACAACACTGTGTGTACATCAGGGTAATGTTTCTTTTTATTTCAGAACATGCACTGCATCGGTGTGAAATGTAAAAAAATAAAAAAAAATAAAAAAAATACACTGCAACAATCGTTTTCACAAGCAGCAATTATCCATTGGACTATTAAATTAACCAAAAAACCCACCGTAGTCTCCACATTCTTGATCGGCAGAAACGATTTTTGCTTGTTTGGGATCCGACTGGCCAGCGTATTTGAAAAAGTTAAGCAAACTTTGTTGTCTTTCTGACATTTTTCTCCTGAGTGAAATGAGGCTATAACAGCAATCTCAACCAGCACAAGAGCTTGTGTCACCTGAAGTGCAGCGCCGCGCTGTTGAAGTGCCTCCCCTCCCTCCATCCCTCTCCTCCCTCTCCCTCCCCTCCCTCCGTCCCTCTCCCCACTCAGTTAGGCCTACCCTGAAAATTCACCTCAAAACGCATCGAAAATGCAAACACAAGATTTTTGTGGAACTTCAATGGGGAATAAAGACTAACAAGACAGATAACAACATTGAACACTACACAAATAGTAATTTATTTTTTTCATTTAGGCAATAAAAAAGGTTCCGGATCCAACGTCGGAGGTGCCAGAACATGTTCCGCCGTGTTCCGGCTCAAATTAAGCCCTGCATACGGGTACCCAGTATCGGCCAAAGTTCAGTTATCAGAATCAGTATTGGAAAGCAAAAAATTTTATTGGACCATCTCTACTTTTTTCATAAAAGATGTGTCGTTAGTCTCTCGGGAGTGTCATTTTCCTAAAAACTATTACTCACTGGTAAGTTATGCGGTACTTGTTGCAAGATGTTTGCCCCAGATAAGTCATCACACCCATCGCTCCCCCAGAAAACTCCAAGCCAACCATGATGAATCGTCCATTGTGATTGTGCGTCATCAGTCTTATACATGACATGCAAACTACAGGGGCTCACAAGCTGGGATGCATTAAAGAAGCCGATTGACCCACCACTTGTTTCACACACACACACACACACACACACACACACACACACACACACACACACACACACACACATTCAACACGTTCTATGTCTAAACACACACTAATGGGTCTTTTTTGTCTCACAGAACATGAGAAAGTGATTCAACGGTGCTTCTTTAACTCCCATCTGGAGGCATTTAAACAATAAAACGGTTTAGCAGCAATGAGAGGAAACCTGTTCCAGTCTGAGTTCAGCTTTATTTACCCTGCTTATCTCCCCTCTAGAATCAACACAGCCAGGCCCCGAGCTGCACTGTTTATTCAAACGGAGCGAAGAATAATACAGCTCCAGCCATCAAATCCAGAAGCCTGAAGTCATTTGTGTGTGTTGGGTGTTTCTAATGGCTTTATCTTCCAAAACCTTGACTTTTGTCCAACCTCTCACCTGCCAAAGTGATATCGTACGAAAACGTATGCACGACAATTCGTATGACATCGTAAGTTTAGCTGATTTGATTAAGTTTAGCCAACTAAAGTTGACTGTCACGCAGCTGCGACCGTTCATTTTAGACACCAAATTGACTAGTTAAGACTAGAAAAAATTATTGTGGTTTGGGTTAAAACAGTGCTCCCCTTTAAGAAGTACTGCTGGGACACAAACACCCATTTCCTGGGTGAAAAAACCACTTCCAGGAAATAAACTCCACTCCAGCACGTGAAAGCCCTGTGTTTTAGGACCCAACCATCCACCCCAATCTTTGCAGTCCCATAAAGTGGCAGTTAATGTGGTTCATACAGTAATACAAATGTGAAATACATAAGAATTACTTTCATAGCGATATGCAAGGGCGTAACTTTGGGTTCAACATTGGGGGTTTGAGATCTCCAACTATCTAGGGAGGTCCCGGGACATGTCTGCATGAAAGAATTTTGACAAAACGTCAACAAAATTGTCCAAAAAAACTTTGAAAAAGGCATCCATTAGCTCTCTCTTATACATTATCTTTTGTGAAGTGCTAATTATGTTTCTAAATGTACAAATAAGGATGCCTAAACACAATTATATAGCCTACTATAGATATTGATCTGTTTATAGGTGACAATAATCAATTAACCCAAACATTTTCCTCTCTGTTGCTTTTGTCTATTAAAAAGTACCTAATTTTAAAAGTAGTTAGAACACTGTAGCCTGTACTCCCATGTTAACATTAACATTGGTTGCTTTGATAAATTAGCTCGGTGGCTAGTTAGCTAGCTAATGATGCAAACGTGCTCATTAAATGTAATGAGTCTTGTTGTGGAGTGAAGACTAGGATCAAGGAAGGTATTTGTCACAGTGAAACAAATCACCTCAGAATAACAACCATGTGTAGCACATTTGAGATGCCTCTGAATGAAGTCACTCAAACTTGGCACTCATATGAGTATTATGTTATGTGCCAACAGAATCATGACTAACATTAAAAATCTGCTTAGAGGATATATTTGGCTTTCAATGGGCTTTATAATTAGGGCTCATTGCTAAAATAACATCATCCAATAATTCTGTTATAATGTATTTCATTTTGAGTAAAAACAATGAAATACAAGGCATACCCATGTGTCCCAATAATCAGAAAATATTTGAGAATATTTTCAAGACAGTTTACACTTACTTAGTCGTGGCGTCCATAGAGGTCTTCAGAGGTCTCCTTGCTTCCTAGTCTATATCCATGACGTTCCACTTCTGGGATTGCTCCGGTGCCGCCGGAAATTCCGCTGTATGTCACTCTTTTCGTCCGGAAGTCTGGTACCTTTCGCTTTCTTTGTTGGAATTCTAAACTCTGGTGGATTTGTGAGGACTATGGTTAACTGCTCCTCAGATCTCTGCAGGGTAAATCCAGACAGCTAGCTAGACTATCTGTCCTTTCCCCGTTGGGTTTCTCCTAAACCCAACCTCCGCCATCTCGTTATTGTGGCGCGTCCCCAGCGGGCCGCCTTGCGGCCGCTTCCCAGCTTATAACGCATCATTTTCGGGCGTATCCCAGCCGTCTCCTGGCGTTCATTGTGGTGCGTCCCCAGCGGGCCGCCTCCCGGCTTATGGAGCGCCATTTTCGGCCGTTTCCCAGCGGTCTCCCGGCGTCCTTTCCCCGAGAAAATAACGTGACATTTACACGTAAAAAACGAGAAAAACATCTCCGTGAACACAAATCAATAGATTCAAATAACGTGACATTTACATGAACTGCCGTGAGACTGGGTTGGGTATTTGCACTCACCGCCCAATCAGGAGGTAGCATGCCCTATAACGCACTCCTTTATTCAGTCAACCACCTTTGAGAATGGACATTAAGATTTTGGGTCAGGTCAACACTTCTTTAGATTTGAAAAAAAGAAAAAGAATTACATTTTATTTATAGTGTCAAATCATAACATAAGTTATCACAGGACACTTTACAGATAGAGTAGGTCTAGACCACACTCACAATTTACATATACCCAACAATTCCTACAAGCATTTTTCCTACAGCGGTGAGGAAAAACATCTTTCAGACAGAAACCTCGGACAGACCCAGGCTCTTGGTTGGCGGCCATCTGCCTCCCCCGGTTGGGGGAGAGATACATAATAGTAGTTATAGTTATAATAATAAAAGTTTATGTATTTTTTCCATTCATCGAATTAACTGGATCGATACAAAAGCACCAGTAATGTATTTTTCTGTCACCCAGCCACAATGCTTCTCAATCTACACTAAACTACACATCTCATACAGACCTCCCTGGAGCTTCACATACTTTGGCGACAGCTGTAGTATTTTTTTTTTAAGATCTTGGTCGGGGGGTCTGTTCCAGTGTTGTGGTTCTAACTGATAAGGCTGGCTAAGGAAGTCCCATCCCAGTGTCAGAGGGCCAGAGAGGAAACAGGGGGTCAGCCCGTGGACTCAGATAAACGTTGTCTATAACTCCAGCCTCCAAAACTCTGCCTGCCAAAATGGCAAGCACTCCCTCCTTGTCAGGTCCAATCATAACAGAAAGTCAGAGAGAGGAGGGGAGACTGCAGAGATGTGGGGAGGGGGGGGGGGGCAATATTGCTGACAGCAGTCAGACTAGAAAAACAGGACCATTATAAAAAAACATTAACATCAGATGATATGCATCGTAGATTTCTCTCTAGAGTTCTGTCTTCCACCCTAAATTAATCATTCCTAGTCTCAGTCTCACATTTTCTTGCGATTTGTAAAATCTTGGAGTCTTGGGGGTGCTGGCCGATACAGTGCAATATGTTAGCAAGGAGACGCATCACTTTGATAAAACATTGAATTCACGCAGAGAGAGCAGACATCAGTTAGCCATGGTGTTCCACAAGGCTCAGTGCTTGGATCAATTCTATTCACATTATATATGCTTCCTCTAGGCAATATTATTAGGAAACTCAATTAACTTTCACGTATGCGGATGACACCCAATTATACCTTTCAATCAAGCCAGACGAAACCAGTCAGTTAGCTAAACTTCAAGCATGCATTAACACTAGAAGTGCCGGAATTCCATAACTACTAGAACTGCCGTGAGCGGTCATTTTGACCGCCAGATTCCAAACTCTATAATCTCTCATGATAAATACCTAATTGCGATGTTGTATTATGTATTGTGTTAGGATATCTTTAGAAAAACGTAATAACACCGAAATGTACATTTTTCCGAGTTTAATTATACATTTGAGTAGTATTACGTGTTTCAATTATTCATATCATGGCATAGTAAACCGTAATTATTTCATACATTCATATCCCGAAAAATATGGTGTGGAAATTCATTCAACTTAACTCATAATAGCCAAATAACAATTCTAAGTATCTTATTTGAACATTTAGCTCTAACCTAACCTGTCACTGCCTCTGTTTTGGCGTCTGCTGCGGTGCGCAGCGCTGCTCGGACCGTGCGCCGCTGCCCTTTTTTCCTCCATAAACTCTGCTCTCAGCTCCTCTGCCAGTTGCTGCATGAGCTTCCTCCGGACAATTTTACTGCTGGTGCACTCCTTGGAGAGGATGTGTGCAATGATTCCAGCCAGTTCGAGGATGTATAAAGTTATATGAACATGTAAACAGCCACCTTCCATCTACGTGTACCGCGCCTTTCACAGAGCGAGCGCCCGGTGTTTGCCTTCTGATTCAGAACTGAGTCCATCCACACCGTAGTGGCCTACGTTACCGACTCTGGCTTTGCCTTCGGCCCATCGGTGATGCCCACACTTGTTACTTGAGACCGCTAGTTGCGTTTCTCTGACAGAGACTATGGTAGTTACTAAGCAACCGAGATGCATCTTCAACCGTGCGAAAAATTAAAAACAATACCGCGAAAATCCGAGCGGTCAATATGACCGTGTATGGCTGAAATAGGTAAAAGTGATTGTATTTTCTTTGCCTTTTGTGTAATGTATATAAAAACAATTTTAAATTAAAATACAGACTCTTTTAGGAAAAGTCAGGCAGCCGCAGGATTTTTTTATTCAGCAAAGTTATTACACATATAAATTTCAAAACAGTCAAAATAGATAGATTTATCCACTTGATGTCCATAATTTATCAATTTTCCGTCATTTTTGCCGCTAGCTCGATGCTAGCTGCCATTTTGAATATCCCATGATGCTTTGCGAGATTGTGTTGACGTCTTTAAACCAATGGGAAGGCAGGTCCGTCATACAAAGAGTATATGCAGTGGAAGGATGCATCACTCCACCGAATCCAAGCGAGAACAAAGGTTAAAGAGTGAAAGATGGATCACTCCAGTTTATTACCGTTCTACAGAGAAGAATGTTTTGAGATTTGGCATAAATTTGGGCCTTTTTTGATGAAATGTAAATAGTTTGTCCTTTTACATGAGTTATAATGTTCATTATGTTTATTTTTGCACTGCATGACTCCAAATATATAGGAGAACTGTTTTAGAACATTGCTGTGTGTGTGATTTCAATAAATATGACATTATTATGTTATTATTATATTATGTATGTTATTATGTATAAGTGAATGTCATGAGGGTAAAAGCGTCTGGACTTTTTTTGAATAAATGTATATATTCAGTCAACTGTATAAGTTATAATGTTTATTTCTTTACAGTGTGACTCCTAATACATATGGGAACTGATTTAGACAGGAGATTGGCTTGGCTTTTATTGATATGTGTGTGATATCAATACATATCTGTGAGATTCATGTTCCGTTTTATTTATTTATTTGTCTTTAAGGTCATACAACCTACTTTTACATTCAAGTGACCTCACTGCAGCACAAATATTCTAATAGCCCAGTTTTTCCTGAAAAAAATGATGTTCATAAATTGACTGTAGACAACAGGGTTGATGTTTTACAAGCTTTTTTAGAAAATAAAACCAGACGGACAATGAACTGTAAAAATGACCTTAGGTTTCTGAGCGTTAAAATCATAGATGACCTACATTTTCTGATGTTAAACTCAGACAAAACTGAGGTTATTGTGCTGGGCCCTAAACACCTCCGAACCTCATTATCTAAAGATATAGCTACCCTGGATGGCATTGCCCTGGCCTCCAGCACTACTGTCAGAAATCTAGGAGTTATTTTTGATCAGGATATATCCTTTAACGCTCACTTAAAACAAATCTCAAGAACAGCCTTTTTTCACCTTTGTAACATTGCCAAAATTAGGCACATCCTGTCTCAAAACGATGCTGAAAAACAAGTCCATGCATTTGTTACTTCCAGGCTGGACTATTGTAATTCCTTACTATCAGGTTGCTCAAATAAGTCACTTAAGACTCTCCAGCTGATCCAGAATGCTGCAGCACGTGTTCTGACAAGAACTAAGACAAGAGATCATATTTCTCCTGTATTAGCTTCTCTGCATTGGCTTCCTGTAAAATCCAGGATTGAATTTAAAATCCTTCTCCTGACCTACAAAGCTCTAAATGGTCTAGCACCATCATATCTAGAAGAGCTCTTAGTACCTTATTGTCCCACTAGAGCACTGCGCTCCCAGAATGCAGAGTTACTTGAGGTTCCTAGAGTCTCTAAATGTAGAATGGGAGCCAGAGCATTCAGCTATCAGGCTCCTCTCCTGTGGAACCAGCTCCCAGTCTGGGTTCGGGAGGCAGACACCGTCACCACATTTAAGAGTAAACATAAATTTCTTCTTGGGGGGGGTACAGATGCAGACACGGCACCCCTTCTCTTCTCTGCTTCTCTTCATAGTCGTCAGATTAATCTACCAACCCTTATAGAACTGGCTCAGGTTTGCCTTGCACCAGCTCTTAATTATGCTGTTATAGTTTTAGACTGCCATGTCCCAGAAATGCTTGTTACTAACTTAGCTCTGGGGAGCTTATTCCCCGGAGTCCTTATGTTTTTTTCACCCAGCAGTTTTCCTTCGTAAAACTGGGTGGCACCTAAATCATGGTTGCAGCTGTCGCCGTGGTCCTGCTCCGTGCCCTGCTACACCCTGTAGTGCCCTGCTACGTCCTGCTACGTCCTGCTATGCCCTGCAGTGCCCTGCTATGCCCTGCTACACCCTGCAGTGCCCTGCTATGCCCTGCAGTGCCCTGCTACGTCCTGCTATGCCATGCAGTGCCCTGCTACGCCCTGCTACATCCTGTAACGCCCTGCAGTGCCCTGCTACACCACGAACTACAACTACTATTTCTAGTCATAGTTCCATTATCTTTATTGTGACTATAATTGCCACTGTTCATCACCCCCCCAACCGGCAACATCAGACACCACCTACCAACAGCCTGGGTCTGAATCAAGCAAATCCAAACACAATATCTTGTCATTTCAATATTCCACAGTTCCTTCAGCCAGATCTGGTATTTTACACTAAACAACTAAGTGAGTTGTCCATAACTTTCTTTATAACTGACCTACATATGAGGATTTTTAGGACTCACTGCCAGGACAGTAAAAAAAAAACATTACATATAACTGTTGCCACAATGATTAATTTGTCATTTTCTGACATTCCACAGGTATGGTTTGGCTTGGTTTAGGCACAAAAATACTTGGATAATGTTCAGGAAACATTGTGGTTATGAATAAAAGAAACAGTTTAACGTACATTAATCGTGCCGAGCTGTGCCAAGCCATGAACACATGCCTGTTCTCAAAGCTGGGGATAACTGTGCCAACCTGCACTGTTAGTGTAAACCCCCTGCCCCCACACACTCACACACTAACCCAAAGCTGTGTCTTGTGCGATTGACTCAATAAATAGAGTACACTGTTCTTAAAAATATCCCCGCTTAGCTTTAAATACTTTTGTACTTCTGACTGAGTCTCTATGGTTGGGAGTTTAGCTCCTTTCATACTTCAAATATATTATGGTTTACTGACTGCTTTACAACCTAATCAGAGCTGTGTTCAATGTTGTGTTATGCAAACAGATTATACTGCTGCTGCCGCTTTACATCAAAAACTATTTCACCGGCAAACCAGTGGGAGACCTTTATTGTGAGGCAGCAATTACAGATGCAATGTGTCTGTCACTGTGATAGGGGAGCTTGGTAAGCACGGCTAATATTTAATAAAAATAGCTCCACAACATGTCACCAAGGTAAACAACGTGTTCTTCCTTTGCTGTGCTGTCCTGTGAAAAACCATGGACACCATCCCAGCTCAACTCGGCACATTAACTCATAGATCTGCACAGCCCGGCTGCTGTACCCTCACCTTGGTTTGGATGAACGATGGAGCAATCCATGATGCCGCCACTGTACAGTATATTGCACACTCCTTCAGAGAAAGGTCAGAGCCAGGTACCTGCTGAAATAATTGGCTTACTCGTGGAACTGATCACTCTCTGCAGGCGTGTTAGTACAGTCCAGAGTACTTTGCAGTGAACCGCGCATCAGCAGTAAGTTTGTGCCTCTAAGGCTTATTTCTAGCTAGGCTTATCAGGTGATTATTGATGCATGTTTAAATCTCATTACTGGCTCCTGGCTGTCATCTGACTGTTTTCTATATCAATGTCTAATTAAATTTACCCTTTTCAAAGTCACAGATGTACACTAAATTGTAAAACTCAACTTCACTTAAATGAACAAACCAAGCAAACAATAAAACCAACTGAGGAACAGTGAATAAACTTGTCATGTGAGTGCTGTGGTATCACATCTGAAAGGTTTTTCTATTCAGTTAATATGACATATGGTCTTTGTGTGTGTGTGTGTGTGTGTGTGTGTGTGTGTGTGTGTGTGTGTGTGTGCGTGTGTGTGCGTGCGTGTGTGTGTGTGTGTGTAAGAAATGCCCTTATAGCTGCTGTCACTGTGTAGTAGAGTGGAGGTGAAGGGCTACCCGTCCTTGTTCCCAGCATGACTCAGAGCAGCTGTGGTGATGGCACTTTTACAACAGCACAGGTGATTTGTTTCTCTGTCTGTCTTTTAGTCTTTCTCTTTTTTCCCCATGCTTTATCTCTCTCTCTCTCTCTTTCTTTCTTTTTTAGTTTTTTTGTCTCATTCGCTGAGAAACATCTTTAAATGAAGTATGTCACAAAGAAGCCCCTGAAAAGACCACTGCAAGACCATCACGAGGATGCCCGGCCGGGTCTGCTAGCACGGCTAAGGGAACTACCACACAAATCGACACTGCCAAGCCTCCTACTCACCAACACCAGATCGATCACACACAAAATGGATGAGCTACAAATACCCACGGAACTGCTGCGTGATAATTATAACAGAAACCTGGCTGAACACACTTATCACGGACGGCAGCTGGCAGCTAACAGCTAGCAGCTAACAGGGCAAGCTACCTACCGGCAGGATCGAGACAGGATAGGTGAATTTAAACAATGTCTGAGTTGAAAACGCATCTTGTTGTCACATAAGGGCCCTGTACATGTTGCACAGACATTTTAATTGCATTTTGTGTCTGTTAAGAGGCACAAAGGTACTCTAAAACTTGCCCCGACAACTGCTGTTTTAGCTCAGTGGAAGCTCATACACGTAGCTGCAGCTTGACTGCGCCGATTCGGGTCGTGTTTTTTTCAATCTAAAGTACACGCATATTTATAGCGATCAAGTTTAACATAAAAATTGGCCGGAATTGTCCTTTAAGAAAAGCGAGAAAAAAAATAAAAACAGCGGAAATTTTTTTTTAAAAAAGTGTTAGAAGCCTCGGAAAAAGGCAATTAAAACTTCGAAAAAATATATTTTTTAAAAACCTTGAAAAAAGCGACAAAAATGTCCCAGAAAGCAACAAAAACTTTGGTAATCTCCCCCTGTAAATTACGCCTATGAATTCATATACAGTTTACCAATGCATGACCATAACTGGGCAACACAAAGGCTATAGTATTTGACTATTAGACAGGCACTTTCTTCATTAACAAAATATATCACGGCAGTCTGATTGATTTCTCGCAAACATTAGCCCTTTTATATTTTGATATATTTTATATTTTTGTCGAACATTGTCATCATAGTTTTCTGTAAAGACACATACAGCTGACCTTGTCTGTTCAGCTTTGCTATCCAATCACAGAGCCGTCTCATATGGGCAGAGAGCCATCAGTGTGTTGTTCAGCATGTTGCACATATTATGTGATGAAATGCCTGTTATAATGTCTGGTGTACCGTGGAAATGCTGATTGAGGTTGGAAACATTATGGGCACATTTTCAGCGTGAAATGCAGTAGTGGCTGCTTGCCACTTAATAGCTCTTACTCACAAAAGAGTGCTGAGTTTTAAAAAAACAACAACCCACTCTGCTGGGTCAGAACACATGCTGGGTTGTTCTGATCCAAGTTAACACATTGCTGCTTTTACAGCTGTATTAATATAACCTCAGTATTAAATTGTAGCATATTGTCACTGTGACACTTTATTTTTGTATTTCAAACCCAATAACAGTAACAGTACACAACACAAGGGGCCAACACACAACACAAGGGGCCACAGGAAATGTCTGGATTTATTAAACAAAACTATTTAGGGCAGGGATCTTCAACAGGGGTTCGGGGCCCCTAGGGGGTCCTCAGAGTCAATGTAAGGGGGCCTCCAAATTATTGTAACTTTTTTAAGTTTTTTTCAAAAAGTAAAAAGCCTTAACATTAATCCAACATAATATTAGCAAATATAAATCCCCATTGCTTACTTAACCCCTATACCCCTGCACGACCACTCCGCTCCCTGGGTACCAACCGTTTAGAAATTCTTAGGGTCAAAAAGATATCGGCAGGCCACCGTGCCTTTTCTTATCGAGCACCGTACCTCTGGAATAACCTTCCGTTGAATGTCAGAGAAGCAAGCTCTGTCACCACTTTTAAATCAAAATTCTAAATATTTCTTTTTTCCAAACATTACAGACCATCATTATGACTTCCTCTATCTTTTATTTTTACCCTTGTACCACTTTTTACTTCACTTTTATGTACATATATACCCGCAATGATTTAAAAAAAAAAATTGTATCCTAACTTTTACTGAATTCCCTATTGTACAGTGTTTTGAGACCATGTCTTATGGTGATATTGCACTTGAAATAAAATTGAATTGAATTGAATTACTGGCCTATGGTAGTCTCTAAGGTAGCCATCCACAGATGCAGTTCATGCTAAGGATTCACTGTGCCACATACATTAAAACATGATTTATAAAATCATGCCAACAATTATTAGGCTATTTTAAAAGCTTAGTATTCTATGCACAAAGGTATAAAGGCGTTAGGCCACCCTACACATTATTGTAGACCCAGTTTAAAATGCAACATAATTTTATAAAATATATGTAGTATGGGGTCCCTGCTCAATCTCTTTCAGTTAAGGGGTCCTTGGCTTAAAAAAACATTGAAGACCCCTGATTTAGAGCATGCAACCAAAGCCAACATCAAAGAGACACTTTCAATGGCATGCAATGGATAATTGTTGTCTTCTCTGACACAGAATGTACGATGCTTTATAAGAAGAGGACACAGCATTCGAGGCAGAGCCCCGTTCATTCCTATGACAGTTGCTCAGTGGCGCATGGAGCCATCATGGAGCCAGAAATGACCCAGATGATCGGCGCTGCTTCCTCACTGAGTGGCCCATAGAGCAGGTGCCCTGGAGACCTCCACCGGCCGAGCCAGCTACTTCTGGTTTAGTGCTCCGCTAACTTGAATGGGGATTAAATGATTTAATCCTGCAGCTCTTCTAGACTTTCCAAATATTTAAAGGACCGAATGGATCAACTTCTGATAGTGAAATAAGTCATTTGGTGGGGGTTGTGGCGCTCAAACAAAATACATTCACTTTTTGAACAGGTGTTTCACCATGTAAGTCTGTGGGAAAAAGGCTTTTTGGGTCCCGGGGATTTGGAATTCCACTGTTTGGCCGCTATGTTCAATTTGTTTTAAACCCCAGCCCGCACACTGGTTAGTAGTAGTGAAAAGCAGCTGCCAACAACAACAACAACAACATGTGGTGTTTAACAGAGCAGTCTATTAAAGGGAATGCATGTAGCTAAAGCCTCCATGTCCTCATTGGTTAGAGGTGATGAGCTCCATTTCTGCTTTACTCATACACTCTCTATGCTTCTCTGTTACTCTCACCTTATCCTCATGAAATCTCACTAAACCTTTCTTAATCTTGTTCTCCGCTTTATTCTGCATAGGAATTCTTTCTGTCACATAGTCTCTCTGATCACTCTCTACAGCGCCCTCTTCCTTTTCTTTTCTGTTACGAACGATGAATACAGATGTAGATTGTGCACTTCCTTTTCCATGTACCATATCCAATTCAGAGGGCTCTATTTGATATATTCAGGCAAAAGCCAGACTGGATAAAAAAATTGCCACACATACACATAGCCCAAAACACGCCTACTGAAAAAGTCACAGTTTCAAAACCACTAAAATGTTCCGTCATACCGTTCTTGCGGTATGAGCTGTTTTTGTATAAGTCGTCAAGGACAGAAAGTGCAGTTTAGAAATCCCTCTCCCTGCCAGTGTGCAGTGTGTTCAAAAATAAAGTACATTGTTTTCAGTGGAAAAAAGTACTTCTTTACACAGACATTTTAAAATAATACATTTTAAAGATGTAATTGTAATACCATAATAACACGAAATTGTGATATTTTTGCTGAAGGTTATCACACCGTCAGAATCTCATACCGGCCCATGTCTAACTGTAACCTGATTAGTTTTGTGAGATTGATGTTACAATTGCTACTCGTTGCATGCTCAGTGCTAATTAGCGAATGTCAAACTAAGATTATTTTGCCGACCAAGAACGTTTTGGTCATCCTGCAACATCAGGTGGGGAAATTGAATTCAATGACTAACATCAGGTCATACTGCACTAAAGTAAAATCACAACACATTCTCACTTCCATCGCGTCAGAAAGCGACGCTTGGTCAGGTGCCTTTGGCGTTTGTTATTGACGCAAAAAGTCTCCTTCAGCGCTATAGTTAGACACGCTTGTTCGGGACTCTTGACGTCACTTTTTGATGCTCTGGGTCGGGACTATTGAATATAATGTCTGGCTTTGTTCAGAAAACACATTATGTTTGTCATACTGCCCATTGCTGCAGCTCCTCTGCCTGAAACACTCTTGAGCTCTTGGCCCGCCTTCCTGGAAAGTCCAGTCTGCTGTGATTGGTCAGCTGGCCCACTCTGTTGTGATTGGCCAACCACATTCAGAACAAGCCACTGGGCGGGCTGTGCTTGCTCAGGCAGCACCAACTGGGCAGCACATATGAAAACCTGGACTGGCTTTCTCAATCAGTGACATTGATTGAGGAATATCAAACAGGAATGTGGGCGAGGTGTTGTCAGGCAGCTGAGAAAAAGTGCTGTCTGTGGGAGAGAAAGCTCCACTCGGAGTGAAATGTGTTTTTTGTACTTCATACATCTATTACACACACAAACAACTATATAACATACTAAAAGATGGGAAAATAATAATAATAGGGTCTCTTTAAGATTCATCAGGTAACTGAAGCTCTCTGAAAGCTGAAAAGTTCTGTGCATTACACATACACAACCTGCTAATGAATTATCTATGACAGATACAGATTCTTTAGTCTTGTCATAGACCGTACAGCTGTTCTCATTTAACCAGCAATTATCCATTTGCCATTTGATCAGCACTGCACTCCATCAGACAGGCCACCTCTCCGCTGACACACAGGAGTGACCTCTGTTATACGTGCCTGGGACTTAACTTCGGCCTACTAATGAATGCAAATGTGTCAGCCTATTAGCAAAAAGCCATTTACAGTGCATCGTCCCTGTGCAAACACACTCACTCTCTGCATTGTTTGCTCTCGTTCTGGATACCTAATGAAGAAGAGCTCAATTATACCTCTAGCATCTTCTCTCTCTCCCTCTCGCTCTCTCCTTATATGCAAGATTGATCTCCTCTGCACCACTTTATAACCATCACTACTTAATTAAACTTTAGTTAATACTGTTGTTGTTCTTAATGTTAACAAACAATGGAGTAAATAAGTAAATGGCAATTCTATAAAGCTTTGTCCGGCCATTCCATTGATTTCCTACGTGGGGGAGGGTGGTGGTGCCCAACTAGTCGCTGCGCTACCCCTGGCGTTGCACACCGCTCGGATTTGCCGCTTTGCGCTAAAGTTAAAATTATTTCAACTTTGACCTAGTTGCCGCTGACCTTTCGAAAGCGCAACCAATGAGATAACAGCGTGTCGTTACCTAGCAATGGGAAATAGCTTCCCTGCCTACCATTGATGATGTTTACCTGCGCTGCTCTCTGAGCTCTGCTCTATATATATATATATATATATATATCATTTGTTAATGATTACTAATTAACTAACTAACTGACTGATTACTGATTTGTAAACCTTTAAGAAATCCTTTGCAAACCATCAATAAACATTATTTGGAGGGATGATTGTAAATACGTGTTGATGGTTAATAAAGCATTTATAAACTTTGACTTTAGATTTAGCGTTCATCAGTGCACAAATAATCAAACAGGGCAATTAATGCTTTATTAATCATTAACTAATTATTATAAGCATTAGTTGCAACTTTATACTAGCCATACAGATATTGTTAATAGATGGTTTACAAAACAATTATTTTTTATTATTATTATTATTATTATTATTATTATTATTACTTTTTCTATACTCATTCTCTTCACCTGCCAATGCCCGACTTCCCCTCCACTCTCCTAACATTGCGGTTCCTCACTCCTGATGTCAATCTCATAGTCATTTTCATTTCAAAATGAACCCCCTAAAAAAGCTATCAACTCCGTGAGCATCCGATGAGAATGATGTGTCAAAGATAGATACCCTCTTGGCCTGTAATCAGTTGGCGGAGAGGGAACGAGATGGAAAATGCCTGCGCTCTCTCCCTCTTTCTCTCTCCTTCCTCTCCGTTGTTGTCACTCAGATCAGGCTGAAGGAGGCAGTGATAGATTGAGGTTGTCATTCCCTAAGAGGAGCCCTGGCTTTGCATATTACCCCTTTTTCTCCATCACTTTAATGAAAACACCGGAGAGATACCTGGGCTGCAATGGATATCTACACCCCAGAGCGCTGTGATATCTTTATCCATCACGCAGCCTCCTTCTCACTTGGTCATAAATGTGTCTCATGTGGCTGCACATAGCACCGCATCCCAGGCCACTCCCTGCACATATGGTAGAAATATGCTAAGTGAAATCCCATTGTCCTTCCAGGGAATGCACCGTAGGCTTGGAGTGAGATCTGCAGTTAGTGATATATTGCTGGGATACCAGAGGAAGCTAGCCTGGGCTGTTTATGGTCAAGGGCATTGGTATACAATATGGATGGAATGACATGATCAAAAGTTACCACCTGCAAATTAGCTTTAAAGAGCAGCCACTTCAAGTTCAAGGTTGGCAACTGCTGCGCTTTTGGTAAAGGGCATCACTTCCTGCAGCACTTGCACAAACTTTAAAGTGATTGTGGACAAAAATAAGCTTTTAAATTTGATCGCTAATGAGGAAATTAGCCGCCGGGTAAATATTAATTTGTTGTTGGTCAACTGTTAATGAACATAAGGCTGCAGGGAATTCTGTTTTCCATGGCAAATGACATTGGTATAGCAGATCAGAAGTGTAGACGGCTACCTCTGGATAGCAATTAGTGTTTAATTCAGCCTGAAAGGTCCCAACTGTGTGTCCAATCCCAGATTGTGACAGTCACTTAAACCCTGCCTTCGTCTTTTTAAGCCTGAGGGAAAGTCGAGCGTGTCGCTTCCCTCTCCTACCATCTCGTTGTCTCTTCATTTCTCCATCCTCTCAATGAAACTCCAGAGCTTTATAGAGCCAAGGCTGGGACAATGAATGCGTGTCTTTTTACTGTCCTGCTCCTTTATTCTTTAGTGACATACTTCAGACTTGAAACCCATTCCTCACGCTTGTGCGGCCACCATACTCCAGTGCTCATACACTCTGAAAGTCTTTTATTGCATATTCGCCAAGGTCAGCCGTTTGTATAATCTGTAAAGCAGCTTTGTGGTTTTAGATAGCGTTTCATATTTCATTACAAATACCTTATTTCCAAGTGTCATACACTTGTATGTGTGTGGTTAAAAAAAGGGTGAAACTACGGTTTGTATTAACATGGAAGCTGAAGTATATAGCTTAAAGAGGGGGTAGATTATTCTTTTGTTTTTGTGAGGTTTTCATCATTCTGTGGCTTCCCGTAGTGCTCCTTATGCCTAAAAAAAATCTATGTCAGTTTAGGTTGATGCTATCTTAAAATATTAATTGTTACATAGCTTAACCTTGCCATCAGGTGGCCCTTTCAGACAGGGAAGTCAAGCACTTCATTTACATTCAAAGTACAAGTTGATTACTCCAGATTAATTATGAGTTGGTGTTAAAAACACTAGTAGTTGTTAAACATGTATTGACTAGAATTGGCTAATGGTCTGACTATCATTTCTCCTCTATTCCTCCTGCTGTTACTGTCACTCAGCGCTGCACACACACACACACACGCACACGCACACACACACACACACACACACACACACACACACACACACACACACACACACACACACACACACACACACACACACACACACACACACACACACACACACACACACACACACACACACACACACACACACACACACACACACACACGTGGCAGTACCTCAGTCTGTAGCGAGTTGGGTTAGGAACCAGAAAGTCGCTGGTTCAACTCCTGGGCACTGCTAAGGTGCTCTTGAACAAGGCAACGATCTCCCAACTTCTCGGGGTGGTCCTCCAAGGAGCAGCCTCCCCTCATTATTCTTTATCATCTCTCCATTAGTGTAATAGCATGCAACTGTACTAACAGAGTGAAAATTGTGTGAATCGCATCGTGATGAAATCATATATCGAGATATCGTGATATACAATTACGTTGTCTAATTTGTGTGTGTGTGTGAGTGTGTGTGTGTGTGTGTGTGTGTGTGTGTGTGTGTGTGTGTATGTCACATACAACTTCAAGGTCCTGCAACCATTAAGTATGCAACCGTTATAAAAAGCCTGGGATCTCACATGTATACTGAGGTATGGACCATAAACTAGAGCTTTACCTTTCAACAGATGCTAGTTGACTCTCGGTGCATCTCATGTCGCTTAAATTGCTTCCTTGACTCCTCCACTTGCCTCCCTTCCCCTTGTCTTAGTCCCTTCCACCGAGGAGGCATGGGAGAGACGCGAGGAAATCACGGAAGGAACCAAGCAAATGTGTTTTAGAGGGATGAGACGTCTTTTCCTCTGAAGCGTCACTTGAACTCATCAGCTGTTTCGGTGGAGTTAGCAACTCCTTCAGCTGCAGGACTTCCGGGAAGGCTGCTCTCGTGTATCCTCGCCTATAGGTCCTTGTTGCTCGCTCCTCGGGGCAGAAATAAGAGCTTTGAGACGGCCTTCAGGAAGGAAGGACAGAACAACTTCTGGTTCAGCAGAGGACAGAGGAGTCGAGGAGCTATCAAATAAGCAACATGAGAAACACCTCTTGTCACCACTCCAAGGTGAACTCCAGCACTGCTTACATTTTGAGAAAAACATTCTTGTTTATAACAATGTGTTCTAGTCTACAGCCTTCAGCAGGGGTCATCAAAGAAACACTTTGAAAGTCCATTTCAAAAAAAGAAAGTGTTTGAGATGATGACCCTGGTAAAGGTCACTGGCCAGAAATGTGTCAGTTTTAACAATTATGTGTTGTTCTCAGTACTTTTAAGTGTTGCTGCAGTTTTCACCTTCAAGATTGCTTGTAAATCAATTTCACCTGAACAAGTCTGTGGACCCACTGTTATAGTGCCACAACCCACCTTTGGATCCAAAAGCAGACTGCATCAGACCGAGTGGATATAGAGCTGTGTTTATTTGTTTTGTGATGATATATTGTTGTGGTTATTCTGTAGAGCAGCACTGCATTATTCACACCCTCGGCAGATGCCCTTGTCCTAGATCGACCTCTGCCTGCCTTTTCGGTCCCATAGGCTGCAACGCAGAACATACAAATCTGCTTACAGTGTAGATTACAGAATACAAACTATGTCAGACCCACACTATAGAACACAATGAGGAACTATATCTGGTAAATATCACTGAGCATGATGATCACACATGCAAGCTTGCATAGAAACTTGAACAAATACAAAGATTTAAATGAGTAAACACAGATACAGATACAGACACTCTCACACACACACACACACACACACACATTCAGACTGTAAATATATGCATGCACAGACCAGCATATCAACAATGACTTGTGGGGTCAAAAGGAGAGTGGATAAAATGACAGGATAAATTAAGATAAATTAAATTTGATATATCCCATGGGAACACCCTTGGGATCCACCAGGAGGAGCTGGGAAATGTTGCTGGGGAGTGGGACGTCTAGGTTACCTAGCTTAGTCAGCTGCCACCGCAACCCAGTCCCAGATAAGTGCCAACAATGGATGGATGGATGGATAGTATCAGTCAATAATGGTATAATATTGTGCACTTTCTATCCCCTGCATTGTTCATTTCCATACCGCCCACCACCACCAGCACCACAGGGCAAAGGTACGCAAACAGAGAGGAACAGAAGCAGGTCTGAATTGACGCTGGCAGTCAAAACAAATGAGCGGGATAAATGGAGCAGCTGTTTTCTATTTCGCTAAATACCCCTTTTCATATAGGCGGTAAAAAAATAATAAAGCGGCGCAATTAGTGAAGCACTCACTTTAAAAAAAAAACAACTCTTTCTATCTTTCTCTCTACGTCTCACTGGGCTAATTATAAGCGATCTGTAAAGAGAGACAGAGAGAAAAACAGATTGAGAACCTGTAAAGGGAGGTCAGACGAGGTCGCTCCATCTGCAAGTGAAAGTAGTTGTTGTGAGGGAAGAGGCTGAGCAGCCACCCGGAGAGTGACCAACGGCTGCTGAACAAGGGAGGAATATGAAGAAAAAAAATAAATAAATAACAAAACCAGAGGTCATTTGGATTCAGATAATCATTCTAACTGTCAATGGCTAATTTTGCGCTAACCCTTCAAGCCCTTTCTACTCCCTACATTAACGGGCGGTATTGTGAAGCAACCTGCTTTTAATGTGTTTAACAATGCATTAAATGACGTTATTAAGTGACTGAATTAGACAGGGAAGCTTTTCCACCACCGTGTCAAACACAAAGCCAGGCCCGACGGGTAGGAAAAGGCGTACATAAAGAGGAGCAAACTAAAAAGTGTCACACAGTGATGTATCCAAACCTACTGTAGCCTACTGAACCCCTGCCTTATTTATAGGGCTGGTTTACAACAACTTTGGAAGGTTTGTTATATATCGTGTGGCATGCTGTTTAGGAAATTATTATTATATACAGTATTTGAAGTTGGAATATATGGAATGAAAGTCTGAATATATTGAATGAAAGTCTGAATATATGGAATGAAAGTATATGGAATGATTTAAAATGAAAGTCTGAATGAAAGTCAGAATATATTGATTAATTAATTTAAGTTTCATTCAATATATTCAAACTTGTATTTAATATGTTCAGACTTTCATTCCATATATTCATAATTTCAGTCAATATATTCAGACTTTCATTCAATATATTCAAGGTTCATTCCATATATTCAAACTTCAAATATATATAATAATTTCCTTAAAGGGATACTTCACCGATTTAGCATTAAGCTTTGTATCAGTAGAAACACGGTAGTATGTTCAAATGACCGTGCTTCCCTCCCTCATGTCCCCCTGACGAGAGATCTCTGTATTGTGGGTCTGGAAAAAATCTTCGGAACATTTTTTGCCCAGAGGCAATGGACTACAGCCAGCAGTAGGAGCTACTTCCGCATGTTTTCAACCCGCCCATAGGGGGTTGGACTGTCGTCTTTACCCGAAGCTTGCCGAAGCAAAATGAGTGTCAGCCATCTGAAGGCTTCGCTAACAGGCTCCATCTTTTCAGCAGAAAACTTTTACAACAATTATGTGCATTCAAACTACCGCACATGTGTACCACCGGGATACAGTGGTACAGATCGGAGAATATACCGGACACTTTATTACAGACGGAATACTCGACACACTACGCGAGCTTCGCCTGCTACGGAGACCAGCACCTCAGCTTGCGGTGTCGCCTGATGCCGCTAGCCGGGGAAAGGGACCTCAACAGTGGTGTGCAGGAGTGGAAAGCTAAAAGCTAACGCTAGCCGGCCACCTGTTCCATCAATCCTGCTTGTAAGTGTCCGCTCATTAGACAACAAACTGGACTACATCCAACTTCAATGAAACTCCCAACGCGAGTTCAGAGACTGCTGTGTTTTTGTTGTTGTGGAAACATGGCTGAACTGGACTATCCAGCTACCAGACCGGCTGCTCTGTCACCGGGTAAGACTAGTGGAGGTGGGCTGTGTTAACACGGACTGGTGCTTGTATCCAACTAACTGCTAACTGCTGGTGGAGTTTGTGACTGTTAAATGGCGACCATTCTACATTCCACGCAAATTTACGGCTGTGTTTATACTCTGTGTTTACAGCCCACCAATTGCTAATGCTAGTATGCGTTAGCTGAACTTTACGGAGCCTATAATGTCTGTGCACTTAATGTAGTCTGTTTCATATGTTGCTTTTATATAATGTCGTATTTTGATATTTTAAATGTGTAACACCACTTGAGCCATGGTGAAACGGTGTTTCGTGTATACTCTATGGTTGAAATGACAATAAAACACACTTGAGTTGAGTTGACTGTCTCACTGTCTGTCTGTCTGTCTGTAAACGGTAGGCGTGGCTTGGGAGTGGACTCTAAAGCAGCGAAGCAAGTGCATTCTGGGATTTGGTGTCTTTTATCCACATGAGCCAAAAACACATTTTATGGCTTTCCTCAGCCTAGAAGCCACCAATTTTTTTTAAAAAAAATCACATTTCTACTACATAAGTGAAAATGCTACTTAAGTAAAAGTATGTGAGTATCATCAGAAAAATGTACTTAAAGTATTAAAAGTAAAAGTGCTCAATGCAGAAAAATCCTGCCATTTTAGAAAGTGGAAAGGATCCAAACAGTTGTGTGTTTAATGGTCTAATCATCTCAGCTGGACTTGTAGCCGTTATATTGTTGGCTAGTTTACTTTAGAATAAAAGATCAGATTTGATCAACTACATGTGTTTTGTGTGGAGGAACCTTAATGTGTAAAGTAACTAGTAACTAAAGCTGTCAGATGAATGTAGTGGAGTAAAAAGTACAATATTTCTCTCTGAAATGTTGCGGAGTAGAAGTAGAAAGTGGCATGAAAAGAAAAGACAACAATAAAAAAGCTAAGTTAGTGGCCGGTTTGGCTCAGTGGGTAGAGCAGGCGCACATATACTTGGAGGTTTATGCCTTGAGGCAAAGGTCCCGGGTTCGAATCCAACCTGTGATGATTTCCTGCATGTCTTCCCCACCTCTTTCTGTCCCCTTTCTCAACTAGCTGTCCTGTCAAATAAAGGTGGAAAACCACAAAAAATCATCTTAAAAAGATAAGTAATATGTACAATACAGTAATACATTTTAAATTGTGCAAAACCTAGTCTATATCCACAACGTTCAACTTCAGGGATTGCTCCGTTGCAAAGTACAAGTACCTCAACATTTGGACTAAGTACAGTACTGGAGTAAATGTACTTAGTCATAATGCACCGCTTGTGTGTATCACATTGCTTTTTAACTTCAGTGGTGCCACTTGTGCTTCATATTTCTGTCTCTTTGAACATTGTACATGAGTTGCTTAAAAAAAATTATTTAATTTCCTCTCAGTTCATAATGAAAACACATGTTGAGGACAAAAAGTTTTTAAAGTGGGTTCATGTGTTTCACACCATTTCATAAAACATAGTATATTACATTACAGGCTGTCTGTAAACTCTAGATGTAGGGAAATAAATGAGAAGGTGGTAAACTGCATGTGAAACATAGTTTAGTGTAAGAGTTGTCTGTATGCAATTTAAAGGAGTAATGGAGGTGAATGAGGCAAATCCACAGAGCTTTGGCTGTGGCCACCAAACAGTGTTGATGTGGGTGCTACATCATTACAGTATATGATTACAGCAAGGCTAAGGGAGGTGTTTTGGCTAACGTAGATGCCAATGTGACTTATTGCTGGTAAAAATTTTCTGCATGAATGAAGTTTCTAAATCCTACCAATTTGGGGTGCCATCACTTCGATGCAGTACCGTTTCTGGAGCTGCACTGTTGAACTTGCACTTTGCCAGCGTTGCCTGAGCCATTGCTGACTAGCCAACCCTAGCTGGAACAGATTATGCACACAGGCCTCAGAGCAGGAAGCGGCTCCACGTCAAGACCCTCAAACTCTGTGCAAGGCTCGGAGCTGGCAGTGTCTGTTTGAAAAACAAACCCAACCCTGTTTGACCCTCCAACTCCCTGGTGTGCAACTTCTTACCTCATTTCTGACACCTCGGTGGGTCCGCCCTCCTCAGACATAGAGAAGAATGCTCACATAGCGGATAACACTCGCGCAAGGGTCATCCAACCTTTTTTTAAGTCTACCCTGTGATAGTGAGCTGTAGTGAAATGACTTCCCCTTGTTTGTTATCTTACAGAAAGGATGAAAAAGATATTTGGCACACACAGGGATGTGTATGTGAGCTCTGCTCTGAATAGTATCTCTTTTTTTTCTCTCTCTACAGTCCGGGCAGAGGTAGCTCACGCCCAGCTGGAATAATAAGAGCCTGGATGGCACTTCCTCCATAAACAGCAGTGGGGAGAGGTTAGTACGGGGGGTCAGCAAGCCTCACTAGTAGGCCTGCCTGGGACATGAGATGAGCTCCCCTCACAAACAAAAGGTGGAAGGAGCGACAAGGACAGGAGGTCTGTTGGCACCACTTGAAACACACTCCTCACTCAGTGTGTCACTCACTGTCAAAAAAACGCCCCTTACTTATGCTGAGCTAGGGAGGCCAACCTGTGTATCTGTGTGTGTGTGTGTGTGTGTGTGTGTGTGTGTGTGTGTGTGTGTGTGTGTGTGTGTTTCAAGACGTGTCAGTGTATTTATAGAGCACCTTAACAAGTAATGACCCATCAGGATCAGCACCGGCCACTTTATAGAATCCACTCCGGAACTCTTCCTTTTATATTTGCCTAGTCTCGCATTGCCAGTCCTTCATCCACAGCGCTGCTGCGGAGGGTCTGTCTAGTCCACACAGCATTCTGGAATGGGAGAAAAACGTGCTCTGGTTTATTGGCATTTCTTTAAAGGAACACGGCGACTTATAGGGACTTTAGCTTATTCACCGTATCCCCCAGAGGTAGATAAGTCCATACATACCCTTCTCATCTCCATGCGTGTTGGAGCTCTGTCCGACGGCTCCACTGGTAGCTTAGCCTAGCACAGATCCTGGAGGTAATCGGTTCCATCTAGCCTACTGCTCCGAATAAGTGACAAAATAACGCCAAAATGTTCCTATTTACATGTTGTGATTTGTTTAGTCACAGCGTGTACAAATAACAAGGTCACATGAGACCCAGCCATCTTCTAACCGTATATAAACTGGGAACTATATTCTCAGAAAGGTGAAGCATTGCTACTCTGCTCGGGGCTTCTCAGGTGCTGCAAACATATCACTCCGCCCAAGTAGCAGAAGTAGCACTGCTTCGCCTAGTTGGAGCCGATTACCTTCAGGACCTGTGCTGGACTTATCTAACTCTGGGGGATACGGTGAATAAGACAAAGTCCCAATAAGTCAGCGTGTTTCTTTAAACCAATCACATTCGTCGTCACATTCATACGTATATTACTTCTCTTTCTTTATCTTATTTGTACATATTACTTAACTTTTCATTTTTTATTATACTTGTTGTAAGTGTCCTTATTGCACCGTAGGTCGGAGAGAAACGTACTAACAATTGCTCTGGCACAGATGCAGAATTGACAATAAAGTTGACTTGACTTGATGACCAAAGCGCTTCACAGACTTATTTAAAATACAGTTAAATCAGTAGGCAAATAACTTACAGACGTAAACAATAGGTAAATTAATAATTGAGGGCCACAGGTAAACAGACGGGTGTTAAGATGGGATTTAAAACTGGACATAGATGGGATGGGTTGTTCCACTGTCTGGAAGCAGCAATGGAAAAAGCTTAGTCACGGGGCGCCCTGGTGGCTCACCTGGTAGAGCGTGCTCCCTCATGTGCCGGGGCTCAGTCCTTGCCACAGTAGGTGCAGGTTCGTGGCCCTTTGCTACATGTCTTCCCCCTTCTCTCTCCCTCATTTTAGATTTATTTATTGTATTAGGACAATGCACATTAACATTTCTGTAAATGTGCCAGTGTTAGCCAGACAGCTAATTTTCAACTGTAGTCCTATAGTAACCTATCATGCACGTCTTTATAGTGGGAGAAAACCTACAGCTGTCTACAGCTATCCTATCTTTATTAAAGGCAAAAATGCCCCTCCCCCCCAAAAAGTAAAAGCTTGGTCAACTTTGGACTAGATTGTTAAAAATGATTTGTTTCGATGATTTAGTAACAATAATCAACCACTGAAGCCATTTTATTTAGATAAAATGACAAGCTTTTCTGTACTTCATATCATTATGTTTAAACACTTGGAAAAAAACAGGTATTTTAAGAATACTTCTTGATTTGTCAAGAAAATAATCGACAGACTAGTTGATAATGAAAATAATCATTAATCAGTTTCAGCCCTACTTTGGACTTTGACTGGGAATGTGGAAAGGTAAAGAGTAAGTAATTTAGTAACCAGTGAAGAGAGAGATCCTTCTCTCTCCCTGGTACCAGTGAGGAATCTTGCTTCTGCATTCTGAAGTAGGTGCAGGTGAGCTAGGGATGACTGACTGACTTCCACATGAAGAGAGTATCAGTATTCATGATGTGAAAGTTTAAAGTAAAGTAAGTTAAAGTAAAACTGGACATAGATGGGATGGGTTGTTCCACTGTCTGGAAGAAAGTTTTGCTATCAACCTAATGTGGAAAAAGCTACTACCAGGGACTGGCGAGTTAATTAGCCTGTCAAAAATGACATCCAGACATCTTGCATATGTATGGAAAATTTGAAGGCAGATGCCTTGGAATATTGGCTACACCACTAATGGAATTTGGGGGACTGATGATAAGGACCGCTGTCTAAGTCTCAATTAGCTGGGGAACAGTTTTGGCCATTCAGCATATGACACCTTCAAGAAAACTTAGAAGAGACTGAATATTATCCGCTTCACCCGGTTTTAAGGAGAAATATAGCTGAATGTCATCAGCGTAGCAATGGCAAAGGATGTTGTGTTTTCCAAAAACAGAGCCTATTGGAAGCATATATAATGCTAATATAAAAAGACCTAAGACGGAACCTTGGGTTACACCTCAAGAGATTACCTTACCTTAAACACTGATCACACATTTTACATGATCCAACAGTATGCAATGGTCGACCGTATCACATCATCAACTTTAAGGTGTGTTTGGACAGAAAGCCAAGCTAGTTTTCTCCTTGCATCATTTGCACAATTTTTTTTGGTTATTTTCCTCAAACAGCCAATACACTGTACTAGCAGTACAGACATTAGCTGCAAAATAGCTAGCAATAGAAGCAATGACCATGTGTGTGTGTGTGTGTGTGTGTGTGTGTGTGTGTTTTGTTTATCTTCCCCTTTGTCTTTTCATATCTGTATCTGTTTCTACAGAAACTTTCCACTTGCAAAGATGAGTCTTTGCGTCGCTTCACGGCGCACTAGGCATACTTGCGTCTCCTTGTGTCTTTCCATTGACTTTGAATGCAATCATACTACCTCTAAAATTCACTTTGCGTTCTGTTTGAACACAGTTAGCAGAACTGGCCCAGTAATGTAGTGCATCCTGAACCCTGGCTGCAATTTGTCCACAACGGTGTTAGAGAAGGCAACTTTTTTGAGATTGACAGAAAGTTATTGAATGCAGTTTTTTCAGAAGACAGAGATGTGCACAGGATTCATGAATGGACAAAAAATGTTTGCATGCCTGTCTATGAGAGACAGTAAGAACACAGGGTAAAAGAAATAGGAAATGACAGATAGCACATATGCTAATTGATTTCAGGTGCAGCTTGCGACAGCAGTCAGACCACCCACGCCTTACTTCAGCATACAAACCAAATTAAAACACTTATAGGGGCCGCTGCATTCTCATAAAACCCAAACCACAAATTTCCCAACTGTCTCCATCTTTATCACCTACTGTAGACACAGACATCCCCCGTGTTGCTGGTTTTCATTAACTCAATATCCCGCCAAGCCCCTGTTTGACCCCCTGGGAAACCCCCTATGGTACTGTATGATGTCAGGCTCAGCTGGAATGGGATCACCTGTGGCAGACAGTCAAATGCCAGCCACTGTAATATGAAATCTGATGAATGTCTAAGGCACAGCCCCACACTTTTTAAGCGGGGGTTTCGTTCTTTCCCAATCATACCATAGTAGAGTTATTGTTTTCCAATCAATTTGGGATATCAGTGTTCAAAAGAGAAGGGTTTGCGCTTGTCGACCCAAAGAAACCCAACAGTTTTATCTGACATTTTGTGTGGAAACTAATATATTCCTGTGAAACACTACACTTTTCAGCTTATTACGACTCTGTTGATAAGAAATAGAATTGCACCAGTTGCTATACAACGAGTTGAGCCTGTAATACTTTATCACCAACCGAGGATGCAAAAGAATCTTAATTGTGCTTTTCGTTTGGACAAATTTGTCTTTGGCTCCTGCCTTTTTCGAGAAGCAAAAGTAATTATCTCTCACACTCAGGCTTAATTTCACTTTGGAAAATTAGGCAGCTCTGTGATGAAGTTGCACCATTAAATGTTTTTGCAGGAGTGGTGGCTGCACAAAGTAAGGCACATTGATATGCAAACTGATATGCTCTCTACTGAATTTTACTGGGTATCGTCCTAATCTCTCTGCAGGCATTAGGCTTTTTGATGTTGTCGGTTGGACTCGGTGAATGGATTTGCCTTGTCTATGAGGTCACCCACAGCTTTGTTGAAGTTACCTGTGTCTTGAGATAAATTCTGTAATGAATTGACAATAAATAAAATTGAATTGAAATTAAATTCGACAATTCCAGTTAAACATCCGCTCTCCCCTTTATACTCTGATTATGACAAACACACAGTCCCTATGTTTTTATACTGATATTATCTGAGAAAATGGTCATAAAGTCACAGATATGAACAGATATGAATGAATTCACAGTATGTTGCAATATGATAATAAAAAAAAACATTACAATACAGATGACAGAGAAATGTAAGTTAGAGAATAAGAAAAGCACCATAAAGAAAGTTAAGCTCCCTTTGAAGTCAATAATTCCCAGCAGATAGGTTGTAAGTCTTTGTAGGGATGTTATGGGAATAATATACAGGGTTTGAAGTGTTACGTGAGCCTGAGCTCCAGAATCTATTTTAGTGATTCACTACTTGTTGACAGTCATACTGCTTGTAATGTTTTCCTGCTGAATAACACGTCTCCTGCTGCTTTTATGACACAGACTAAGCTTGTTGTTGTGTTTTATGCAGAAATGGAACCGGTTAAACGTGCCACTTAAGACATTTTTAGGAAGATGATGATAAGATGATATGCAAGTTTATCCTCCTATTTGGGTTCAGGAACTTGGCTAGATGGATCTCAATAGCAAACTGAAATCTTACAGATTTTAAAGCTGCACTAATCTTTTCTTTTTTTATATATGTACATGGATGTGGACAAATGACTGAATGAATAATATGAAAGGTCACACTCGGAGTGATGTGCCCACCCAGAATTATCACCCATGCCAATAGTTCTCCTCAGCTCTATGGAGTATGTCAGTGTTTTTTCAGTTCATTGACTTGCTTATACGGGGACTTGTTTACATCAGCATGCTGTTCAGGGGCGATTCCAGGATTTTTTAAGTGGGGTGGCACAGTGGGGGGACCAATAATCAGTCAGGGGGGGGAACTTTTTCATCAGAATACAGCATGGAAAATATGAAATCTAGGAAACATTGGAGGATAGAACAACACAATGGAATTCTGCTAAATAAAACGGGGGGGGCAATCATATTTCCGGCGGGGGGGTGGGGCAATGCCATGCCGTGCCCCCCTTCGAGCCCCGCCCCTCATGCTGTGCTCATCAAAAAAAAGCTGTTCATTATCTGCCAAAATGGCAGACTTTCTTCACTAGCTAGTTGCTATGTGTGCAGACAGACATATTTATCTAACTAGTGAAGAAAATCATTTAGCAGCTAAAGGGGAGTTTTCTGGGGGACAAAAACAGAGCTACTGTAAAAGGAGAGTAAATATTAGACTCTCTGGAGGTGTCAACAGACAACTATAACATCCAGTATACTGTATGGAACGTGTCTAATGTGATTTGCAGTGGAGTTCTTTTACAGAGGGGCAAAGATACAGCAAGGAAATATGGCAGCTGTAGAAAAAGAGCTATGTAAAAATGTGATAATGAAACTGTGAGCACCAGTAGCCAAAGTAGGGGGTAGAGGAATATTATTCAGCTCATTATTTTCAATAAGGGTTAAGGGTTTTTCTACATCCATGCAACGCTACCTCTAATGCTCTTTTTTTTTTTTACATTGCAGCCAATCAGCTTTCGGGTAATTGGTGTGAGTCTCTTTGGGATTGTATCACAGACATTAAACAGATTTTATTCTTCAGCTACAGGGAAGTGCAAGTTTAGCAATACTTGGCTTGAAAAAAACTGAATTTAGGGCTCAGTTGATGTTAAATGTTACATGTTATTTATAATGGTCTTAAAAAGGTCTTAAATTTGACTTGCCTGCAGAAACTCTGAAACTACAGTTACAATGGGGCGACTCGGTTGGAAAGTTAAGTTAAGTTAAATAAGTTTAGTCATATTTTCAAAATCTCCAGTTAGATTTAAGCTATGACTTAAGTACGGCCCTATGGAATATGTCTTAGCGCTTTTTTAAATTCTCAATTTTGCGATTCCGTCCATGATTCTGTTGTCACAGAAACTATAGATCAATGCTGCCATCAGTCTGTGACTCCAGGCCCTCGTTGTAAAAAAAAAAAGACACTTGCCACCAGGCTAAACAACTTTTCTGGGGGAAACCGTGCACCCCCTCTCCAATATCGTATATCTGGGTAAGACTTACAACAGGCTTGACATCCCTTGAACTCATGAAAATTATTCATGACTCTGAAACCAGCCTGCACTCCTTAAGCTTGACAATAAAGAAGAGAATTTTGGCCTGACAGTGCGGTTTTATGACTGCAACTACATCTACCATAATTACTTATATTACATGAATTAGTTATTATTAAAAACCCTGACCGATGAAGTACTGGAGCTTTATTAACAACTTTATCTTAATACAGATCCATACTTATATTCATGAAACAGAACATTGCTTCTTAATACATTATTGTTTGTATTCTATACATCTTTTTCCTCATGGAATCCTATTAGTATTGGTATTTGGTATTTATCTCCAATTTATGGGCAATGTGAGGATCTGCTACTTAGAAACATCTATTTAAATCCAGTTCACTGTGTGGTTTTGGTCCAGTAGCCCCTGCAGCCATCCGGTGGCGAGCATGACCCCTGGCACCTGGTTTACCTGCCGGTGCCTGATGCCCCTTTCACCTGTGACCTTTGACCCCGACCCGGAGGCTTGGCAGACATCAGCTGTCACACAGCCAGTCCGAATGAGAGATAGCGCGAGCCAATGTGCAGTCCCGTGTAGCATTCGTGCAGCGTTTTTCAGTGCAGATGTTTGTCATAAATATTCATAAAGCTGCCTAATGGCAATCATTACTCCAGTTCAGTTTCTTTGCCTTGGCAACCCCCCCTCCCCAGTAAAGCCCGCTGCCAAAACTGGCTCTTGAACTCTGCACTCTAGTGGCCGGCTTTGATTGATTGGGACTGTCATCGCAGGAATCCTCCGGTCGCGCTCGCTCGCACAGCCGGCCAGACAAACGCGCGACAAGCACAAACACAGAGGTATTACACCGCCGCACGGAGTCATGAATAGTCATTCAATTCACTAATGTGATCAGCCATCAATCTCACAGTCCCCGCTCGCTCTGTGTGTGTGTGGGTGTGTGTCTGTGAAAGCATTTCCTCCGAGGTGTTCTGACACGTTTTGCATGCTTGTATACAGAGAGGGGAACAGTCTTCTTTGCATCCTGTTGAAAGCACTTCATTTATATTTGACAGGCACCCACTTTTCTTCCCCATAATCCTGTGTGAAAAGTTTTAAACCAAACAGGATTTAATCCCAGGTGAGCGTGGGAGGAAAAAAGTTTGCGTATGCGGGAGCCAGAAGGAAGAACATGGAAAAAGACAGGGATTTTAGAAAGCATTTAAGAGAAAGCGGGATGTTGACTAAGCGCTTTAAGGTATTCTGAAAGTGGATAAGGGTGAGTGGAGCCCAATGGCCTCCCCTACCAGTCTAACTGTAAGTGCTTTAATGGTAGCCAATAAAAGCGCAAGGGGTGAGTGGCAGGGGGCTGGCTGCAGAGCTGCCTTCTCCACTTCTCTCTACCTCTTTTTCCTCTCTCATGTTCTGTGGCCCCGGGGCTGCTGCCTGTGACAGCAGCCTCCGCTCAGAGTGAGGCCTCCATAAATCTGGTGGGATTAAAGAAACCCCAGCTATGGGTCCCCTCCAAATTAAACAGGGGCAGAAAGCCACTTAATAATCCAACGGAGAGAGAGAGAAAGGAGGAAGGCGGCAAAAATAGGGGGTACAATTTTTTTTGACTTTGGCACGCTTAGGCAGTTAACATAAATAAACACATCTTCATAAACAAACACTCATATAAATCTTTCTGATTAAAAGTACAGATTGACATTCACAGATAAATGTCAGCTATTTAAGGGAGCGTGTCTATGTTCCCTGGGTCCTATGTTCCCCTCTTTGTATGAGACTGGGGAACATAGGACCCTTTTTCAAAAAAAGGGTCCTATGTTCCCCGGTCTGTTACTTTTTCCACCATTACTGCCAAATTCCATGGCAAATAGGCCTATGTAGGCCTACGGGCTGTTTGACGTGCATATGCAAATAACATATGCAAATAACAAATACAATAACTTCATAACCCTAACCCTTTTTTCTAAAAACCGGGGAACATAGGACCCGGGGAACATAGGGACGACCCCCTATTGAACATGAGATCTCCATTTGCTTTCCGAGTTTACCTAGATGTGTCATTTTCCTATAACTCCTCCAAAAAAATATCAGGCTTTTGTTAGCTTTTATCTTAAAAAATAAAAAATGTGGAGCTGCATTTTCTGTGGCACTGCGAGACACATGTCATGTTTGTGTATGTTTATATTCAGGGAACTTCATTTCCCCTCATCTTTTTTCAGCAGGCTTTCTCCTGGGACACAACAGTCAACAGAAAATGTTGTCTGTCTTTAAAGGCCTCGGCATGTTCGTGTTTTCATTCTTGAGTAAGTGTAAATTAGATCCTTTAAATATTAGGATTTACATGCAGTCGCTGCTTTCTCTTCTCCTTCAGTTGATGGTTGATGGAACGCATCTGGAGCGGCTGCCGCTCCTTCGTGAACTCTCACTCCTACAAACCTACCCTGCTTGATTAAGTTTATATTGAACATGTCAAAAGTAAAAATGAATGATAAATAGCAACTTGTACATTTCAGTACAAGCAAGAAAACCAACAAAACAAAACCTTCAGCAAACACATCTTTCACAATTCTGGTAAATGATTCTAGTTCAAAAAAATGTTCTGGTCCTACCCCCTTTTTCTACTTTTCTACTTTAGTTATATACAAACAATTTAATTTGTCACTTATTTATACATGTATACTTCAACACATTCTCATGAACGGGTCCATATGATATCGTATGAAAATGTTCGCACACCAAAACGTATGATATCCTACGAAATAAGGAGACCGCCGGCTGGTCACGTGACGCCGACTGGCTACGAGTTCCATGATGCCGAGCGGCAGTTGCTAGTTGTTTAAGCCGCTACAGAGCTTTGTGACGCCGGCTACAGACCTCCGTTGTATCAGCGGTAGTTGGTGGTTCAGTTACCCAAGAATAGGTGACTTTGAGCCGGGTACAAAGAACCACGAGCTGCCGGTCATTTCAGGGGACATTACGGTTAAATTTAGTCCACAAAATATGAGCACTTTGCCACGACGACAGTTAAGATCAGACACCAAAACGACTAGTTAAGATTAGGAAAAAGATGGTGGTTTGGGTTAAAACACTCCTAAGGAACACATTTCCTGGGTGAAAGTCTTTAGCTTTCCTCAGGAAAGGCTGGCTGAAAGTCCTGTATGTTATGTTGTAACGCTAACCCATCCCCCCCGACCTCCTCCCTATGCGGTGCTATGATACAGCGGCCGTTAATGTAGTAAATACAGCAAAAAAAAACATGGAATGCTTACGAATTACAGTGCTTAACTTTTCATAGCTTTTTGAACGAATGGTTCATGAGAACAGGCTGTTTACTTACACATACATGCGTATATACCTACTTACAGGCACACATACACATGCATACCCATATACACATGCATACACACATTATTATTTTTTTTTAATCTTTTCCATGTTTCATCTGTCAGTTATATCAAACCCAATAATAACCCATCCACTTCACTGCAGCTGTTCTATAAATTGACTCCTTTGGTTGTGATGCAGTGATATTTAGCATTTGTTCTTACAAGTTTCTTTTTAAATACATAAGTTCCTCTTAAGTGACGTTTGCTCTCTCTCATTTAAAACCACCCGTTCTCACTCCCAACTGGTAAAGTACTGATGCTTGGTCAGAGTCTCTCAGCGTCAGATACCAACGCAAACATCTCCCTTTAGCGTCTTTATGGAACGCACTGGGCAGAGCAGCAGCTCGACCGCGGCGCTGTAAGATGACGTAATATTAAGAGCGACAACGGTACGATACATGATTTGTGCAGTTTTAAAGTCGACAAGATCTTTCAATTTGAATGCTTTTAGTTTGATGAACAGTGGCTTAGTTAGTGCTCTATTATGGCTCTCTTTTAAAGGATGAATATAGGATCAGTGTTTCCCTACATTTCCAAACAGTGAGTAATGTATGGCAGTATGAAGGAACAGTACAAGGTGTATAATGAACTCAATAGGTATTTGGTTTTATTCAGTATTGCAATTGATAGTTTGGGCTTAATTCCTACATACTTTTTCTACAGACTGAGGGTAGTGGGCGGGGAGAGTGGAGGAGGAGGAACAGCAGCGGTCGGTCCACACGTTGGTATTCCTGCTCTTTTACTTCTCCTCAGCTCCTTTGGGAGCCTTTGTTGGCACACAAACCGCTGTTTGTTTGAGCTGCTTCACAATACTCCCACTCAGTGGGAGAGAACTCCTAAGGGGTGTTGGATTGCACCTTGTGGCTTTCCTTTCCTTTTCCCTCTCCCTCACTCTCTGTAGTGTTGTGAGTGGAGCAGAGTGGGGTAGGGTAGGGCAGGGCAGGGCAGGGCAGTAGGCTAGGGATAGGGTACACATTATTGAGATCCTGGTGGCTAGACTAGGCCGAGTGTTGCACATGAAAGCACTGGGAAAATGGACACTGGAGGTCTGATGACTTAATCTGTCCGTCTCAGGATAAAGGGAGTTTAGCGAGGAGGGGGGAGCCAAGGGTTGGGTTCAATGGCAACATTATAGTTTTAAGCTTTGTGTATCTGAGGGTGCATGATACCACACCTGGGTCAAAGTGTATTTAAACCAGCCACGTTCTTACGCCCAACTCGTGAAATACTGACGCTTGGTCAGTGTCTCTCAGCGTCAGATTCCCACACAAAAATCATCCTTTAGCGTCTGTATGGAACGCACCAGGCCGAGCTAAGATGACGTAGTATGAAGAGCAACAACGTTGGTGAGTAGTATGAAAGACTAAAAATCCGCGAAATGAGGCAGGTTGGAGGGTTGGATGGGACTTGACAGGACTTTCCCTCAGGAGTTCATGTCCCGTTCTTGTCTTGCGTGTCACTGAAACGGACATTTTGTAACCCCACCCACCATCTTTTCCTAAACCTAACTGTCCCGTTCTTGTGACACATGTCACTTAAGTGTACGTCCCGACCCAGAGCGTCAAAAGTGACGCCAAGAGTCCCAACCAAGCGTGTCTAAATATGACGCTAAAGGAGACTTTTTCAGTAACAAACGTCAAAGGCACCTGACCAATCGTGAGGGAGTGAGAATGTGTTGATTTAAACCTATATATTTTGTTGGTGTTTTAATGCAAAACTAAAATCATGAATTCAGCTACTTTCAGGGTAGATGTTGTTGTCCATTGAGGTGTAGAGGTTACTTATTAAAGTTTCCACAAATACATTGCACATGCTGTCAAACTTAACCTGTGGCTACATACATTATAAGTGATGTCAGCAAGAATAATAATTGTTCCTTCCACGTTAGAAAACCAAGCCCCCTATTGACTGCACTCTTGGCCACTTTATTTCACCTGTCAGAAAAGAATTTGACTGGGAGGGTGTCACACACAGGAGGTTACCCCAACACCTAAGGGTGGGCGATATGACAATATATACCGTGGACTAAAACCAACTACTAATCAGAGGGTTGGCAGATCCCTGGCTCTTGCTGCAACATATGTTGAAGCTTCACTGAACCCAAACTGCTGCCATGGTTAGGCTTGCATGGCAGCTCGCTGACGTCGGTGTGTGAATGAGTAAATGAGAGGGCCTTTAATTTTGACAGGATAGGCTTAGACTTGAAAGGGGAGAGAGAGGGGGAATGGCATGCAGCAAAGGGCCGCAGGTCGGAAACGAACCCACGGCCACTGCATCACGGACTGAGCCTCTGTATATGGGTGTGCGCTCTGCCAGGTGCCAGGGGCCCAAAGCGTATAATTGAAAGGTCAAGGTAAACTTTATTATCCCAAAATAGGGAAATTATTATACAAATATAAATGCCATTCCCCCCCTTTCTTCACACACACACACACACACACACACACACAGCTACACAGGGAGAGCATTTTAAAACACCCTCACTCTGACGTACACTCCCACAGACACATATGTGTGCACACACACAGAGCACTTCCAGGTACCCTCAGCATGCTGTGTTATTGAAGTGTCCCAATAAGCCATGACAGTGAGCCAGCACGCACAATACCAGGATTCTAAAACTGAAGCAACTAAATGGAATTCAGCCATTGTTCATTTTAGGATTGAAACAATGTTTTTTCTCACTGTGACACAAATAAAAAAAAAAAGCCTATTGTTCAAACCAACTGTAAATACCAGATGGTAGAGATACAGGGCATTGCTGATGGTGCATCATGAGTCGGCAGTCACATTAAAGTATCACGTCAGCTTTCAAATCCTTAAAACTGTCTGACATTTATAATAATGGCACATATGGCAAATCCAGAATGGGGAAAACAAACACTGGAGACTTGTTTGCAAACAACATTTTCTTTTAGCTCACAGACAGACACACACACACACACACACACACACACACACACACACACACACACACACACACACATACACACACACACACACACACACACACACACACACACACACACACACACACACACAGAGAGAGTGAGCTGAAAGAATTTACTCATAATTGTTTCAGTGTGTTCAAGCTGCATCTGTTTATTGGCAATAAACACAAATATTGGGTGGAAAAGGCTCATAAAATCCAATATTCTAGTTGCTTGCCATAATTCCATCTGCTCAAAGTTTCCTCTGGAACCTTGATCAACTCTCACCACTTTAACAAATGCCATCTTTAAGAACAAGATTCAGTTTGGTTGATTTCACCTGTTGTTCACATGCTCAAACATCCACAGCTTTTAGCCTGAACAAACGCTATATTTATGCAGACAATCTGTCCTTTGGTAAGATGTTTTACTCTGAAATAGCATTTTTTTTACATGACTATTGGAAGTTTTCGCAAGAGACTGTTGTGTCTGGGGACAGATTCTTTGCTGGGACTCTTTTTTTAGATACTTTTGGGAAGCTTAAAGGGCTTTTGACACTGGAAGCGATTGTCGCGCCTCATTATTCATTGTCAGTGACAGGCGAGCGGGCAGGTTGGGGGGGAGGTGCTTGCAGTTTGACAGGCGATGGGACAAGTGGGCGCAATCCCGTGAAACTGGGTTGTCTTCCCATTGGCCATGCAACGTGTTTTCCTCCCGGGTAAAAAATAGAAAATTAACCCTATCTTAGACAAGGTTTTTGTCTTTTTTTCTGCTCTTTTTTCACTATTAAATTATACGTACATTTTTGGGTTAAAAAAAAGATGAAATTATGAATTATTTCGACAAATAGCTGCGATTAAGTGGATAATCACAGACTGTCAAAGTTTAGTCGGGATACTCTTTAGAAACCAATTCATTGTTTATTCAAATGCTATAACATTTTAATAAAACACCCCAAAATTCTATGAAAGCAGAGATCTGGTCCTTCATTTTACTTGCGAAGAGCATTGTATGGAACAATCCGTGTTATTTTTGGGCAATTTGCTTGAAAGAAACCCACATTTCTGATGTAGACACTATGAAAATGCATCAATTTGACCCGAAGGCAATATGACGGTTAAACGAGTGCACAGTTAGTTGAAATATACTTTTACATTTTGGAGCTAAAGTTGTAATTATTACATTTTCAGGTTTATTGAAGTGTAGAAGTGTACTGTGAGACCATGTTGACTAGAATGGAGCATTTTGTAACTTTGCTCATGTTATACATTAAACTAGAGCGCAGACAGCATTTATGCAAGAGAGACCCTGTAAATGCTTTGTTTCTCTACAATTTACTGTTACTAAAACTCGCCCCTCATAGTTAATGTTGCTACGCCTGTCAGGCTTTCCACTCTCGCATGGCCCGCATGTAGTTTACAGTGATAGCTGATCCCTCGAAATTCTCAGTGATTTTTCAACAATGGGTCCTTAAGTTCACACAACGGTGACAAAAGCAGGCTTTTCATTTCTAACCAGTGACGGTTAATTCTGTCGGCTAAAATGAGCTGTAGCTAGCCTGGTTGACATCAGACCCACTCTCAGTCAAGCTCAAATGCCTCTGGGTGCAATTGGATAGTCCTTCAACCAATCAGACCAAAGATCTGGGTGACATAGCAGCGACAGCGGCATCAACGGGTTGCTGCGCTTCGGTGGCCGTCATGTTGAATGTAAACAAAAAGCTGCTTGCCATCGCTGCGCTATCGTCATCGTGTTAAACCCACCTCAACAGTTGTGATTGGTGCCTCGATTGGCCAGACTGACTTGCAGAGCAAATCTCAAATTTGCCGGAAGTTCGTCAGGGTTTTCCCAGGCTAAACTGTAGCGGCTTCTGGCTACCTTATAATCTACACTGTGAAACCTTTTACCATACATTTACAGCAAACATACTGTATTTTAAAACGAGGGTATTTAACTGTAAACAGGTGCACAGTTACTTACTGTATTATATGAATTTACAGTAATATACTAGTAGCAGCTTGGCCAGTAAACTACTGTTTATTTTCCTGAGATGCACTGCTATAAACAATAAATACCTGTAATATTCACAGATAGTGCTGTAATTTTTTTTTTTTGAAAGATTATTTTTTTAATTTTGACAGGACAGCTAGGGGAGAGAGAGGGGGAAAGACATGCAGGAAATCGTCACAGGTCAGATTCAAACCCTGGACTTCTGCATCGAGGCATACACCTCTCAGTATATGTGCGCCTGCTCTACCCACTGAACCAACCCAGCCACATATAGGGCTGTAATTTCATAAATTTTATGGACGAAGTACACACGGAGATACACTGGTAAGAGCCAATGAGGTTTAACCATGTATCAGCTAATTTAAATAGGTCACGTTACTGTATTGTGTCAACAGTTAACTTCATTTAATATTGTATGTGGCCTTTTCTTTTTCGGGGTGCAAATGTTCCACCAAGTTCCTTCCTGAGACTATTCTGCAGAGCCACTGTCGCTGCGTCTAGAGCTTAGCGCCGCCCAAGACGATTTCTGATTGGTTTAAAAAAATGCAAACAACCAAGAGTGTTTTTTTCTCCAATTCAGGAGTGTATGTGTGGAGGGGCCAGACCTGACTCGGCAGCGCTGTGGAGATAGGTCTGGCAGGCGAGACTAGAGCAGACAGTGTGTAAAGTGATTAATCCTTTCCTTACTCTTTTGCTCTGTGGGTTTAGCAAATGATCAGTTGCAGCTATGTGGGGTTAGTGCATGGCCAGTTTAATGTAATGTTTTTCAAGACAAATTTATTTATTAGTTTTTCGAGAATTGTATGTGTCTTTTTGTAAAATCAGTGTGCATTAAGTTCTTCTTGTTTTGAACTTTTCCCAGCAACAGCACAGAAAGCATCCATGCTTTGTTTCTCTACCACTGCAGCAAGATTCTGCTGCTCTGAGACAGTCTCGGGAAGCAAGGCCATAGGTTCTGTTTCAACATTGTCGGGGACCCATTATAACCAAGGGGGCTCTGGGGGTCGTCTCCCAGAAAAGTGTCAGCATCAAACACTTCATTTCCTACACTAAGAAACAAAAAAACGTAAAATAACAGAAACAGTTCTGGCAGCTCATTACCCGGACTTTGCCTCGTAATTGAGAAACGGAATAAAGTATGTGTGTAGCTACAGTGAAAATATAGAACATTTTCTGTTAGGTCTTTTAAAAAATTCTCTCTTACAAAGCTGCTCAGTTAGTAAACTTCTGAAAACGTTGAAAAAAGCTTCAGAAATGTTGAAAAAAAATGACAAAAATATCAGAAAAAGCGCAAAACGTAAAAAAGTAAAAAGTGACAATGTGGACATAATCTCCAATCCAAAACCAATCATATTTCTTGAGGCGGAAAAATCTAAATATTGGGGGGGGGGGGGGACACAAAATCTACTATGTCGGGAAATGTTGTCCTTGACCGCTACACAACACAGAGTTAAACACTCAAATCTTCATAATGAGTCCATGGCTGCCAGCTCTGTATGTTCATTTGATTGGCAGTCGGCTCAATATTGGAGCGTAGGCAGCATTCACACTTTTGAGCCATTAGCCCCGAGTGGCGGATCAGACCTCTCTTTAAAGGCCCTTTGCATCTGGTTTCCGTTTAAATGTCATAAATGTGAAGTATATATATACGCCAAGGTCATGACAGACAGATGGTGGCATAATGATTTTTCAGAACTGGGGCCAGGCAGCGGTGCAGGAAGTGCAATGGGCCTGCTTAGGCTCTGCTCACAGTGCCCTTACTGTAGCGAACACAGGCCGTTTTCTTCCTGAAAGGCCCAAAAATACTCATTTTAACCTTCAAAGGACAAATTGTCAACTTTTTTCTCTCTCTTTAGGTTAAGGAGGGGCTGGGTAAATTATGCCTCAATTGCAGCATATTCCGCCAATATTATTTACATGGCTGTCACTTTGACTTGCTGTGGGGCCACTCACAGCCCTTTTTATTTCCATTTTTGCTGACAGCTCTGGGCTCATCCCTGAACTGTCATAATTTGCCGTTCTGCTTCTCTCTGTGCTCCGGCATGCTCACACCGCCACTTCATTTCTCCCAACCGTTGTTTTTCTATCGCTTCTTCACAGTCCCTCCCTCTACCAATCCTTTATTCCCACTCTTACTCTCTGCGTGTCTCCGTTACCTCTGTGGATGTCTGCGTGGGAGCTGACCCGAAGTAAAAGGCAGCAGGCTGAGAGTTCAAACACATGAAAAAATACCCCAGATATAACAAGATATGGCTATACAAACATGCCCCGATCAAGCCCTTTCCGCTGAACCTACGTAAAAAACATCAGACGATCAGAGATCACACAGTGAACTTAGCGTCCCATCAGGGCCAAATCTTTACAGCACAGACAGTGACTTTCATTATCCAGCTTAGGAGCTGAAGACCTCAAACTCCCCTAGAAACTGCTATTCCTCACAGGCATCTTACGCGCGTACTTCACAGTCGACATGCAGTAGTGATTTATTTTTAACGTCCTTTTCATCGGCCTCTCCTTGAACTGCCTACCCAGAGACAGCGGTGAAAGAAGTATTCAGATCCTTTACTTACTTACTTAACTAGTAACTAAAGCTGTAACAGATGAATGTAGTGGAGTAAAAAGTACAATATTTCTCTCTGAAATGTAGCGGAGTAGAAGTAGAAAGTGGCATGAAGAGAAAAGACTCAAGTAAAGTACAAGTACCTCAACATTTGGACTTAAGTACAGTACTTAGTGTAGAGTAGATGTACTTAGTTACATTCCACCACTGAGGCTGGTTATGTGTTCTACCTCCAATGAGCCACTTGGATTCACAGGGTCGCTTTGTTTTTTGCCCCTCTCCACGAGGAAGAAAAATGAAAATAATAACAGAAAAAAAAGAAGGGGGGAAGAAATGGAGAAGTGACTGGCCAAGGAAGCAGACGAGTGCACGCAGCAGGACGCCGCTCTGATTCGCACACGGCGTCTTTTTGCCTATGGAAATCAAAACATTCCTCATGGTTTCTGAGGATGAAGTGAAAACCCCAGAGTGAGGCCCGCTGTGTTCCTCTCCTGCTCTCTCTTTACCCTCCAGGCGACTGAGGTGCTAGAAAGTCTTTCATACCCCCCCCCTCCATCCACCCCACATACACCCTGTTGCCCATGTCCATGGATTTGACTGACATTGATTGACAGCTGATAGGCTTTTGGTTCTTGTGTGCTTTTATTTTATTTTCATTTTTTCCCTGTCTTCGGTTGGCTGAGTATGTGTGTGTGTGTGTGTGTGTGTGTGTGTGTGTGTGTGTGTGTGTGTGTGTGTGTGTCTGTGTGTGTGAGTTTATTCCCTTTTTTCACATTATGCTTCAGTGATGTTTCCTGCTCACACATCCTGTTATACGGTTGTAGCTCGAGGCATACCCTGCAAAGGAGGCATGTGGGTCTTTTTTCATTATTTCTTTTCCAACTCTGCTGGAATTTGAGATAGCATGCTAGCATTACATGTATGCATAGGAAAGCTCTCTTTATTCCTATCTTCATCTCAATTGAAATATCATTAAAATACATTTTCTTTTTACATCTTCTTACTCTTAGAATCACGGTTTCAATAGCTAACCCTGATATCACCAAAACCCATGCATTATTATTTATTGTTTTGGGCATTTTTAGGCCTTTATTGACAGGGCAGCTTAAGACAGGAAAGGGGAGAGGGCGGGGGAATGACATGCAGCAAAGGGCCGTAAGTCAGAATCGAACCTGCAGCCGCTGCGGTAAGGACTAAGCCTACCAGCTCTACCAGGTGAGCTGCCCAGGCGCCCCAAACCCATGCATTATTTAAGGAAGACACTGAGTTACCAAACTCTCAGCCAGCATCGGCATACTGTATCATGCAATTTCACAGAAATCTTACAATATCAATAAGTCATAGTCCACGAGGCAGAGAGAGACAATATCAGGCCTGCATACTTATAATATAATACTTTACTTTACTTTACAGTCATTCCTTCAGAAGCAAACATAGTAAACCACACTAAATGTACTTGACAGCTACTCATAGTTCATTTTTTTGGGTTAACATTCTACATGACAAAAAAAAAACATACTGTACATTATTGTTAATGTTATTTTTTGAATAAGTTGGGCCACCTATGGCATGTGAGTGGTAGCATATATATGTTCTAGGACAAATTTGAAAAATTAAAAGTTTGACACAATGTGAAATTTGATGGAGAGATAAAGTCACAAAGTTAGGTCTCTGAGAATAAGGGAGTGATTTCTCCTGCAAATAGCTTCAAGCAGGTTCTAAGGGCACATTTTCTGACAATAATTATTAACCTAAGGTCAATGGACATTTTGCCCTTTAATTGATGCTATAGAGTGGAGATGCAGGGAAGGACACGCAGCAAAGGTCCCCTGGAGGACTTCATCTGGGACGTTGCTTCCACCACTGTGGTGACCCAAGGACTTTTCACACCACTGCGCGTGAGTGCGTTATCGGTGGACACTTTACATTAAAGCACGGGAGCTGATGCTGGCATAGCAATGCTGCTGGGACAATAGCAAGAGAGACACTCTCAAACAGGGACGTTCAGAAAAGCATCCAACCTCCAGAATCCACTTTTTGTCTTGCTGTTAGCTTTGCACTCCCACAGTGCACCTCTGACATTGGTGTAGGGCGACATTGTGAGCAGAGACTTGGCGTTCCGGTTAAAATTCAGAGTTGAAGGATAAAAGTTAACGACCTTAGCATCTCATTCTCTGGGGCGCCCGTCTTTGGCACGTCTCCTTGGAGAAGCACCTTGCAGCTCAATGGGACAGAACAGACGAGAGGAGCCACTCTGCCAGGCAATGTATAATGACATCTTCTGTTATAGCCCTGAATGGTTATAGGCCATAAAAGTGCAAGAGCTCATCTAGGAGATCCATGGTCAAAAAAGAGATGAGAGTGTGTGGTCAGGAGTAGGACAGCTTTCTCTTTCCCTGTCTGTAAGTCTGTCTTTGTTGCATTAAACCAATGTGCACCTTGAGACTCATATTGAATGCATTTGCAGCATTAATAGAGAAGAATTCTCTTTAAAAAATAATCAGCCAAAATGTACTCTCCTTTGGAACAAAACATTTGCAGTTCAAAAGCATAAGCGTTGCGCTTCACTTCAGCTCCTGGGACTCCATTTTCAACACATCTGCTTCAGCTCTGTTTCATGATTCACTTGTATTTACAGTACAGTATGAATCCTCATTTTAATGCTCCCTGCTCTTATAGCTTAATGCGGTCCGGCCACAATGCATTATCTCAAAGCATCGTGGCTTGTAAATCAGAGTTCCAGAGGCACTCAAAGGAGGCTGAAATGAAATCAGCGTTTCCTCCCATCAGCATGAGAAGTGAAACTCAACACCGGGAAGCTGGGGAAACACACGCATACACAAGTTCAGCTCTACGCTCACACATCCAGAGCTGTTAGCTCCAGCTACCTTAAACCCTGACTGTTTAGTTGGGTGCGAGCCAACGCTTTTAGTCATAGACCCAAATTTTCACCTCGCTCCCTCTTTTGCTGTTCTGAGATATAGCCTTGGCCGAGCTCCCAAACTTAAATGGCTGATTTGCTGTGGGTTAACTGGAGAATGGGATGGTGAAGTCATATATATTGTGTGTGTGGGGAGGGAGAGCTGAGTGGTAGATCAATTTGGGAGAATAAAGAAGGAACCAGATGGCCATCGGATCTCAGTCCAAGGCAGATGGGGTAAAATAGCAGTAGATGAACAGCTCAGGTATTTATTAGCCATAACGTTTGAATATGAATGTGTATGACTGCACTTTAGCTCGACGCGATAAAAACACCAGACTGTTGCCGCTACAGGAGCCACCTTTGCTCTTGTGTCTGTGCTGAAAAATCGATGCACATCCCTTAACATGACATGTTGTGATAGTAAATGAAGAGTCTAATCTGTTAGATACAAACTTGATGTATGATGTAGGGAAAAACTTAACTAAGTCCCATTACACTAATCACACATCAGCTCTCGTTGAGAAGGTGAAATCTCAGGACCTCTAATTCTGTTCAATTAAACTGCAGCGGCTCCTAAACCTGAGCAATCAAACGGCAGATCGATCGTCCCTCCAAGCCCGGGCTCGCGGGCTATCAGGCCTGTAAATCACCGTGCGTGTGCATCTGTTTGGGGAGAGACAGAGGTAAAGAGCGAGGGGGCTGATGCCACAGGCCTGTGTCAGTCTCGAGGCACGAGCCCATTCTCGGAGAGGGAGAAGCTCAGGCTGAAAAGAAGAGCTACAGCTCTAGGGATGAAGGATGGGCCGACCCTCAGCTGCACACACACACACGCACACACACACACACACACACACACACACACACACACACACACACACACACACAGAGTCATTTCCACATTAACATTAACCCCAGCACCATTACCGCTGTGAAGTGCCATTAAGAGCCAGACGTGAGGCCAAGGGGAGCAGATATTACTAAACTGTCTCCTCCTCTCAGTCTGCAGCTCATGTCATGATTCTCTGGCTGACAGCGGAGGAACAACTGGAATAATGGAAAAGAGCAATAATGCAGGAGCAATTTGATAGGGTTGATTTTATTGATTCATTATTTTAGAGCAGTTCAATTATAACAAGAAGAGCATGCAGTTATGACAGGGTCCAAGCCTTCCCTACCCTGTTTTAAATTAGCAATTGCAAATATCCCGGTTACATTCATTGAATTATAGGCCAAAATACTTCTACCTTGATTGTAGCGCCCCCCTAATGGCCGTTCTTCGCCAGATTTGGCCCAGAGCCTCGGCGTGTCATGGCAAACATGTATCCTAAGTTTTGCATTGATAGCATTTACTTTGGCTGAGATATGCTAAAGTTTGTGTTTGGTCGCTAGCTTTGAAAATGTGTTTGTTTGTAATTTGCGCATTTTTTTTTAACCAAGCAAAATTCTTGTGATTACTTCAATTAAAATTAATAATTTCTTTCTTGAATACACCTTTGAGAAAACCATTTTGTTTGCATGTCACCCAACGTGTCAGATCCCAGATGTCATTGACCCTAGCCATTACCATTGACCCTTATCATTACTACCACAGTGTTGCCCTGCACCCAAGAGGACTTATTAGTTTCAAGAACATACAAGAAAATACACATGATTAATGGTTTCAATCATGGCTATTTGGATCATGAATCAAAGTCCCCTAGAGCAGAGATCTTCAACAGGGGGTCAACCCTAAGGGGGTCCTCAGAGTTACTCCAGTGGGGCCACCAAATTATTGTTTGCTAATTTGTTTTATTAAAGTTTCTGAAAATATACATTAAAATGAAACACTGTGCCTTTCCTACGCATGTTTAACATTAAACTATGATGTATAAATAATGTGTGAATATCCATCCATCCACCCAGTATAGTAGGGGGTCACAGCTCTGTCTCTCTTTTAGCTAAGGGGTCCTTGGCCTAAAAAAACGTTGAAGACCGCTGCCCTAAAGCAACCCTACCAACCCTCATAGTCTCACTGTATGTCTCACAGTTTAGACGTTTAATGGTTGTTTGTTCCATCACTGTTTAATTACATTATTAATGTTCAATTACTTTATTCTGTAAATGTTTATCTCCTAGCTTTTCTGAATGTCTGCCTTCTTCTCCAAGCTGACGATTCCAGCAGGGAAATAACGTTTTTTTTGTTGGCCTAATAAAAGTTAATCAAAATAGATCTTTCTTAAAATATTTTAATTAGCCTATGAAATATTCTCCATGTGCACAATGTTTAGTAGTAGAATGTAAATAATCCCCAGGTGTCTAAAACCCAGTCTCAGAAAAGATAAGGACTAAGGACAATGGGGACTCTGAAATGAGATGGTATGCACCTTAAAAACGCCCACCTATGAACTTAAATTAAAAACTTAACTATCTATTACAGTATGAGTCTCATTCCTGAGTCTGAATCTCTTTCAGTTTGCTTTTTAAAATGCTACACAGAGTTAGCAGCACAGTCAGCAAGTGTGTAAATAGCTTCATGGTGTTTCCTGTAAATCAATTCCTGATTTGATGAAAATCACAAATGTTACTGTATTATATTAGTGGAAAAATGATGTTCACTCTTATGGACAAAAACTTATTTTTGGAAACTATACCAAATTACCCCCCACCATCTCTCATAAAACAGATTCAATTGTACGACAAGTTTTCCAGCAAACTTGAAAAACAAAGACCGACCACAGTTTCCCTTGTGGTGTTACCCCCTCTTTGTTTGGTTATGCAACACAGACACAACACTCCAGCACGGACCATATGGTTTTCCTAACTGCTTTCTTGCCACTGGCAAATTGTGGCTTGATCCCTGTTTGACGAACACATTTGTCTGTATAGAGTTTGGGAGACCACACACATCTGTCTCAAACAGCCTGGAAGAGGCAAACAGAAAGATGGCAATATGTGCAACAACACTGAGAGAAGACATAAGCCTGTCTGTGATCAGAAATAAGTTAGAATATTTTTGTGCAATCATTCAAGCAGTCAATTAAAACATTTGAAAACTTGTCATGAAAGTATGCACACAAGTAATTACAATCCACTCTTCTGGTTTCAGTTGCCTGTCGCTTTCAATATGTATTTATCCAAATATGTGTTTCATGTCCTGTTATGTCTAGTGTTAAGAAAGCAAGAGAAGGAAGGTTCTTAGGAACAAGAGACGTCAAAAACAATTACACTCATTGAAGTGTACTATTTCCCCAAGAAGCTGGGAATGCGTCTCGTTTCAGGTGGCGCTACCCGACAGGGCGACGGGGGCCCTGCTCAGCTACCTTTTTTTTAAATATTTGGTCTCAAAACACAATTGTCAATCAATCAAAGTCACAATGCAAGGACGGGGCTGTCAGGAGACACTAGTCTAGCCTTCTTTCCTTTGAGTAACCAACGCAAACAAACAGTTTCAGCTTACAAAGATGACAGCGTTGTTTCTGAATGCACCTCAGAAGGCCCTCTACAGGGAGACGGGGAATGCAACACCACATTCCTCCATGTCTTCCTCTCTCTCATTAAATAAATGAACCAGTGTATGATTCCTCTATCCGAGTATATGGTTGTTTGAGCAGTTTGCACTGCTGTATATACTTTTCACGTCAATAAAACTGCATTATAATTCACACGTGTGTGTTTTTACACACGCCTCGTGCTGTTTTAGCTGGAAATGCTCTAGTCTTAGTGACGGCACATGGGTGTTTCATGCTTCTTTCATTCCGTGCATGCTGTCAACATCAAAGCAGTAATTATGCAATAAACTATTAAAGGCTTTAGCGTCTCCAGCCTGATGCTGTCAGGTGTGGGATGGTTTTGCCTAAAGGTTTGTCTTGTGTTTTTTGTCTTTGATTGGGGGTGCTGCTGTCCTCACACCCATCGGTGAAAAAGAAGGGCTGTGTTGGTACGGCGGTTCCACTGAGTGTGTGTGGCATCGAAAAAGGGGATTGTTGGGAGTTGTTGGAAAGATTGAACGGGCAGGTTGCTGTTGTAATTGGCATGTCAACATGTTTGCTTTGGTTTTTCAGTCTGGAAAAGCAAAGAGATGAACATGTAGACACAACACGGTACCATGCAGTCCATCAGTATTTGGACAGTGACACATTGTTCTGTCCACAACTCCAGCACACTAAATGCAAAATCAAACAATGATAATGAGGTCATTATTTATCTGGTTCATTGTGATGGGGTTTCGCATCCACAAGAAATCGTAGATTGCCTATTTTCTTTTCTTTTTAATACGTAGCCCCTCAACATTCAATCAATCAATCAACATGTATTTGTATAGCAACCAGCAGGTAGCCAAAGGGCTTTACATCAAGTAACAGTAAAACATAACATACATTGAATTAATGAATGAATGCTTTATTTCAAACGTGTAAAAAAACAAATTAAATTAATAAAAACTAAAAGAACAAAACACAGAAAAAAAATATTAATTACACATTTCCGAAAAGGAATAGGAAGAAGCAAAAGCTTATTTAATCCTACCCACTTTTCCACTACTATATAATAATCATCATGAATTTATATCATATTTAACACGTTCTTTACAATTTCCTATTATGTATATTTACACACCACAAAGAAAAGAAATTGTACCTATGTTTACATTAAAATCAGGAGGAATAAAATGTCACAAAGCTACTACACTGTAAACGCAGATTTTTAGACTTTTTAGTGGTCACTACTTATTCTTTCATGTTTTGTTAAAAACCATAGGCATTACTAAATCACATTAGTTGTTTGTAATAATCATATGCAGTGCACAGATCATATTAAAGGTGCAGTAGGTAAGACAATGTTTCATATTTGTTATATTTCAAGTAACATATGTTTACAAATGATTTTTAGTAGTGACTACTTATATGAACTTGATTTGTCTACTGCATCAAACTACCAGTCTGTGCTAATACAAGTTGACCTGTTAAGTTTTACCTTGTTTCACAGGTTTCCACACAAATTTCTAGTACAGTCAACTAATTCAGGATAACAGTGTATGTATTAAAAGTCATTCTAAATAAGTACGTTTTAAGGTTAAAGCTGCGTCTGTTATGGTGCCGATGTCAAGAAATAACTTGTTCCAAAGTCTCGGTGCTGCGACTGCAGAAGCGCGATCACCCCACAGTTTGTACCCCCACCTTGGGACTTCTAAAACCAGTTGATTGGATGACCGCAATGACCTTAACATTAATTTCAATACATTCAATATTAAAGGGCAGTTCCAGCGATTTAATATTGCACTTCCAAAACATTGGGGGACTCACAATAGGCACATTTTTAACCCTTGTGTTGTCTTCCCATCGGCCGTGCAACTTTGCTTTTCTGTGAAAAAAAATTAAACTTTTTTCAATGTTTTGGTCGTCTTTTTTAACACTTTTGTCGCTTTACCTGATGTTTTGGAAATGTTTTGACGTTTTAGTCACTTTTTGCCAAGTTTTTTGTCACATTTTCTGATGTTTTTGTCGATTTGTTTGGCGCTTTTTCTGAAGTTCTTTTATCAATTTTGTTTTCAAATGCTATAAAATTGAATAAAACACCCAAATTCAATGAAAGTAGTGAGCTGATCATTTAATTTACTTGTGAAGAGCTAGTGAAATTTCTACGACATCATAAGGGTTATTTTCTCAGACTTGAAAATGCTCCTCCAGAAACAGAAAAGGCACCAATAATCTTACCTTTAGGCAGGGCTTTAAAGTAACAGCTAACATTGTGACATTGTAAAGCTACTAGCCAATTTGGCCGGTGATAAATGAAGCAAACAATTCTGCGTCTGTTTGAATCGGCTGGCTGCAGAAACAATGTGCCAGATCGGTCTGTTTTCCACCCAGAAATTTGGGCGGTTTTGTGTGTGTTTGGCTTGGAAACATAATCTTTATCTGGCAACACTGCTTTTAGTTCTAATCCTGTGCTATGCATGCAGTATTGATGAAATTAAGTAGTAAAGTTATTCAAATTTGTTGAAATTATAAACAATTTGAATAGTAGAAAATCTGATTGGCTGGTAACTTTAAAAGTCTAATAGCCATGTTGGCTGGTGATTAAAAACGTGAATTTAAAGCCCTGCCTTTAGGTGTAAGTGGTGGAAGTCCTGTTAAGGTGTGGGTGCAAATCCTTTGCAGCGATTGTTCAAAATATATCTTCCATAGATGACATAGATCAGAGAGATTCAGTAGGAACTAGTGAGCTAGTGGGGCTGAGTGCCAAAGACAGAGTAGAGGGGATTTGTTGACATTAAGAAAATTTGGGAATAACATCTTTAACCCTGAAGTGAAATGGTAACCCTAAACAGCTCTTTGAAGAAAATCAGAGCCGTCCAAGGTCTCACGAAGATACACACACTGTATCCCACTTAGCCAGATGTGATGATATCAGGTTTCACTGCACACCTGAGTGCAAAGAACAATAACAGCATGATTCACAATCAGTGGGTCACTCATAGGCTGATCCTTTACAGCTCCATATGGAAGTCTGCTGTCTTTCTTTAGACTTGGCAAGACATGAGAATTTCTCCTTTTTTCCATTTGCAAGTGCAGTTTTTCACATCCAACGTTCCAACACTTTTACGACACTCTTCCTGCTATTTTGATGTAGACTGAGAGAGTGTGTTTATTCAGCGCAGAGGCCGGGAGTAAGAGGCGGATGTGTGCATCGGGGAGGTGGAGGGAGGATCTTTTGACCTGCCAATCACAGCTGTGGACGTATTTACTGCAGGAAGTGTGACGAGGAGCCCGTGTCTGTGGATAGGTAGCTCTCCTTCTAATTTGCAGAAGCTAATGGGGAAAATACATGACACATAAAGTGTCTGTGGCAGAGGTGGTTTTAGGGGGGGTGTGCAAGGGTGGCCAGTGCCCCTGTGATATTAAGCTTCGACCCCCCTCTGGCCCCACTAACTGTGGCAAATATTTTCAAAGATTTTTAACCCCACCTTCATCCCCAAAGAGAGGATAGTATTCATGTGTAGTGATCAGTGTTGGGTAACGGTAAAGTAGTGTACTACTGAAAATTTGGTAACGAAACGTAGTTCCTTTTTCAATTCGGCGCAATGTTACTTTTCCCAGGGACAGATTTGACAGCGACACTGCCTTCTCAGCTGCGTGCTCACAAGCTCCACAAGGGATGTGACAGAGGCTGGTAGCAGAGTAATCATGGCAAGCGAGAAGCAGCCAAAGCTAACTTTTGAGAGCTTTTTAAGCTTCGTGGCTTTTTGCTGGACTGCGGTCTGAGCCAGGCAGACACAAAGCTCACAGATGGATGCGGTGGAGATGGCCTCATACATACGCTCAGCGGACCGCTGTGGACTTGTGTCGGTTGCACGGACACGCAAGGATTTCCAGAAAAGAGGCTGCATGTGTCTACAACAATGCACGGACCCTGGTAGATTATATACATTACATAGTATACACTAACACCGTGTAACGCCGATGACCTGCTGATGTGCATTCAACCCACGCTGGACTCGTTCATAATGAATCAGCCGTCACTCTGTGAGTAGAGAATCCAGCCTGCAGTGTAGTTCAGACACTTCACTGATAAACCACAGATTGTCTTTATGGTCAAAGATAGTTTTTGTATAATTAACTTCAGTCTCTGCCAGAGACGCCTGCTTTTAAAAGAAACGTAAAAGTAACGAGTAAAGTAAAAATTTACTTTCCATAGGGGGTAACTAAGTAAAGTAACGGATTACTTTTTTAAGAAGTAACGAGTAACGAGCAAACACTACTTTTTAAAAGTAACTTCCCCAACACTGGTAGTGATAGATAACATGTAGGTTAACACTAAATGAGTGAAATAAAAAAATGTTTATATGTGTACCGTCTTTTGTAGATCCAAACCTATGGTGGGTTGGTGGTATGTCACACTTGTGCTTAATATATGTGGTACCCCTAAAATCACATGTGACCCCATGTCTAGAACCACCACTGGTGTGTGGGAGAGGAGGGGTGTTATTACAGAGAGGGCGACACGGGGAACAAGAGGAAGGCTGGCACAATGGAGTAGAGTCGCTGTGGTGATTGTCATTCCTGGGCACCACACCACGCCTCGATATTCACAATAGACTGCATCCACTCTGTAGGCAACTACTCTGTATAAGCAGGAAACTGATCTCCGCACTCAGAATAAAAAAGCCTAGCTGAATGCAGAAGTAGTAGTGGCGACTGCGACTGCACCGTCCAAATTTTTCCATTTATATGCAGCCGCAGACGGACGGCTGTGAGAAAATGTATGAGTGGAGGAGCAGAAGTAATGTAGTGCTACCAGTCAAGCCTAGGTCTGCTGGAAGACTCAACCTGCATGAGCACATTTCATTTTCCATGCATACAATATTGCAGAGCTGTGTTTGTATAACGCAGGCCATACTGCTTCCCTTCCTCACTCCATTACTTGTGGTCATCCACAAAATCAAAAATGATCACTGTATTTCAGCTTTAGTCCCATGTTCCGGTACTTATGAATGCATAGCCTTACTGCGGCACGCACATCTGAGCTGTTAAAACTAGGTTACCTGTCAGTAAAAACTTCTTCATAAGATTTCATATTTTGCATATATACTGCATCTACTTCTACTTTTATGATTTACTGTTTTGATGTCATACTTATATGTTGTATCCAAGTGTCAATTTTAGTCTATGCAAAAGCGGACCTTTGTCTTTGAGCTCTGACTGGTTTTACTTAAAGGGTAACTTCGTTTTTTTTCCAACCTGAACCCTATTTTCCTATGTTTTTGTGTCTACGTAACTGATGGGAACAACAATTTTTGAAATTGGTCCAGTAGTAAGCAAGACCGCTGCAGTCAGCAGAGACAAAACAAGCTGCAATGCAACGTTAACGGGCAATTGCGCACCTTCAATTTATGTCCACTAAACGTTCTGTTTTTGCTGCTGACAGGCTCAGGTTAGTATTCTAAGTGTCTGACAACATTATGGAAAGGATCCCTACAGAAATAGACTTTTTTGTTAAAGAGTAAGATCCTTTTAAACAACCCTAAAATCGCCATCACCAAACCCACCGAACTCCATTTAAACTCCATTATCATCATAATAATAATGACACTCTGCATTCAAAGTTGACAGAAACAAAATAAAACTATCAAAGTCCGTCTTGGTTCGTCTTTCCACTGTTCCAACAATCACCACTCTGGTTTGGTTGAAATAAACCCTCAATTCACTCATTTACATGTGGAGATATGCTGGCACTATCCACGCTAAAAGTATTTATTATTTAAATGGAGTCTGGTGAAGTTGGCGATGCCGAATTTGTAGCTGTTTCTGGTTGTTGCCATTTCCTATCACATGGTTGCTACCCTGGAAATCCAGACCCAAATCCAAAAGATTAAGGGTCTGGCAATGAGTAATGAAAATGGCCCAACTCGAGGGGCGGCACCAAGCATGCATTTGATACACCAATGTGATTGGTGCAGCTCGGCTACAAGGGCATAGTTAATGAGCATCATTACTGAACGCCAGAGTGACTCGTTGAGCAAATTCCAATTGTGCTCTCGTGAGAACTCTGGACTTCCAGGGTACGTGGTTGCCACAATCACCTCAAAAACCTGAACTCGCTGCTTTTTCCCCATATGTAACAGAGATACATGCACTATGCTTTTATGCCACTTTTAATCTAGTTAAAGGTTATTTTATCCACAATTAGTCCCTCGTCAAATTGCACAGTTAATGAGTTCTACTGTAATATTGGATTAAAATAAACATAGAAAATTGTGCTATTTTTAATACATGCTTCACACCCTGAGATACCAACATACTAATTAAAAGAGAGTGCATGCATTCTGAGCTGTAGTTAAAACCTTGTGCTTTTCATGCTCATCTGAAGATATATATATATATATATATATATATAAAATGCTTACCTTCTATACCCTAACACCCATAATCTTTGCATATAAATGCATGCACAGCCAGGTGATAATGAAACACTTATACATGGGGGATGATTTTTATACAGTGAAGGTTTGCTTCCAAAAATACTTACACCGCCTAGACCTGTGATGTGTGAATGAATAGTTGCTACAGTAATCAATATTAATCACACTCTAATCATCAGGATTTGTAAATGATTTCAGGAGCAGTCTACACAATCTTTACTTTTCCTATACTGTATTTATTTTAAATACACGTGATCTCTCTCTCTCACTCTCTCTCTCTCTCTCTCTCTCTCTCTCTCTCTCTCTCTTTCTCTCACTCTCTCTCTGTGTTTGCTTCTTGCTCATACTGTATCTTTGTGAATGGTGTGCTTGCAGGGCTGTAGTACTTGAGTCTCAGAGTCCAGACTCGAGACGCTTTTCTGTTGTCTCGGAAACGTCTTGGACTCGTTGCTATTTGGACTCAGACTTGTCTCAGACACGGCCATTGGACTCGCCAAATGTTCTAGTTGTTTTCGACCGAGTCCAGCACTATATGATTTTTTTCTAAAGTAACTTCCTCATTCAAAACAAAACCATTGATGAATCACACTTGTTCAGAAAACAGGTATTAGTTTAATTCAAAATCCATCTAGAACTGGCGTTGGTATTGGTCGCCTGGTATACACCTGGCTGTGTCATATACCTCAATCATCAGACATCACTCATTTTCAATTTGGCCACAGACACAATGTCAGCAAGCACTCTGTACTCTGGATTATTCAGGAAAAGTAATATGTTTAAGAATGGGAACGTTGCTATTTTATACTTAAAGATAGTGTGTAGTTTCTGTCTCCCCCATGAGGAATTCTAAGTAATGACAACAAAACTGTTGGCGTTTTCACATGATACAAGCCTTCCGTGACTGCGCACCACCTCCACCCCTCCTCCACACAGTTGCTAGTAGCCAAGGAGGACACGGAGGATTAAAAAAAACATGATGGACTCTTCAGAAGAGGTCATTATCTTCACTCGAGTTTCTGAGCGGGAAAGTCACCAGGCGCCACAATCTTCTGAACATAGTCATACTGAGAAATACAGAGAGAGTTGTGTGGAGCTGATAGTCTTAATTAGCTTTGTAGCAACTCATTTGGCAACGGCTGGAATGTAACGGACGTTCATTAATATCAAAAAGTTACACACTAACCAAAGTAAAAATTAATTTGCATCTGCTGCTCCTCACTCAGTCAGTTGGATTCCCCCACTCTGAGTCTGAACATTCTATCCAAAACACAGTAATGTAAAAATGTCAGAAGGGCTTTTTTAAAAGCCTCAAAGAAGGTTGAATGTTTCAAAAAGTATAAATGTGATTTGAAAGTTAATACTACCCTAACATTTTAAAGTTTGAATAGAGTTCCTCGAAAATTCTGAATAACCAAACACAAACTCCTCCTCCTATCATGGAGACTCTTTACTGTAGGCCGTGTTGTCCTCTCTTTGCAGGACATGTCAAACAGCAGATTTACTGTTAGCCAGTGTTATTCGGATGTGCACTAAGTAGTAGGCACACAGAGATTTTTTTTTACAGTGTCGTATTAGTGCTTTTACCTTTTAAGTAAAGGATCTGAATACTTCTTCTTGATGATGCATTTGTTTACCTTCCTACATGAGTCCATATCAAGTTGTATATGTAGTGTAGAAGTACAAACATTCCTCTGTATGAGGAAAAAAAAGTAAAGACATTTTATTTCGATTTATTTTTACACATTAACGTGCTAAACTGTAAAACCCAGTGTGTAAGCAAAATGCATTTTCTGTCAGAAGGAGTTTGCTGAAAATAATTTGAAAATGACTGACGTATGAAATGCTTTTGGTCACAGGGATTGGAAAATTGTGTTTGTGTCTTTTGATTTGCAGAGCTAGGACATTTCTCGCCCTTCCAGAAACTGCTGACACAGAACTCCAGAAAGGCTGTTTTCTACTTAGGGAATAGCTGGCTGATTAGTAGGTCAGCGTAGCAGCCCCTGGGCCAGCCGACAGCCACTGGGGGGACTGGGCCCTGGTCTGGAGACCTGACTTGGAAATTACTTTGAAAATGCTGCTGTTGGCCTTCAGTCTACAACTGGCTGATGTGTCAGAGTAAATTAAAGGTGAGATGTAACAGTTAGGTCCAGACATGTCAGGAAAACTGTCTCTGCATATCATTTGCATGCTATTACCACAGAACCTTGACCATAAGGACGAGGAAGGGAGCCAGCAGAGTCACGCAAAAACAAATGTACAGGTGCCACATGCAACAAACTTTAGCTAGTGTTCTGGTACATTTTGCTTTTTAATGGTATAAAGTCTATACTATAGAATATAATTTACTATATACTAGGGCTGGGACGATATGTCTTTTCCCGATTTGATTCTTTCATGATACATGGGTGCCGATACAACTCGTATTGCGATTTTCAATTATTGCGATTCTAGAAGTATTGCGATTTACGGACGAGGATTAGGGCGACGCGAAAAAAATGAATTGAGTTTGGAGTTTAAAGTCATAATTATGTAAATGAAGTCAGAATTCTAAGACAAATGTCAGAATTCTGACTTTATTCTCAGAATTTTTACCTTTTTTTTTACTTTTGAAAAAAAATTATTTAGTTCTGAGTTTAAAATCAGAATTGTGAAAATAAAGTCAGAATTCTGATAATAAAGTCTTACTTAAATAATAAAGTCACAATATTCTCAAAATTCTGACTTTAAACTCAGAACTCAAATACAATTTGTTCACATGTAGCCCTAATCCTCTTCCGTAGAAATTCGATAGTATTGAGTATTTTCTTTTCCTTCTTTAACAAAAACATGCAGTGAATAAAACACTTCCAGAGACATGAGACATTTCTAAAACCTAATTGTTTTCTAAGAAGAATGCACATCACAGGTAAGTCAGACAGTCAGACATTTATTTCACTTGTAAAGAAGAACATAACATGGATTTTCTGCATTTTCTGCTTTCGCTCTGTTTGGCTGGAAACAAATATTGTATGATGTAGTCGCCGCCGGCGGTACTGTTTAAACACAAAATATTTAGGTCAACCATTGGTAAAAAAAAATAGATTCTAGGAAAAAGAATGCATTTTTAAAATCGTCGCAAAAAAGATCACCCTACATATTATTTTCATTTTTTTTCCCCACCCCTAATATAGACTATACTTTTTTTTTTTAAATGTATGGTCACTGGAAAAACAAAAGGCTTCATTTTGGTCTCTAGTCTTCCTTTAGAAAGAATAGTATGTTTAGAACATTCCATATTACATGTGACCATGAAATGTGACAATGTGTAATCTTAAATGGACAATAGTTCAAGCCTTGCTCCATTTGCTTTTGTATTGCCCCGCTCGGCTCAAGGTTCTGAGCACAGCTGCTTTTGGCCAGCCAGGAAATTGCACCTGAAATTGGCCCTGTAGTCTGAGTGGCTTATAAGCCACCTCGCAAGTATGAAAGTAAATGAGAGAAGCAAAGAAAAAACGGCCTCTCCACTTCTCTATATCCACCCCAGGCACGTTTCTCAACCATCTACAAGAATCTCTTGTAGCCAATGGTTACCAGAAAAGGTCAGCGAGTCATGTAGTATGTTGTCTGGACTGAAAGAATCCAAAATGGAAGCGGGTGTCCATTTTCTTTGGCCACCAGTGCATGTACAAATAAATCCCAGATCCTGTGTTTTTTTTTTTTTTTTTTTTATTCCTTGTCTGTAATACACCCTCTTGTTTTCATTCTCTCTGCTATTGCTGTAAATTGGCTTGGTTTTTTGGTATGTGCTGCCTGTTCACAGGGAATGAATGGAGGAGCTTGAATTTCACTGATCTGGGCAAAAAAAAATGCAATTGAATAGAAATTGTGCGCTGGCTTTCATTATGAATTGAAATAGATCATTTCTCTATTCCCTGTCTCCTGGGTTTTCAGACGGCGAATGAGCAAAGATATGTCTTGCTTAGCCGGACCTAAGCCTGGGTTTTAGAGAAGCAGTACCTTCAGGCTGGAAACCTGCTCATGCATCAATGCCAAATGCTAGAGGAAACATACCTTTAGTGGTTAGTCTTTTGGAAAAGGGCCAGTGCTGTTGGCCACGTTGGCTACTCTATCATTCCAATGTCAGGCCTAGAGCGTGTTCAGGCCTGCAGATGATTTTTTCTTCTCATCAATCCATACCTCAACACTTCAGCATGCATGATTACAACAGATTAAACATGCAGTCCAGGCCCCTTGCTAATAAGATCGAATTAATACGCTAACGTTTTGCATGAAAACCTGTTTTTGTGCCAAACAGTTAGAATCAGAGCTTTGTAAAGCACAATGCTTGGGGGCATAATTCACCAAAAATAGAGGAAGGTTAACATTTGGATACAATTCAACAGAACATATTTGCTTTTAGTTAAGGTCTTAATTTTCCTCACCATGTGCCCTCGGGTACTAATTGAATTACCCTAGCATACTCATGGATGGATTACTGGATGGGCCTACTGGGTACAGGCCTGGGGGCCCAAGGGGTCAGGGGTCTTCTGTCTGAAGTAACTGTTTATAGTTGTTGGAGGAACGTCAATCAAATAACTACTAAGAGATACAAAATGGCCACTACAATACAAATCAACCACAAAGAGCAGCAAAGTGACCACAAAGAGACCAATGGTGGAAGGGGTGGAAGGTCAAACCTTACACCCCAGCCCGTCCACTCCGCTCTGTATCGGAAAACCTGCTTGCTGCCCCCTTACAGGGAGGGACAACCAATCACTCAACGAAATCCCGACTGGTTGCTGTCCTGGCTCCTAAATTTAATTTAATTTCATTTCATTTCATTTCATTTATTATACAGGAAAATTTAAAAGCAACAATTAAGTTACAATAAACGGGCCTGACTCAGTTTAAAAACTGGTTTACTGCTGTAAACGGTTCATGGTGGAACGAGCTCCCTATTGAAATCAGGATGGCTGAAGCCTACACATCTTCCACCGCAAGCTAAAAAACACATCTCTTCCGACTGCACAATGGATAAAAATAAAAAATAAGATATGCACTTACAGTTGCACTTTCTTGTTCTTTGTAGTTTGGCTTATTTGAAGCTAATGTGCTTAAACTTGATTCTTGCTGTCTGGAGTTTGTACCTTCAAGGTTGAAAGCACTTAATTGGAAGTCGCTTTGGATAAAAGCTAAATGACATGTAATGTAATGTAAAAATGTAATGTAACTAAGTACATTTACTCAAGTACAGTACTTAAGTACAAATGTTGAGGTACTTGTACTTTACTTGAGTCTTTTCTTTTCATGCCACTTTCTACTTCTACTCCGCTACATTTCAGAGAGAAATATTGTACTTTTTACTCCACTACATTCATCTGACAGCTTTAGTTACTAGTTACTTTACATGTGAAGAGTTCTGCACATGAAACTCATGTAGTTTATAAAATCTGATGTTTTATTATAAAGTAAACTAGCCAACAATATAACGGCCTACAAGTCCAGCTGAGATGATTAGACTATTAAACACACAACTGTTCAACTGGATCCTTTACACTTTCTAAAATGGGAGGATTTTTCTGCTTTGAGTACTTTTACTTGTAACAGAGTATTTTTTACTTTTACTGCAGTAAAGGATCTGAATACTTCTTCCACCACTTAAAGAGACACAAAACACCAAGGTACATATGTGGCTATGCTACTGCAACAACATCGTTTGGAGTCTTTTTTACTTCTCTTGTAGACACACAGACAGAGTGAGTGGGTTTGCTTTCTAACCTCCACCAGTTTGTGTCTAATCACTTCTGGACTCCTCAACCTCAGCAGAGCGCATCGAGGTAACATTTGGCGAGAGACAGAGATGAAAGCTGCTACTCGAAATAGACGTACAGACAAGGAAGAACACTCCAAGTAGCTCAGTGGCATTGATGACATAAGGGAGTGAAAGAAGGGAGCTTGTATTGGTTCTGTTGCAACTAGATGTCTTCTTCCTAAAGGGCCCGTTTATCAAGCATCACAGTGTTGGAACAAACTGGACAAAAATGCTTACTTTCAGAATTAGAAGTAAAATAATGTTATCATCCTTCTTAACATAGGAAAGTCCTCCTATCTCAGCTGGTACCCTAGTCCGGCATTGCCAGACCTTCCTCCACGGCGCTGCGGAGGAGGGTCTGGCTAGTCCACACAGCATTCCTGGATGGTAGAAAAATGTGCTCTGGTTTATTGGCATTTCTTTAAACCAATCACAATCATCTTGGGCGGCGCTAAGCGGCGTACAGAAGGAACTTGTTCTGGTGAAATGTGTACTTTCATGTAAGTGTAATGTAAAGACTCAGTCCTTACCCCAACTTTTGGACTGCTCTCAGGATTGCAATTACTCTGCCAGTCACTGTGGCTCGAGCAGAGAGGAGCTTTTCAAAAGTTGATCAAGTCATACCTGAGGTCAACCATGTCCCAGGAACGGATCACTGGCCTTTCCGTCAGTATCAATCATTCAATAGGGGAGCAGATTTCATACGATGACATCATTATTGATTTTGCATCAAGGAAGGCCAGAAAGGTCAGGTTTTAGTTTTAGTTTGTGTTTTCTGTTCTTAGTGCAATAGGGTAACAATTAGATTCTCTTTAGTGTGTTTTCACATTTGTGTGATGGATTTGTGCTATTTAGAATAGGCCTATTTATTCTATATTTTATTTATATATTATTCTTAATATTTTATATCATTGTTGCTCTCTGCTCTTGTTACATTTTTTATATATCTGATTGTATATATTTTTGGCACATTTATATATATATTATTATTATAACAACATAAGTGAAAGAGAAAATTATATTTCTCAAATGCACAAATCTTTCATTAGAACATTTGAAAAACACACTTAAGAGAATCCAGTTATTTAACTATTGCAATTACAACAGGAAACACACAATATATATGGCAGTATAAGTAATCAGAACTTAAAATAAATATTCACTATAATATAGTAATTTTGGGGGGGTGGGGGGCACTCGAAGGGGGTCTCACCCTGGGTGTAATTCAATGTAGAACTGTACCCTGGTTTTAGTCATGCAACAGAAAACTCAGATTGGACAGATAGTCTAGCTAGCTGTCTGGATTTACCCTGTAGAGATCTGAGGAGCAGTTAACCATAGTCCTCACAAATCCACCGGAAGTTAGAATGCCAACACAAAGAAAGAGGAAGGTGACGGACATCCGGCCTAAAAAGAGGGACATCCGGCACCGAAGTAGAAGCCGAAGTGGAACGTCATCGATATAGACTACTGGTACCCAGACCAGTAGTCTGTTAGTGTTGCTATGGCATTCTGCAGATAGATAAACAGAGGGAAGATGTTTTAGGGAACATTATGACAATTATCTTAGTTAAAGATGCCTTTTGGACAAAAACAAAGTCATGTTTGTGACTGACTGTGTGTGGGATGCAGGAATAAATCAATCTTTGGTCTAAATAAAGCGCATGACTCATCGATGCTCAGCAACAGCGAACCTGAACAATAATCATGTTCTTCCTGGATGTCTGATGACCCCTTTTATCATGCCAAATGCTCAACTTACATTTTTGTATTTATTATTTTTTAGTGGCTACATTATTAAAGAGATATTTTCACATTGTTATGGTGTATTTCCTAATAAATACAAGACACACTATTGCACTGCTGAGTCAAATTGATTGACTGTATTCAAATTACTACAGTGTTCACTCAAAGCCTACAGAAATAGCATAATTGGTACATTTCATCACATTTAAGTTATGTATTCATACATTTACAGTGCTATTTTGCGCATATCAGATGTTACCCATTGATTTTTCTGTGGCCACTTGGGAGCAGCGGAATGAACCATAAACACAGCATTGACCTTATAATGTAGCTTACAAAACAGCAAACAGATGCATAATTACACATCAAGCAGACTCAGAGCAACATCAGCATCCATTTGGAGTTGTGTTTTTATCCAATTGATGTAACTAATATGTCTAATATGTGCTCTCCTTTTAGCTCTATTTTGGTCTGCACCAATTCTTTGAAAATGCTCTCTTGCTGCATTTGACCCACTGCTCATATAGATATGTACAGCTGTCAGAAAAAGAATATGATTAAATAGTTTCTACTTCGTGGCTGACGTGTTGCACTCTTTCACGATTCGTCTTATTGAGTGTCATACATATCTCTGAGGCAGCGGCGATGGTAAACTCTCGACCAGAAAGAGATTTAGATCCTGGATGAATACATGCCCAAAGAGTAGGAAGGAAAGAGGAAGATAGAGTAATTATACAGCATAACATGATGAAGTCATGATCCACATGTCTCTTCAACATCAATATCCTGTTGAACTAAACCTCCCTAGTTTAAACACAGTCAGCTGAAATACTGAGCTTATTTTACTAAATATCTCAGGTGGAAAGTGTTTCCCTTTTTCTATCATTAAGAAGGCTATGGAGTCTATGATAGCACAAGAAGTGCCACATCCAGCCAAGCTGCTATAGTCTGCTAGCTAACAAAGGCCTGATGTCCTTGAGAAGTGCTCTTAAAAAAAATAGTGGCCATCAAATATGCAGCTGTGTAATTGGAATATTAGATAAACTCAAAGAATTGTGAGTTATGACAGCCGCCTTAAACAAGAGGCAGTAACACCCCCCCACTCCCCCACCCCACCCCCCTCCGCACAGTGGGAGAGTGCAGTATAAAGGGAGATGGAGGGAAGGCAGGAGAGGAATGGAGGAGGAGGAGATGAGTGATATATCTTCTGCCCTTCCCAGCCCTGATTTTCCACAGTGATTGGAGGCCCTCCGCAAATGATGAGGGAGGCAGCTGTGAGAGGAGTCCGGAGGCTCTGCAGGTTCACGGCAAAGTCAACACCATCCAATCCCTCTAAAGTCTCACGCCGCTCAAAAAGGATCCGCCATTTCCTGGAACAGCTGGACACTGTAGTTTTTAGCAAACATTACTCAAACAGGATGGACTATTGCAGGGGTCTTCAATGTTTTTAAAGCCATGGACCCCTCAACTGAGAGCGAGACAGAGCACGGACCCCCAACTACATCTATTGTATAAAATGAAGTGGCATATTAAACTGGGCCTACAATAATGTGTGGGTGGCCTAAAGCCTTTATACATAACTTTTTAGTGCATAGAATACTAAGCTGTTAAAATAATTATTGTTGGCATGATTGTATTAATCATGTTTTAATGTTAAAGCTTCAGTGCGTAACTTTTTGATATTAATGAACGTCTGTTACATTCCAGCCGTTGCCAAATGAGTTGCTACAAAGCTAATTAAGACTATCAGCTCCACACAACTCTCTCTGTATTTCTCAGTATGACTATGTTCAGAAGATTGTGGCGTCCGGTGACTTTCGCCCACAGAAACTCGAGTGAAGATAATGACCTCTTCTGAAGAGTCCATCATGTTTTTTTAATCCTCCGTGTTCTCCTTGGCTACTAGCAAGTGCGTGGAGGGGGGGGGTGCATAGTCACAGAAGGCTTGTATCATGTTGTCATTACCTCAGAATTCCTCATTAAACGTGAATGTGGCACAGTGAATCCTTAGGACTTGTGGATCTTAGTGACTACCTTACCTATGGGCCAGTAAGCCTATCAACATTGGGGTTTTTTTCACAAATTGTGAAGCTGATTTATATTTGCTAATAATATTGCAAATAATATTTTGGGTTCATATGAGGATAGTTAAATTTTCTGAGTAACTCTGAAAAACCTGTTGAAGATCTCAGGACTAGAGCATTTGTTGGGGACTATTTTCAGCAGCGGATTAATCAACATATGGTGCTTCAGTGAGTGTTTACAGCAGCAGGACGCTGTGGGTGGGATTGAGTCAAAATAAACTACAGTGTGTGTGTGTGTGTGTGTGTGTGTGTGTGTGTGTGTGTGTGTGTGTGTGTGTGTGTGTGTGCGCATGGTAATGAAGGAACATGCCACCCAGTGTTTTTAGTTTTCTTCAGGCTTTGATAAACACACTTATTAGCAGAACCAAACGGAATCTGCAGATATCTTTGTATTTTTTTTACAGTTTTCAGCGGTGATCCAAAATGAAAATCAGCAGAATTTAAGTGCTGCTTGAGGTAGAGATGTGTTAACATTCTGTTTTCTGTTTTATTTTTATTTTTGTTCAAAATGTGCGGAATTTTCTGCAGATTCCGTGTGGCCCTGCTTATAAAAAATCAATTGATTGATGGTTTTGGTCTTTGTCCGGAGGAATATGTGGTTTGTGTATCAGCTGAAAACTATCAATATAAATGTGACTAATTGTGGCTTTATTTCTGCCCTGTGACACTCTGCAGCATACTGTAATAAGAGTGTGTGTACCTACGTGTACAAAAAGAAATCCTGCATGGGTACTCATCTCTCCACCCTCAATCGTTTACACTCCACTGCCAAGTCAGAGGTCTAATTATGCATTTGAGCGTGAGAGTTTAATTTGCACTTTACATTTGGAGTGATTGGCACTTGCATAACTTATGCTGAATGCTGTTTAACTACAGAGGAGGCAGGCGCTGTGCACTCAGCTCCATCACCCTCCCACTCCACTCACCCCAGTTATTCACGTTGCAGATAAATGTATATTCATGTCTTTGCAAACCTGTGTGTGTGTGTGTGTGTGTGTGTGTGTCCTTTTACCTCTGTGCTGGTTTGAATCAAATCATACGATCATATGTGTGTGTGTGTGTGTGTGTGTGTGTGTGCGCCTGGTAGCTTGAATATTTGATCTGAGCACTGGGAGACAGAGATACATTTCCCAGCATTCCTGTTGTGAGGGTGAGGTGTTAGGGCCAGGCCTCTCCCTTGTGTGCCAGCCAGGCCCGTATTCCCGGATTTAAGCAATACAGAGGTCCACATTTATTTTCCTGATCTAAATATGCGCATTTTAAGACATTTGGAGAGCAACTATTGAATAACAGTAGCATCAAATTCTAAACTAGTTGACACTATAACCCAAAAACCACCGCGTTGACCAAAGACTATATAGTTACCCAGTTGTGAGAACTTAGGAAACACACACGCAAAAAGGAAGACAAGCAGTGTTATTAAAATGCATGAAAACACAATATCACTCAAAATACTATCAGCATGCTCACTCAAGCACTCAAACTGTAAAGCACGCATCCACACACACACACACACACACACACACACACACACACACACACTCTGCTGCCTCACCCCATCTGCACTTTAGCCAACCAAACGGCCTGCATCTTCCCTACTTCTTATTTTCTCTTCTTCTGCCTTACTTCTGTTTTAGTTTTTTAGTTTTTTAAAAACTTTTTGTCACACTCCCACAACAATAACTCATTTTATCTTCCGCTGTCTTTCAACACCCCTCCTACCTCCCTCTCTCCGCCACTGAAACATGCAACACCAACAATTTTCCTTTCTTTCCTCCAAAGCAGATCCCCACGTGGTCAAGCACATCACAGCAGTGCACTGCCCACCGCTGGCCCCTTTGTGTTTCTATTTTCTGAATATCTCTCCTGACACACACACACAGGCATACACACACATAACTCCCTAATTAACAAACTATTTGTGAAGGGAGGAGGTAGGCAGATGTTGGGGAAACAATTAAGCGAACATAAAATTGCTAAACAAAGGGTTTTGAGAAGCGCTGCCGACCCTTCGTAGTCCCTCCTGCCTGTCTGTTACGATGTGAGTTAAGCATGTCTCATGTTTTAAAGAGCTCTGTCTCCTCTCTGCAGCCCTGTGGGCCTTGGGCAACTCATTCTCAGAGCGAATAATGGAGGCATGTGATTGTTACGTGGTGTAGAGAAGCCAAAAGATGTGAACTGGTTGGTGAGTTTAGCTTTTTTTTTTTCTTTTTGTCCTTGTATTTTTCCACAGGAGATTTTTGCTGATGTTGCACGCTCCTTTTTTTAGCCCTGGCCTACTTCACATCCAGATAGTAGCATCCTCACCTGCCCAGTGCACCTGGTCCTGATGCTGATGCAGCTGTACAAGAACCGTTCTTTTGTCTGTCTATGGTGAGTTGGTGGAGGCTGGTTTAACTACTTTGAGTGGTTTATAGGGGCGCTCTAGCAATTTAATATTGCACTTTCATGAAGTTGGGAGACTCAGAAGAGAGATATTTGAAAAACAAAATTAATAATAATAATGGTCATAATCAAAGCAGTAGAGGGTGAGATATCTTGACTTTTTGCTCATAGGATGATCCTAGTTTCCATTGTTTTGAGTGGTAAATTGATCTTGGTGTATACAATTGCTGGAGAAGCAGAAGCGCTGTTGCAATGCTTGCCTATGTGACACGTGATCATTATGGGATACCACAACATGCTAAAACATACTGTAGCAGTAGCACAAGCAGAGAAGAGTCATTAAGTCAGAGAGCTGACTCGGTACAGCAGTATGTATCCAAACCTTTGCTAACTCCAGCTAACATTAGCCACCATACGTTACTGCTCATACCAGACCCTTAGCTGTAGTAGAAAAACCCTGTTAAACACGTTTGTGAAAGTTAAAGCTAAAGTTGAAGACGGAGCAGAGCGAAGTCTCGATGACCAGAGCAGACGCTCGCCAATGTCTGATTATTTAAATACATTGAGCTGGTTTGACCATGGAGATGCAAGAAATGTGCACTAGTACACACAGGATCTTCTTCCTGTATTTACTTGCTTGCTCCCACCCCCCAGACACATCTGACCAATAAGTGGAGTGAACGTTCCTGCGTGATTTGTAATGACGCATTTTAGCACGCTTGGATTTTTCCAGGTGTGATGCAAAAACCAAACCAAGGGGAAATCACTCCAAGTTTATAAACTCATCAAGTGATTCAGACCAGAGCAAACAAACTATAGGTGTGAAAACGCCCTAACACATTATTGGTTTTAGTTTTTTCATAGAATTTGTGACAAAACGAAAAACATTGAATATAATCCATGAACATACTGTACATGCACACAGTCTGTTTTGCTTGACCTTTCACATATCACCCACAGCTGCTTTCTAAATAAGACACAAACACTCAAACACAGTAAGAGTATCCACAGTGATATACTGTACAACTCGGATTTTAGCACAATGGGCTGTAGAGACATCTGTATTTGCATTTTTTCCTCATGTGCCCCCAGGACTTTTACTCTCTTGGAGCATGCGTTGCTTTATACTCAAAAGTATTTTCCCAGTATCAGATTTGTTTGTATTGCAATGTTAACATTCGGGCTGGCATGTTTGTGTCACTTTGTGCACAAGCTGAATGTATTTCAACCTCATAAAACCTCCACAACGTTCCTGTCCACAATTGCATTTGCTGTTACTGTTTACATCAATTTTCCAGCACAAACCACACTCTCACTCTCATTTCCCTGGCATGGCAAAGCTCTGAGGCCCCCTCCATTTGAATGACAAGTCATTAGCTTGTTAAATTGCAACGGCGAATCCACTTATCCTCCCCACCAACTGTACACTCGTCAGTAGAAAGCATGAAATTGTGCAGAGCTCATTGGGCTCACCTTCAAAATTACTTTTGTGTGGCGAGTCCCTGAATGCTAATACAGTTTTCTATGGATACAAAAATTATCTTATCTATAATTTCCATTGCCCATGTCTTAAGCCTCCTGTTGTCTGTTTTTAAATCTCTAATCAGAAATATGGGTTTCTTTTTAATCAAATTACCCAAAAATAACATGGATGGGTTCCCTGCAACGCTCTTTGCAAGTACAATTAATGATCACCACTTTCATAGAATTTTGAGTGTTTTTATTTTTCCAGTTTTATTCATTCGGAAAAAAAAATGTAAACGGTTTAAACGGTATCCTGACTAAACTTTGACATACGCCAGTCTCTACATACATTCTTCTAATATTAGTCCAAATAATTCAGAGTTTCAGCTTTTTTTGTTACTGAAAAATGAGGTATAATTTCATATACACAAGGTTTATTGACCATGAATTCCAAAAAATAAGTGAAAAACAATGGTGGTCAGAAGTTGGTTGTGGTGGTAGAAAAAAAAAAGTGTCGAATGTCTAAAAACAGCAACAAAAACATTGAAAAATGTGTCCATAAAAAGGGACAAAAACGTCAGAAAAAGTGTCAAAAAAGTGTTAATTTTCTACTTCTAATGGTCGGCGGGAAGCCAACACAAGGGTTAAGGGAAGTGGATCTCACAATCCTCTGGTTGACGTGCTATACCACATGGAAATAGATATCTCATTGTGTCTGTAAAACTGTCTCTTACCCTCCTGTGAGTGCACATACATAGCATTTATTCCCCAACTTCAGCTGCATATGCTCATCCTCAAACCGCAGCGCAATTAGATTGCCTGGTGAATTATTAAATAAATCAGATTGCCCATTATCACAGGAGAAGAATGTGAGCGGCTGTGGTTAGCCATAAAGAAATCGGCGCAGAGAGATTAGGGGGAGTAAAACCATGTGATGGAATCTCGAGCAGATATCAGCCCCACTCTTTTACTCATTTTGGGAGTGTAAGATTGAAGAGCAACTGAATCTTTTCTACTCTTCTTTGAGGCCGTGCGGCAGAAGACAGGAGAGGAAAGATGTTTATTTACGATCTTTGCCGTGCCTGTGCAAACCTGTAGTGGGCTGCGATGCAGCACAGAGATATGGCCTGGATCAAAGTGTTGGAGGATGTTTAGAGGAGACATGCAATCTTGTTTCGGAGTGATGGTTTTCTGTCCACGTCCACTCTGCGTGAGTCCACTGTCAACCTGCAGAGACACAGACGAGGCCTGTATCAGACACTCGGTTAATCAGACGGTTAATGTTCTTTTTTTAATGACTTCACTTTTTTTTTAATCTTTTTTCATTTGTATCTGACCTTTTACCTTGTATTCTTCCCTCTTTTTATGTTTCTTCGCTGGCTCTATCTCCTGCATGGCATCTTTGTAAGCCTTTCCCAATAAAACAAGGAGGGTCTGTCTAGTCCACACAGCATTCCTGGATGGGAGAAAAACGTGCTCTGGTTTATTGGCATTCCTTTAAACCAATCACAATTGTCTTGAGCGGGGCTGAGCACCGGACGGAGCCACGGTGCCTCTGCTAAATAGCCTCGGGGAAGGAACTTGTTTTGGTGGAACATGTGTGCATATGGAGGCGAGCTCTGGAATTAAAATGGCTGTCGAGTGTGTGATGAGAACACAAAGAAAGCGGAAGGTGAGGGACATCCGGCCGAAAATGAGGGACATCCAGCGGCACCTCTGGCGGCACCGGAAACAATCCCATAAGTGAAACGTCGTTGATATCTAGACTAAGATGTTAGCATCTCAAAAAGCAGTTTCCCCAGCTGTCCTGTTCTCTCCTTCCTCTCCTCGGCTGACCCTGTTCCCACAAACTTTCAGAGCAGAGAAGAGAGACTACGGAGCAGAACCACAGCGTGCATGGCTCCTTGATGTGGCCCCTCTGGGCCTCCCCCGCAGTGGGGCTGGTGTTTAATCAAGCCCCTGGCTTTAAACTCCCAGCAGGCCTGTGCTCCCCTGACCCCCAGCATCTGCCGAGGCTTGAGTTCACAAGAACCCACACGCTTTATTCTAAGCTACCTGTCCTTGAGATCTCTCCACTTTTTACAGCGGTGTGTGTTTAGCTGACATTGCTAATCCAGAGAATGTACAGCTCACACACACACACACACACACACACACACACACACGTAGCACAGCTGAGCAAAAACCTTCCCTCCTTCGCTCTTAAATTGTCGAGGGGTTTAAAAGTGCAAAAGACAAAAAAAGGCAGAGACAACAGCAGCGATCAAGGGCAGACATCCAATTTAGCTTTCAGCAGTGGTGGAATGTAACTAACATTTAATCAAGTACTGTACCTAAGTCCAAATGTTGAGGTTCTTGTACTTTACTTGAGTCTTTTCTTTTCATGCCACTTTCTACTTCTACTCCGCTACATTTCAGAGAGAAATATTGTACTTTTTACTCCACTACATTCATCTGACAGCTTTAGTTACTAGTTACTTTACACATTAAGATTTCTGCACACAAAACACATGTAGTTTATAAAATCTGATGTTTTATTCTAAAGTAAACTAGCCAACAATATAACGGCTACAAGTCCAGCTGAGATGATTAGACCATTAAACACACAACTGGTTGGATCCTTTACACTTCTACAATGTGAGGATTTTTACTTTTAATACTTTAAGTACATTTTCCTGGTGATACTTACATACTTTCACTTAAGTAACCTTTCCAATGCAGGGCTTCTACTTGTAAAGTATTAGTATTTTCACAGTGCAGTATTAGTACTTTTACTTAAGTAAAGGATCTGAATACTTCTTCCACCGCTGGCTTTCACAATCACAATCCCAATTTCTAACAATCCAGAGAAATATTATACTGTGCTTCAGAAATTATCCACTGCCCCCAATTACACGAAACTCCCAACTTGGCTCCTACAGCAGCAAAAACAAATCAGAGCATGAGAGTATTTTTCTAACGGTTCTTGTCTGTTCCCACTGTTTTAACTTCCTGAGTGCTCCAGTAAGCCATCCAGCAGCAGCGGCGGCGGCTGATTCTCTGCTCCTCATCCCAGGGCCTTGACCACAGAGAACATCTTATCAGCGCCGCGTGTGCCGCCCATCTTAAGCCTGCGCTGATGGATTTGGCTGAGTGCTCGATGGCTGGAGTTTTAAGCAGATTCATATCAGGTTGATTGAAGGAGCTGGGGCTTTGGTTGGCTAGCGTTAGCGCTGTTGGTGCTGTTATTGCATACGCAAGGGGAGCCGGTGACACCGTAGTCGTGGTGATGGATAGAGAGGCTGGGATTTCCCTGAAGGAAGAGGGAGAGGTGGGAAATAGAGAGAAGAGGGGAGGCAGGGGAAGAGGAGAAGAAGTAAGAAAATGGTGTGTAGAGCACATATGTGAAATGTATTGCATGTAAAATAGATTAGATTATTATTATTATTAGATAATAGCCACAAGTGAAGACTTTGTTTTACTACAAACGGTGCTGCTTCTCAAGGGGCAAGACTTACCATGATCATCTGTGAAGTGAGAACACACAGTAGGCACATAGTGTGACACATATCAATACATATAAATGCAAGAATCTTGAATGCTCTGCAAAACAATCATAAACTGGACAAATTAATTTCCATTAGTCAAGCCTCATTCCCCCCCTCTCTCTATCTCTCTCTCTTTCTCTCTCCCTTCATGTCTCCATCTGTCCAATAGAAATAAAGGCCTAAAATGCCCCAAAAAAAGACTCAAGTAAAGTACAAGTACCATAACATGTGTACTTAACCCTTGTGTTGTCTTCCGTTGTACCCATGTTATTTTTCTTTGACAATTTGGTTGAATGAAACCCAAATTTCTTTTAGGGTTAGGGTTAAGTACAGTACTTGAGTGATGTAATCTACTTTGTTACATTCCACCGCTGCCAGCGTTTGTGGGACGGAGTCAGAGAGAAATGCATGGTATCAATCCCATTGAGAGTTTGCTCCCAGCGAGTGTGGCTTCTGTGCTGGGAGCTTCTTTTTTTATTAGCCAGTCTATCAGCATGGTAAATAAGTGCTGTGACCCCTCCTGACCTGGCCCCCTGACTCAGATAAGCACTGCAAACACAGTGTGAAGTGGCTGAGGCAGTCACGGTCACACGTCACCGAGCACACTAAGCCCTGCCACACTGACAGACGCCACCCGCACTCTTCAAATGGTCTGAATGTTTCTGTGTGTGTGTGTGTGTGTGTGTGTGTGTGTGTGTGTGTGTGTGTGTGAGGGAACAAGAAAGTAAATGTGTGTCTTTGGGAGGCGGCTCTTGTTTCTTAGGTGTTTATGTGTGCACACGCTCGTCTGCACACACGCGTGTCACTTCCTATTTTTTTGTTGTGATGTGTTTTCCCTCACCTCTATCTGCCGTGCTCCCCCGACATACCATCACTGCATTGACAGATACATCGCTCTCTGTGCTTTATAGCCAACCGAGGAAACGAGGTAAACAAAGCCTGCGAAAGAAGAAGCCATGTTTCTCTTTTATGGTCTGCAATTTTTCACCGGCTTCAGGGGGAAGCGCCGCATCTGAATTATCGGCAAGGCCTGTCGCGAGGCCTGGCGAGGCATGAGTGTTATCCGTATCATTTTTTTTAAACAAACTTCTGCTATATCTAGCTCCCATTGTTCTCCACTCTGTGGATGTTTTTTGCATCTTCAGCCGTATCCCTCTTCCTCTGCACAGTCCTCAAGGCCTGTGTCTGACATCACGGTCGATGACAGTCTGGACTCTGTTTATTTTTCTGTCCTCCGTATATAATGACCATGGCACCAAGGCTATATGAGAAGCTATGGAAAGAAGAGCACAGACAGAAATAATACAACAAAAAGAAAACATTCTTACAGGGAGAATCCAGGCCTTTCTAAGCAGTGATTATAGTTGAGGGCAAACCTCTCGCAATGAAGCAAGGTTGCACATAAAGCCTCGCTTGATTTAAACTGGCTGTCTTTGTCTGTTGTACTCCTGTCTTCTTCTCCAGACAGAACAACAGTGAACAAGAGATGTGAGAAGGATGACAACATGGCTACAGACTGCTAATTCTCACTAGACCAGGGAAACAGTCTCAGACATAAACAGACATGGGGACCATGCTCATCATTACCTGCTGTACTGTATATTGTATGTACAGGAAACATTTTAGTACTTAATGTCTCTGTATGGTTGTGTTTTTCTTACTTGTACTTTGTTGTATAGCTTTTTGTCTTGCACTCCTGACTGCAGCTTAATTTTCCCATTTGGGAAATTAAAGTGACTGAACTGAACTAAACGTCAGTATGGAGCTGTAGCCCCGTTCGTTCCTATGAGAGTTGCTCAGTGGCGTATGAAGCCATCATGGGGCCAGAAATGACCCGGATGATCGGCGCTGCTTCCTCACTGAGCGGCCCATGGAGCAGGCGCACTAGAGACCTCCGCCGGCCAAGCCGGCTACTTATTGTTTAGCGCTCCGCTAACTTGAATGGGGATTAAATGATTTAATCCTGCCGCTCTTCTAGACTTTCCAAATGTTAGTGGAACGAACGGATCAAATCTGACAGACCCTTGGTCAGGTGCCTTTGGCGTTTGTTACTTGACGCAAAAAGTCTCCTTTAGCATCTTAGTCAGATGCAGTCGGGACTCTTGGAGTCACTTTTCGCCTCTCTGGGTCAGGGCCAATTTAGCGTCATTTAAAAAATGTACGACTTTTTTTCGACAGTTAAGTTTAGGAAAAGATGGTGGGTGGGGTTACAAAATGTACGTTTCAGCAAAGATCGTCTATACTAAAGATTTGGCGCATTTGAAGCAGCGCCAATGGTATAAAATGGTACACACTTCCTGTCTCCTAAATGGGCGTGACCTCTTTGAACGTGTAGTGAACGTCATGTGGATAGATGAAAAGTTATATTTAAATAATGTATTAATATGTTCTTTTGCTAACGTTAGTTATTTACACAGCTAAAAGACATATTTAGCATCACAGAGATTAGTTTTGTTAGAATGTTCACGAACGTTAGCTGACGTTAGCTTCTCTGTGTTGCAAGATCTCGCGAGAATTTGGTCCCAAGACAGAAACAGGTCTCAAACTAAATTAATTTCCTCCTGATGTGTCCATTTTATTGTCAGAATGTTCTGGAGATATGTGGCTTGTGAAAATGGATCCAAAATATACTTTGGTGACTACGGGGCGAAAGAATCGCTCATAATCTGTGTTCACTTCATCTATTGGAATCAATACTCTCAGGACCTGCAGCTAGTCTCCTAAAGAGGCGTGGCCGTGGCGGAGCCCACGTCAGACAGATACAGGAAGTTACTCTGGGGGCGTCTCGGTTCTAAACTCTCTGGTTTCAGTGACACGTGGGACAAGAACGGGACACGAACCCCGGTGAAAGTCCTGTGCGATCTTTCATACTACTCGCTACCGTTGTCTCTCTTAATACTACATCATCCTACAGCGCCGCGTAGCTGTTGCTCTGCCCGGTGCAATCCATACAGACGCTAAAGGATGATTTATGTGTCGGTATCTGACGCTGAGAGACACTGACCAAGCATCAGTATTTTACGAGTTGGGAATGAGAACGGGTTGTGTGAAACCCTCCTAAGGATAAGTAATCAATGAACTTTGCAGCACTTTCATTCACTTACAGTGGAAGTGAGAAACCATAGCTGTCCGGCCTGCTTAGACATGTTTCCAGAACATATTCAACAGGCATAATGACTCCCACGTGGCTTTGCATATTATGTAGCTTCCATGTACAAGTGGAGATTAGATAGGGAGGGGGTCCCTGAGGAATGTCAGCTCATCCCAAGGGGTGCCGTACTCAGGAAAGCTCAAGGGACCTTGTGACGTGAAGTTCTTCATTTGGCCACGTTCACAACCTTTGCCGGGGCCTTTACTTTAGAGATTAAACCCTTCACATGCCATTGTTGGATAGTTTTCAAACATCCATCAAATGCAATTTTGATGATTCCCCTGTGCTGCCCCCACAACTCTTTAACAAAAACAATAATGGGTAAAATTGTATATAATAAGCACAGAGTTTTGTTTATTTTTTTGTACTACTTACACTACAGAGTCACAACAGCAGGATCAAACCCCTACAGGGGGCGTCCATATACTTGTAGCATTGAGGGTTAAATTCCAATAAAAACTCACATTTTCTCCTCCTCACTCTCTATCTTTGGTCACTCTGCATTGTTCAAAAGGGCACAAACAATCAAGCTTTAGAAACTCAGAATGTGCACTTTACAGTAAAGACGATCCAAAGGACTAGAGCCCTGCCCTGCAGACCATTCCTTTAATTCAGGTCTCCTCAGCTACCGGGCCACAAATTATATTAACCCAGTCTGCCAGTCCGCAACAATATTGTCAATATGAAAATGTTGGGACCCCTGCTCTTATTCCTTGATGTTTTAACCCTCTGGGTACAAAAGACGCAGTGGCGAGGCCAAGCGATGTTTGACAACACTCCTACTCCAAAAAGCGAAATTACAAAATTTCATTTTACTTTTATTCATATATTACGCTACTTTTGCGAACCCAAGACTTTTGTAAAGTCATTTGAAGCACCTAAACAATTGATTATAGGTTTGTTTTCACAAGAGATTTGAGAAATTTCAAAAAGCGAACATCAACAACTTTTCAGCTGCACATTTTAAGTGAACAAATGTGGGAATAACTAGACTGAAAGCTGAGTTTGTTCTAAACATTTTGATATGAAACACATTGGTATCAGGTTGTAGGCTAGGTTGTACCCTTAAAAGGTGAATTCAAGAAGAAATTTAAAAATGCCATTAGACCTCAGAGGGCTTTAAGGATAAAGAGCAGTGATCCAGATCAGCAAATTTACTCACAATTTTTAACCAGACTGGTCCAGTGGTCTTTTGTAGTGTTGGGGCTACGCTTGGCTTTATGAGGAAGTGTGTCCATAGAAAGCAACTTATTTCAACGGTTTTGTCGCCTGTTTCAAGGGTCATCATGCGACGCTGAGAGCCACTGACCAAGCATCAGTATTTGACGAGTTGAGAGTAAGAACGGGTTGACGCAGAACGTGACATAGCTTATAACGTGAAAAACAACAACTCTCCGTTTCCTTTTATTTTTTTTTTAAACAGGACACGAACCCCGGTCTCCTGGGTGAAAGTCATGTGTTTGTTTGACCCATCCACCCCCACCACCGTCCCCCCAACCAACCTCCTATACTTCTTCACCTTACTTCCTACTTTGCTCCCGTCAGAACTACTACAGCCACTAGAGAAACGTTAACATAAGTCATAATTCCTGCTTGAACAAACAACCTATTGTGGGTGTTTTTGCTAAATGTTTCAAATGTTTCAAAACCAGACTGAACTCTTCTGTAATTATCATTCCTTTAATATGAGTCTAAATAATTCATAATTTCTGCTTTTTTTAACTCAAGAATTAGGTATAATTTCCTATAAATGAGGTGTAGCCTACTGACCATGAATTCCAAAAATGAGTGTAAAACTGGTAATAAGTTGGTGTTAGTGGTGTTTATAAATGGTAGTGAAAAAACGTAAAAAAAAATAAAAAAAAAGAGCCAAAAACATTGAAAAAAGAGACAAAAGTGTCGATAAAGGAGACGAAATTTTTTTTTTCAGGACAACAAGTATGGTTGAATGGAAGACAATGTTTTCAACAATAGAAAATGCTTAGCATGGAGCCCTATTATAGATGTTCTTGGACAAGAATATGCTGATATTACATTAAAAGGTTTTGCAACTCCTTGGATCTGAGTCTTAAAAGTTACAAGTTATTGTAGTTGTAAAAATGGAAGATGATAATGTATGTATGTGTTGTTGTCCCCCCCCCCTCTTGTTGTTGTTGTTGCTTTTGTTGCTGTTACTTAGTCTGATTGTTTGTATGTTTAGCCGTTGTCTGAGTTAAGTTGCTATGTTACGTACCATTTTGTATCTCCTTGTATATACCATTTGATTTTGAAATGTAACACCGGGTGTGAAACCTATAGTCTAAAATTGAAATCTACGATAAAATGATTGAAAGAAAGACAACGCATTGAATGTATTAAATGCGTGTTGTGATGGATTGAAGGAAACAACATCTTAAAGTTATGTGAACAGCAGCTGTCAGAAGAAATAAGAGTTTGGTAATCCAAGGACAGATTTTCAGGCTGTTGCTATCACATCTTGCTGTTGCACAGATTTACGTTTAATTGCACCGCTTTAAACAAGAATGGCCTCCGAGTGAAGAAGCATTTATAGTCCCTGTCTCTCTGAGGTTACTTGTGTGTCTTGTAATTTTCTTTTCCGTTTTCTCCGAGCATATGGTAATTAGCTGCACTAAAGCAATTACGCAAACAAAAAAGCTGAGGAGCGGAGCATATGGGGAAGGCTCTGTTTTCCAACAGATGCAGAAAAAGAAAGTAGGAAAAAGGAAAAGCAAGCTGAGAGATGCAATTTCTTGTCATCCATCTCAGGGACTGCCATTTCAACTCCGCTCCCCCTCCCTCTCTGTCTCTCTCTCTCTCTCTCTCTCTCTCTCTCTCTCTCTCTCTCTCTCTCTCTCTCTCTCTCTCTCTGTCTCTGTCTCTGTCACTTTTCAGCAGCTATTGTTCTCAGTGGGGTGATTTTTCTTTTTCCTCTTCAGACACGATAACGGAGTGCACAGTCATATCCGCAGCACAGCTTCAGCAAAACAAAGAGTTACAGTGAAAAATGAGTGGCAATTTCCATCTTGAGACCCCCCCACACACACCCACACCCACACGCACACACACACACACACACACACACACACACACACACACACACACACACACACACACACACAGAGCCCGCTTGCTGAGACTAAGATGGAGGTCAAATGGTTGCTAACTATGCTGCTTCAATACAGTTGGATGTTTCCTTTCTGTTTTGAACTTGTCAAATACCCTAACTGTTTTCCCTCAGGCATCCCAGGAATATGAAAGCCCCTCAGAGATCCGTTGCTTCTTGACATCAGGCTTTGAAGTCTGCAGATCAGCGGTGAAACAAATCACCGTTGTTTCAATAAGTTCACATCTGTCTTCATCACGACGTGTGTGTTATAAATCCCTGTGTTTTGCCCGTAAACGCAACAGCTACCCCAGACACACGTTATTGGCCATGTGTTACACAATCTATCTCTGCACGATCTGGTTTCCTTTTTCATCAAAGCAACAAAATAAGGGGAATTGAGAGGCCATTGGGAGATTTGCCTGCAAATGACCAGAGACAGGCAATTCAGAAATTCCCTCCAGACAGTGATTGGATAGATATGACACATCTATTTATGAGATGTCTGTAATTATTTTGGGCTCCTTATTCTCTGCGGATCTCTGCAGCATTTGGAAATGGTATCCTGTCCCACGGTCGGCAGTGTAATGACGGCTAATGGAGGCAGCGGCCGAGCCTGTTTATCGGATGTCATTTCCTGCCACGGCTCTTCTCCGCCATTTTTTGTATTACTATTTCACGTTCTGAGGATTACATGAGAGATGAGATGCTTTTCTCCCTGTCGCTGCATGCCCACTTCCTTTTCTTAATTCTCCATCTCTACCTCTTACTCTCTCACTTTGTCAACAGCAGTGGAGATATCAAAGGATTGGCATGATGATATTGCTTCCTTTCTCACTCGCTCCTCCTCCTTAATCATTTCCACACACACACACACACACACATAGGCCTCTGAGAAACATTGCATCTGAAAGCTGTCAGTGCAACTCCACTCAGGCAGATCAATGGTGTTCTGATGAAGCAATCACGTATTCTGAATTGCAAAGGCTGTAATCCTTTAGGAAGAGTTAGATCATGGCATTTATTTACGTAGGCCATGAGAACAGGCACCTGATACCATGTGTGTGAGCTTTGAGTGACCGTTTACTTTTGAGCTTAAACCCAGAAAAACAATGTGGAGCCTTTTTATTTGCGCTGCAAAGTGAAGCCTTTAGTCAGCAAACATGGCTTTGCTAAATCCCTTGTTGGAATTGTGGGGAAGAATTGTGCAAACAAGCTGTGCACAATGCTGTCATCAACAGACTTTACTTGCTTTACACTGAAGTGACTCAGAGCATCTGGCCATATGCAAGCTGACCTTTGAACTCCATTATCACTTAATAATGCCACTTGTCAGGCCACAAATTGTTTGAGCATTAGTTGTTTGTTTTTTAAACTCAGTGTGAGCATCAGCCGTGTGAACATTACGTAATGACATCCATACACAAAGGACAAAAAGAAGAAGTGATGACATTTGCCAACTACTAGAGTGATGTGGACAGACCTGTTGTTTAGCCTCATCTACTTCATTTGTTATTTCCCATTAGCTGTGTCAACTGCCATTCTCCCCACTCTCACACTGACAGACTGCTAGTGTTTCAATGTAGATCCCATGTTAAGCACCATTCTCACTTTTCTCCAACAGCTTGCTCATAGCTAAGGAGAAGGATGGGGTGATACATTAAAAGACAGGTAGTGAGAGAGAGAGAGAAAGAGAGAGATAGTGAGAATCTGGTATTCAAGATGCAATGCCAACAATTGTTCCTATGTTAGGTTATAGGTTTTGGACAGATTAGCAGGGTAGCAGTCTTTTGCTGGCTAACTGGGTGGGCTTTGTGTGTGATGTTTAGGCTGGTAGCATGGGGGAAGGGGCTTCAGGGAATGGGAAATCAATGGGAGACAAGTGCACATGAACAGGATATAAGTCCTGGGGAAATTCCTTTGCACACACCACCTCTGGGAACGCCAGCTGATGAAATCCTAATCCGGTGGCGATGTTCCTAAGGACCGCACTGGAAAATGAGAGTCACATCAAGGGCCAGACGTGTAGGTTATTGACATGCTTTTATTTTAAAAAAGTCAAAAAATTTTGACTGTATTACCGCATCTGCTCACTTAAAGTTTATAAAGCCCTAAAAAAGCAGGCTACCACACAGCTGACTCACAGCAACCTGTTTCCAGCCTCAATATTAAAACTCTCTGCTTCTTTGGGAATTTTTGAGTTTTGAAGTCAGTCAATCTGCCAAATTCTGCTTTGAGTGTCGCGTGATTACAGTTTGAAAAACAGTTTCCCATCTTTTTGGTTTGGCGCACAACTAGGCTGGCCAAAATTAATTTTGAACCTCAATTGATATTCGGGCTGGATCGAAATATGCAAGGGCTGGATTTGGCCCGCGGGCCTTGAGTTTGAAACTGTAAGGGAATGTAGGCGAATGGTGTGGATGGATGTGAGATGAGGAGTGTGATTTGATTTGGATAAGAATCAATAATAACTGTCCTAATTTAAAGCAAACACACTTGTTTTTTTTCTTCTTTTCTTTGTTACCAGTGTCTCTGCTTACACCTGAGTCAAGGCCCCTCCTCAAAATCAATTGTTCTTTCTCAAATCCTAAAACTTTTTTCCTCTGATTTGTTCCACAGCCACATGTACCGCTGCTTACCGTCCATGCCGATCCCCAGAGCCCCTGGGACTAATCTGCATGGGCATAGGTTAAGGGGTCAGCCACTGGGTCCTGATCCTAAGGAACCTCCTGGCTGGGATCGCTTCATTCCCCCCCTCCATTTCACAACACTTAGCTCCATAGTGCCTCTTATTACTCTCCCCCTCCCTTCCTTACCAAACCCCCTGGTATCTGGGTTAAATGGAAAAGTGAAAGCCTGGAGGGGGCTTGAGGACTTTCTGGGGGCCTCAGCTCTGCTCTGTAGGCCAGGAATAGAGACATTCCCTGGGCTTGGGAGGCTGACCCAAAGCCTGGGGCTCAGGACCTGTGTGAACCTGGTTTAATTATATTAGCTACAGCATTTAGACCCCTTGGCCTTGGCTTTCAAAAGCACTTTAAGTGAGGACGGTTTTCATCACCGCCTGATTTGAAAAAGGCCCGCCCCTGATGTGTGGGTGCGCCGCACTAAGCTCCGTCATCATAACTATTTGTCGGACAAGGTCACGTCACATTAACTAGTGATGTGCATAGGCCAGTCCCCTTGTTTCATCTTTCCATCACAGCTTCTTTTGTAGTCAGCTGCTGCTGAGTGACAGTCCTGGTCTGCCCATATTTCATTCAGACAGGCTGGGTGGTCAGGATCACACACATCTGAGAACGCAAGTAAACACACATCTACACACACACACACACACACACACACACACACACACACACACACACAGGGAAATTTGGAAAACACATACACACACACATACATACACACAGTCAGATATGTACACACACACACACACACACACACACACACTCAGATATGAACACACACACACACACACACACACACACACACACACACACACACAAACACAAACACACAAATATGTACACAAACATGCACACACACACACACACACACACTGCGTATAACACAAGTATTTGTCTCTGCAATGGAGCAGGTTGGGGAGCCGGCTGTTGGCTCCAATCCCAGTTGGACATGGTTAAAAAAAAATGTAAATGAATAATTAACAGTCACTTGAAAGCATGAACATGTAGTGCCTACCCATGTAATGCTTCTCCACATAGTGCATTATCATATCCCAAAGGACTACAGAGTTGAAATTAGCATTGTGTTCTACCTAATTGCTCAGCTCTGGCAAATTAACGTGCCCTTATTCAACCTTGTGTTTGTGAAATGCTATTCATGCTGTTTGTTTCATGTTTAAATCAACGTATTTACACATGAAAAGATTAACCACCTCTGTTAATTACACTAAATGTTACATTGTGTTAGCTGGCTCCGCGCAGCACAGGCCTATTTAACAAGGCTCAAAGCAACAGCTACTCCTCTGCCTGCAGGGAACTACAAGCAGCTCTACTCAACGCTAGCATTTTTGCTAATGCTAATTGCTAGAGTAATTTACGGAGATATACCGGTTGCTGATAGCAGCTCTCGTAAAGCAATTGTACTCATTTCGTTCTTCGTGAAACTGAAACTCCCTTGCACAGCACAGTAGCATTAATAAATACTAAGCTTTTAGCATGGCTACTGGGAATGAAGGCACTTCTTTGTTTTTATGGCTCCAATGACATTAAGACATTAAAAAGTTGTCTTAGCTAAATGTTGTTTCCAAGTCTTTGACACAGCTGTCTATTAATCAAGGATACTTGTCTGTGGAAAAGTGCAAACTGGAGTGGAAATAAAGTGGGCAGAAGTTGTTTCTTTTCCATCTTTGTGTCGAGTGGAGGTGAAGTTTAGCCTTTCCTGTCCTTGAAGGATGTGTTAGTTGGCAATGTTCTCATGGAGTCTGCCATTTGGACATGTACAGTATATTCCCATATATGTACTAATACTGTTTTGTGAAAACAGCGTTCATTTTGGCACCTCATTTGGACTCTGTAATCTCTTGGTGAAAACATCACGTCACAATTTCATGACTTGATTTTTGTGATATTTTGTGTAGTTTTCAAGAATGACATTTTAGACAATTTTAGCATCCTGCTAGCCTAGAAATCTAGACGCACCCTAGTGTCAGCAAATGTAATTTGCAGCCAGGGTCAGCCTCTCCGGTCAACTCTCCGTTGGCTTGCGAGCTGGAAAAACCAAATTCTGGTCAAGCCAATCACATCATGTATAGAGTTGGTGAGCGGGCTTAACATGAGGACGGCAGAGTTGAGACGGTCCCGCGAGAATTCCCTGCTACTTGAAAACAAAGAAGATGGCTGCTGCTGTCTTTCGAATCGGCTTTGGCCGCGACTCTGGAAGACTTGGAGTTAAGCTTTTCACTGAGAAAAGAACAAAGAACGGCACTGAAGTCATTCTTAAAAAAGGAAGATGTGTTCAGAGTTTTGCCGACCAGATATGGCAAAAGTTTAATCTATCAACTAGCTCCGCTACCTTCTTCGTTGCTCTGGTTGGTTGTAGCGCTATCCTATTGCGTGCAGAGGGAATTTGAAAGACAAGCGTTTGTCCCGCCCCTCGGATTGAGCCCTGCCAATGGTGAGTTCCCAAACCCAACATCATGATGTGGGTCTGGCTTGTCAGGCTAGCATCCTGCAGCTACAGTTGTCGTTGTGTTTGATCTGTACAGTTACCATGGGGACAGGCAGGGCTGTAGTCAAGACCGAGTTGGGAGTAAGAATGTGTTGGCTAAGCAGTTGGGATTTTAGTTTGACGTCATTTGATTTGATAATTGCAAGATAAAAATACAACACATTTTTTTTCTCATTAACTATCTACAGTAAATATATAGTTTGAATGACAGTTGTTATTACAGTAAATGATTAATGTTGTTTCAAGTTAATGTATGTAATGTATATCCTGTAGCAAGACAGCTGGGGGGTGATTAGATGAGAGTGATCCTGTACATCTTATTAAGAATCGAGCAACACGTATTTCTGTTTCAGCACTGCACTTCAACTGTGATCCCTTCCCTGTGGAGAGTACTGGAGCTGATGTTTACTTAGGAGAGATGAGTAATACCTACACATACCACATGTGCAGCCAGCCAGTATTAAATAATGACATGAAGATACTGTTGAGGTGGTGTTTATTGATCTGCACCGCTGCCACCTGCTTCCCACTGACGACATAGTTCATATTTATGCACCAGAGCCACTCTTAATCACTGATTATTTATACCACATGTAGTCATCAAGACAAATTTACCAGGAGGGCTGGTTTTTGTTTTTTTAAATGAATAAATGCATCTTTCATCATCTTCATTTTCTTGCTGCAGGTGAGTCTATATCCATGACCTTTCACTTCCGGGATTGCCCTGTTGCCACCGAAAATTCCGTTGGATTTCCCTCTTTTTCAGCCAGATGTCCCTCACCTTCCTCTTCCTTTGTGTTAGCGTTCTAAACTCCGGTGGTGATGGAGACAGGACCCCAGACCGGACTCCAGCCCTGGTTACAGGTGTTAATTGACTATTGCACAGTTAGTGGACAAATACATTGTTAACCTGTCTACACCAGACTGTAGTGAATCTCACACAGTACTTTGACACTGCAAAAATATAACATAGGCTCACACACTTCAGCAAATACAATTTCCATTCAAAATTCGGGCTGTTTGAACATGGCCGCTCACTTTCTATTGTTTTTTTTTTTTTTTTTCACAGTTTGATCTTTCACTGTCTGGGTTTAGCTCAAGAGGAGCAGCTAGAATATCAGATAACATTGATACACTCATAATGCTTTACGGAACATCTAGGGGAAGATTTAGATGATTAACAGTTTGCATTAATCCTGCACTTGTGCCTACCAAGTCAAAACATAAAACAAAGCCCACTGAAAGTAATGTCAACTTAAAGTAATACATTATATCAACACCCAGAGCCCTGATAATGTGACGTTAGCGTTAGCTTTTTTAACAGGTTACTTTTTATTTGGTTTGGTCTTGATAGATTACTAATACAAGTTTTAACTGACAAAAGCAAATACAATCTTGCATCCCATTTCCCAATGACCTGTTCAGGTACACACACACACACACACACACACACACACACACACACACACACACACACACACACACACACACACACAGGTCTAAAAAGGATTGAGGGAAGGCATCAGTGGCTGTGAGGCAAATACAAGCTGCACAGGTTAAACAGACCTGTAGAAGACCACACATCAAAGCACCTCAAAAACACCTCTGGCCAAAGTAAATCGAATCCAAGATCAAATGTAGATACAACCTGCAGACCAAATGATGTGTAGAACCCTCTCGCATTGCCAGACCTTCCTCCACAGCCCTGCGGGGGGAAGGTCTGGCTAGTCACACAGCATTCCTGGATGGGAGAAAAACGTGCTCTGGTTTATTGGCATTTCTTTAAACCAATCACAATCGTCTTGGGCGGTGCTAAGCGCCAGATGGAGCCACGGTGCCTCTGCAAAATAGCCTCGGGAAGGAACTTGTTTTGGTGGAACATGTGTACGTTCAAAAGTAGTTTTAGTCGTGCAACAGAAAACTCAGATTGGACAGATAGTCTAGCTAGCTGTCTGGATTTACCCTGCAGAGATCTGAGGAGCAGTTAACCATAGTCCTCATAAATCCACCGGAGGTTAGAACACCAACACAAAGACAGAGGAAGGTGATGGACATCCGGCCGAAAATGAGGGACATCCTGCGGAATTTCCGGGCGGCACAGGAGCAATCCTGGAAATGAAACTTCGCCAATATAGACTAGTAGAACCCCAGCTGACTAACTCCTGCACATCAGTATCTGATTTAGCACACGTCATGCCCTTGTTTATGTGAATCAATTCCCCCTTACAGTATACGCTGGCTTGCATTTCACTCGTCATTTCCCTCTACTGCACTGTCAGTCATGTTGGAAGAGTTCCAACACAAATGAGCCAGAAGGGGTGAATGGACTGTAGAGTGGCATGCATCGAGGCCGAGAGCTGTGTTATCTTGTGTGTGTGTGTGTGTGTGTGAGAGAGAGAGAGAAAGAGAGAGAGAGAGAGAGAGAGAGAGAATTACCAAGTACAAACAGCTTTGAGAGGATGAAGTGTGTTATTTTTTTCCTGTTTCAGTTCTTCTTCAGCAGGATAAATGTTCTTTTTGGAGCAATCAGAGAGCTCATGATTTATTCACTGCGTCCTGAGGCCCATCTGACTCCTGTAGCAAACACAAATGGAGAAAGGGAAACACACACTTCAGTACACAATAGCTGTGTTGGAAACCATTCACTCACTCACTATTCCCTATATAGTGTTTATTAAATAGTGAATTACAGTACATAGGGAACGACCAAACCACATTTCAGACGCTCACTGAAAACATTGTTGTGTCAGTAGAAGCTCCGGTTGTTTGTGTGACGGATGCTGGCATGCCCAGCATCACGTAAACAAACTCAAACTAAAATACTTCTAATATGTCCCTGATGTCCCTAATATACGCCCTGGGTATACAGGAGTAAAATGTAGGGTACATCGTATGTACACTCAAATAATCTGTGCATTGTGGGTAGAAACCAAGCGCGACCGTGGTGATGGCAGATGTGCAGGATGTGTCAGTGTGTATTTGCATGGCTTTACACAGTATCTCGTTATCATGTTACGGCTCTGGCAAGCCTGACAGATGTGTACATGTATAAATAAGTGAAGTTTGTATATAACTAAAGTAGAAAAGTAGAAAAGGGAAGGAAGGAAATCCTTATTTGAATCATTTACTATAATCTTAAAAGATGTGTTTGCTGAGGGTTTTGTTTTTTCTTGGTTTTCTAGCTTGCACGGAAATGTACATGTTCTTATTCATCTTTTATTTTGATGTTCAAAATGAACTTAATCAAACGAATAATCAAACAAAGGAGCTGAGGGTGCCATCCAGCAGCACTGGGACTGGAGAAAAAAAAGAAATGAAATTAAAACTATTAGTGCAACCTTTTGTCTCCTCTCACAACCTTTCTCAGCAGCGAAAGCAGAGAAGCTGTCGTTGATTCAAAATGCACGATGTCACTCTCACTTTTTTCTCCTCCTATCAACTCCGTCTCTCTCCCCTTCGTCTCTGATATCTGGTGATGGATACAAGTATAAATAGATGTAACGGCTGTGGGCGAGAAACGAAAGGCGGTGAGAGAAAGGGGACAGAAGTGTGCGTCGCTGCGAGTGTCTATTTTTATTTCCAGTGGAAGCCTATAGGGTCAGGAGCTCTTTATTCAGGCTTTGTATTAATGTGATCTATCGCAGTTTCTTCACCTGTATTATATCTTCTCTGTGTTATTCTTCATCTTAACCACGAGTTATAGTTATAAGGTACCAAATTGCAACCTGTCAGGGGCGGGTCTAGAGGGGGTGCCCTGAAATAAGATTGCTCCCCCCCCCCAGTTGGGCTAGAGTAGAGCTGAAGATCTTTGCCCGAACCCGACGGGACCGGACGGGTCTTCATTTCTATCATGTTACACGGGCTCGGGCCGGGCTCGGGCTTGTGCTCCGAGTTGCGCAGTAAACGAGCGGTCAGGTGAAGCGTTTCGATTAGTGTGAAAATGGATGCTGAGGAGGTGAAACAGAGGCTGGCTTCTGGAGGGCTTATTTTATTTCTTTGTTCCAACTTCCAACTGGCCGACAGCCTCCGTTAGTCATGAATAAATGATGTTAAAAAATGTATAAATTACTCATTCTTGACGGAAGACAAAAGAGCTGTGTGCGTTTTTTCTTTCTCTCCCTTTTCCGTCGAGTGGTGCGTGTGCCCGCTCGCAGCGTGAAGTGCGTGTCCGCGCTATTTTCCGACATGCACTCTAATCACTGCTGATAGACGGCCTTTTGTACAGTCGGGCTGTAAACAGGTTCGGGCTTTTAAAAATCTGTCAATTAAAATGTACTGGTCGGGCTCGGGCCGAATTCTGTTGGGCTCGGGCCTTGTCGGGCCGAACTTTTAAGGCCCGATTACAGCTCTAGGCTAGAGTGCTGTCATTCTGACAAATTTGATTTCCATTGGATCAGAGTAATGTCACTTTGCTGCCTGTTCGGCCAATCGCTGCTTTTCCATTTGGTAAATGGATGTATACTTTAAACACATATTGTATGGCAACTGTGTACTTTGTTGAAGTTTTGAGGCCAGTTTAGAAGTAGAAACATATTGAACTCACTGTAGAGCACTTGTTGCTGTAGGAAGTTGTGTAATATCACTTTATTTCTGTTCTGTTTCCTGTTATCTGAAAACTGTGTACAGCAAGGTTTTCTTTGTTGAAGTTTGAGGCAATTTTATTGTAAGTGTATTGCACTTTATTTTTATACCGTTCTGTGAAAAAAATCTTCCCAGCCCTTGTCAAGAGCCTATAGAAAATGTGTATTGTATTTGGATACACAATTTGGATTGTGTCGTTCTATCCTACCCAATATATCCCCCTGCGCCACCCCACTAAAATAATTAAAAAATCCTGGAATCGCCCCTGGTACCTGTATACTTTTTTTTAATAATCTTTTTTATTGTGGTCACATATGATCCTTTTCACCAGAGATATTCAACAGCGGGTCCGTGACCCCTAAAGGGTCCTCAGAGTAAGTGCAGGGGGGGCCGTCAAATTATGTACAAAAAATAACCTTTTTCAAACATTTCACTATGAATATATGAAAACATTTCAATCCAACATATTAATAGCAAAGATAAATTGGCCTATTTGTGAAATGAAAACACTTAATTTACACATTGAAGATAAGCTTACTATAGGTAAGGTAGCCACTGTGGTAAGCTAAAGGATTCACTGTGCCTTCCACATGTATGTTTAAACTTAAAACCGTTCATTTTCATCCATCCGGCACAGTTTGACATGCAACTTTTTAAAGAGTATTTATTAAAAGGATAAACCTCTTAGGATGAATCACCTAATTTTGGAAGGAATATTTTTAATACAATAAATGGGTAGGGGGTCCTAAGGGGTCCTTCGCCTAAAAAAAATGTTGAAGGGCCCTGCTTTATACTGTGTGTGAATTCCCGCTACAGTATAACATCTGCACATATATGTTGTTCTGCTGCAGGCTGTACATCATGCAGCAGCATCTGTGGCCACCCGGCAGCAAACATTTTAATCCCTGCCAACAAAGCATGAAGGACTTCTCCTCGTTCCCCATTTTATTCTTTCGTCCTCCCTCCTGGCTATGGTCTCTCTCCCCCTCTCTCCTCCTATATATCTCTCACTCCCTCTATTTTCACCATCTGTCTCTCTCTCTCTCTCTCTCTCTCTCTCTCTCTCTCTCGCTCTCTCCCCCTGCCTGTGTCGCGCACTCTCCCTCCTTCGTACATTCTTTACTCTTTTATTCTCCCTCTCCTTCACATAGATTACTGTGTGGCAGCGCGGGGGTCTGGAGCATTGCCTACTCCAGCCATCTTAGGTGAATCAGTTGCCATGGCAATCAAACCCAAATAACCAACAATAGCATGTTAATTATGGTTATTACTGTATGAAGACTGTTCCAAGAAAATGAGTGATGGTACTTTTCTTTGGAGGGATTAAAGAAAGAGAATGTCAGGAGGTGAAGCAGTTTGGACAACATAATTCATAACAGAGCGTTGATTACAGAAGTATTGGGCCTTGCAAAGGCCCTCTGCTATTTTGGTGCAAATGGAGAGTCCACAAAGAAGCTTGCTGCCCTTGGCTCTGAGGGGGTGACAGGAAAATATGGCGTTAGCTGTGCGGAAAAATTAGCCACGCTTAAACCCCATTGTAACAGTCCCTGTACTTGTGTGATGTCATCTAAGTGAATTAACCTTTGGCTTAAACCTTAGAATAAACATGGTAATAGAAAAGAAAGACAAAAGCAAGCACTGCAATAGTGAAGAAACAAATCAAATCAACAATAAAAATCTGAAAGAGTATTATAAGAAAATATGTACAGTTTGTTTTTTTTTTTAAATGGAAGAGCTGTACAGTGAAATGTGTTGCTCATAGGGAAATATCACTCAACTCTGCCATTCCCGTAAAGTATTATGGAACGATTTAGCCTTTTTTAGCTAAGTGTTGGTTTTCCTGACGGAAAACTTGATTTCCCAGTCTACAAACTTCCTCAACTTCATTTCCAGCTGCAGCAGGCAGACGTTTACATCTCTGAAGAACACCCACTGTAAACTGCCGGGCACGAAATCACTGACAGACAAAGTGAGCACCTAGCTGGTGAACTTATTGTAGCGGAAAATAAGGGTGTCATGATTCTCCAAATCCAGGATTTGATTTGACTTTCAATTTTAAGGTCACAAATCGCTTACATTTTCAATAAAAAATTTTAAACTGTTAAACAACAAAAAGAAGAGCCTCTGGATGGTAAAAGGGTTCTTTACAACAGCAGTTTGAGTTTCCTAAGTTTACGAGGTGTACATGACTGCACCACAAGTTTACAAGGTGTACCTGAATGCACCATGAACCCACGTCGGAGCACACATTTTACCTTTGTTGTTTATCTCCATAACTCACTCACGGGGAAGGCAAAATGTTGCCACACGGATGGATTTCTGAGGAGCTATGAGCGAGGACGGAGTAGGGATCTCTGAGGATAGTCCTCTGAGCGAGGATGCAGTAGGGATCTCTGAGGAGGGTCCTCTGAGGAGCTATGAGCGAGGATGGCGGAGGGATGTCTGAAGAGCTATGAGTGAGGATACAGAGAGCAGCCTTCCTGGAAGCTGTGCAGCTGAAAGCCTTTGCTAACTTCGCCCATACAGCTGACGAATTCACGTGACGCTTCAGAGGAAAGGACGTCTCATCCCTCTGAAAACATATTTCCTCGTTTCCTCTTTCTTCACATGATTCCTTCAGGTCTCTCCGGTGCTTTATCGGTGGGACGGACTAAGGCGCAAGGACAGGCGGCAAGTGGAGGAGTCAAGGAGGCAATTTAGGAATTTGGGATGCACCCTGTGTCTTCTATCTGTGTTGTTGTTTTGAAAACAATAAATAATGGGAGAATCACAGATCCTGGTTTTGATTTCGATCATCGAGCTTTAAATTTTGATGATCGAAATCAAAACCAGGATCTGAAATCGAAATCGTGACTCCCGTAGCAGAACATCATCTAATATTAAAGACAACTTGCTCAGGAGTTTGCTGGATGCTGGATGTGTCAACAGATACACCTTTGCAAACACATTAGCCCAACTTCATAAGGTGATAATATATCAGATGTTGCATTTGCAGCTTGTTCCCTGCCTCCAAGTGGCCAAAAAGAAAAATTGAATGTATACAAATACTATAAAAATGTGGATTTTACCCTTTTTCTTTAATTCTGGAAAATTGATACTATTAGTTTAGACATGTATCGCTACTTTTAACATTCACCAAACATCGGAATAAGGTCATACTTTGCCATATATCTTTCCGCCTTTTCCTCGTGAGTCCATCTTGTTGTTTGAAAGACTGTTGTTTGATTATGGTACAAATGTTACATTAAGAAAGTCTCATTCTTTTTGTGTCTTCAATAATAAAGAAAATTCTCAACAGGTAAACAGCAACATTACAAATATATCTATCTATTCATTCTAGAGGATATTTTTTTTCTTCCTCCCAGCTACTAATGGACCTTACAGGGCTGCTAATGTACTATGGCTGCTTCCTGTGTGCTGTTCGATAGCCATCTCCGTGGGGCCGGCAGACGTCAGCACCCATCCTCAACTCATATTCCGGCTCTTAAGTCTTTTCAAAAGGCTTTCATAACATCCATGTTTATGACAGCGGATGTCCTACTCTGACAGTGAACGAGAAGGAAGCTGAGAGACGGGGGATGAGAGAAATAACAGGCGTTGGATCAACGAGATGAAGCTTTGCCGTTTCCAAACCGTCTGTTCCTCTCGCATCCAGCCATTACCAGCGTTAGCATCCACTTGTCAGCTTTCTGGCTAATTAGATCCAATGATGTCTCTGTGTGTGTGTGCATCTGCATGTGTGTTCATGCTGTTGCCATAGCAATTGTCTTCCTCTATTACCCCACTAACAGAACACTAGCAACTTGCCACCTTTTTCATACACCCACGCTAGGTTGGCTAATCTGGTGCTAGTTTTTTGCTCAACAGGATGTACAACTTTCCAGGTGCACTGTTAAAACTGGTCTAAAAACCTGATACACGTGCGCTGGAAACACATTTTAAGTGGTTTCACAGTGACTACGTTTTCATGCACATAATATTCCGTTTTTTTCCCTTATTCAGAAAAAGAGGATATTCCGACTAAGTTGTTTACATGGCTAATGAAAGAGAATATTCCACTAATATTACTGTTTACATGCAGACGTGCAAAACGAGATGTTTTCAAAGTTAACTAGCGGTGTTGGACTACCAACTTCTTGAAAAGGTCGTCGTAGCGATGTGTACTTTTACTTCAAGTTAAGAATGTTTTGTTTGAAGTATTGTACTTCGCTACATTTTAAAACACACCCGTTAATGAGTGGAAAAAAACAATCAAACCTGCGCAAGCATGTAGAGGTAACGTTAAGTAATACTTTTCCGTTGCATAGGTAGTTGAGAAGTTTTAATAGTTTAGTAAAAAGTCTTTGCTCAAATTAACCAAAAAGACATTGCTAATGTTGTTGGACACCAGCGAGAGACCCCCCCCCCCACCCCCACTGGGAAAAAAGTAACTAAGTAAGGAGCAACTTTTTACTTTTACTTGAGTGGATTTTTAAACCGGTAATAACACTTATATTAGGTACACAAAAACGTAGGCAGTTACTGAGGAATGAATGAGGAACGAATGGTTAGTTAATGAGTAGTCAGTGATTGACTGTGATCAAGCACTAAAGATTTTTTCACGATTCATTTAACAGTAACTACCAGTCCGTTTAGCAATAACTAATCATTAGTGCTTGAATCACAGTCAATCAGTAACTAATCATTAACTAACCATTCGTTCCTCATACATTCCTCATTCGTTCCTCAGTAACTACCTACATTTTTGAATACCTTATTGCAAAGTGTCAGCATTTTACTTGTACTTAGGCATGGGCCAGTTACCGGTTTCAAGGTATACCGCGGTTTGAAAAAGTCACGGTTTCAAAAGCACTAAAATGTTCCGTCATACCGTTCTTGGGGTATGAGCTGTTTTTGTATGAGTCGTCAAGGACAGAAAGTGCAGTTTAGAAATCCCTCTACCTGCCAGTGTGCAGTGTCTTCAAAAATCAAATACATTGTGTTGCATGGAAAAAAAGCTGTTTTTTAACCGGACATTTCAAAATAATACATTTTAAAGCTGTAATTGCAATACCTTATGTATCATACCGTCAGGATCTCATACCAGCCCATGCCTTCTTGTACTAAAGTTCAGCAAAGTAATAGCACTTTTACTTACCTAGAATATTTTTGTGCTCTTTCCACGTCTGAACTTTGAAGTTTTTGCTACAAAGTCAATCAGAGATATTATTTTGGCGAAGCACAGAAGATCTTTTCTGTCTTTGATGAGAGGTTGAGATGCAAATGTGGAATGAAGCAGTACAATGGTCAAAGCAGACGTTGTGTGTAGACTTTGACTATTTTCAGTGGGATAAAATGAAAGTGCTGTGTAGCTTGGGGAAGTGCAGCAGCCTGGGAGGGAGGGGCCTCATGGGAAGGTTTAAGCTGCTGTCAGTCAACGTCACTCTCTGCTATTTAGATTCCAATTACACCTGTCAGCTCGGTCTGAGCCCTCATCTGTCTCTCTCTTTCTCTGCTCTGTCTTGCTCTGTCTGCCTCTTGAAACCCTCACACACTCTACTTCTCTGTGTCCAACAAGACTACGTATGTGCACAGTCTTTTCCTTTCTTTATTCATCTGTAACCTCCCTCTGTGTCAGTCAGTATTACCATCTCCTGGATTCCCTACCCCACTCACTGCCGCATTCACTACTGTGATCCTCTTCCTTTTACATTAGCTTACACGGTGAGGATGCAGAAGTTTTGTTCCCCGACAGATTTCAAACAAGAAGGAGGTGAAGGAGAACAGCAAAGTGATATTGACACTGTGTGTTGCGAGGTGGTTACCATGCTGAAATGAGTAGTCGCGTTGCCATTGGTTATTTGCCCTAACTCACAGAAGAGCAGACATCTGGCTGATGCATGGAAGAAGGGATTAGAGTTGTGATGCTCCGCTTGAACCTGAGTGGGCTAGTTCAGACCAGAGGGGACATACTCTATTTTAACTGTGACTTTTGTTGTAATTTCATTTATATAAAATTTGTTGGGGAATATGCACTGAATCACAATATAGAGTGAAATGCAGCCTGTTCACATGAACCATGTGTTAAAAAAGTTAATCACTGTAATTTGTATGATTTCCACGTTTTTTTTGTTGCTGTATGGACCACATTGACTGCTGTTGTATGAGAACGTGGCTGGCCGCGTAGGGTGGAGGTCTGGGTGGATGTTTGGGCGTTAGCATACAGGACGTTCAAGCCAGAGAGCGGAGTTAGCTTCCCGGGGGAAACAAAAGAGTTTCATCAGGAAATGTGTGTTCCTTGGGAGTGTTTTAATCCAAACCTTGATCTCTTTCCTCAGGTTAACTAGTCGTTTTGGTGCCTAAATTTAACTTTCGTCGCAGCATAACGCTCACTTTTTATTGCCTAAACTTAACTGTAATCTTGGCCAACGACGAGCAGCTTGCAGTGCTTTTGTAGCCGGCTCACAGTCAGCTTTTCTCGGGTTAACTGAACCACCAAATACCGCTGACCTGACGAAGCACCATGCGGAGCACCATGGGAGCACTGTAGCAGGCGCCGCAGAGCTCTGTTGCAGCTAAAAACATCTACTAACTGCGCTGATACGACTGAGCTGTGACGGAGGTCTGTAGCCGGCGTCACAAAGCTCTATAGCGGCTTAAACAGCTAGCCACTGCTGCTCGCCGTCATGGAGCTCTGTAGCCGGTGTCAGGGCGGTCTCCTAAATTTCGTAGGATATCGTACGTTTTAGTGTGTATAACTTTTTGTACAACATCATACAAACGCGTTCATGAGAATGTGTTGCTAAATGATGTGCAGCTATAATGCAAACAATCCTGTATTATTATCCAATATCAAGGCACTGTCTTGTGTAGTGGCTTGTTTTTATACCTTTATGATGTTATTTAATATCAAGCTCACGCATTGGATATGTGTGGATATATATAAGTATATTTATGATCGCAGCTTCCATTGTCAGTTTACTGACTTCTGTACGTGTATGATTCTCCTGTGGCTGTTGTTCAGCTAAAATTACATAGTCTATCTTATCAACTTAAAGAGTAACTTCCGGTTTTTTTCAAACTGGACCCTATGTGACTGTTGGGAACAACAATCTCTGACATTGGTCCAGTATTAAGCAAGATTGCTGCAGTCGGCAGCGGCGAAACAAGCTACAATGTAAGTTAATAGAGCAATTGTGCAGCTTGTACGTACGTTCACAAAAGTGCTTGTTTTGCCGCTGACAGGCTCAGATTATTATTCTAAGTGTCTGACAACATTATGAAAAGGATTTCTGAGGTGGTTGACCTTTCTATTAAAGAGTAAGATCCTTGGATACTAGTGCTGTCAAACGATTAAAATATTTAAACGCGATTAATCGCATTAATGTCGTAGTTAACTCGCAATTAATCACAATTAATCGCACATTTTTCTCTATTCTATTTTCTCTACGGGAAATGGGTATTTTACAATAACTTTGAATGCACCACGAGGCTGGCGAGGCGAGGCTGAGTCTGTGTTGTTTTTCAGACAACGGCAGCTACAGTCTGGTGTTACAATCCTCTCCAGTGAAATACAGACACACCGTTTAGCTGTCAGCATTTTAACCGTGTTTACTCCAGCTGCTAGCTAACGGTAGGCTAACATTACCTGCTGTTAAGTGTAGTGTTGACTAGCGTCCCATCCGGCGATGTTTCAGTTCCCTCTAACGTCCGTTTTTGGAACATCAGAATCGCAGGCATTTTAAGTGGCACCTAAATAAGGCACCGAAATCCGCGTTGCTATTCAGTCCGGTAGATAACAGTCGTTAAGGCACCGGTGCCGTATTAGCACCGGGTCTCGCCCCCCCCCCAAAATAAAAACTCTTCGGATCTACACGATTCACGTGGATGAAATTTTCCGATTCAAAACGGAGATTTCCGCCGAAAAGCGACTAGTTTGCAGGTATGTACTACTCTTTGGCCGGCTCGCAAGCCCAAACAAGTGTGTCTGTTGTTTTGTTTCCGGTCTAGCTAGATCCGGTGTGGTGTTGTAGTTTTTCTAACGTTACTAGTTGTTGCAACAGCATGTGAAAAAAACTACAAAGTTTGCTAGGCCAAAAAGAATGTTAATTTTGCGCAAAAAAAATTGACGGCATTAAAATGGGTTTGCATTAATGCCGTTAATAACACATTTAACTGACAGCACTAGTATCTACATAAGAGTGACATGATACTGTCATGAACATGTCAAACATTATAAACAAGTCATAAATGTTTATGACAATGCTTCTTTTGTGTCATTCGGTTTTTCTCATGACAAGTTAAGGTTAGTTTTAAGTTAGTAAGTTAGAGTTAAGGTTCATGTGTCATGACTGCGTCATGACAGTGTCATGTCACTCTTATGTAGATACCTTCAAGTAAAGTGATACCCATCCTTTTTTTAAACAAAAAAAACAAAATTGCATTCAAAGATTGTTGTTCCCATCAGTCACTTACACACAAAAACATAGGAAAATAGGGCCCAGGTTGAAGCATCAGGGATTGGCTCAAGGCGGGCTGTGGCTCAGGTGGTAGAGTGGTCGCCTACCAACGGGAAGGTTGGTGGTTTGATTCCTGGCCCTGCAGTCCCATGTAGAAGTGTCGTTGGGCAGAACCGTTGCTCCCGATTCTGCACCATCGTTGTGTGGATGTGTGTGAATGTTTATCTGATGAGCAAGTGGCACCTGTACGGCAGCCTCGGCCACCAGTGTGTGAATGTGTGTGAATGGTGAATGGTTCCTGTTATATGTTAAAGTGCTTTGAGTAGTCGTTAAGACTAGAAAAGAGCTATATAAATACAGTCCATTTGGGGCCGGCCTCTAGCTCACCCTGTAAGAGCGTGCCGTGCGCCCCATGTAGGCTGAGTCCTTGGCAGCGGTCCAGGTTCAAATCCCCCCTCTTTCTCTCCCCCTTTCCTGTCTATCCACTGTCACTATCGAATAAAGGGAAAAGCCCCCAAAAATTATCTTAAAAGAAATAAAATAAAATACAGGCCATTTACATTTACAAAAGTCCGTTAAACTCGGTTAACGTAAAAACAATTGAAGTAGACTTCTAGTTTCACATGGGAGACAAACCCCGGTCTCCTGAATGAAAGTCCTGTCTGAAAGTTAGTTTGACCCATCCACCACCCCAACCTTCCTCCTTACACAAAGTTTTGGCGCTCTTATACTTTGTCCCCTCACTTCCTTGTTTGCTCGCATGGTAATTACAACAGCCACGAGAGGTTGCAACCTAACAACAAATGTAAATATGAGTGGTCATGAGTTGCTTGCACAATCGACCTTTAGGATCGTTTTATGGGTGAGGAAGGGTTGCATAGTGAATATATGAATAATCATACCATGGTTCCAAATCAGTTCCATACCATTTTACTGTTGGACAGAACAACTGAAACTATGACTTGTAAAAATGACGGTACACTTTGGCGTTTTTATAATAGCCGTATGAAGCATACATCTTAAAAAAAGGGCTAAATTATCGTAGCAATATGAAAATGATTGTACACCTGGCAACACAAGATAGAAAAACTGAGATCAAAGTGCTTCTTTTCTGCCCCTTAGCAGGTAAATGCAGACCTGCATTTCTTTGGAAAACCTTTCACTCTGGGTGTAATTTTGTACATTAGCCACTTTTCTCCAGGTGTTTGATCATTGTAACTGCTCATGTTACTGTGTAATGTGACTTGTCATTTATATATAAATCTGAGTAAGCGCATACCCCAGTGTATACACAACTTCTATATATTATTAAACAGAAATAGTGTTAACGCTTAGCTATTTGTTGGATCACAGTAAAAGTCTCGCTGTCTCAAAATATATCAGAAAATCAGTTCATGTAGAGCCAGGGATGAGTCTGGCAGGCAGGAAAATGTATGGCAGATTTTGGTATCTGGCTTCATGAATGTAAACATGACTAGTAGGAAAGATAGATGGCAGGGTTTTTCCTGGCTCAGAATGGGCCTTTGGGGAGGACTACACGCGGCAGTAAAGGCAATGAGTCTGTGTTACCTATTTATTTCTTTATTCGTATCCCCCTTAGCAGCTAACAATGTAGCAGATACTCTTCCTGGGGTCTACAACAGACAGATCTATGCATTTTCCTGTTATTTCATGACAATTTCATAAAAAAATGTATGTTATGATCGAGTAAATAAAACCCCAGTTAACAAAACTGGTTTAAAAAATAAAATGTATAGTTAAATAAATTACCAGGAGAGTCCGGTACAGCCCAACTATGGAGATATAACTGAGATTAGCTCTCATATTCAAGGTTATGTTCTGCTTGTTCAACGGTTGTTTGGTAAATTGCTCTTAAACGCATTTAAAAAGGATCTGAATTGCTATTTTTATTCTCAATTCTTGTCATTTTGGTGGTGGTGATTTTCCTTTGGGGGTGGCTAAAACCTCTTTTGGGCGGGCGCCAAAAATTTCTCTATGCAGGAAAAACCCTGGATGGACAAACTAATGGATGGATGGGAGGCCGGAGGTAGCAGGATGGGTAGCTGGGTGGATGAATAGATGGATGGGTGGAAGGATGGATGGATGGATGGATGGATGGATTGATGCAGAGAAGCTACAGAGTTTGCCCTGGGGAAGAAAAGGTATTAATCATCACTGGTGACAGCTTCTGAGTGACTACATCCTGCCCCCCCCCCCTGCTCCTCAGACCTTCTGGGTTGGGAAAAGGCAAGAGGGTCTCTATTACAATGATTGAGGCACTAAGTGGGGGCTTTGGACTCTCCCCCTGGGATTTAGGAGGTCCTCAGTGGCCATGAATATCATTTTTTTCTTCCTTTTTTATTTTGGCCCTTTAACTCCCCATTAAATCTCTTTCACCTCATCAGCCCTGTGAGGTCAGTGCTTTGCGTGTGTGAAACATGGACGGCCTCGCCGCAGCCACCGCCCTGCCTAGCAAAGCCAAATGGCACCAAACCGCCTGGCCTTCCTGACTGGAAGATGCTGTTGGAAAAAAAAAGCAGCAGCGAGGTCATCGCAGGGTGGGACGCTATTCGGAGCCTCACAAAAGGCCTCGCTCGCACACGTATGTAAAAAAAAAATGGCCCCGCGAGCAAGGATGAAAGGACAGTGGCGTCCAAGTCCCGATGCCTGTGAACGCCGTTGGGTGCAAATGCTGCTCCATCTGCGGGTAATAATGGTTAACGCGTTGGAGGCATCTCCGCCGCAGCTTCTGCCACTCCATAAATCACTCACATCTGGTCCACTGATCTCCCACTGCTGCATGCATGCTGGTGGCAGGGAAACACACACACACACACACGCAGAGAAAACACAGAGAAAACACAGAGAAAACACAGAGTCAATACACTCTATAGTTCACCAAGTCACAGATGTACTCATTTATCACTGCTCAGGTTGACTTGTATCTGAATGTGTTGTGTGTGTATGTGAGTTTGTGCGCGTGTGTGTGTAGCCTTTATGCTTAAACATCTGTGAATACATTATTCGGATATGCATATGTAATGCTTTCTGAACCTATAAGTAAATGAATTCATCTGGATTGTTTAAGTAATATAGTAATAGTCCTATTTGTTTCCACTGAGTTTAACTCCCCCATTGTTTGATTGTTGTCCGTACATTCATGGTTACTGTGTAAACAGGGACTGCTAGCAACTCATTTACCTTGACTTTTCTATAAAAACGCAGGCTGAACAGAACTATGAGATTGTAGATAGTTTGAAGTTGCTGTGCAGTCAGTGTATGATAAAGCTTTACTGACATTGCACGTTTTTTTTTTTTACCTCATGATTTGATTTTGAAGCCTTGCTCTTTGAAAGTTGTGTACGACAGCAGAGTGACCTTTTTCAGATTTGTGTCAATAGCTTTCTTATTTCTTGTTGCACTTCAAACCAACTTTGTTTTATCTGAGCTTCCTCTCATTGTATATATATGTATATATATGTACAACATCCAATTATTATTAGTTTTAAATCATGATGTATGGTGCAATGGGCTTTTGCACATTAAGGGACTGTTTGTTATTTATTTCAGGGGCCACCGGAGGAGTTTTGGGACCTTTAGTCAAAATAGACCTGACCCTCCCTTCACCAGCAATACATTTTGGTTGACCCTCCAAAATTATATGGAAAAAAGTGATGACCCTCCCCAACAATTTATTAATACATTCTGTACTGATTTGCGCTTGGCAAAGACATAGTCATTGTTTTTTTACAGCCATGACATATGTGACTCTGCTTTCTCATCTTACACATCCCACTCCTCTGTTATGGTGTGGTGACCATTTCAGTAGATTTACTCACTAACATTGTTGTGGAAACACAATAAGCATGGAAACTAAATGCACACTTCCTGCATTACTGCATTACTTCAAATACTAAGTTACTCCTCTAGTAAACCAGTATTCATATGAAATAAAACAATAAAATATTGAGACCATTCAGCAAAGTACTCTGGGAAATAACAAATTCAACACTGGTTGCTATGGACTCGTCACTAGGCTTCCTCAGTCATTGTATATTTTATCATAGGTAAAGCTGCCAAAGCTGAACATTATCCAAAACTCCATTCATTCTTCTTAAATCCATTTCTCAGAGAAGCGTCAATTTGGGAGCTTACATGCTACCACTCCTTCCTTCGTCGTTTATATATATATATATATATATATATATATATATATATATATATATATATATATATATATATAAATAATATCACCGGGACCGAAAGGATTTTGAGTCAGGTATAGCTGCAGCCCGGAGACCTCCCGTCTCATGACACTCCCGGCTGGTGAACTCTGCGACCGTTGACTTTTCAAAATAAAAGCTAGCGTCTGGTATGTATTCATACGGTGTTTTGGATGTTTTTGAACTAAACAATACGGCAATCATGCTAATGAATACAATTATTTTTTTCATCAGATGTCTTAGTTACAACACGATGGAGCTAGCAAAGCAGTTTTGTGTTTATATGTGCGAGCGGGATTTATTCAGTTTGGGTAATCCCACGGTCTCTAAAGCTACAGCTCAAATTGTCTGGCTGACTAAACAGGGAGGGACCATCTGCTAGAGATAGGGGCCGAGACTGAGAGAGCTACACGGAGCTACATGGATAAATATGCACCAAACAAGCCACTTTGAAATTTTGCTGTTCTCATGAATACAAAAGTTGGGTGACCCTCCACCCTAGACTAAAAAAATGGATGACCCTCCCATCAACAAATAATAAAAAGACACATGACTCTCCCCTATTTTGTCCGGTGGTCCATTCCCTAAATACCGAACGATCCCTAAGGGGCCATATTAACATTGCATGCAAAATGTCCATAGTAATAATAATCAATAATCTTTTTTTCTCATTATAGACAACTCAAACTAACTTTGATTTCATCTGGGCGTATTTCCATTATATAAATAACCTTTAGGGCCCTATTTTAATGATCTAAGCGCACGGCATGAAGCGCCTGGTGCAGGTGTGTTTAGGGCGTGTCCGAATCCACTTTTGCAAAAAAAAAAGGGTCTGTGCGCCAGGCGCATGGTTCAAAAGGCTTGTGCTTAGCGTCTTAATTAATTCATAGGTGTGTTTTTGGCGTAAAATGCAATAAACCAATCTCCCATTCCCTTTAAAAGCCAGGCACGTTTGTACATTGGCACGTTGCTATTATGATGGATGATTTGCACCATAATATTTTTATTTGTAATCTTTTGCATGATTGTGTGCTGCTGCGCTTCCCTGTGTGTGTAACAAGCATAGTGTGTGTGCGCTGTTCATGAGTCTAGGCACATTTTTTTCCACTCTTCACACAGCTTTCTTTAAATATTTATTTTATTTTATTTATTTATTTTTTTCTGTTTTGTAAGTGAGTTTCACAAACAGTCCATTATTTATTATTTGGAGTATAAGTGGCAGTATGATTACACAGAAAACCACAATGTAAATCCCAATACAGATATATTTGAGAGATACACAGATGCTGATAGTAGAATTGCATTACCCCGCTGTTAGATATGGTGCATGCATTGTAATCTTTGTATGTATATATGGTCTATCTAAATTCACTCTCCGTTATTGTTTGCATCAGTCACAATAGATTCCCATCCGCTGTGCTCCTTTAATATTAACAGAATGTGACGTATCATCCAGGTTGCTAACTATTCTGCAGCCAAACTGGCACTTTTAATTGGCTGTTTACCTTGGTGACTTCTTCATTCCCTCCCTTTGTGACTTGTGCTACATGAGTAAAAAGCTAATTAAGTGAAAGTGATGTATTGTTGGTACAGCCTGCTCACAGTAGAGGCTAAAAATGCTTTAACAAGATCCGCTCCTTTAACTTGCTGCTCACATGACTTCAATCCTATTATTAAGGCGTGTTATACTATATGTGTGTGTTGCACTGAACCATGGTTTTAGAGTTGTAAACAGGTGTTCAGCTCTACATGTCATCGTAGAATCTTAAAAACGGCTTCGTAAGTAAATGAAGCCGCTGTGTCACTCTCGTCACATGCAAATGGAAAAACGCTGTTTTTCCTCCTGCTTGATGTCCGCAGGTGATTTGTGGCAAACTGTGTGACAAGCAAATTGGAAAGCACTTCCTTTTCCCGTATATTTCAGTTAGCCAGGCCATTAGTAGAGCAGCATGAAAAATGGAGTTTTCATGACAGGAGCAATTTGGCCATTGCTGCGGCCGGCTCATTAGAAACAATATTCCCCGCTTCGTCTCACACCCTCCAGGTGATGCTCTGTAATAGATGTTTATTCATCACCCCCCACCCCCCGCCAAATTAGCTCCTTCGATCAATAGTACATCTTTATTTCACCTGCCTCACCTTCTCATCACACTGCCATTTTTTTTCCTCACATTTAGGTCCAAGACATTGTTTAACCATTAATATAATTGTAATTTGAACGCCAATAAAAGGGTGAAAACAAGTCTGGAGTCCTTGTTAGGGATGGCTTAATCAATAGCAGCCTGCAGAGACAATAGACACATTATTTGGAGCGCTCTGTCATAGCCTGCAATCAAAGTGTTCAAAGTGATGAACACAATAATCACCGCCATGTGACGGCTAAGTGGGGCATTCCTGGCCCCCTGACAGCCGCCCACCTGCCTTGATTGATGATTTTGTTTTTAAAAAGTGAAAATAGTTAAAAGTTTTTACTGAAGGATGGGGCTACTCTCTCCCCACCCCCAAAAAAAAAGTCACATTCCACTGGGAATAAAGGACGGCATTGTGGAGACTAATCCACTTCAGTAAAAGGACTGCTGTTGTGTGGTGTGTTTGTGTGTAGGAGAGTACATCAAGTGGGTTATCATTTTGGTGTATCTGTGGCTGTGTGTGTTCATTTGTGGGTGCACACACGTTTATGTGCTTCTTTGTGATGCCATTATAAGTCGTGCAAAGTGTGTTTCTAGTGTTTGTCTACATGACTGCACTTATTTCAAGGTACTCTGCAGAGAACATAGTTCAGTTTGCATTCAGTGTTTCTACCAAAAATGCACTGAATGCATTTCTTTCCCCATAAAACAGTTTGAAACCTGCATGGATTACATCCACGTTTACTTGGGCTAGCAGTCTTCTTCCCTGCCCTCTGCTGGCACATTGCTATGTTTTGCATCCACATCACCTAGTGCAGTGGTCTTCACTACTTTTTTTCATGAGAGCCACACTGATAGGACTAATAGGAGAGCTACTTTTACCGCAAAGTATCAGAAGTTACATCCAGTCATAAATAGCATGTCTCCTTATTAATCTGTCATCCCTGAACAATGTACAATATGCAATTTTTTGTACATTGGCCCATCATGTATTTAACCATCCAAGAGCACATTTGGCGTTAACAGCTGAACAGACCACCCAAACGTCTATAACACAAACAGTCAGTGTTACAGAGCAAGTTTAAATATCTTTTCTAGTCTATATTTCCATCTTGTAATGCCACTGTTTTGGGTACTTTTTAAATATAAATGTAATAGAGCAGACTTAGGGTTGTGTTATAGCACTGCTTGTTTTTAATGTTTTCATGAAATATCTGTATTGACTGCATGATCATATCACCGTATTATCTACTGCCATTCGAGCCACAAAATAAAGCTTGATGAGCCGCAAGGAGGCTCGCGAGCCGCGCAATGAGTAACTCTGATCTACCTTTTAACAAAAAGGTGTAAAATAATTAGTGTATTTGTATTAATGGGATATATCCTGCTCCCATTATTACTCACTAGCCCATCAGATGTGTATTTATTCACTGCTGAAAATGGCTTTTGCTAAAAACCAGAGCCCAGCTGTTTGCATGACATGAGTTAACCTTTATTTATGAAACTATTCTAAACTAATATCTATCCATCAATTATCAATACCCACCAAGCACGTGCAGGGCTCCAGAGGGCTGGAGCCCAGCTCCTATTGGCCGAGAGGCAGAGGGGTCACCAGTCTGTTACAAGCAATTTTATGTCACTAAACCTAATCTCCCTGTCTTTGTACTGTGGGAGGACATACATTCACAGAACATGCACATTTCTCAAACATCAAGGCCACCAGTGGATTTGAATGAATTAGATATTGGGTAGCAGGTGACAGTGCTAACCACTGCACCAGCTGTAATCCTGTAGCACTGCGCGTACATTTTTTTTCTGTGAGACATGCAACGCATCTAATGGTAACAATGCGTAAATGCGCAGAGGAGCAGCAGCCGACAGCAGCTCTGTTCTGCTCTCTGCTCTGTTCGCAGTCTTCATTTTCTCATTAATTATACGTTATTTCACCAACAACCCATCCACTATTAATCACAGTGTTCATTTTTAGGACTCAATCCGTACATAAGCTGGTTGCTATGGACGCTGAGTATTGCTAAACCCACGGACGGAGGAAACATGTTGTTTGAATCGTGTGTTAACATGGACATGAAAATTGCGGTTATAAGGCTTATCCTGTTTTTGTTCTGAGCGCATTCAGCCCTCTCTCTCTCTCCCTCTCTCTCTCTCCCTCTCTCTCTCTCTCTCTCTCTCTCTCCCTCTCTCTCTCTCTCTCTCTCTCTCTCTCTCTCTCTCTCTCTCTCTCTCTCTCTCTCTCTCTCTCTCTCTCCCTCTCTCTCTCTCCCTCTCTCTCTCTCTCTCTCTCCCGCTCTCTCTCTCTCTCTCTCTCTCTCTCTCTCTCTCTCTCTCTCTCCCTCTCTCTCTCTCTCTCTCTCCCTCTCTCTCTCTCTCTCTCTCTCTCTCTCGCTCTCTCTCTCGCAAAACGCTTCAGTAAAATATTTTCATGATCTGGTCATCATGATATGATAAAAGTATGCTAGGAGCACACTCTCATACACATTAAATAGTATAAGAACAGTTGATTTCCGGCACAGTAAACCGATTCAGCGAGCGGGGCGGTTTTTGTGAAATAGAATCCTGCCGGCGCCACTGCACTGCACCACCATTTTCATAAAAGCGAAATGGTACGGAGCTTATTTGAAATAAGTCTTATTATTTATCATAGGTTATAGAGGAAACTGACCTGGGAATGTGCTGTTGTAAATGCTCATTAGACAGCCACTTTTAACATGGTTCAAGTTTAAAACTCTTTTGTTGGGTGTGGTTTATGAGGCAAAATGTTACACCTGTGCACATAATTTGTTTTTTTTTTAACTCAAAAATGTGGTTAACTGTCATATAAATTAGGTTTATTGACCATGAATGAAAAAAGCGTTGAAATAACCCTAAACCCTACAAGGAGAACACGTTCATGTTCGTTGGGAAGAAAACACAAGAGTTAAACATGTTTGTGTGCTTGTTTACTTATGTGAATGCATGCGTGCGTGTGTGTGTTCCTGCCAGAGAGCGTGATTCTGTTGTGTGTCAGGTAGTTTCAGGTCTGGACTCCCTCCTGCCGTTGGAGGGACTCAGATCTCCTGCAAACCTACTGACCAATGCACCTTACACACACACACACACACACACACACACACACACACACACACACACACACACACACACACACACACACACACACACACACACACACACACACACACACACACACACACACACTCCATCAGCCCTGTTGCCTCTCTCTTTCATCCTTTCTTCTCTCACACTCCCCCCTTTTCTTCGCCTTTACACTGACTCCTCTCACTCTCCCCTCCCCTTCACTCTAATCTCTCATTTTCTCTACCCTGCGTTCTTTTTCATTGCTCCCCTTCTTTCTGTCTCTCCCAAGTGCCTGTCCTGTTCCTTTCACTCATTTTGCTTCTCTTTCACCCTAATGCATCTCGCTTTTTTCTCTCTCCCCCTCTCTTCGCCAACCCCCCCACACTTCTCTCCACCTCTTTCTTTCTCCTTATCAGAGTGGAGGATGAATGGTGAAAGGCGAGGAGGCGAGGCTGAGACTCAAACCCAATGCCTCGTGTGTGGGAACCTTATTGTGGCTGGCGACTCAGACACAGAGAGAGAGGGAGAGAGAGAGAGCTAAGGTATCGCACTTCTCCCCCGTATGGTCGATAGAGCAGACCCTCTCATCTTTCCCTGCCTTGAATGGCAACACTGTACCAGGCAGCCTGGAGAGGGAGGGGGGAGGTGGTGTGGGGGAGTGATGCATGACCTGACAAAAACAGAGATGGAAAGGATATTTTCTTGTCTCACATATTTTCAGAAACACATTTTATTGCTTACATGACTCACCACAAAGTTTCCAACAACATAATGCTGTGCCAGTTGCCCTCGCTGCCATTTACGGTTAAAGAGAGTAACATTGTGACTTTTTTCATTGCTCTTTAACCTCTGCATGTGTATGCATTTAGTTTTTAACCATTGTCACACACTTTGTCTGCATTGCCATGGTTAAATGAAAACTTGTCAAATATAGTAATTTTCCACTGGTGTTAGCCTCTCTTTAAGTTGAACTAAAATAAATGTAATCCTGCAATAACAGAATAATAGAATAGCAGAAACAAGTTGTGAACAGAATATTGACATGCCATCATATTTTAAGTTAATATTGTAAAATTGTTAGCAAACTGTTTCTTATTTACACATCCAGCAGTTATAGAGAAACATTATCATGCATTTGGAGTTGAGTTGTGCTGTGTCTGCCTGGTGAGTGTAAGTCCAATATTCACTCTCTTTTAGCTCTGTTTTTGTTCTCCACCAACTCGGCCACCTGTCTCTTTAGCTGCTAAATACTTCACTATGTTCACCAGCTAGTCTCTAACTTTGCTGCCTGCTGTTTTCTGCTGAGCAGGTAGAGTACAGTGGCTTTTTAGAGCTTTTTTACTGAAAATTGCTGCCTTCTGCAGCTGAAAACATTGCTATGAGGCCGTGAGAGTGAACCAGAACGGTAAGGTTTTGTGCCAGACGGATAAAAAAATGAGCTAAAACTCACTATTTAGTCTGTGAATGTAAATGGACTGCGTTTATATAGCACTTTTCTAGTCTTAAAGACAGCCCAGGTACCTTTCACCCATTCAGCCATAACAGCATTAGTGAGGTCCAACACTGATGTTTGTGAGGTTATAATAAAGAGTTCCAGTTCATCCCAAAGGTGTGGGATGGAGTTGAGGTCACGGCTCTGTGCAGTCCAGTCAACTTCTTCTTCCATATCAAAACTGGAAAACTATTTCTTTACGGAGCTGGCTTTGTGTACGCGAGAATCACCATGTCGAAACAGAAAAATGTCTTCACCAATCCAAAACATCACATTGATATTTCCCTTCATTATTTTATTTTATTGGGTCCTTTGATAGGGACCATGCATATTTATGAACACTGTTGTATAAAAACACCATGTAAATATGCCAGAATTAGTAAAAATAACTACTTTTCATCTGCAGTCCCTAGGCAGGTAACATAGGACTAACATAGAGACAGCCAGCAGTCACATAGCACTCATTCACTATACATTAAAAGGTACACAGAATGGTGACATATACATTGACAAAACAAACAAACCAAAAAAACAAAAAAAAAACAAATACATGATGACAAAGAAATTATTCATCCACCTCTATACTGCACTCAATTTAACAGTGAAAGTATATATTGAAACGAACTGAATCAGAAAACAGGCCCAGAAGAAAAGGACACAATAGTATACAGTATGGGTGTCCGCACTTTTGTCCACAAAGTGTAGTTGTAGGGGCATTTTCTCTAATTCACAGCATCACAGAAAAACTCAGACTACAATAGAGCACTTTAGATCCCTTTATCTCTGCCTCGGACTTTGCACAAAGAACAGAACAACTGCTCGACAGGCACTGTGGAACGCAATCGACTGAGACTGTTTCCATCTGAAACTTGGCACAGTCCAGAGAACATAGAGCAGCTTTAGGTCATTAGGGTACTAGTCTTGACAGATGAGTATAAAAGCTTGTTTGCACGACCAAATGAACTGAATAAACTAAAAAATGCTTAAATTGGCTGCAACTTCCAACACAATCTCTCAGTCAGCAGTCTCAACGAGACAGTTTGTTATTTCAGATCAACAATAATCCGACCGGTTTTATTGGGTGTGCAGACAGACAGGCAGACGGCGGGGCGACGGGGGATGTTTTCCATGTACACTCACCTGTCTGCTCATATTAAATTCTGCTGCGTGTGAGTTTCGTTTGCAGGGCCTGGTTCACATGGTCAAGCTGTGCAAACTCTTCCCCCCCTCCTCCAGTACAAACCCTCTCCTCCCTCGTAGCATCAATTATTCAGGGGGAAGTCAATTAGGATTGAATAATTCATCTTCCAAGTGTCAATATTTGGTAAACAATCTCATGCAGCTTTTTACAATCCCCAGAAGTGTCCCACTCTGTGTTTGGGAGTCTTTGTGTTGGTTGAGCGACTCAAAACTTGCTCACAATGGCTAATGCCCCATAATGAGCACACACATTCGCACTGTTGTTGAAGGTACTTCATTTTAGAGTTTTAATTTTGCTAAACTGGGGGAGGGATCCTTCCTGGTGGTGCATTCACATGCTGAACTCAAGGTAGACAAAAGTAGTTTTAGTCAACAGAAAACTCAGATTGGACAGATAGTCTAGCTAGCTGTCTGGATTTACCCTGCAGAGATCTGAGGAGCAGTTAACCATAGTCCTCAGAAATCCACCGGAGGTTAGAACACCAACACAAAGAGAGCGGAAGGGGACGGACATCGGCGAAAAGACATGTATCCGGCAGAATTTCCTGCGGCATAGGAGCAATCCCAGAAGTGGAATATCGAGGATATAGAATAATTTTTTGGTAGTGAGCATAATGTGATTTTCCCCTCCCAGCTTCATGCTGGTCCATCCTAGAGCGACGCGTCCCAGAGTGACAACCCCATACGCTTTTTGTAACATTCCTACAATTTCTGTAGTTTCTGCAACAGTAACGTCTGTTGCAGTGTCACTTGAAGCAGCGGTAGCTTCCGGGGCAGGCTTACGAAAAACACTGAAAGACTTAAGTTTAAATTCGCTTTAGTTTTATATCTCCTATGGTCTACAGCGATTCACATTAGTCAATTTCAAATTTGCGCGGAGAATGACCGTCAAGCAACTGTGATGTTGTTCCTAAGTGACTCGCAACACAGACTGTGAATTTATGAACAAAAGTGGTAAAGTTCTTTCACAAAACATTCATCGTTACGTATCCTCACACTTTTATAAGTGGGTATACGCAAATCCTTGACCTTTCCTAGTGGGTATACGGTGTATACCTGCGTTTCACGTAGACTACACCACTGCTTTGACGTCATGCACACGTGGGCAGCGATAACCTCACTAGATCAATGCAGACACAAGTCTTAGAGCCAGGCACCGCAGTTGCTTTCTACCGACTGCAAGACCCAGGGCATGATGGGAAACGCCTGGCTCTCACCTGATCTAACTAAACTAAACAACATGGCAATATACAATATGGCATTTTATAGAAGCGTTTTACTGTTGTTGAATGGGAGAGATTGATATTTGTCTGATTTGAGGGTTTATTCTGTTAACAGAACATGTTTTGTGGAAACAATACAGATTGCCTGTAGAGCATTTAACTACCTGTATGCAGGACATTTGTCCTGCTAACCAATCTAACAAAGAAATACACAGAGGGAACGTATATCTCCGCCATGGAAATTAGACAGGATAAAATATTTTATTACGAACAAAATCAATAAATGTAATGTGGATGTGTGTTCTGGCAGGCGAGTGTCACCTGAACATTTAACCTTGAAAATTGAAAGAACCCAGCAAAATTTTACGAAAGCTAAAATATGGCTGCCCATAACATGCAATAAACCAGTCAGAGTGTCATCTCCCTTTAAGGCGTGTGTGTACCTTGGCACATTGCTATTATGATGGAGGATTTGCTGAGCAGGAAGGAGAGAAGAAACTGATCTGCTTGTGCGTGAAGTGAAACCGCGTGAGCAGATCATATATGGCACGAGCACTATGCCACCAAAACTCCATAATACTATTTCACATTGTAATATTTTTATTTTTAATCTTTTGCTTGTTTGAGTGCTGCTGCGTGTCCCTTTGTGTATAACAAGCATAGTGTGCGCGCGCATTTTACTAATGCTCTGTTAAAATAACAATGAAATGCTGCATTACTGACTTTAGACCAGGTTTTTGTTGGTCAATGGCGCGATCACTTTCCGCTGCCTCAAGATAGCAATACTCCAAGAATTCACCTGAACACACCTCCCTGTAAGACCAGCACGCCCATGGGCGCACAGATGGGCGCAGGTGCATTTGCTATTTAAACGTGGACGCTGGAAAATTGACAACTACGTCTGTCTTAAACTAGCAAAGACACTTGCGTCGGGCTTTGCGCTGTGCTGCGCCGGGTGCAAGATAGGGCCCTAAGTTAGTGTAAGATGTACTTTTGTGGCTTAAACTTGCAAAAACACACCTTTACGTATCTGTCACACCAAATGCTTGGTGTTTGGAGGGAATTGACCTAGTCTCTCTGTAAAGTGTCCTGAGATAACTTCTGTTATGATTTGGCACTATAAATAAAATGTAATGTAATTGAATTGAATTGATAGCTCTTACACCAAGATACTCGGAATATACTTATTACATTAGGTTTTGGTTGGAAAAATGGGGTGAAAGAATAGCGACAGGCTTCTTTGTGTGGCTGGATAATTACAGTCCGGACGAGCCTTCGGGCCATGCTTCAGTCTAGTGCTTTATGATGTATTAATTATGAAATGTTCCATGAAAAGAAGGGAATGTCTCCACAGTCATTCTCCGCTCTCTAATATGCTTTATTGAATTTACTTTGGCAAAGAAAACCTTTGAGCCTAAATATGGTGTTCATCAATCCATCCTTGAATTGCTGACTTTTGTTTGGCTCCTGTAAAGACATTATTGATGTGTGTTGAACCTAACTTCATTGTTCAGAAATTTGGGTGGATGGATATCAAATGGTGGAACACTTGTGGTAAACCATCTCTCCGTGAGATTTAAGTGTTTGTTGAAAGGACCATGCACTTACCCTTTACTTTGAACTGAAGTTATACTGTACTTGTTGCACATGTAAACACTCAAGGTAACACCTCCTATCCATAAAGACACTTGATGATTTTCTTTGATGAGGTTTTGAGGGTAATTTTCATTTCATTTTCTTTGCAGGGGAATGGCAGAAACGTTTTACAGCCCTTTCTCCTACCAACGCCAGACATTTTCTACATAATTATATTAGAATAACTTGCGCTATAAAATAACTTTCTTGGGAAATTTGATATGTCTGACAACTGACTGACAAGACGGCAAGAACAGCCAATGCTGGCCAGAAGGCCCTGCCTCTCTAATGAATATTAACTGTAACTCCACAAGACCAAAGACTGAAGGCACACTGACATTCACATCAAGTTTCTACAGGGTGGACATCTTAGTCTTCAGCATCTGGGATGCAGTGTCAGCAGTAACAATGACTTGCACATGGCTGTAAAGATTGTTTAAGGCCTTATGGTTTCCACGATTTACTTGGATACCCTTAGACCATTTTGTGGTTTTCATGCATGAATTTGTAATGAAATGTTCCAAATGTAGTGCAAACACAAGTGGAAGGAATATGCGAAACCAAACCCCAGTACAGTCGGAGGGTGCCAGTGCATCCCTCCCCTGACTTTTAGGTGCAGGTGCTTTGACACACATCACTCCAATGGTTACAATGCCTTGAGAAGTGAAATGATCAGTTCCCATAGGAAATGAATGGGTGAACTTTGCTTTGCATTGCCCTGTATTCAGTGGCCTATACACATTGATGTGACATGTAATTCTGACTTGCCACTCCAGGATGGAACCATATGGCGGCCATCTTACCTCGGTTAAGTTTTAGAATTGCTTCAATTGGTAAATATGGTAAAAGCTGCTCATGTTGTCTTTATAATCTCTGTATGTTACTACCAATACATCAATACTGTTTTTTATTCAAAGTAATGAGGGTAAGACAACTGTGCCTCTTTAAAATGAACCAAAAAACTCTTTTCCTGTACAACCAATGATGTGGTTGTACAGGAAAAGAGGGTTAAGGTATCTGCTAATTGTAAACCCTGGATGAATGCTGAAATGAAAAGGTTAATTAACGACAAAAGTAAATCCTTTGCTAGGGGAGACTAGGATACACTGAAAAATTATCCATAAAGAACTTAAAAGGGAAATAAATAAAGAGAAATATTGGTATAAATGTGAAATAGAAAATTATTTTAAAGAGAATGATATGAAGAAAGTCTGGGAAGGAATGCGGTTAATGAGTGGATATGCAGGGAAAGGGAAGGTGAACAGATCCCAGTTAAATGGCTCAAGGGAATATGCTAACCTACCTAAATCATTTATATAATAGATTTGATAAAATAGACTTCTCTGATGAAAGACTAAGGAAATGATTGGCAGCACAGAGGATGATGACTAAACCCTGCAAACAACAAGCAGGAGGTATATGGTATGTTTATGAGGCTGAAAGCTACCAAAGCAGCAGGTCCAGATGGACTGTCTCCAAAAGTATTAAAAGTCTGTGCAGTTAGCAAGCATATTTTCAAGTATTTTTAATTATTGTTTCTCTCATAAAGTGTTACCTGATTTATGGAAACAATCTTGCATAATGCCAGTACCTAAAAAGAAAACCGTCAAGGCTCTGACACACCAATCTGATGGCCGAACGTCAGCAGAAAAGGCAGTCGGACTGACGGCCTCCCAGAGTTGGTCAAGTATCTTCCCAGAAAATGACTTTGGTAGAAGTTAAAGTCTCCTTTTAGAATATTACTTGAGTAAAAGTCTTAAAGAATCTGATATTTACAGTACTTAAAGTACCCATATTATGAAGAAATCACTTTTTCTGGGATTTGGGGTGTTCTTTTGTGTCTCTGGTGCTTCCACACACATACAAACTTTGAAAAAAATCCACCCATGCTGTTTAGAGTGAGATACGGTTTCTGAATGTGTCCTGCCTTCAGTCTCTGGGTGAGCTGGTCAAAATCGGTCACAAGCCGAAACGAGCAGGCTAACCACAACCATTAGCTCGTAGCGTTAGCGTTAGCATGCTAACGCTAATGTTAACGCTAATGCTAACGCTAGCATGCTACCTCGTTCTCAGTAGCAAAGCACAGCTACAACACACACAAGTTCACCATAATCTACAAAAGAACTACTTACATGTGTGCCCTCATTTAGAAGTCTCCCAGCTAATCCTGCCTTGTAACTGACCGAAGTTGTAGAAACAGCCTTTCTTTTACTGTCTATGGAGCTAGCTAGCTGACATGATCTACATCTGAGCTACTGAGCATGTGCGAGTGCAATCAAAGATAGTACAGAAGAAGAAGAAGAAGAAAAGAGGTCTCACTCTGTAGCTAAAACAGAGACCAGCTGATAAGAGGAGCTGCAGCAGTGAGAGAGAGCGGTGCAGTACAACAAAAATATGGTGTTTTTTGAAAATTAAATCATGTAAACCTATTCTGGTACAACCTTAAAATACAATATGAACCTGAAAATGAGCATAATATGGCTGCTTTAAGTATTCATAGCAATTTTCTGATATTAAATGTACTTAAGTAGAAGTAAAAGTAAAAAAAACTTTGATTATGAACTTTATGGCCAAAGGTGTGTAATGTTATCTTCATCACCACTGTCGTCGGGGTGATCATCGTCTGTTACCATGGCGGCAGAGCCTGCAGCAGGTGCTTCCATGACACTATCAGTCATTATGCTTCCTCCTCTTCTTCTTTAGTTTTGGCATATAGTTTTTTTTTTTTTGCCACTTGGCCACAAACAGGCATCACGTCACCAACTGGAATGGAGCGTACATTATCTTGGCAATTTAGGAGCAATGATTCACCAAACTTCCTTTTTTTCAGTGTAATAAATTTCTTCTGATTATATTTTGTAGTAACGAATAACTAAGATACTTAGGGGAAATGTAGTGGAGTAAAAGTAGACATTTTATTTAGGAAATGTAGTGGAGTAAAAGTAAAAGTTTCCGGAAATATAAATAACGAAGTAAAGTACAGATACGTGAAAATTCTACTTAAGTACAGTAGTGAAGTATTTGTACTTTGTTACATTACAACACTGAGGAAGTTGCAGTCTTTTAAGGTGAATATTGATGTGGTGAGAATGTTTTTTATGTCACTGATAGGTAGTGTTTGGAGTTACTGTGTGGTGGGTTGGGGTGGGAATGCTGGGATAACCAAGAAGGCAAGGATTGATAGAGTGAAGAAAAGGGCTGGAAAAATGGTGGGAGAGTTAAATACAGTGGATAAAGTATATGATGACCGGCTGGCAAAAATGACACAGAAAATAACAAGGGACCCCGGTCACCCTCTTCATGGTAATTTGACTGGTAGGGTTATGGAACTTAGTGATAGGCTAAGGCCTCCTGTGACACAAACTAAGTGGTATGCTCTGTCTTTTAAACCTCAGGCTATCAGACTGCATAACAAGCACTTTAAACGTACATTTTTATAATTTCTGTACTGTATTTATGGTCTATTTGTATTGTATTTATGCTCTATCTTTTTATGGGCATTAAGGCGGGTATGAGCACTGTAATTTCCATTTCTATGGATGAAATAAACATGACTAGACTTGAACTAAGATTTTGGTTACATTTTGATTATTATTGCTCCAACAGAACAAATAATGCATTCACTCATGAAGATAATCTCATAATTTTTCATTTATATTGCAGATAATAATTTTATTTTTTCAATTTTGCCTGAATTTAATATGTAATCACTTAATTTATATTCTGGATGGCTAATAGACACTAAGCAATATATTTTATCATAAATATATTCAGTATTAATTTCATAGGCAGGTAATTACAACCAGACACACAAGAAAAAAAACGACTTACTGTAATATAGTATTATATGTATTAATGTCTTAAATTGTATATAACTAACTTATAAGACATTAATTTCCCATAAAGCCTGTCACTTCCTGTCAACCGGCAGGGGCTTTGTTTTGATGAGAGGTTGAACTGTCTAACTGTAAATGAGGAGTTGTTTTTGTTGATAAAGTTTTGTTAGGAAAGGCTAATGCCTTCAGCACAACTGATGGACTCGTTTCAATTGTCTGTCATTCTCGTCGCAAGATAACATTATTTGACCTGAACTGCTGAAGTACAAACTAGATTACCTGATCAGGACATGGATTATGTTGTATTTGCTTTACTGAAAGAAAGGTTGTGTAAAGGCATGAGGTAAGATGACAACAAGTGATGTTAATATATGATAACTGATTGGAGAAGGCAGCTAATTTTGGGTTAGCTAACGTTAGATGTGGTAAACATCACGTTCAGTGCGATCCCTTGGCTGATTGTGTGCTCGGTTAACGTTAGTGTTCCGTGTTGCTGTGATGTGGTTAACGTTACTGTTGGAGTGCTTTGCCTGGGAATCACTCTTTGTGTAGATTGTAACGCAGTAACGCAGCTGGCTGGATATGTCTTGAGATAATTAGAAACAGGTTTAGGAGTGAAGATGAGCTCTGCTCCTTGTTAACACATTCTAAGTTTACACTTGATTGGCATGGATCCGCTGCTTAGCGGTCAAATGTCAACATTAGGGTTATAATAATAACTTTGTTGTAACGTTAACTAAACCTTACATTTGAGCTGAGTTATCATAAATTATCTGTTTTGCTAACAAATCAAGTTGAGTGCTAGGAGTTACTTTGACTGAAGTTAGAATGCAGCTGGCCCGTTGGTAGCTAACGGTAAAGTTATGTAGTTCACTGACCTTTTTGCCGTTTTAGTTGACCTATATGTAAAATATAAATGTCTCACCTACTCTATACTGACATGTGAGAACTGATGCCAGCCTCCCTAGTCACTTTGGTCCTTTTGATAAAGCAACATGTGCTGCACAGCTCATAATGAAGTTTCTGCACATAGGTGGCAATTGTAAACAGTACCCAGGTGAAATGGTGGACAGTTATCCCATTAGTTATGACGTCATGTCATATCTATTGTTCTATAGCTATGGTTACGTTACTGTAGCTCAGGTAGACAGCAGCATTTAGTGACTGAAGCCGGAAACACATCCAAACTCATGCTCAAGCTGGCGCCTGTATCATGTCACCCTCTTTGAATGTTATCAGCCAATTGAATGGGTGTTACCAGTTGTTATTACTACCATATATATGAGGCAATAGGGCCCTAATCTGCCTCCTAGTTGGTTTACTGGGCCGTTATCATCCATTGGTAAGCTGGATCACCCATCCGCGTCAATATTCAAAATGCAGAGCAACTGCTCGTCCGCGGTGCTGGAAGATGACGTAGTATGAAGAGCGACAGTGGTAGGGAGGAGTATTAAAAGGCCGATACTCTGCGTTAGGTGGTAGGAAGGTTGGGATGGTCAACAGGTCAAACAAACACAGGACTTTCACGTGGGAGCCCAGAGTTTGTGTCCAAAGTAAAACCAAAAGTCAACGTTGACTTTTTTACTTACCTAGACCTAAGTTAACTCCCTTACTTACCTTAATGAACGCCACATACATAAGTATTTTAACCCAAACCACAATCTTTTACTAAACCTAAGTCTCTCTCTCTCATATCCCATTAACACGTCTCTGTTTTATTTCAATAGCACTCTGTCTGTTCTGTTTCTTCTGTTCTTGTAGGCATTAATGCTGTTTGGTATTTCCTCCAGCATTTAACATTCTGCAGAGGCAGTCCTCTCCCACTTGCTGCAGCTCTCTCTCACTTCTATTTATGTCTATAATGAAAGCCTATAATCATATTCTACACACCCACATACTGTCTGAGGCTTTAAGATTATATGTCTCGGGGAGTAAGAACAACAGAATCATCATATTAATGGTAGTGGCGGAAGATCCTCATCATTGTTGCAGTAATGTTTATAATCCACTCTGTCTATCAGACTTGCCAATTATTTCCTAGATTGACTGTTGTAGGAGTGGAATAAATGAGATGCAACAGATGCCTAAGTGCAAAGAGACAGTAAACAAGTATACAATGGAGAGAAATCACTGTTACATATAATAACAGCTCGCCGTATAGAGACGAACAGAGTATATCATTAGTAGCAAAAGGCAACATCAGTATGAACTTAGTCAGGTAATTATACACTCTTACAACAAAACATTTCTATCATTTAGCTTAAATGGGCCATTTTGTAGTTCATCATTAAATATGACTCATATTACCAGCAGGTTTGGAATAGCTGCAAAATGCAAAAATGTGTCATTGTTGCATGGGGAATGTTCAGGTAAGACTATCTCTCTGCAGGTTTCCATTAAACTTCTACCAAAATATTTAATGACTTTTCAGCAAAAGTTTTGCAAAATCTGCAAAATAACATGTGTATGTAAATTACATGAAAGAAACAAGTAATTCCCACAATTTGCCACAGTAGCTAACAGAAAAAGGAATAGGCTGAAGCCAAGGCTTATTTTTGCCTATCCCATAATCCCCAAAGAATCACACAGAAATCCAACAAAACTAAATGAAACTAAATACTTGAGTACCATCCTAGTAACTTTGCTTTTATTGATGCAATAACTTTTCCACATCAGCAAAGGGTAAACACACCTTCATTTTTTCTTTGGAATTACCTGTATTTGATTGTTTTTTTCCCTAATTCCAATTCACCTTTCACTGTTTTGAGCAATTGTCCTGTAACTGGTATCTGATATGGTTACCAGCAGAAAAAAAACAATCAAAGGTTGTTATTTTATATTTTTGTATTGTCGATTATTGTCAACATATCCCATGAAAACAACTTACCAACTCTGTCCATGGCTGTCAGCCTCAGGGCTTCCATTCATATTACACAGTCATCTTCAGTGGCTGCAGTTTGCCAAATTGGGATTTTGTCAAAATAAACCACAGTGTGTGTGTGTGTGTGTGTGTGTGTGTGTGTGTGTGTGTGTGTGTGTGTGTGTGTGTGTGTGTGTTTTTGGACAACAATGGAGCTCTGTGGCACAGTTAAATAAGATATATCAGGCTATGGATACACACACAATTCTATGAAAAAAAGAAATTTAAAGAATATTACCAGACTTGTCCTTTAATTACTTTATGTATGCACATTTTCTATGTGGGAACTTTTTTGAGACGCCAGGTACAATTGATCAAATAGCAAAAGGTTGGTAGAGATGTCTGTTATGTCTGTTTGGCAATTTATAATAATATCAATTATTACACTTAAAGGTCACATATATGCTTTTCCGTGTTTTCTGTCATATGTACAGTGTTATAATGTTGGATTGTTATGGTAAAAGTGAGCTTCAAATAATGAGGTAACGTATTTTAGACAAATCCCTGTGAGCTAAAACGTTCAGATTTCCAACTATTCTGAACACTCCGGTTTCATCAGTTTTTTCTACTCTCGGCTAAGTCTTACACAACTCCAAGCCGGTCTGCTATGATTGGTCATCTGCTCCAAGTAGGAAGCACTGGAGTGTTTTTTTTAAGCAACTGCTGTGTTAACATTTTCCCATGTAACTACATGCTAACAGCAGTAAACAATGTCACCTTGGCTGCTAGTGTCGTTAAATTCTCCCCCATCCCGGGTCACATTACTCCTAAACATTTTCTGTTAGTAGTATTTGGTTTAAAAGCCTTATTTATTTTTGACTGTAGAAATTGCTGCTATATTCTATTAGTGTCAACTGCTAACTAAAGTAGCTACATGGCTAACGGCAGTTAACAATGTCATCTGGGCTGTCAGTGTTGTTAAATTTTCCCCATTTCCGGGGTGCATTACTGCTGAAACATGTCCATTCCACTACAATCAAACGTTAGCATACTGCTAACTATTAAGTAGCTACATGCTAACGCGACATAGCTGTAATCTATCAATGCTGGTAATTTCTTCCCAAATTCCGGTCACTTCACTGCTGGGACATGTCCGGTTGTGTAATATTTGGTTTAGAAACCTTTATTGGTGATTTTTCACGGTACAAAGTCCTGCTATGTACTCCGAATGCTATATACTCTGCAAAACACAATTTCCCTTTGGCACCTTTTTAACATTAAATTATCACAGCTAGACATATGAACATGCTGGGCACAGTTTGTGGACATCATTCACATCTCTGTATCAGCATTCTCAGGATTTAAACAGATACTTCTTTCTCTGGCACCAAACACTGCACAGTGCAGCTGAGGCTTAATGGCATTGTGTATGTACTCTGTGTGTATATTTACCTAGGTGCACTTGTGGATGTGTGTCATTTCCGAGCAGCTCTCTTCAGTGTCCCAACCCCGAAACTAAATAAACAGCCCGACACTTTGCCGGCCTCTCTGTCTCTGTGAATAGCTTCTCTGTGCTGTTTCTTGCTGTGGGGTCTGTCGTCTGTGGCGAGCCAGGTTATGCTGTCATGGCATCCCGAATCACTGCAGGAATGAGTAGTCTGTCCACTTAGATTTGAAACTGCTGTTGGATGAACTGTGGCCAAATAGAGCTCAGCACTGACCAGCCACTTTTTGAACAGCTTTTGAACGACTTCTGATTTTGGAAACTTGGACCATCGGAGGAGCACATGCGCCAGTAGATAGGATTTGGGGCCCGTAACTTAATAAAAGGAGACATGTAGACAAGACGAGCTGGGGTTCAGAACCACCAACCCTAAGTCTAATGGATGACCTGATCTGCCGATGGAGCCAACCCAGTGACATATTTTTTTTATGCCTACGAGCAACCACAAATAACTTGTTTTTCTCCAGGAAGGAAAAACATAACTTAAAAGTCTTTGTGTGTGTGTGTGTGTGTGTGTGTGTGTGTGCGTGCGCGTGTGTGTGTGTGTGTAGAGGGGGAGGAAGAAAGAAAATGAGATATTTAGTTTGCCGAAATCCCAGTCCCATACAAGTATACCATTCTTCCCCCGCTATCATACTACACTGTAATCTAACAACAGAAAAGTTCCTTCTCTGTCCCACAGTCAGTTTTTTCTTTCTGCCTTCCTCACACACACACACACACACACACACTGAAACATACGCTCACTCTTGGGGCCAATTAGTCAAGTTGAAACGTCTTCATTTTTCATTTGAGTGTTCAATGATCAGTATAATTGGAATTAATAAGCCAATTTCATTTGGCGTTTTTGGCACTTGTTTTGAGCACCCTCACAGTTGGTTACGGGGGAGGAAACCACAAAACAAGGGTCTCATTAACTGGGTCAATTACAGTCGAAACACATCACCTTATTAATCTTCCACTGCCTGACATAATAAAGATGCTTTGGTATGCTTATCAGGCTGTTTATGCTGTATAGTATTCACCACTGCATCCCAGACCATATGCTCCCTGTACATCTTGCAGAGCTGAGCTGAGACCAATTTGTGCCTTAAACCTTAAAGGGGCTATACTCAATTTTCAGAACATTACTGTAATATAGCAGTTAACAACTATTTGCTATGTAAAGATATAGGGGAGTAATGAAGTCCTGAGCAGGGAATGAAGTCACAACATTCATTGGTGGGCGTTTTTTACAGGATTGATGCAGCTACAGATGACGGATATTTTTCGCTCCTTTTTCAGAGCCCATAAGTTATTTATTGCTGTCAGGGTGTAAAGACCAGTTCAAAAAATATATATAAAAAAAAGTGTATATAAGAAATGGTTGCTAACCCTACCTTTAAGGGGAGGATAAAAGTAGTATTTGGAATTTTTGTTGCACTTCAACTCTATGAAAACACCTCGTTGTCATGGGAAGTGGCTTGTTTGTGTTGGTGAAGGTAACTCTTATGAGATGTGAAGCTGTGGATATGAAGGGATGTTTCAGTGAGAAGGTGTCTGTCATTTTTACTCGGGGAGTTGGCTTCCCTCTCTCTTTCATCTTCTACCTTCCCACACTCCAGTGGATGAACAAGAATGTCTCCTCACACACACACACACACACACACACACACACACACACACACACACACCAGTCTCAGCACATATCCTCTCCCACTCGCTCTCCTTTATGCACACATACAAAGGCCTGCACACATGCACTCACAAACAAACTGTTCCCGTCTCACTGTAATATGAACCGACATGTTCACACTGCTTCTCATTTGGATGTCACTGCACTGCCTGGCCTCCTTTGCTATATTAAAAAACTCCACTTCTATCATTGTCAAAGCTACAAGCAGATGGCGGCGAATCTGCTTTGGCTCTTGCTGAGGTCATGTGAAAGCTGCTTATTTCTTTCCGTTTATTTTGGAGACAATACTTCAGAATCCCTCTCTATGCACAGAGAGGCTGTCTCTTATCTACAGTACGACACATCTTTGTGAGGGTGCAAGATTCGTTGATGCTTCACACCATATTTCTTCACTCTCTCAGGGGTGATATTTTTGTGTGAATGTGTGCTCTCAAACACATTATAAATAATCCTGTTTTTGCAGCGAGTGGATGACTTGCCCATCTGTTGCAGTGATCTCATGGACGGCTACGTAGCTCTCCAAGGTTGGAACTCAAGTAAACTCATGAAATATTTAAAGCATTCACTATAGCATAGTGGCTTCACCATATGTTACATATAGTGTGGATGAAGCTGAATTGGGTGTCGAGCATGTTTTCACCATGGGGTTGTGACTGGCATGGTTTACGTTGCTTATGTAGTTTTAACGTCAGACCCAAAATGCCTTTATTAATACTAATGCAGTTAAAATCAGGGGCGGGCTAGAAGGGGGGCACGGGGTGGCACCGGCCCCCACTGAAATATGATGCCTGTTCTGCCAATTCACATGGTCACATCACATGACCAATTCATGTTTCCATGACGACTATCCAATATTCTGATACCATGGAACCAGCACTGGAATTGTTTTAGTTTTTTTAAAGTGGCAGACTGAGTTTATAGAAAATATGTATTGTATTCTGATATACAATTTGTTTGAAAACAAGTGGAATTAATAATGAATGTGATATTTCATGTAATGTGATATTGTATGTGATGTTGTATTTAGCAGAATTGCATTGTGTTGTTCTATCCTATCCAATATTTTCTATATTTCTTAGCAGATTTTCTATGCTGTACTCTGTGCCACCCCACATTAAAAAATCCTGGAATCGGCCCTGGTTAAAATCAATGACATTTAAAGGGATATTTCACCGTTGGAAAGATGAATATATCTTTAAATTGGGTCACTTATGTAGTAGAAATGTGATTTCTTTTTAGAAATTGGTGGCTTCTAGGCTGAGAAAAGCCAGAAAATGTGTTTTTGGATCATGTGGATAAAAGACACTAAATCCCAGAATGCACTTGCTTCGCTGCTTTAGAGTCCCAAGCCACGCCTACCGTTAACAGACAGACAGACAGACAGTGAGACAGTCAACTCAACTTAAGTGTTTTTTATTGTGGTGTTACACAATTAAAATATATAAAAATGACATTATATCAAAAATACTACCGTGTTTCTGCTGATACAAAGCTTAATGCTAAATCGGTGAAGTATCCCTTTAAGAAGAAGAGGAAGAAGAAGAAGAAGAGATACTTTATTGATCCCCAGGGGGAAAATTACATTTTTACACTCTGTTGATGTATTACATATTACACACAGGCCCAAAATACATACACATGCCTTCTACATGCACTGATGGAGAGATGTCAGAGTGAGGGGGTTGCCCATTAAAGGCGCCATGAGCAGTTGGGGGTTCGGCCCAGGAGGTGAATTGGCATCTCTCCAGCTACAACAATCAACAATCCGTACTTGGTCCATACGGGGACTCGAACCGGTGACCCTCCGGTTCCCAAGCCATGTGTACTATCTACACACAGTTCCCTTGTTCATGGTCTCACGGCATTGCAATGCTGAGATCGAACAGGGGAACACTGGAATGAGTGTTTGGTGCCATTTTAAGCAAACACTAATGTATGAAACTGCCAATTCGACTAATTTACTTATTAATCCAAGGTGCCAAAACATTTCGGCCCTCTCTCACCCCTGCATATACATGCAGTTTGGAATCATTTCCTTTCCTTCAGTCAGGGACAGTGTACTGTAGGCTGCCCTGTACAGCTGGATGAATATGATTGGACGTTACCATAGGTGGAAAGAGGACAACAATAATCTACTTAAGTAAAAGTATGATTACCTTTACTAACATACAAGTAAAATTAACGGTAACTTACCGGACTTAGCAAGTGAGTAACCAGGCATACACGTTTATTCCAAAGCTGCCAAGAACCAGCGGTGGAAGAATTCAGATCCTTTACTTAAAGCTATAGTGCGTAGCTTCTGTCTCCCCCATGAGGAATTCTAAGTAATGACAACAAAACTGTTGGCACGTCCACATGATACAAGCCTTCCGTGACCGCGCAACACCCCGCCCCCCCTCCTCCAAACAGCTGCTAGTAGCCAAGGAGGACACAGAGGATTAAAAAAACATGATGGACTCTTCAGAAGAGGTAATTATCTTCACTCGAGTTTCTGTTGTCGAAAGTCGCTGGACGCCACAATCTTCTGAACATAGTCACACTGAGAAATACAGAGAGAGTTGTGTGGAGCTGATTGTGTGGAGTCTTAATTAGCTTTGTAGCAACTAATTTGGCAATGGCTTGAATGTAACAGACGTTCATTTATATAAAAAAGTTACGCACTAAAGCCTTAAGTAAAAGTACTAATACCACACTGTGAAAATACTCTGTTACAAGTCCATCATTGAAAATGTTACTTTAGTCAAAGTCTGTAAGTATCATCAGGAAAATGTACTTAAAGTATTAAAGGTAAAAGTACTCAATGCAGAACAATCCTCCCATTTTAGAAAGTGGAAAGGATCCAAACATCAGCATGTAACCTTTTAACACTAACAAGCAAATACGATATCATGTGTTAATTGGTGCTGACAGGCTTTGGACGGAGATAGGCTAACTGTTTTCCCGTTTCCGGTCTTTATGCTAAGCTAAGCTAACCATGTCCTTGTTGTAGCTTTGTACGCACAGACATGAGATTGATATTGATCTTCTTATCTAAGTCTGGGCATGAAGTGAATAAGCACCAGCGGTGGAAGAAATATTCAGATTCTTTACTTAAGTAAAAGTACTAAAACCACACTGTAAAAATACTCTTTTACAAGTAAAAGTCCTGCATTGAGAATGTTACTTAAGTAAAATGGAAAGTAAGTATATTTAAAATGTAAGTATCATCATGAGCATGTGCTTAAGGTATGAAAAGTAAAAGTACTTAATGCAGAACAATCCTTAGAAAGTGTAAAGGATCCAACCAGTTGTGTGTTTAATAGTCTAATCATTTTAGCTGGACTTGTAGGCTGTTATATTGTTGGCTAGTTTACTTTAGAATAAAACATCAGATTTTATAAACTACATGTGTTTTGTGTGCAGAAATCTTAATGTGTAAAGTAACTAGTAACTAAAGCTGTCAGTTGAATTTAGTGGAGTAAAAAGTACAATATTTCTCTCTGAAATGTAGCGGAGTAGAAGTAGAAAGTGGCATGAAAAGAAAAGACTCAAGTAAAGTACAAGTACCTCAACATTTGTACTTAAGTACAGTACTTGAGTAAATGTACTTATTTACATTCCACCACTGCCAAGCACATGCTGTATGTGAGATAGAGCTCTGCAGCTAGCACAAATCAAAGAAAAACAGGGAGACGTGCAGAGGACACGGCGAAGGAAACCATCATGTCGAGCCCTCCGTTACCAGCCGCAGGGATTCTGTGAGTGTGGGAGGCTGCGTCGCCACTGGCCGGAACCATGTCTCACTTCACCCACGCATGCTCTGATCGGTGGCTGAACAGCCCCCCAGCTCTCCAGGATCTCTCCTTCTCTCACACAAATATGCAGGGTGGGATTTGTGAAAAAAGCATAGGGGGGGGGGGGAGTTTTTTGATCATGCACAACAAAACAAAACATGCGAGAATTAAATCCCCCCCTTCCAATACCATGGATATAGAGCCAGCCATGCCAAAACACTTATTTATGAACTTCAATATCCAATGGAAAATAATCTCAAAATGAAATAGCACAATGTGGGGTCAACATAAAAACAAAACAAAACAACATATTTTCACCCAGGAAACGCTCGTTCGTTCCTCGGAAGTGTTTTAACACCATCTTTTTAACACCATCTTTTTCCTAAACTTAACAAGTCGTTTTGGTGCCTAATCTTAACTGTCATTGTCACACGACGCTCACTTTTTCTGGCTAAACTCCACTACCACGACCCCTGAAAGGGGCGGCACCTGTAGCCGGCTCGCGGTCACCTCTTGGCGGCTAAACAACTGCTGCTGGTAGCCGGCGTCCCGGAGCTCTGTAGCGGCTAAATACAACCAGCAACTGCTGCTCGGATTTTATCTTTCTATGGCACTATGTGTTCACGTTACAGCACTTTACTTAGTTCAAAATACTTGTAATTTTAGGTCCTCTTCTCCTCTTCCTCCCTCCTTACTTGTACAATGGGACATGTTCAGACACACTGAGCCATGTCTCGTTTTCAATCTTCCCTCTTATCCGTGTGACACAGGGTCAGTTTAGCTCCGCACCATCTCCAGCCAGCGTTAATGAGTCCTTTCTTTTCCTCTGCGAGGCAGCACCATAATGACAATAAAGCACGTCTGTATTTGAAAAAGGGACATTTTTCTTTGCCCAGATTGCGGAGCAGACGTTTAGCTAGTTAAGTGAAGCACTTACTTTGTGATATTTCCAAAGGCTTTAAATAGAACAAAGATACAGCAGGCATTGGGAAATGAAGAGTGAGAGACGTTCAAAAGGGAACCTATCTGCATGCATGTAATATTTCTCTGGTGTACGCCTCTGCTTCCTGAACCATATGGATTCAGTTCCAGATTGTACAATGAATCTCTTCCTTCCCACAGACCTTTGTTCCGACGAGGGACTCAGTCAAAGACCAAGTGTGTCGGGTTTTGAATACGCCAGGTTATGCAAAAGATACGCTCCATCCTATTTGTGCTGCTGTCACTCCTCAATCATGTCTGACTATGATTTGTAATTCTTTTGGAGCCCAATAACATAGGTGGCTTTCTTTTATTCCCCAGCGATTTCTACCCACAAGGGTTTCCCAAGTGATACGTTGAACTTGATCATGCACAGTTTGCTACCAGAATGTGAATGCATTAGCTTCCACGAAGCGCTACAGAGGAGAAAATCGCCGGGGGAGTTGATGACAGTCGACGGTTGGAAAGCTGTCTCGGCGCACACAGCCATCTCGGATGAAACTGGATTTGTTTGTTTTTTTACACATGATTCTTCGACACTGACAGACCATGATAAATGAACAAACTTTTACTCAGCGTGATGTATCTTGCTCTCTCTCTCTCTCTCTGTCTCTCTGTCTCTCTCTCTCTCTCTCTCTCTCTCTCTCTCTCTCTCTCTCTCTCTCTCTCTCTCTCTCTCTCCCGATTCCTCTCGGCTGTCTGAGTTCTAATTCTTGTAGTGAATGAAGTAGGACGGAGCATGACAGAAATACAGTCAAAGCAGATGGCTTTATGTCTCAATCCTTTGCCCAATATTTCATCCCAGCAGCGAATTCCTCCGGCTCTGCTGAGAAGATTGCAGATATACGAGATGTCATTATTTGCAACTATTTCCGAGCTACATCAACGATGCCTTCATTACCTCACTAGACAGTGCCTAACATTTATCATTAGCTATCAGTCAGTCATTTAAACCGCTCCAGTTATACAATTAAGTGGGACTAAATCTGTCACCATTAACACTAGCGCTAAATCAACTCATTGTTATTTTGCAATTTGAGGCTTGTGGCCTGGTTAAAAGTGACTGTTGATACTTTACATCATGCTGCAGGAATGATACACTCTCCAATGGAGTTTGCACTAGGATGTTGTCTAACTGTGGGGAAACCCATCCTTCCCCACTCAATCCTGTCAAACTCATGACTCCATGGCAGCGCTCATCCAGAGCCCTTTGACAGCATGCCCGCACTACCAAAGCACACTGGTCATAAATATAAATGACAGCATTAATAAGTGATGACCTCTTATTCAAAATCCCTCATTGTGCATGCAAATGGGTTTAAAGGGGGGAACACGGGCAAAGTGTGGTCTAATGTGTGAAGTGTAATTGTTACAAGGGTGCTGACCTGAGATCATTAATATTCATTCGCTACATTGTTTCAGTCCGTTCCCCATTGCAGCCGATGACCTCGGATATGAATGGGTTTGATTTTCATTCATGTGCAAAGTCTTTGGAGCAGATAAGTGTGTGCTGCTGAAACGACACACTGCATCGGCTCTTCGGCAGCCATTCACTGAATTTGATTATGGCTGCCTTATTTAGATTTAATTCTATTTCATTATTAAGACATTAGGGTTTAAAATGTCATAGTTGTTTCCGGTTCCCGTTGACATTTGAGAAAGAAAAGGACTGCAGAGTAAATGACTGCACCCACAGCCCAACTGTTTAGCTGCTTTAGTCGGTGTAGTCACTAATTCTACAGGGCAAACTAATACGAGAAAATTAATGACAGACAGCTGGCATTTGAATAAAAACTCCATGTAAAATAGGGGAATTTATTAGAATGGTAATGATAACAAATATTATTCTTAATCATGAAAACGGATTAGGAGGTTGTGTGTGTGTGTGTGTGTGTGTGTGGGGGGGTAAACATTCATATGAAAGTCAGAAACAAATCACACAAACTAAAGTGCAGATTGCAGGAATATAAAAACAAATAAGTGGCTTTACCACACTTAGTAGTATTTAGATTATTGAATTATTATTTACTGTAATAAACATAATGTAACATGTAAACATATGGATTGTAATAAACATAATGTAACATGTAAACATATGGATTGTAATAAACATAATGTAACATGTAAACATATGGATTGCACTTTTTAAACACTGTCTTTGAACTTTACTAGACAGTTAAATAAGTAAAAATATAGTATATACAGTATATACAACGGTGTATTTTTTTTACAGCGCACACGAAGGAGCTGCCTCCAGCCTCATGAAGTTGCGTGCATGACAGCGTCAACGTTGCACTCAGAGACAGAGAGGCTATCGTTACGTTAGTAGTAGCATGCTGCTGGTGGTCTTGTCGTGAGATTAACTGTACTAATAAAACTGTTGAAACAACACAGCCACGCTGCTGTGGAAGCTCCCCGAACGTCATTTATCAGAGTCTGGTTGTTACCCCTTTCCGTGGCAGTCTCCTCCACTCCATATCTTTATAACAGAGCTAGCTAACTGGAGCTAACCGCTAATCAGAGCTAATCGTTGCTAACTGAGCCTTCAGTTCTGCGTACCAGTATCCATTAACTGCATGTATGGACTCAAGCCCGAATAAAATCCTTCATTTTATTAAAACGCCTGTAAAAGTTTTAAACTACAACTCAGAGTTGTTTGAATGACAGAAATCTGCTCAAGGTACGGCGTAGTGTTAGCGTGCTAAGTTGATGCTTTCTCTGCGGGTGCAGACTGATTTGCTCTCGCGATTCACGTGACCAAATTGCAGCCTTTGCGATTAGGAAATTGCGTTTTAACATATCGCGATATTATTGCAAATGCAATTAATCGTTCAGCCCTACCTTATTGTCCCACTAGAGCACTGCGCTCCCAGAATGCAGAGTTACTTGAGGTTCCTAGAGTATCTAAAAGTAGAATGGGAGCCAGAGCCTTCAGCTATCAGGCCCCTCTCCTGTGGAACCAGCTCCCAGTCTGGGTTCGGGGGGCAGACACCGTCACCACATTTAAGAGTAAACTTAAAGCTCTCCTCTTTGATAAAGCTTATAGTTAGGGAGTGAGGAGTTTCAGCGTTCGCCTAGACCGACGTGACATCAGCATTCGAGATGCCAGGAAGGATAGATTCTCCACATAATAGATGAAGAGAGACAAGATTCTATTTTATTTCTTGAGTGATCCACTTAAAGTAAATCTCAGTTTTTTGATTTGAAGACACATCATGATCTCTTTGATCCAATGTGTAGAAGACGGCCGCTAACAATAAGGCAAAAGCTGTACAATTCTATTGATATGGAGTAGGTCTATTATAGCTTGCACGATATGACATAAAATCAAAATTTTACCTCAATAACAATGAATTAACGGTAATTAATCATGTTGTTCTAAATCATCTCTTCTGAAGCCAAAATGTTTCCAGACGACGGACACAGCGTTATTTTTTGGGCACAAGTTGCTCAGTTGACTCAGACTCGGTGTTTGAGTTATCCTCCATTATGCTTTCCATGCGGCTGACTGGGCCGGGCGGTAGAATGTTTTTAAGGAGAAAGTAGGCCTATCAACAGGAATAAATTATCTAAATTATCGTCATGGGAAAAATATGCCGATAACAGCTTCAGAATTTTGATGTTGATACATTTTCAGTTAATCGTCCAGCACTAGTCTATTAGCATAGTTCTGTTAAAGGGAACACCAAACATTGCCATAATAAGGTTTGGGTATATTGTAACGGATACACTTCAAATACTGAGGTCAAATAGGAAGTTTTTAAGAACGTGACTTTTACATGGAGGAACATGGTAAGGTCAACCATAGATTTACTTCAAAATGAATTAGGGTTATTAACCCTCCTGTTGTCCTCGGGTCAAATTTGACCAATTTTCAAAAGAGTTTCTCTGTCAGAAATTTGGCTTTCTTTTAACCAAATTGTCAAAAAAAAAAATAACGTGGATGGTTCTCTAGAACCCTCTTTACGAGTAAAATAAATGATCAGTTCACTACTTTCATTGAATTTGGGTGTTTTATTCAATTTCATAGCATTTGAAGAACATAATTAATAAAAGTACGTTGAAAAAAAGCGACAAAAATGTTGGAAAAAGCTTCAAAATTTTTTGAAAAAAATACAAAATAAACGTAAAAAAAAAACGCAGAAAAAAGTGAGAAAAAACTAAAATTGGTAAAAAGTGACAAAAATGTTGGGAAAAGCGACAAAAGTGTCGGAAAAAAATGTTTTAACTTAAAAAATGTAACCCAGGGTAGCTGGGTAGCTCACCTGGTAGAGCAAGCACCCATATATAGACATTTACTCCTCGACGCAGTGGCCGTAGGTTAGACTCCGACCTGCGGCCCTTTGCTGCATGTCTTCCCCCTCTCTCTCCCCTATCATGTCTTCAGCTGTCCTGTAGAAATAAAGGCCATGAAATGCCCAAAAAATTATCTTTAAAAAAAAGAATATTTGATAAGTTGATTGTTATGTTTTTTGTTTTGTATAAACATTCATATTTCTCTTGTAAATGTCTGTGTCCACTACATGTAAATATAGTGTTGTAGAGTTAGTAATCTCCAAGTCCCATGACTAATGGATGGATTCTAAGGACACAGATACAACCTCTGACACTCTCTAAGGGCCAGTATGTTTGGTAGATAAGGCATGGTACTGAGTAAGAAGTAGAAGGGGAAAAAGAGATCCTGACATTGAAAAGTTATACTCACAATGAGCACACAGGAGATGGGACATGATTCAGTGGGGAGACAATGATGTAAAATCAGGAAAAGGTTACCGGTAGTACCAAAGAAAATGATTCAGAAAGCATATCTAGTCTGTACTGATGTAAATGAAGTACGATGGGAGCTCAAACTTTAAATTTTTTTATTGAATATGATGGCTCCATGGGATAATGTTGACAAGCCGATGTTAAATACAACACCAATTACATTCTATCACAGTCAGTTAGAGAGTGTGCAACTAAACAAGTTCCCCACCACAGATTTACTCCAGTTCTCCCTTTCATCAGCACTGTTAGTATGTGATAATGAGCAAACACTGTAATCCCACCGATTAACTGACAGCCGCACCTTCCCCCACATTTTCTTGGCTTGTCTGTGTGACTTTGATAATTGGGAGTTTGATGGCTTCTAACACCACATTTTCAGCATGCTTGAGATAAGTGTCAGAACTGTCAGAGAGCTGTTTTAACACTGCATCTGGATTGTTCACCTCAAAGTGAGAGACACAAAGGTGGCTGGCATTGTTGACTTTTCTTCGAAAACTTGCAGTGTGGTTTATGGGGGGTGGGTTGGTAATATTTGATCATACAATCCTCCTTTGTTTCAGTTCACAGGGGGAGTTTATTTGGTTGAGGTCTACATCTTGACAAAAGATGTCTTGTATAATTTCCTCCGTTGTGTCTGCACACTGTGGCTAGTGGCTTGACCACGTTGGCAAAATCTCTGCATGCATGGCTTTTGCATAAATCTGAATGGCTTGAATAATTAATGTCTACTAAACAACCACTAAAAATGATGCACATCCATGTTGGCAACATGCACTTTGTCTCCTTTTTCCTTCTTCTTTCTTCGGAAATGCACATTCATGTTGGAACATTGTACTAAACAGTGAAAAAAAAAGCACAATTCTGAGAAGAGGAGAGCAGCGAGAAGAATATGTCCCATGACCTGGTTATGACTGGTTGATAAAAATGCAGCGCAATCAGAAAACAGCCCCGCTCTGCCAAACCTCCTTACACTGGACCCTAGTACTGGATCTGGTTCAAAATAAAGAGCTAAGTCACTACATCTCCATTAAATATAGCCTACTGGTTGGAATATAATACATTAACCAGGGATATGGTGAAAAACACAATATAAAGGTTTGTTCCTGTACTGTCACTAGATTAAATTATGTTTTAGTGTTCCCTTCCAACTTTTTCTAATCAATCAAATGTAGTGTCAGATTAGCGTGGCGATGTAAATTGAACTTCAGACCCCACCCGAGGACTTCCTATACCATCTACTTGCACATCTTTGGTAGGAGTATTGCTTTCAGCATACTGAAGCAGCATACTACACGGTGTGTATGCAAATTCAACGCGTTCTCATGAACGGGTTTGTATGATATCGTACAAAAAGTTATGCACACTAAAACGTATGATATTATATGAAAACTAGGACAGAACTCTGTGCTACAGAGCGGCAGTTGCTAGCTGTTTAAGACGCTAAAGAGCTCCTGCTAGGCGGTAGTTGGTTGTTCAGTTACCCTAGAATAGGTGAATGTGAGCCGGGTACAGAGCACCACGAGCTGCCAGTTATTTCGCCGGAGATTATATACATTTAGGCAAGAAAAAGTGAGCGTTATGCGGCGACAAAAGTTAAGTTTTGGCACCGAAATCACTAGTTACGTTTAGGAAAAAGATGGTGGTTTGGATTAAAACATTCCCAAGAAACACGCATTTCCTGGATGAAAGTCTTTTGTTTTCCCCAGGAAGCGAACTCCGCTCCCTGGTTTAAAAGTCCTGTGTTTTCACCAGTCGCTTTCTTATACAGCATCATTCAATGTGCACGCAGAAAAAAATCATACAAATTACAGTATTTAACATTTCGTAGCTTTTTGAACATTTGGTTCATGAGAACAGGCTGGCAAATTACAGGGTGATTATATCCGGTGTGTTCTAGTAAGTTTCTTTTACCAGAGGTTTTGCTATGCTGACTGTGTGGTCATTGAGGTCCAGTGGCTCATTGGCTTTGTGGACATGATGGATAGTTACGTAATGCTAAAGACAACAGACATAGCTGAGTGTTAACAGAGTGGAATTGCTGTGGTGGGTGGAGGTCATTTCACTAATGTTATGAATAAAAGTAAAGAGCCTGAAAAATCAAAGCACTTGACTGCAGCTTGTAGAGTCTCCCTGGTTACTGTACCTCGCTGTGTTTGGCACTGTGCTATAAACCACTGATACTCATGTGAATAAAACTAGTAGCCACAACTTATTCAATAATGCACTCAGTGACTATACAGTATACTGTGTTAACAAGCTGATGTCCAAACACAGTGTAGACCTTGAATCTCCACACTGAACAACAACAATTATCCATTTGTATTCATCTGAAGGAAGTACAATTGAGTGCAGTGCTTTAACAACACTGACTACTTAACAAGTGCTCTCCAATATGGCTGCCACAGAGTTTATGTTGGAGGCCTCTTTGTTGAGATAGTATGGGTATATCCAACTTCTGCCTACAATACACTAAGAGTCTGAAAAGACTTTAAAAAGACTTTAGTGTGACACCATCTCACATCTAAAGACAATCTGTCATTGAGTTTTTAATCACAGACTATACGAATGACTGGGGATCTGCACGGTCACAATTTGCAAGACTACAACTAGTTTCGTTTTGAAAAAATTAACCAAGCTAACTAGCTACAGCTAGCGTTAGCTGGTAAGGGAAAGTTTGACGATTTTCTGTGCTGCCGTACATGCAGATAAATAGCGGCAGTACCAGGAGGTCCGCGTTTACCCGTTGGTAAATCTCCACAGGATGACTAGCTTCAGAAGGTATGAAAATCAGCAACTTTCCTCCTTTAGCGTATAGCTTAGCGCAGTGCCATTGCAACCATAAACAACACTGGGTCTAGCCTGTTTGGTGCTGGAGTAAGCGTGCAGTGCGCAGCCATTGGTTGTTGACAATGTTTACGTGATTTAACTTCACTACCAAGACTTACGATAATATCAAACACGTTTGATTTTGTCGGAACATCAAGACGGGAAAAAGACTGACTGGGACTGAGTTTAATAAACACCTTACACCAAACGATTGAGACGTCGGGAGCACGTTCCAACTCTAGCAAGACTCTAATGATTTCTTTCCCATATTGGAAAATAGTCTGCGACAGTGGAATCGCTTGAAAAGTTGTTTGATGTAAGGTCGGGATTAGGTGAGACTGGCGCAGTTCTGCCACCATGTGGTGGAAAAAGCTTTTTTTAAACATTACTACAGCACAAGTCACTTTGTAGTCCTAAATGGAATGGATTACCATAACATCTCCTTTATGATGTAGGAATTGATCTCCATTACTGTGTTTTCTCTCTTTTGTCTGCAACAGCCCTATCTTTGTTCATTCATGCAGATTTACAGAGCACAACATCCATAGTTCTTTGATGCTGGTGATCTTGAGGTATTGACTTGTGTCTGAGAGCTACACTCTGGTGTTTTATAGGCAGAGCGTTCACATTTTGAATTTACACGCTTATCCATCTGACAACAGCAGTAGAATATTCCGTCCCCTCATTATTGATTCAGTTTTTTTGTTCATTTGTCCTATCCTAAGCCATTATTACTTTCATAGCTGTTTTTACGAGCCTCTCATGGCTGTCCACCAATTAAGCTTTGTACCCCATTAAAAGTCCTCACAGGCCGACATAAGTGCTGCGCTCCACAGGATTCAACACTGTCGATTGTGTCCATACGCCGCCTGGCTACCACCTTCCTATAAAATATTAACACCTACCCTCACTCACTTCAATTCCTGTGAGGTCCACTTAAAAATCTATACTGCCACAAACAGACCCGGCCAACATACCAAGCACACTGACCTGCCAGTCTGAGGCCCCCCTGTCTGCAACTCTGTCACAGGCATCCAGCTGCATTACACTGTGGCTGAATGATTCATGATCTGATGAAGACGTGATGAAGAGGGGACGTGTTTACTGTCCCACTTCTGTGGTTGAGAGAGAGAGAACCGGAAATGAGGTGAAAAAGATCTTTATCTTCATCGCATGTTTTAGATAAAGAGCAAGCACATGAATAACTGGTGTGCAGATGTAGGTCCTCATTTTGCTTTACATTCTCATTACATATTTACATAGTAACAATAAAGCAATGAAAGTAAGCAACATACTAATTATAAATTATAAATATAATTATAAATAATGTTTAGTCATAGAGTAGGTAATTGTGTAGTACATAAGTACCTGCGTTATCAAATTTTGACCTGTTCAAATCCTGTCAATGTGAAAAAAAAGACCTGCCCTTGCTTAACTACACTACTTGAGTATACAACATAAATTTAAAGGACTCTGTCTTTGCTCTCTAAAAGCACATTAACACATCTTTGAAAGGAAAATGTTAACATGCAAGTCATTTAAATAGACAGCATCCAGAGCCATGAAAGACTGGCATCTTGCCTTGGAGTGTATTTACAAAGACTTTCCTTGGACCTACCCTCAAGCAAATCAGACTTGAGATGACATGAAACTCACTTGTCTCATATGACTGGAGACTTGACTTGGACACATTATTGACTTATCTGAAATGATTTGAGTTTACTTGGACTTCAATTTTTTGAGTGTTGACTTTCTCAAATTACTCAATCCTGGCTACACCACCTATCTATTCTGGGATAGGGGAAAAACATGCCATGGCTTGTTGGTATTTCTTTAAACCAATCACAACCGTCCAGGGCGGCGCTAAGCGGAGATAGCGAGAAGGGAGGAATGCCAGTATTTATCCCAGCATTACATCCGTTGAGACAGACTATTTTAGACTTAGATTTATATGGATTGACTCAAGACTTGTACATATGCCAAATGAATTTGGGAATTTGAGATGTGACTCAGACTTGTCTAAAAGGCTTTTGAGACTTGCACTTGTCTCAAATGACTTGAGAGTTGGCTTGAACTTGTTTCCAAGGATTAGAAACTTCACCTGGACTTGCATAGAATGACTTGAAAATGAACATAAACTTGTGTCAAATGACTCAAGACATGACAGTTCTGTTAATTGATCAATTGGATAGTCATCTAGCACATTATACCAGTCAAGACTGCGAGGCTGCTGAGGAACTCCTGACACCGCAGCATTTAATACAGTATGTTGTGCCGCTTCCCCGGTTAAATAAGAAAGCATGTTTGAAGGGTGATTACAAATGTCTCCTCCTGGGAACAGGCCCATCTATCAAGGCCTGTGAGGACAGGCTCAACACTGTCTTCACAGCATGATATCTGTCTGGTAACTCAAAACATACTAAATGAGTGATCACATCCCCATTTTTGGGAGCGAGCGCGTCCCTTATTTGATGGTTATAATTAAAAGGAGATATGTAAAACTTCCAGACCCCCAACCTGCACTTGACTTGAAATCAAACAACACAATGGCAGAGAGTAGCAGCAAGAACTATTGTTTCTGTTGTTTTTGTTGTTTTAGGATGTTGCCAGGAACTCCCCTTATCCCCGCTGACAAAATGTCTGAGCTGTCTGCCAGAGCTGGGCCTAGCCTTAATTCACTTAATCAAAACTCTCCTTCAGTTCTTCGCTGATTGTCGGAAGGACGGGGATTACAAAGTTGCATCCGGGCTTTGTGAATACATACATTTGCCAACTTCTGATAAAGGGAATAATTGTAAAATGTATTTTTCTTCTATTCTTGGTACCTTTGTTTCCAGGACAATGCAAAGTAATATTCTACAAATATTGTTCCCTGCCAAAATAATTTCAGACAATTGTATAATCCTCCTCATACCTTTGCAAAAGAAAAAAAAAAAAAAAGCAGAAATATTATCCATTATATTTCTATTGCAAGCACTGGGTGTGCTAATCCCCTCTGTTGTACAGTCTGTGTACATCATAGTTGAATGGTTTCGTCCTGGCCCAGAGCCCAGGAAGTCAGTGGCTCATCTCCATCCTCCTTAGAGACACCCCCGAAACACACGCACACTCACACACACTCACACCCATGCACTTTTACCGCACGTTCACTCGCTGCTTACTTGTGCTCTATCTGCACCCTCTTCCGCCCTGTTTCTCTGCATCAGGCTACACACACAATCAATCACTCACCCTCCCACACACATACACACACACACACACACACACACACACACACACACACACATAGATCCACACAAAATCAAATACTTCAACCCCCCCGATGTGAGCACACATGCCTGCTGTACCCCATGCAGGGCAGCTCTGAATAGGACCTGGCTTTATTGTCAGTCACTATGGCAAGCAGAGCCTGGCATATCTTCTGTCCCCGCTGTCACTGAGGCTGATGTCCTGGGTCAGTGCCACTCTAAACCCTGCCCTTGCCTCACCTCCCTGCTCTTCTCTATTCCTCATCCACCATTTTTCTTTCCTCCCCCCTGTCTTCCTTCCCTGTGTCTCCCCTTTCTTCGACTGCCTCCTTGTCCATCTTGAACGGCACATTCAAGGAGTTTTTCATTCAAGAGTTGGCTTCAAAGTGTTTCCTCCATGACAGGCATCTGCATGTTGTGAATGGTATGTGTGTGTGTCTGTGTTTGTGCAGAGAGTGAAATTCAAAATGCTCCTCTCTGTGAACAGGTTCAGTCAGCAGCCGGGAGATGAGGTTGAGCTGAGAGAGAGAGAGAGAGAGAAAGAGAAGGGACAGAGGGAGTACCAAGCTCCTTGGGGGGTGAACAGAAGAAGATGGCGTGGAAGGAGCAATGGAGGAGGTCCTTTTTAAGATCCCAGCCCGAGGCTTGATTCTGATTCTGCCTGACGCTAACAGTACCTTGTTGTCATGGGAACACAGCTAGCTGGTAATTCCATCTAATGCTCCCCGAGTAGGCCTACAACAAAAAGAGAGACAAAATCAGAGAGACAAGCCAGAAGAAGGGAGGCAAAAGTTGAGTGTATAGCGTCAGTGTGCTGCACTGCGCAGCCCAGCGCAGCAGGACACCACACACTTCACTGCACAGTGCTGCTCAGGAGAACAAGCAGGACAGCACGGCACATGGCAGGGAGCTGAACAGCAGAAAAGCTGTGCACAGAGCAGTTCTTACATGCACAAGACATCAATGGAAGGGTTACTTAAAAGTAAAAAAGAAACACAATGGAATCCTGTGGCCCAACAGTGATCCATCCAACAGTGATTACATCTATATTATCCTAGTCTATATCGATGAAGTATCATTATGTCCCTCATTTTCGGCCTGATGTCCCTCGTCTTCCACTTTCTTTGTGTTGGCATTGTAAACTCCGGTCGATTCGGGAAACATCCTCCGAGCTAGAACCACCAATCAAATTATAGTTATCTTTTTTTTGAGTAAAATTCTCATCACACACTCGACAGCCATTTTAATTCCAGAGCTCGCCTCTCTACATACACGTTCCACCAAAACAAGTTCCTTCCCGAGACTATTTTGCTATTTCGCAAAGACGATTGTGATTGCTTTAAAGAAATGCGAATAAACCAGAGCACGTTGTTCTCCTATCCCGGGATGTTGTGTGGACTAGCCAGACCGTCCTCCATGGCACTGTGGAGATAGAGCTGGTAATGTGAGACCACCCTAGTCCAAATATTTAGGACCTTTGGTGTGGAGCTGTTTTTTATTCTTTGCGGCAGAGGTATAAGGTAGGCCCTTCCCTGTTTCAGGGTGACAATGCCCCCATGCCCCAAGTCAAGCCAAGCCCATAAGGAAATGGTTTTCTCAGTTTATTGTGGAAAAACTTCAGTGGCCTGCCCTGACCACAACCCCATCCTACACATTAGAGAGGAACTGGAACGTAGTCTGTGAGCCAGGCCTTATCAGTTTGCCACTCTGAAATAGAGAGATTTGTGCAATGGTGTGAACCATCTTAAATTGAATGTGAAGAACCAAGGAGATAGTGTTTGACCCTAGGGCAGTGGGTAATCTTAGGCTGGTGGCTATTCACAATCCATCACTCAGGTGTGCTCTTATAAGATAAAATAAAAAATAATACCAGACCGTCGTCACCCAGAAAACGACCTTTTAGGTCCATTGTGATAAGACCAATACTCACCTTTTGCTGTTAGGCGGCGACCTCTCGTCACTGTAGTAATTATCGAGAGATCAAACGAGGAAGTGAGTTGAGAAAGTATAAGAGCACCAAATTCTGCGTGAGTAGAGAGGCTGGGGTGGTGGATGGGTCAAACAAACACAGGAGACCATGGTTCAAGTCCAGTGTGAAATCAAAAGTCAAGGGTTTTGCGCACCTTAGTCCATGACGCTGTTACGTCCTCATTTTAGTAGTTTAACATGACTTTTTTAAGCCAATCTCTGATAATGTCCTAACCCTAAGTATTTTTGTACCCTAAACTTAACAAGATCTCTTCAAAACGTTAAATACGTGGTTAAAATAGCGGTCATGACTTTAAATAGAATGGTCAGATGATTAAAACTGCCACCACAATCACCTGTTACGGTTATGTGTTTAAGACCACTGTGCTGCAGTAAACGGTCATATCTGCAGATTTTGGAGTCATTGGAAAAAAAAACTATTCTGTCTTTTAGGTATGAGGAGGTGTTGGATAATGCACTCAGCTGGTTGTCTGTACAGTTAAAATCACAGATTGCTCGTCTGGTACAGTCTGCTATGAAAATGATGGGGGTTTTAAAAACACTCAACCCCCTACAAACTATCTATGATCAGTCTATTATCAGACAGGCACAGGGAATGGTGTCTGATCCAAATGAATTTGTGCCCATGTCCTTTAAGATTCTCAACGTTAACAGGTAATGTAGGATGTTGGCCATGGGGTTGTGCAATAGGTCGCCATTGTCAGAAGGTGTGTATGTGTATGTGCAATTGTTACATGAAGCTATGTGTTGTTGAGACTTTAACTATAACACATGTATGATTTTATCTTCTGTGGAACTGCAGGACAGATTCCAGAACACATTTCCCTACAGGGACATTAAAGTATATCTTATCTTATCTTGTGGCTGAATGAGAGCAAATCCCTGCAGCCATGTTCCAACATCTGGTAGAGACTCTGGGAGAGTCTGAAACCAGAAGAGTCTGGGCTGTTTTAGCAGCAGATTAATAACCATGGCTTGAGAAGGAAATGTTAAATGGTCAAATACGGCTATAATGATAGTTTTACCTCTGTAGTGTACGTTTAAATCAGGAATATTTTATTCTACATGTTAGCCATGTAGAATATGTACAGTATTACCGCAATATTTGGCGTCTTGGCACTGACCTCGTCACTCCTTAAGAGTAGCAACAGGCTCAGCGAAGCAGGGAGCGGGGAGCGACAAACACAATTTTCCACCGAAAGGGAAAGGTGGACTCTGAGCCTACAGGTGGATGGTAGGGTGGAGTTGACTGCCCAAACTAGCTTGCATACCTCATCAGACAAATGGTGGTCGCTACACAAATTTACATTTCCTAGGATGGCAAAGGAATGTTCCACCTTAGCCCCATCCAATCTCACTGCCCATACCTAAATCTAACCAATCTAGCCAACAAAAACAACGAGTACTAACCAATCAGAGGCAGAGTATGGCTGGACATTCTTTCGCTATCCTAGGAAACGCAAATTTGCGGTGGGTATGTCTGTTTGAAATTCTCTGTAGTGACAGCAGCAGGTGATTAGATGAATAACCTAGTTATTTGAAGAAATGCCAAATTCAAACATCATTTAATAAAAAATTGAAGGATCATGTTTACATTAAAGGATGAATAGACAGTGATATCAAAGTATCTTTGCAATGTACAGTGTGAAGATGTATCTGCTTAAACAAGAGCAGAAAAACAGGACAGAAATGAGAAACAGGCAAAGGATCTTTTTTTGGGTGGATAATGCAGCGTACAAACAGAATAAAGATGTGTTACATTAAGATTATTTCTGCTATCATTTCATACAGATGGCGTGTTGAAATATCCCAGTGCTGCAATCACAGACAAGTGTTTTGGTGCAAGCATACAGGGGAAGCCACAGGCTAATCCGGCTAAGTTATGCGCTTCAGGTCTTTTTTTTCAGAGCCGGACAGTCATCAAACCAGCCAACTGTTGGCCAACCAGCCAGTCAGACAGCCGCCCAGAGTGTCCCTGGTGCCACTTAAGAATCATGGGAAAAGAATGTTCTTAGCTCTTTTCTGTCCTTGATTATATCAGATGTGGAGGAAATGGAGGGACTCTGGGTGGATGCCAGCCCTGCGGAACCCTGGGGAAAGGAGGAGGAGCTGGGCAGGAGGGGGCAGAGCAAGGGGGAAAGGGCTAGATGAGAGGGAGAGGAGAAGAGGGAGATGGGGAAAAAGGGAGAAGGGAGGGAGGAAAGGGGCCACAGGGGAGCTGAGGATCTCCAGGGACCTGAAGGTGGGAAGGGGAGTAGTGTGATTCATCAAGACCAGTGAAAGGCCTGATCCTTGGGCCTCGGAAAGGCAGAGGATGGATGCAGAGTGGGTCGGTGGTTGTGACCCAGAGAGAGACAGATGGTAAATGACATGACAGAACAGTTTTTTTTTTGTTTTTTTTTTAGGCTTGGGGACATGTTGCCCTTATCAAGTCAGCCTTGCCCATAACATCCTGCCCAGAGAGAAAGAGAACTCAAGACGGAGAGGTTGGTGCAGAAAGCTAATGGAAGACGTGACTAATCATAAGATCTATGATAAGAGTATAGTCAGCAGTAACCATGCCAACAACCTTGAGTGTTTTTTTTTATAATGGTACTGTCTGTGCAGCATGAAGACCCAGGGCCAAGAATCGTTTAAAGCGTGCAGTCATACAGCTTTGATAATTAGCCACTAGGAATTTAATATAACGTAGTCTAGCTGAGTGGTAGCAGCATTAGACATGGTGTATTGAGTTGAGTAATATCAATATAGAAAATGGACACTGCAAGAATACATTATGCTTCTCTAGTATTTAACTGCAGAGTGGTTTTTTGATGTAATTGCTTGATTCGGCTTTTTTGTAAAATTATATCTTTGCTCTGGTAAGGTCACCCTGCATGAAAGGAAAATACAGCTGTTCTATTCGTAATTCTGAACAAATCCCATGAAAAGATGCCTTAGTCAGTCTCTCAGTACTTCTACCATACCGTGTCTGAGGCTTTCACCCTCAAGCTTATTTGTTCCTACGAAAGATTTAAATCTTTAAAAGTCACAGATGTATTGTTTAGTACAGTACTGTATAGTTTCAGCTTGAACCAGTCTATAGCCCTGCTAGTGGTTCAGTGAGCCTCAAATACCGGTTGTGTGACAATTTCAATTTCAAATCAAAAATCGATCGAAATAAGCTTTTTTAATTAAAATCACAAGCAGGATCAGTGATTCCCCCAGCATTTCCTTCTCTCTTCACCCCCACCTACTTGCGCACGTCCAAAGAAAAAACGACAGACACAGCGTAGCTTAGCGGCTGTTAGCATGCAGCTAAAGACACAGGGTAACAGGTTAGCCTGCAGCTGCACTTTTCCAGACACCATGGCCACTGCCGATGTTGGAGATGACGGAGAAACACCAGAACTTGAAAATCCTCCCGCTTCCTTGAAGTTAAGTTATTTGCCTTCCCCGTGAGTAAGTTATGGAAGCAAACAACCAAGGTGAAGCATGTGGTCTATGACAGTACTCCATGGTGCATCTAATGTGCATCTTGTTAAATTAATGGTGCCTCAATTGCACTTTGTTAATTTTGATAAACTCAAACTGTTACAAAGTACCCTTCTGCCATCTCGTGGCTCTTATTGTGGTATTGCCGTCCCTGTTAAAAAATTAAAAATTTAATCGAATCATGGACTTGGATAATCATGATACTCAAATAGTTAAATAGATAGTATAAGATTATTGTTAAAAGCAATGGCAACATTTCTAAATTAAATTTGGGTAAAACACTAAACATGACTTTGGGATATATGGGTTAATTTAATTTACATTCATATAGAGAGCACAGGCAGTGCAATTGCTATCCAGAACAGAAGTCATAATAGTGCTGCAGAGTGCAGTTTAGAGAAGTGGGATGAAACCAATTGTATGTAACACCCATGAAAACACAAGGGCACTTTGCCTGGTGTTTAAAAAGAACATCATAGAAACTCAAAGTATTTTGAGTCAAAGCTGTCCAGCATTCACGTAGAGTGGACTTCTGAGTGGGTTGTTGGAGAGACATACTGTTAATGTGACAGCCTGTTGTTCCTGGGACTTGTGTGTCAATGTACTGTACCCTATTATGCTTCTGCCAGGGTTGTCTATTATGTCTCTACCAGGGATGTGCACGCTCACGTGTTGTGAATTACGTAAAGGCTTTGTCTTTGACAAATAGATAAAGGTTCCATTCCCTGAGAATGTTGCAGACAGCTCCTGAACCACAGGCAAACCTTTTAGAAAAACATTACATATAATATAGTCTGGATCAATGGAAGTACATTTCCAGGATAAAGCTCACCTTCTGCTCTCTGTGAATTGTCGTTCTCAAACTCCCTTCGATTAGGAAACAACAAACTTCGAGCTAGCAAGCTACATCCTAAAAAATGCCAAGTTTTGAAGAAAATGTGGATTGTGCAACAAGGCAGGCCTGTTTGGTTCTTTCATGGAATGATTGTAAAGATTTACAAAGAATATGTTTACGTAATTTCCTCTCTAACTGGGACGTTTTGGGACCAATTGTTTGGATTGCTGTGGGTGTAGTACACATGGCAATATACTGGTACGAGGCAATGAGGTTGAACCATGTATCAGCTAATTTAAATAGCTCACGTTACTGTATTGTGTCAACAGGTAACTTCATTTAATATTGTATGTGGTGTTTTCTTTTGCGGGGTGCAAATGTTCCACCAAAACAAGTTCCTTCCTGAGACTATTCTGCAGAGCCACCGTCGCTGCATCCGGAGCATAGCGCCGTCCAAGATGATTGTGATTGAGAAATGCAAACAACCCAGAGTGTTTTTTTGTATGTGTGGTGTAGCCAGACGTACAGACTACATATGATACAAATGTTGATATTACCAGCTAAGAGTGAGTTGAATGCCACAGGTGAAGTGGAAAGTAGTGATAAGACAACAGTAGAGACAATAATCCATTATGCATTAGGAGAGAGGCTGGACACACCATGGATAGGTCCCCAAACAACCCTTTAAATTGCAGTCAATATTAATTATCAATAGCATATTAGAAGACAATCATGACAATATGGAAACTTCATATCCAACTAAACAATGTTCTATACACTGCTTCTTGGACTGTATCATATAGAAGCTGTATGTGTGTGTGTGTGTGTGTGTGTGTGTGTGTGTGTGTGTGTGTCAGTCAGAGTAAATGCAGCCCATACAAAAACCAGGGGGTACTGCATGCCTATCATGTTTCTGTGATACACATCTCTGTGCATTGGGAGAACATAATCCTGTATCTGATACGGCATGCAGTAATGGCTTGTACCTATGGTTTACTCAGTTAGATAAAGAGCATTATGAGAGACTCACTTAGCCACTTACCCAATCACTTACTGTTGTCCAAAAAATAAGTTCAGTAATGCTTAAACAAGTGGATAAACAAAGAGCACTACTACTGTGTGTGTCCATTGCATCTGTGCAGTCTGTTGGAGGTAGTGCTTGAACATGTAGGAGATTCACATTATACCCTTTTTGTAATTTAAAAATTATTGTTTAATACTTTTTTGAAATTTTTTCTCCCCCCAAATTAAAATATGTATGAAAATAATAGCATGAATCCAACATATTATTAGCGAAGATAAATCTAACCATAACAACCTCAACAACATTGATGATAAGGTTGCTGGCCTGTAAAGTAGCCACTATGGTAGCCATCCGTTAAGCTTACAGATTCTCTGTCTGATGATTTATGAAAATGTAAACAATTATTGTTTTTATAGCTTAGTATTGCAGGGTACCATAAAAAGGTATGTGTATAGGCTTGAGGCCACCCTACACGTTATTAAATTACATACAATAAATGTAGTGGGGGGTCCCTGCTCTGTCTCTCTTTCAGGTTAAGGGTCCTTGGCCTAAAAAATGTTGAAGACCCATGATACCCCAGAGAGCTGGGATGATTTTGACCTTGCAACCACACCGATCACCGTCCTGTGGGGAGTTACTGGCAGCTACGGCCGTGGTTTAGGTGTGTGTGATGGCTGCAACTGTTTACTCAAAACAACAATGGCAGACGTGATAGGCGGATGGTTCATCCAGTGTGCCCGCCCTTTCCGCAAACAGTTTCCAATGACGGCTTTTCGGATGGTTCTGCGTAACATACCATACCATATATACTGCCACGTGTTGGTCTTGGGTCAAACTAATTTGAACTTTTGTGTCTGTGTTCTAAAGGAATGGCAGCGAGGAAAACAGATGCATGGTTTACACCTACTTCAGTTCGTGTGGCTGCTGCTTTTATATTTACTGTCAAGTTGAAGACTATAAGTGGGGAGACATTCCACCCTCCAGCCATAATGAACTGAAGAAGTTTTACTCTAGTAACTTTTGTGTGTGCTTGCTAATTTTGTAGTTTGTACCCTTTTTGGCCCTCATCCCCTCTTAACAGTTTACATACAGTGTACTTAAACTGTATTATTTTCACTGCTACCACTGGAGGACTATTAGGAAAGGTATTGGGGCATTGAGACTACTGATTAGATGGTTGGGTCTCTTGTTGGACCCACGCTAGTCTACATCAATGACATTTCATTTCAGGGATTGTTCAGGTGCTCTCAGCAATTCCACTGGATGTCCCTCATTTCGGCTGGATGTATGTCAACTTCCGCTTTCTTTGTGTTTGCATTTTAAACCCGGTGGATTTGTGAGGACTATGGTTAACTGCTCCTCAGATCTCTGCAGGGTAAATCCAGACAGCTAGCTAGACTATCTGTCCAATCTGAGTTTTCTGTTGCACAACTAAAACAACTTTTTAACGTACACATGTTCCACCAAAACATGTGTAAACGAGGCTATTTTGCAGAGGCACCGTCATTGCCTCCGTCGCTTAGCACCGCCTAAGATGATTGTGATTGGTTTAAAGAAATGGCAATAAACCAGAGCACGTTTTTCTCCCATCCCAGAATGCTGTGTGGCCTAGCCAGACCTTACTCCGCAGCACTGTGGAGGAAGGTCTGGCAACACGAGACTAGAGCCACCCAAACCTGCGGTCTGCAGCTGTGCTCCATGTGAGCCGAGGTGTACAGATAGAGTGACAACATTCCTGTCAGCCATTTTTATTGGGACTCTTCTGCATTGGACTGAAGAGACTATTTTAAAACATATAATCTTTTAACTTATCTAATATCCAATAAACCAGGTTTAAAATGCCCCTAGTACAAGGTGTTCTTTCCTCCAAAACCACACTTACAACATTTGTTACATTAAGGTCATATCCATTCAGACTTGGTCTCTTTCCAAACTCCGACTGTCAGGGCTCCAAAATCGTTGAACCTCAGTTATCTTTGTTTTTAACTTTCAGTCCTAAACATTACTTTTTCTTCTTAATGTTATTGTGTTACATTGACTGATAAAAGAAAATATGTTTTTGGCTTGACCCATGCATCAACAGGTTTGGATGTCAAAGTCAGCTAATCAGAGTTTTTTGTGCAGAAGCGATTCAGCAGGGATGGTGTTTTGCCAAAACATGGGCCTCCCTCGGTCTCCTTACTCCTCACATAAGTTTTTTTAATTGCAGGTAATTCCATGTTTTAAGAGTATCTATGAGGTTGTGTTGGTCAGATAGATGTATAGATATATACACGGGTACATGTAAACAAACACTTTTCTGAAAACTGACAGCTGTGCATGATGTTATTTTTGAAAACGGAGAGGCTGAAATGTCCGTTTATGAAAATAGCCGGTCACGTGTAAACATAGCATAAATCTAACAAAGATATTCTCTATAGTCTGTAGGCTATGTCTCTACAGCACCACAATAGAGCTTAACAGTGACCGCCTGCTTTTTAAACGGCTCTTGAGCCGTAAGTGTTTTTCCCCATTAAATTTTTCCTTTGCCGTTTAAAAAATTGCTTACATAAACACTTCTACGTCTACCCCAGTTCATGCAAAAGCAAATGTAAAATTTCAAGCCAAAAGAAATACTTGGAATTGATGGTGGAGGTAAATATTCATGAAAAAGTACAAGTTTGTGAACGTGCAACACAGATTTTGATAATGAACAACTAAACATGTTACACACTGGACCTTTAAAGGTGTATTATTGTTAAATATCCCCATGCGTTTGGATATTGCACTAGTACATTTTGCGATTTCGATAAAATTGTGATTAATTGTGCAGCCCTGACCTCAACTCACTCATATTGTACATACTAACAGTCCCTCCATAAAAACGTGATTATGCGATTGCATAATTCAATGCGTAATCAACCAATGTCTGCATATTTATGCAGGGGCTGCATTTTTTCAAATACGCTACACTTTCGCCGCATAAATTGCCGATTTCCGCGCAAAATATGCGGGGCTTGCATGATTTCATAATCCCCACATTTTCATTGCAAAAAAGTCACATATATCTTAGCAGAAAGTTGAAAAATGTTGCATTTACTTCACACAAGAGCAGCCATTTTCCCCTGTTGCCATGGGAACGTTATGAAGTGACGTTATGAAGTGACGTAATTACGTGACGTGAACATCATCGAAAAGCTTCAAACCCCGCGATGAAGCCAACAATCACAAAAAAACTCATCTCTTTGCTCTGATTGGCATTTCTTTAAACCAATCACAATCATATTAATTAATTAATACGGTGCCTCTGCAAAATAGCCTCAGGAAGGAACTTGTTTTGGTGGAACATGTGTAAGTTCAAAAGTTGTTTTAGTCGTGCAACAGAAAACTCAGATTGGACAGATAGTCTAGCTAGCTGTCTGGATTTACCCTGCAGAGATCTGAGGAGCAGTTAACCATAGTCCTCACAAATCCACCAGAGGTTAGAACGCCAACACAAAGAAAGAGGAAGGGGATGGACATCCAGCCGAAAATGTGGGAAATCCGGCAGAATTTCCGCCAGCACCTGAACAATCCCGGAAATGAAAATTCATCAGTATAGACAAACTGACCTCCATATTCATGCCCAAGCCTGCACAGTGTGTCTGTACGTGAGAAACAGTGCGAGAAAGACTTGTGTGTGTTTGCAGCTTTGTGTGATTAAGCGTGTGTATTATTAGGCGTATGTGTTCATTGTAAACCTTGCTGTTGACTGTGTTCTATGTACAGTATGTGTGTGCATGGCAGTGGCTGCTGCTGACAGGGACTCATTATTATCATCTGCAGCTAATTGAGGAGATATCACAGCTGTGCAAATTACACCTGACCTTTGTGTTCACACACACACATGGCCTCTAGCACAGCCTCTTCAAGCGTGTGTGTGTGTGTGTGTGTGTGAGGGGTTTAAGAGAACAGGGAGGAAAAGTAAGCTGAAAAATTGTGCTGTCTTTGGAAAATACCAAAGTCAGTGCCTGAAAAGTACAGAAAAGTGTTCTTCTGAAAATGAATGACTCAACTTTCATTATCGTTGTCGCAGCAGTTTAAAAACTGACTGTAAAGTTTTTTTTTCGAGCTGTGATTGCTTGACATCTCCGCTACAGAATAGGTTCCTCAGACTTGAGCAAGAAAATGTCATGAGTAATAAGAGAATAAAAAAAAACCTACTATGTGATTGACATTAAAATAAACAAACGGGTTTCTTTCTCAAACCCTATTCATAAAGCGTGCTACGTCAACTGATCTCGGCAGACTTGTATTTGCGATTATTTTTTAAGAAAGGTTTCCAGGAAGAACATTTAAAATGACTTTCTGAAATGATTCTGCTTCCAATCAGCATTGAAAATGAATTGATTTTGCTGTGAAATTCCGCCATCATTAAATCCTGGTGTTACTGTCTTTTTAAATGCAGGATTTTGGCTCTACCATCACAGATGGTGAGGTTTTTTTTTTTTCGTCCACATTGGCTGGGCCTGGTTCTACTTCACAACCTACAGGAGCTGAAGTAGCCGCAATGCTCTTTCCCACCAGAGCGACTTAGCCAGCTGCTGTGGCTAAAATGAGCTCTGTGCCTGTCACGCTGTGACTCTGTGCCCCCCCCCCATGCATGGCTGGCATCACTGTGGAGTCCCAGGTTTAAATACAGATGCCACGGTGTTCAATCCTGCGGCTTGCCTCTGCAGCATATGTGTGATTGTTTGTATGTGTATTTGTGTGCATACATGTGTGCCAGACTCCAGACACCAGCGAAGGGATTAAAGATGCCCTTTCACCCCCAGAGGATGCAGCTACTCAGAGCCCCAACACATATGTGACTGATCCATCATTTTATTGCAGTCATATCCTCCTCATGTTCCAATTTATTTCATCATTTTGTCTAATCTCCTCTTCTCCTCCTTTATCATTCCATGTCCTTTCCTCTCTCTCACTCTCTGTTGTGCTAATATTTGTTCACGCTTCTCATCTCTTTCCTCCCTTCTCTCTGTTTTACAGCTTTGCTTTGTGCATGGGTTGTTCTTATCGTAATCCACTCGTATCCCCTTTTTATTTTTCTCTTTTATTCCCAGTATCAGTACTATCTTTCCTTCTTTTTACATCTAATGTCACATAGAGGGGAAGATAACAGAGGCTGAGATGATTTATGTCTGAAACCAGCTCTCCATTGAGCCCCATTGATTTTCCAGTTTAGTGAAATGTCATAGATGTGTGATAGTAATCAAATCATACATCACAGGGTGCTGAAATGTCACTTTAGGGGATATGACAGATCTACTGTGCCCCGCCCTGCAATCTTTCTTCCTTTTGCTCACACATTTGGATGGGAAATGTAATAAATTTGCACTATAATTTGCACGTCTCTTTCACATCCCTCCTGCAACGTAAGAATGTGTTTACTAGGTCTATATTTGACTTTGCAGCCATAACTTCTGTCTGAGATGAAAGAACTGAGGGATTTGTCAGGATAACTGCTAGTTTTGGGAAAAGAAGGTCTGAACAGAATAAATAATACTGTTTGTGTCAGAGGTTTTGGGTCAGGTGGTGAAAGGCGGCGGCATCTGACCAACCTGCAATCAGTCGGGACAAAGAAGTTCTGGCACACGGCAGAGAAAAAAGAGAGAAAAACAGCAGAACTGAGACAATTAGAAGTGATTTAATGAGGGTTTTTTTCTCTTTCTCCCTCTCTCATGCATGCACACACACACACACACACAGAGTGCACTTGGAGATGAGCTCAGCCTTGCACCCTCATTTAGGCTGAGACAAGGTGATAATTAAAGTCACAGCCTTGGCTCTACTTGCATCTGTGGTGTGTGTGTATGTGTGTGTGTGTGTGTGTGTGCGTGTGTGTGTGTGTGTGTGTGTGTGTGTGTGTGTGTGTGTGTGTGTGTGCGCGGTGCTTTAACCGTGACTGTGAGACGAGTGTGGGATACATCTGTTGTGTGTGGACTGCAGAGACTGGGGATACACACTGTAAAAAATAAACCATCTTAACAAATCATTTCAAGTCTGATTCAAGCATTCTTAAATTGAATTACAGGTGTTTTAGTACAGTTTCATTTAATTAACTTAGTCTTTGTTTGCTGTTAAAGGATAAGGCTGTTGATTTTCTATTCTATTATTTATGATTCTTTTTTTTTTATCAGTGCCAACAATGTGTTAGTCCTTGTCATAATACTTTACTACCATGTCTGTGGCATGCGGCACCAAGCCCATTGCTACCTAGTGAAAATGTAAATCTTTAAAAATGGGTCACAAATGTTTAGTTTCATTTTTTAAAAAGGCTCAGTAATTTCCTAAAACAGCTTTACAGGGCACTGTAGTTAAATGAAAATACTGCTTTTCCTGGGGACTATTTTCAGCAGCGGATTAATTCATGTTGCTCTGCTGGAGTTGCTGCTGGCTCGACCTGACCCCGGGTAAGCGGTTGAAGATGGATGGATGGATGTTGCTCTAGTGAGTATTTGTGGCAGCAGAACGGTGTGTGCGTGGGATTGAGTCCAAATAAACTACAGTGTGTGTGTTCATGGTAATGAAGGAACATGCCCAACAGATTCTCACTCCCATCTCCTATTGACGCTTAAAGTCTCCTTTAGCGTCATATAACGCGCTTTATCTAAACGCGCTTGGTCGGGACTATTGGCATCCCGTTTGACACAGTTATGTTAAGGAAAAGGTCCGTGACCTGCGGAAACGGGGCGGTTGCGTTTAGGAAAAGGTCGTGGGTGGGCTTACGGTTCCGTGACACGCGGGAATAACGGGACGGTTAAAGAAGAAAGCGACTTTAGGTAACACGCGGGACACGAATCCCAGTCCCCTGGGTGAAAGTCCTGTGATGTTTCACCCATCCACCACCCCAACCAACCGCCCAACGTGGAATTTCGGCCTTACATACTACTCATACCGCAGTGCTCCCCGGTACGTTATATAAACACGCTGAAGGGCACTTTTTTCGTGGCTTCTGACGCTGACAGCCACTGTCCAAACGTCCGTATTTTACGAGTTTGGAGTGAGAACAGGTTGACAGCTTGGCTCACTGATGTGTTTTAAGAGTTTTTAACAATGGAAGTCTGTGGTACAGAAGGAGAAGATATATGAGGCTTTGGGTACACACAATACTTGTTCATACATGTATTGTTGGTTTTGTCTTTTCATAGAGTTGATGTCAGAAACATACAGAATATTTCCTGTACGTAAATACCTTTCATTTACATATTGGGGAATTAATCCTGCATTGAACACATCATTCTTACTCTAAAATATCGTCGCTGTCGGGCAGAAACCTTCTATCTCCATATTTTTTGTCATTTTTTTGTTTTTTTTCTTAAATGCTATTAGTCACCCTTTGCGTCTGTCTGTGGGTTCCACAGATATTTAAAAAGTGTCAAGGTGGTTTCATCTGACGCTGTCTGAGGTAAATAGCTCAATAAAAGGTTTTCAAATTAGCCTTTTTTTCATTGCCTGAAAAACGGTTTTGGACATACAAGGTTTTCACCCGACAGCAACGATATGTATTGAAAGGTGAGTCAGTGGGTTAAAGTGATTTTACTTCTTTCCTAATTACCAATTGAAATTGGTTTTGAGTACTTCCACGTATCACTGCCGGACTGATCGACTCTACTTTAGGATGCTGTCACTAAATATGTGAGAACACCCCAGTAAGGGATTGCTAAGGTTGCAGACACAATGTCATCATACACACCAAACCTGAAAAGAGTTCAAAAGGGTCTGTGGAAATGCTTAAAGCAAGTGATCCTATTCCACTGACTAAGAAAGTACAAGACCATTTTTGGACTTTTACTTTTTGAAATAGACTTTTTTTTTTTTTGCAGTACATAACTCAGTAAGGCCAGTCTGCTCCTCTTCTCCTTTTCTCCTCTCAGTGGTTCTCAAACCTTTTTCAATAATGTTCCCCCTTTGAATTGTGTTTTTAAGCCAAGTACCCCCTGACCAGCGGCAATCATTTTCGGTAGAAAAAAAAGTCTATATAAAGAGGAACTAAATTTACTAAACAACTGCCTTGTAACTGAAAAACATATAAATGCTAATGGAAAAAGGCACATAAAAACTTGGAAAAAAACAGTAGAAAGAAGTAAAGAAGGAAGGCAACTCTAGGTCGACAAAAGTAACACAAGAATTTAAAAAAGCGTCAAACTTCAAAAAAAGTGACAGTATAAAAAAAGGAAGTAAGTAAGGCAACAATAGGTAAAACAAAGTGACAAAAACGTCAAAAAAATTGCAAACTTCAAAAACAACGACAAAAACTTGTAAAAAAGACAGTAGAAGGAAGGAAGGAAGGCAAGAATAGGTCCAAAGAAGGTGACAAAAACGTCACATTTTTGGTAGAATTATTTATTCATTTTTTTTTGCAAAAAATCTCACATACCCCCTGCAGTCCTCCAAAGTACCCCTAGGGGTACACGCACCCCCATTAGAGAAACACTGCTGTAAAAGAAGGTGTAACACATACAGCCACATGCACGCACCAACCAAAAGGAATACAAAAATGCATCATCACGAGACAAAAACATGTTTCAGGAGGGAAGAATTAAATGTATATGCTACATGTACTATTACATCTGTGAATCAATAAACCTAAACGCCCACTCGTGTGATACTGCTGAGTTGGAGAAGCGGTCTGGCCGACTCTCCAGGGACACGCCGAAACACAAACACACATGGACCCGAGTGAAAATAAAGGCAGAGAGAAAGAAACAAGCAGACTTCTCCTCTTCACGAAAGAAAAATACATGCATTCACCTGCAATTGGCGGGTCTACACTGCAGTCTGTATATTATTGCCGTCCATTAAAACAATCACGGGGCAGAAGAATGTGCCCAGCGATTTAGTGTGATCCAGTGGATGGGTAATGACCCATATGTCCGACACATGGGACACCTCACTAACCACCCCATGAGCTGAGACAGAATCAATGAGTGTGTGCTTCTGTGTGTGTGTGTGTGTGTGTGTGTGTGTGTGTGTGTGTGTGTGTGTGTGTGTCTGTCTGTGAGTGTACCGTTCCCTTTGTGTGTACATCTGTTGGTGTGTATGTGTGGGAATTCATGTATGTGTGTCCACACATAAAAATGTCAATCAAAAAGAAGGGAAACGACCAATAGAGCGGGGAGGGGGGGGGGTCAAGAAATTGGTCAGCAAGGATACTAAGGGAAATCATTTTCACGTTCCTGTCTTTTCAGATTTGCTATACAAAATATGAGCTTAAAATGCGATTCTCAGCATTATTGCATGTGGAGTCTTATTTTGTAAAACAAGAATGAGGTTTCAACATGGTAGGCTACAACAAAGTCCTGCTACCTACTACTTTTGCTTTTGACATTATTTACACAACTAAGAGGTCCTTGTTAGGAACTAACTAATACAGGTTGCATTAAAGGGGCTGTCGTTGATATTCAGAACATTAATATAGCAAATAGTAAGTGAGCAAATATTTGCTATGTACAGACATAGTAGAGGAATGGCATCCAGAGCAGAGAATGAAGTCACACTCCCTGTGTGTGTTGTAATCCAAGCTTCTCTGTTCTTTGTTTTGATAGCCGGTCTGGCTGCGCATGAATGTTAGTGGATGTCTTGTGCATCGGTATCAGACGCTGAGGGCCGTAACAAAGCGTCGGTATTTGATCAGTTAAGGGACGGTTAGTCTCGCATTGCCAGACTCAACAGCGCTGTGGAGTAAGGTCTGGCTACACCACAGCTACATGGTGGGATAGAAGAAAAAAAAACACTCTGGGTTGTTTGCATTTATTTAAACCAATCACATTCGTCTTGGGCCTAAGCTTTGGCCGCAGCAACGGTGGCTCTGCAAAATAAAACGTCATTTCTCTTACCAGTGTATCTCCATGTGTACTTCGTCCACAGCAATCCCACCAATCGGTCCCAAAACGTCCCAGTAAGAGAGTAAATGCAGGAAACATATTCTTTTTAAATCTTTGCAATCACTCCCCAAAAGAACCAAGCAGGCCTGCCTCGTTACACAATCCACATTTTCTTAAAAACTTGGCATTTGAAGGTCTTCACCGACCATCAGCTAACTTAGCCCCAGGGACTGCAGGCACAGCTCCAGAAGTCCAGACCTCATTGTGAAGATGGCAACTACTTAAAGTGCCCATATTATTATTATTATTATTATTGTTAGCTACGTCTCTGGTCACGCAACTGTTACAAACATGCCATTTTTTTGTAGGTCGGGTAGAATCTATCTCTGTTGAGCCTGTTCGTTTGTTTGCTGCTTTCATGGCTGTACTAACGTTACAGCTGTAGCGCCATGGGTTTACATTTTTACAGTTATATCTGGCAACCCGGCCTGGCTGTCAAACTGGGCAGTTGATACCAACACACAGGCCAAAACACAAGCAGAAATTCCATCATGGAACGGAAATTTCAAAAGAAGAAAATACTGGCATTAGCATTGTTGTCAGAAAAGATAGTATTTCAAATTAGCACGTTTCCTTAATATATGATGACGCATTGGGGTCATTTTTGGATTTATTACAGTAAATATATTTCATATTGGACCTTTAACCATAGTCCTCATAAATCCAACAGAGTTTAGAATCCAACACAAAGAAAGAGGAAGGTGACGGACATCCGGCCGACAAGAAGGACAAGACTAGGGAAATACTAGTCGTAGCTTAAAAGTAACCACCCTTGTCAATGTCAAGTCCCTTTCACACAATGCACCGCAACCCTGAACTTATCTAGACATTACCGGAGGAGCTGTATGTGAGAATGCAAATGTCTGAAATAGTTGGTACCGGACATTAAACGGACTTTACCCTACCAGCTCCCTAGTAAAAGCCTGTATAATGTCCCCTGTGTGTTTTGAGCCGATGTGTGAATTGTCATTGTCTGGAGAATTCACAGCGAGCGAGTGGGCGTGCTGATGGCGTATCATTCGGTTTGCGCGGAACCGGAAGTGTGCAAACACCCAAGGGTGAAGAAGAAGGGTGACCCGTGTAATCTGCGTCATGTCCAGCCTTCTGCAAACTCTACCCAGGTGCCACCCCTCGCCTAAACCAAACCGATTATTTCCAGTTGGTGGGAACAGCATCTCATCTCATGAGCTACATGTGTGAAAGGGCAACTTCAGACAATGTCCGATGTTCATATGAGAAAACGTCTCCAGGCACATTCTACTCCCAATCCTCCACCACGATCCATACTTTTAAGAGGTTTTGTGGCACCATAACGTCAACATAATTCCACCTTTGCTTCTAAGAGACAGTCCCTATTTGCACAACCCCAGGAGGTCACGTCAGGAAAATGGAACAATGGATACTGTAATTTTGTGGTAAGGACAGTCTCAAACATATGCAGTCACCAAGAATGGTCTGTCACATCCATCCTTCCTGATTGTGAACCAAAAGCTTTTGCGTGTGCTGTCTAGTAGAAAAGTAGAAAGTCCGGAAGGGGGAAAAATAGACAAGGGTGAACGGGAGGGAGAGCAAAGAGAATGTAGCGGAAAAAATAAAAACCTTTTAGGATTAGTTTCCAATTTACAGCCGTTATCAACCCATCAGAGGAAAACAGCTTACGGTAAGGGAACAGTGAGAGGTTGTTTGCTGAAGCGGATTACAGCACTAAAAGGATCAGAAGCAAAGCAGCGGTATGAGTTCAGGTGCAGTTGCAGGGTTATGAGGAGGGTAGATTTCAGCGATATGATATCATGGATGATGCTCAAGCACTGAAAAATACACAGCTGCACCTATTTATCTATTCATCCATCCATCTATCTATTGCTTTTTATATTTTGTATTGGGGAAAAATGCTGGGGAACACATTAGCGGTGTTATTGCTAAGCATGCCAAAAGCATCCATTATTCCACTTGCTGGATCCAAACAAGCTGTTTTGGGTGCATTAGTATAAAATGTGCTTCTCACACCAAGTAATTTTTTTGCTTTAGGTCCATGTTTCCATTTATTATTAACATGCTGAACAAGTCGCACGTTTAAAATATATTATATAATCTTGTTCTGTTGCTGCAGCCTTTAGGCTAATCTTATACAATTCAGATGTGTCCATGAAGAAAGTGTGTTGGCAAGGTCCAACCTAGAAAGATTGTCATTGCAATGGAAAAATGAGTCAGGCGCTTACTCAGACATCTAAAACTGTATGAGGTATTTCAAATGTTAAATGATTAATGAACCGATAACTAAAGTAGAGTTGGAAAACAACATCCTTTGTTATTGTAGCCTATATTAGGAGTTCAGAAACTCTGCTAATCTGCCTTATCAGGACTGTAGGGGTGTGGTTGGGTCAGATTTGACAACATGAAAAACAACTGTTGATTCAAATCTCTCTCAATCCGGAATGGTGCACAAAAGTACATGGCATACACTTGGTCGGTGACTCGTCATAGCTGGGAGCGTGTCACCGTGGGGGAAAACAATCCATTCCCCCTGAACGGATAACATAGCGTTAAACCAGTATGGACTACTCAAAAGCACTTTTACCGCTTGACAGAGCAAGATACGTAAAAAAAAAACTGAGCCGTATTGGGTCGGACATTATATGTGACTGGACAAACAACCCAATGGAACGGCCAGAGGTGTTGTTTCCCAACATTTTTTGTTAACGTTAGCTACCTGATTGAGTCTCCAGGTAAGAGACAGCTAACGTTGACCAGATTATTCAATCTGACTGTATTATCAATAACGTTATCCCAGGGTCATCAAACAGTCTGTTGTTATCCCACGTTCATTAAAGCTATATTAAATGCAAATATGTCTAAGCATGTTAAATGAATAAATTCCTTGTAACTGTTACAGTTTGGACTGTAGCAGCGACGTTGGTGGTATTAACACTGGCTCCGTCTGTCTATTCGGCAGTACATGAACTTAAGATCAGGATTTTTGAATTCATTAGAGGCGCAGAAATATGACAAAGATTAAAGATTAACCGCTAACAAGGTCTACGCTCATTAATTAGAATGGTTTGTTTTCGTCCACGGCTTAAACAGAAATTATGTTTTAGTGGGCGTTCCCAGTAATGCCGACCAAGTCTATTAGCTTTTTTCAACTAAGCCCCCCTCTTAGAACTCTGACCCTTTCAGTTTGTTTACAGTTCATGAAAGTTAATTGTAACATTTTGGATGCCTAATAATGTCTTGTTCAGTGTGTGATTGTACTAAAAGACACTAATGAGTTAGCTATTCTTTCCAGTAAGTACATTTTGTTTTAAGCCTGTTTTTTTGCTAGCAAGAACTAGCATCCCGATTGATATGTCAACGTGAATTACAGATGCACCTTGCTAACCAAGCTTGCTAGTGCTAGCGTTAGCTTGTAATTTAGCATTTAGCTTAGTGCTCCTCCCCAGCTCTCAGTCAAAATGATTGCGACGGCCAACATGCCAAACTTGAGGCTTTAATAGTCCACAAACCAATGGGTGTCGTCATGGTAGCTACATCCATTTCTTTTATACCGACTATCTTTGACTTTCGGTTATTTATTTGAAGTCTCCAGGCCTAATTTGAGGTAACCCTGATGACATCACAAAATGCTTGTTACTAACCTATCTCTGGGGAGTTTACTCCCCGCAGTCCTTATGTTTTTTTTTTCGCCCAGCATATTTTCTTGGATTAGGATGGCACCAAGATCTTGGTTGCAGCTGTCGCCGTGGTCCTGCTGCACTCCCTGCTACACCCTGCTACGCTCTGTGGTTCCCTGCAGTGTCCTGCTGCGTCCTGCTACGCTCTGCTGTGCCACGCTACATCCTGTAACGCCCTGCAGTGCCCTGCTATGACATGAACTACTACGACTACCATTTGAAGTCACTGTTCCATTATCTTTATTGTGACTATTATTGCCATTGTTCATCACATCCCAACCAGCATCGTCAGACACCGCCTACCAAGAGCCTGGGTCTGCCAAGGTTTCTTCCTAAAAGGGAGTTTTTCCTCGCCACTGTCGCACTAAATGCTTGCTCTTGGGGGAATTACTAGAATTGTTGGGGCTTTGTAAACTATAGAGTGTGGTCTAGACCTACTCTATCTGTAAAGTGTCTCGAGATAACTCCTGTTATGATTTGATACTATAAATAAAATTGAATTGAATTAAATCACTATGACCTGACAAAGCATCTGCACAGCCACATTAGACATTAGACAACTTTTTCCCAAGCTGAGTAGTATTTGACTAGTAAGCTGACCATTAGGTGTAAAATCAGTGGAGTGCTATGGAGCAAAAAGAGTCTCAATAAAGATAAATGCACACACTACATTCACATATACACAAACAGGATTCATACATGCACACACATGATTCATAAATACACACACAGGATACACAAATGCGCACAAAATTCACAAATACACACACAAAATTTAAAAAGCACAGACGATTCACAAATGCATACAAAATTCATAAATGCACACAAAATTCAGAAATGCACACAAAATTCAGAAATGCACACAAAATTCAGAAATGCAAACAACATTTACAAATGCACACAAGATTCAGAAATGCACAGGACAAGATTCAGAAATGTTTTTCTGATGCACACACAAATATATCTTGATTTACAAACTGCTTGCGGTCTGTGAACTTCACCGCATTTGTGTGTGAATTTTGAGACTCCCCTGACTTGGCTCGACACACAAATGCCTTTTTTTAAACAGGGAATGATCTACAACCAATCAGATATGTCCCTTGTTTTAGCCAATCACAAGAACGCACCCCACGTGGGGGATTCAGCGTGATAGAGAAAGACTAGTCTGTCAAGGTGTACTTGATTGGTCGAACTTATAAGTCACGCCCACTGCCAACTCGGAACTTGCAGACGGAGCAACAACCAACAACGGGACATTTTTAACAATTTTCACCATCTTATTCATCATTAAATTGACTTCTGACAACATTTTAGGCGAGCAATCAACTATGTAGAGGTCAAATATGGGCCGTTTTACGAAAATTGATGGCTAATTGCAAATTTTGTCCGACTGTGTGTCGGGAGTTCAGCGGCCGGTGCTGCCTGTGTTGCTGCCTCGCCGCCCGGCCTGCCTTCCTTCACAGACCCCGGCCTGCTGGGAGGTATATGGAGCTCCGTCACGACTGGCAGCCCACGGTACTCCATACCCGCGCAAAGTCACCATTTTTTGGGTTAATGGACTACCAAACGCCGCTGCCCTGACAGAGCTCCAGGGCCTGCAGCTCCTCTCTTCCTGCTAAATGGCCGCTGTGTGTGAGTGAGAGTCAGCGAGCTTGTTACGCCCGCAATCTCTTACCACAGGTTCCAGTTAATCTTATAATGGATATGTGTGCTGAGTTATTTAAACAAACGATCATGGAAATAAACGCCTCTCGTCCGCGAGTCTCATTGATAGAGCCTGCGGCTGGATGGAGCTCTATCAATGAGAGCTAGCTAGCCTCCTCTTACACCTCTGAAACGAAACCCCTAATGTTCACAAAAAAGCATTACATTGAAATTGGATCTTTCCCATAGGATTAAATGGGACACATAGCTAGCCTAGCTAGCAGCTCTTCCTAAGGAAACCACTAATGTTCACAAAAATGCATTAAATTGAAATCGGACACCATAGTTAGCTTTATAAGACATTGGGGTAGATGTTCTATAAGTGGCATGACGAAATTCAAACTGTAAATATACGAAAATTATGCCAAAAGTGTAGCAACGATCTTTCCCATAGGATTAAATGAGACACAGCTAGCCTAGCTAGCAGCTCCTCCTAAGGACACCCCTAATGTTCACAAAAATGCATTAAATTGAAATTGGATGCCATAGTTAGCTTTATAAGACCTTGGGTAGATGTTCTATAAGTGGCATGACGAAATTCAAACTGTAAATATACGAAAATTATGCCAAAAGTGTAGCAATGATCTTTCCCGTAAGATTAAATGAGACACAGCTAGCCTAGCTAGCAGCTCCTCCTAAGGACACCCCTAATGTTCACAAAAATGCATTAAATTGAAATTGGACACCATAGTTAGCTTTATAAGACCTTGGGGTAGCTATTTTATAAATGACGTGACGAAATTCAAACTGTAAATATACGAAAGTTATGCCGGCAGCTGGCAGCCAGCCAGCTCCGGAGCTCCGCGGAGCTCCGAGCCTCGTTCGTCCAATAACCGAGAAACGGTGACTTTCACTGGGTATGGAGTTTGCCGCTTTCTCGTCAGGCTGTGTGGAGCTCCTAAAGTTGAGCAAAACATTACGTGAATAACTACGAGAATGGATGACTCCACCCACATTCATATAGCGCTGTGTGAACGCGTTCATGTGATTGGCTTATAAGTAAACAATCCCCCACGTGGGGTGTGTTCTTGTGATTGGCTAAAACAAGGGACATATCTGATTGGTTGTAGATCATTCCCTGTTTAAAAAAAAGGCATTTGTGTGTCGAGCCAAGTCAGGGGAGTCTCAAAATTCACACACAAATGCAGTGAAGTTCACAGACCGCAAGCAGTTTGTAAATCAAGATATATTTGTGTGTGCATCAGAAAAACATTTCTGAATCTTGTCCTGTGCATTTCTGAATCTTGTGTGCATTTGTAAATGTTGTTTGCATTTCTGAATTTTGTGTGCATTTATGAATTTTGTATGCATTTGTGAATCTTCTGTGCTTTTTAAATTTTGTGTGTGTATTCGTGAATTTTGTGCGCATTTGTGTATCGTGTGTGTATTTATGAATCATGTGTGTGCATGTATGAATCCTGTGTGTGCATATGTGAATGTAGTGTGTGCATTTATCTTTATTGAGACTTTTTTAGCTCCATAGGGTGCCCCTTTAATATTTCTGTCTGTTTCTGTAAATAGTCTAAATAATTGTTTTTATGTTATACAAATGATAAATAATAAACCATATTCCTAAGCAGCTTCACCAAAAGTGTATTACTGAGTAGACCATGCATACACTGTGTTTTAGAAATGGTAGATGGCGCCCAGGGAGACTAAAGCTTAGACCAGGATCACATCATGACAGCTCTGGATGACCGTGTCCGGTTTCAAAGCTGCATGAGCTAGAAGATTGAAACTCCCAAAGAGCCTGCACCACAGAGATATGGTGTGGTGACATGTAGCCTGGGCCACAGGCAAATTATCATTCAGTTATACCAGCTGTCTGAACGCATAGGTATACTAAAGTTGTAGATATCCCTGAAGGCAAACAGAGCCTCTCTCTGCTTATCTGTAGAGGTTTCCCTGCCTCATGTCTTGTACTCCGTAATATCCCCATTGGCCAAAGAGGACATTTTTTGAATCTTTTCTTATGGGGAAATGCAGCTTTTCCTTTGGTCTGGTTTCAAAGACAGGTCCTAATGCACATGACATCTACATTAAAGGTCTTGGGATAAAAAAAAAAAAAATTCTGCAAAGTGCTATTACAGCTCAGCCATTTCTTCCAAAGTTATATGAAAACAAATTGCAGTTACTTTTTCTCCGTTTCAAGCCAGCACTGGGCTTAGCTGCATCACCTTCCTGTCCTGTTATTCTAAAAAAACTAAATAACCTTGGCCTGTCTAGGTTAGGAAAAAAAAGGTGGTGTGTTTTAGGGAGGCTGTAAAGAAAGCCCGAGCTGCAGTTAATAGTAAGCTATCACTTTAATCCATTAGGACTGCTGGGGTTATTGGAATTGGGTCTGCAGATTTGATTTTATATGATCAACATTAAAGCCCCGTCACCCACCAGTGGCGTGTTTCCTAACACTCATTTCTCACAGTATTGCACCCACAGCTCCGCTGTGTCCACCCAACCAAAAAATGACCTAAATGGCTAAAAGTATTTGCTTCCCCTTGGAAATGCAGCCACGTGTGTGTGTGTGTGTGTGTGTGTGTGTGTGTGTGTGTGTGTGTGTGTGTGTGTTCACCACAGTGATAATAAGGCCAGCATGGGGAGTTATGGCGTGCGATGCTAATGCTATGTGACTGTGCCAAGCTCTTACGGGGCAGCATGAGGGGCAGTAAAACGGTGGCTGAGAAGTTATGGTGCAGGGTTTACGGTATGACAGACATTACTCATTCCTCCCCTTCTCTTTGCCTTTCTCCTCTCCAAACCCATATGCTGCATTCACTTCATATTAGAGGAAGCAGGAAAAACGTGATGACGTTTTTGATGTTTTGGCAGTTATTGCTTGCAGTTGCTTATAGAAGGGTAGTAGTAAAACTGCTAGTAGATCTACAGCCATGTGTGTGGGTCAACACACATCCATAGTTGTTGTTGTGTGTTTGATTAACCTGGGGAATTTACTGGGTTAAGGCTGAGTTATGCTTCTGCGTTAAATTGATGCCGTGGCTACGTACGTACGTAGGTACGTGGAGACACGGAGCCCTCACTTGCACCTCTCAAAAAATTTAACTACACGTCGCGACGCATGTCAAGGAGAGGGTTAACTTTTCCTGCTACAGATTTCCAATCGTGATCAGACAGCACTGGGGAGACAATTTGTTTCTCCAAAGCTAATCACCGTCACTCTCTCACTTGCTCTACCACACACTCCCCACGCGCACACAAACACACACACACACACACACACAAAGACGCCCACACACATGCAGGCCATGCTATTCTCTTAAGGAGATCGACGCACACACTCACTCACACACAGTATAAACTCTGCGTGGAGCCTCTGCAGAACCATTAATCATTAGTTTACAACCTTTCTCATCTCACTGCTCATGCTTTTTGGCCAATCAGAACTGTTTTTAGCTAGGGGCAGCATTCCCAGGTCTCAGAAAATACTTTGATGAGTGCAATGCAATTGATGCTGATCAATAGAACCAGTGCTGTGAAGATGAAAAAAACAAACAAGTATTAATAAATCATAGGTTCCTTAAGCCTCACTAATCAATTGTTCGTATGAGCATTGAATAAAATGATTATGTAAAAGGACTCACTTGTAGTGACCATTTTGGCGTCTTTCACTTCATTGAGCTGGTTTTCCGGCACGCAACATCCCGGATTTACTTCGGTTTCAGAGCTCTCATCAACCTTGTTTCTAGCAGCAACAGGAAGCTCTTTTCAGTGAAAAAGGTTGCAGTTAGTATAAACCCACTACACGCTACCTGCCCAGTAGTCTGGATTGACGACAATTCATTAAATGGATGCCGGATGTCCCTTGCCTTGCGAAACTCTGTTTCGCGAAACAACAACTTCGAGCTAGCAAGCTGCACGCTGAAAATGGCAGGTTTTGAAGAAAATTTGGATTGTGCAACAAGGCAGGCCTGCTTGGCTCATTTGGGGAATGATTGTAAAGATTTACAAAGAATATGTTTACGGCATTTCCTCTCTAACTGGGACGTTTTGGGACTGATTGGTGGCATTGTAGACACATGGAGATACACTGGTAAGAGCTAATGAGGTTTAACCATGTGTCAGCTAATTCAAATAGCTCATGTTACTGTAGTGTGTCAACAGTTAATTTATTATTGTATGTAGTGTACAAAAGTACTTGCAAAGTGAATAAAATTATAAAAATTGAATAAAAGAGACACAAAGTAATAATGATCTGTACATATACAGCAAATTACTACAACACCACAGAATAAAAAAAAAAAACATTTCAATGAGCATTCAGTGTTTCCCACAGGTTGAGAATTAACTTGGTGGTGAGTGGCGCAGGATGTAGCGGCGCGGCGCGTAAAGGCTGGGTTCAGTAAAAACTAGTCAAACGAAGGTTAATGAACTATTTATTAAAAACAATGACTAAGCTACATAACATTAACAGATATTTTCGAAATAAATATAGTTATTTATTTTGTCTTTTAGTCTGATATGTGGAATATGTAAATAGTTTTACATATTCCACATATCAGACTAAAAGACGATACAGATACAAATGAAGTGTAGCCATGATGTGCTTTGTCAATTGCTATGGTTTGGCAAATAAAATACCTGATTACCCGGAGCCCAAACAGGCTATTATATGTAACTTAACATTAAGGGCTCCTGCACACACACTCGTCTTTATTTCGACTCCCATGTTAACAGGTTAGAGCATGCACACTGCCTGCGTGACACGCACAAAAACGTGTGCATGCTAGAAATAGAACCGACGCCTATTTTTCAGGCGACACGCGTGCGTGTTGGAAGTGTTTCCAGGCAAAATAGGATACGAAAATATGTTTATATGTAATTTTGACACAAATACATTTAATAAATGACATTTTGATGTTTGAAAGTCTCTGGGTTTTGACATAAATGCAGATAGAAATGTAATTTAAAAAAATAATAATAAATAATTATTATTGCACCTGTCAATACAGAACGAAATATTCTGTAGCCTATTTTGCCGTCAATACTGCTGTAATCAAATCAATTTTATGTTTAAAATGAAGTATACTACTGCTTGAGTGCATTTTATCAATGGGAAATGTGTACAGACAAGGCTAGCAGCAGCAGCGCCGCGTCAGACACGTTTCTGGTGTGCAAAGACATAGAAAAATCCATGCAGCTACCACACAACTGCCAGTGTGCAGGAGGCCTAATACAATGATCCATACAGACAGTTACATGTTATTAAAATCTCATCACTGTCTCCTCCTAATTCCTGTTAAACCATATAAGACTAAGGCCTAAAGTAAAAAGTAAAAAAATGGTTAGATTTTTGTTTGTTTTTTTGTATTTTATTTTGTGTTTTGGGGATAGTAAACACTGTTTGTGTCCTTGTTGCATTAATTAAGATCTTATCTGAAGATTTCTGTCATTCAAACATCTCTGAGTTGTAGGCTAGTTTAAAACTTTTACAGCCAACTTAATAAAATGTTGGTTTTATTCGGGCTCAAGTCCATAAATACATGGATTCAGGCATGGAGAACGGCAACTGAAGGCTCAGTTAGCACTTAGCTAAGATATGGAGGGAGGAGACTGCTGCGGACAGGGGTAACAACCAGACTCTAAAGGCCGTTTTACAGTAACCGCAGCCCGCGTGGCGCATCCAAATGTGACGTCATGAGATCGCCGTGACCATTTATACCCGCGCTGGTGGTCGCGACACTAGTTGCAGTCTTCTCCTGAACAGAGGTGGCGCTAATAAGCAAAGACTACCAACGTTGCTCTTTCTACGGACTAGAAGAAGAAGAAAAAGGTAAACAACGGCAGAACTAGCTGCAGCATTGCCGTCAATGCTTTGATTTGATTGGATGAGCTACTTCGTCGGATCAAGCCTTTCATTCACCATAAAAGAACTCATCTTAACCCAGTAAGTTTACAAGAGAGACTAGCAGTCACTGTGAGAGTCCTGGCATCCGGTTGACTGCGGACCCTTTCGCAAAATTATGAATCCCACTATGGCCACGCCAAGACCCGTCCTACGAAGCAGCCCGATTGGTTGGGGTTAGGCATTTCACCTCGAGTGGTTAAGGTTAGGGTTAGGGGATTGGTCGGGGGATATGACCTGTAAATGTCAGCATGGACGCCTGGCCAATTGTAGTGTGTGAATGCTATTGAAGGGCGGGTCTTGGCGTGGCCATAGTGGGATTCGTAATATCGCAACCCGTTCGGCATCCCGTTTCCGCTTTGTCGAGCCGTGCGCAACAGCTCGGCGCGCGCTATAAATCGGACGCGCCAGCAGGATATCACATCATTTTGACGTTACGATGGCACGTTCAGCTTGGATGCGTTCAGTATATAACACCTATAATGAATGACGTCCAGGGAGCTTTCACAGCGGTGTGGCTGCTGTGTTTCTACTTCACAAGGGGGAGGGGCTGGAGGCCGCTGGTCTATGTGCGCTGTAAAAAATACATTGGTGATTTGGAAAAAAAATTAATTCTAATTTTATCTACCTGGGTGGGTCTCAATCTATTTGGGCGCACCGCCCAGGTAGATTGAGACCCACCCAGGTAGATAAAACCTAATTACAGGAAACACTGGCATTACAGGTAGCATTACATGGACATAGGAACATTTAAGACCTGTTTAAAATGATTTAAGATCTATAACTTTAAGGCTTTAAGGTCTAAAACTTTTAAATTTTAGACTTTTTAAAGATTATGTTCTAGGCATTTTAGGCCTTTATTTGTATAGCGCAGCTTAGACTTGAAAGGGGAGAGAGAGGGGGGAATGACATGCAGCAAAGAGCCACAGGGCGGAGTCGAATCTGTGGCCGCTGCATCGAGGAGTAAACCTCTATATATGGGGGCCCGCACTACCAGGTGAGCTAACCAGGTGCCTAGACTTTTTTTAGAGTTTTTAAGACCCCAATGAAACCCTGCTATCTCATGATCTGCATCAGAATCTGCCAGTTGTTGTAGATGTTCACGTTTCCATTTTGCCGAGCACTTGAAGGACTTGTCATCCACGTTATCTCAAAGCTGACTGAAAGCTGCAGTTTCATCTAAATTAAATTGTGTGAGGGTCCTGAGGAGGGAGGCTGCTCCAAAATCTGGATGTGTGAGTAAAGATGTTTCTGCAGCTACTGCCAGAAGAGGAGGACCAGTGGCGGAAGAAGTATTCAGATCCTTTACTAAAGTAAAAGTATTAATACCACACTGTACAAATACTCTGTTACAAGTAAAAGTCCAGCATTGGAAATGTTACTTAAGTATGAGTATGTATCATCAGGAAAATGTAGTTAAAGTATTAAAAGTAAAAGTACTCAATGCAGAACAATCCTCCCATTTTAGAAAGTGTAAGGGATCCAAACAGTTGTGTGTTTAATGGTCTGATCATTTCAGCTGGACTTGTAGGCCGTTATATTGTTGGCTAGTTTACTTTAGAATAAAACATTAGATTTTATAAACTACATGTGTTTTGTGTGCATAAACCTTAATGTGTAAAGTAACTAGTAACTAAAGCTGTAACAGATGAATGTAGTGGAGTAAAAAGTACAATATTTCTCTCTGAAATGTAGCGGAGTAGAAGTAGAACGTGGCATGAAAACAAAAGACTCAAAGTAAAGTACAAGTACCTCAACATTTGGACTTAGGTACAGTACTTGAGTAAATGTACTTAGTTACATTCCACCACTGAGGAAGACATTACAGGGATGATTCCTGGAGTGAGTCTGATGACTTGATGATGTTTAAAGGCAATGGGAGTTGCAGATGTCCAGGCAATCAATGCAAAGATCATATAGTCCAGTCCAGGCTGTTCTCATGAACCATAAGTATGGGGTGCCGAATGTAAAAGTTCGGTTACAATTTTTTAGCTGATGAATTTTCAACATTTAGCTCACTTTCCTCACATTTAGCGCATTTTCCTCACATTTGAGACAGAAATTATATATATATTATATCTAAATGTTAAATGTTAAATCTAAATGTTATATCTAAATCTAAATGTTAAATTTATATCTAAATGTTATATCTAGATGTTAAATTTATATCTAAATGTTAAATCTAAATATATCTAAATCTAAATCTTAAATATATATCTAAATATTATATCTAAATCTTAAATATATATCTAAATGTTAAATCTAAATGTTATATCTAAATGTGTCGCCAAGTGTAAAGCTAAATATTTAGAAAATATTCAAATCCCCAAGGAAACCACGCCCACTGCAGTGGCTTCAAATCGCGCTGCACCGCAAGTTTCAGTCAACACCAGTAGCTAAATACTGACTACAGTGGAGCTGTTCAACTAATGTTACTGGATTAAAACACATTTCGGTCAGTATTTTGTATTATTGACTTATATCACAGAAATGTCTTAATATTTGTGTGTACTATAATGCCGTTGTTTTGTTTGACTCATATCTTCCTTGTGTGTTTAACGTTAGTTTGACTCATCCTTCAAAAGCAATCTAGCTAGCTCACACACTCTGCCAACATGTCCTCTGAACAGGCCTCGCACTGTAACTAGCTATGTTAGCTAGTTTTCGCAATGCGAGACTGAACAGCAGTAGGCCTGTCACACTATAGCCACATGTAAGTAGTTTTCAATACTTTGGTGACATTACCGTATTTTATTAACCTGAATTATGTTGCTATATTAGCTTGCGAATGAGCTATCCGTTGCTAACGCTAATTTATCTTAAAAAGCCGAAACGTTAGCTAACTACTGCCAAGATATGATTTCACTAGAGACCAGAGAGGTGTTGTAAGACTCGTCAAGTGTTGTCATGTGTTTACACTGTCTTACAATGAAACCATATCTTGGCAGTAACATTAGTTAGCTACTGCTTTTTGACATAAATTAGCTAGCTAACGTTAGCGTTAGCAACGGATAGCTACTTTGCAAGCCAATAAAATATAGCCTTGGCAAACAGAATTAAGGTTAATAAAACACAATAACTATGTAACCAGTATTACAAACTTCTTACAAGTGGCTGGATTGTGACATTTTAGTTTTGTTCAGATGCATATGTTGGATGCATAGCTGGACTTTATCCATGCTGGACTAATGTTAGATTGCTTGGGAAGGATGACGTTAGTCACACACGGAGATATGTAATTCAAACAACGGTATTGTGATTAACACAACTATTAAGGCATGTCTGTAATATCGGTCTATAGACGGGTTTCCTGTTTACAAACATTACAGGGTGCGTGCGCATACCAGGGGCAGAAAGCCAGATTGGTGGGCTGGTCCACTACTGCAACAACCTTAAGCTTTCCTTATTGTTTGTATATAGCTAACTGCTGACTCAATAAAACATGATTTTAGTTGGATCTGTTTGTCTTTAATTTTGCAGTGTTACTGTGATATATATGTATGGCTATAATTATCATTTTAGGCTAATGTAATAGCCAATGTTAACAGCAGGGTTACCCCTGAGTGTACCCCTATGGTTGGTAAAATAATGGCCAGGATTTCGGGGAAAAGGTACGATATGTGTGTCTCCATTTCAAACATCACTGCAGGTTGACTGTTTTTAGCAGCAGAGGTTGATTGTGGGCGAGAGGGCGACAACACTGCCGTGGTTAGCTCGCTGAAACTCTACTGCTGCTTTCTCTGCAACGTTAGCTAATGTCCGCTAGCATATAGGCTAACTATAGCCAGTTAGCTTTGTGTGTAACGTAATAAAAACCCACCTATCTCGTAGGAGCGAAGCTTAATATTTTTTATTCAATAACATTATGGTACAAAAGGAGCACTAACGCCACAGGTCTTATGTTGACAACGTGGACGCAGATATAAGAAACTATGAAGGCAGTCGTAATATTTACCTAGCTAGCCGGCTAGGCTAACGCTGTTGCGCTAACGTTAGCAAAACATCGGCGTAGCTTTAGCTAGCAGTCTAAACTTACCGAGTACGGACCTTTAACTATCTACGGTCCGGACTCGAGTACTATAGTCCTGACAGATAGATATCACTTAGCTGAACAACTGAACAAGCTGCAACTTTTCTGATTGATCCAATGGGAGCCTGACTCTTGCATATGACCCCAATCTGCCCTTCTTATGGCTTGAAGCCATAAACTCCGCCGGTTTTTGCCAAAAGCATGCTTCCCCCTAGGTATGTTAAACATCAGGCACCCATCACTGGCTCTGTTTGTACAATTTACTAGGCAACAACTCCTTGGCATTTTGACTTACGCTATGCTGCTACTACTACTAGCTACATGAAACACGTCTTCTTTCTGCCCCCCGGTTGCGTGCGCAAGCAGTGATGACATTGCCGAGAAATCCATGTATAATATAAAATACTGTAGATCAGTGCTTTCCAACCCTTCTGGTCTGAGTTTCCCCCCACAGCCCTGTCATATAAACTCACATACCCCGCCCTATCAATTCCCAATGTGTTCACACTATTTATCATATTAAAGTGAATATTCTTACATTTTCATGCAATTGAACTGTAAACATTTAGGTTGGTTTGGTCAGATATTCTAAGAATTTCTGACCAAACCAACCTAAATAAAAGGTCAAGTTACTAGACCTTTTACTTGAAGTGTGGTTAATGTTTCAAAAGTCATCCATTACTTTTAGCTAATCATTTCAACTGTTAGCTAAGTCTGTAGGCCACTTTTAGCTATTTTTTTTCTACCATTGATTACTTCGCTATATGTTTTAACATATGTGTTGAACTGTTTTAGCTGATATATTGTTTTAAATCAATCATAATTCAATTATTATTTTGATTAGTTAAGCTGCTCCACAATCTTTCCAAGTACCCACTGGCTACAGCAGAGATACCCCTTGCTGGGGCATCATGGCAGGTGTTGTGTCAAAGACTGTTTCCCTGTAGATGTGTTTCCTGCTACTTGTGATCTAATTGGAGACAAACAGCCAATCAGAATTGACCTTTTGTGCAGTGCGATTTGAAGCCACTGCAGTGAGCGCGGTTTCCTTGGGGATTTGAATATTTTCTAAATATTTAGCTTTACACTTGGCGACACATTTAGATATAACATTTAGATTTAACATTTAACATTTAGATATATATTTAAGATTTAGATTTAGATATAATATTTAGATATATATTTAAGATTTAGATTTAACATTTAGATATATATTTAAGATTTAGATTTAGATATAACATTTAGATTTAACATTTATATATACATATATATATAAAATATGTCTCAAATGTGAGGAAAATGCGCTAAATGTGAGGAAAGTGAGCTAAATGTTCAAAATTCATCAGCTAAAAAATTGTAACCGAACTTTTACATTCGGCACCCCATATATAAGACCGCAAAGATCTACATAGGGTGTGGTTTAGGGGTTAGGGATGGGTGGGTCGTAAAACACAGGGCTTTTAAGTGGGGAAGCGGAGTTCCCTAAATGTTAACCGAAGCATTGAGAACATTGTAAGTGTACAGACAGTTTATTAAAAAGATAGATTATAAAGACAGTCGCGTTCTCGTATACAGGCGGCCGCCGTCTTGGGAGCTACTGTCTTTCTAAACTATCTTTTTAATAAACTGTCTGTACACTTACAAAGTTCTCAATGCTTCGGTTAACATTTAGGGACCCTCATTATGCTACCGTTGAAGTGTGGTGATATTTTGAGCCTTTTTAGTGGTATAAATAGCGATTTGTTTTTACTTTCCCTGTGCCCCGAATACTAGCGTTGTAAGCTAATCAGCGGTCCGCGCTAGCTTGTTTCAAGCTACAAACACATTCGATTAGCATGAAAACATGTCCCAGAGAGCAATCGAGTGGGTACACATCTGTTATTAACCCCTAGGTTAGGTTGTCCTTTAAGAGGAAAAACATAAGGTTTTCACCCAGGAAATGTTGTTTGTGTCCTGGGAGTACTGCTTAAGGGGACTGGTCTTTTAACCCAAATGTCTAAACGGCTAAACTCAACTGTAACCTTCCGGGTGCTCTGTAGTCACCGTTAGTTGGCTGAATGAAACTGTAAATGTAACACGTCTTTGGTTGCTGTAATTTCATAGGATATCATACAAATTGTTGTGCATTGGTTTTCGTACGATATCATACGTACCCGTTAAAGCGTAACTCTCGCCAAAACTCTCGCTCAAAGTATCATCAGGGGCTCTACACCTTAGCGAAAGCATTGACAACATTGTTTGTGTACCCAGAGTTTACTAAAAAGAAAGGTTTTTAACAACTCACCGTAGGTCTTGAAAATACGGTAAATATTAAAAGTGGTGATTCCGTCCTAAATATGCTTTTAAACGAAAGTTTGACTCGGGTACATTCACAAAAAGACCCTAGGTTGCATTTTGGCGAGAGTTACGCTTTAATGGGACTGCATTGATCAGTCTGTTTCAGTGTCAGCTCTGGAGAAGCAGGTTCATCAAAAAAAATATTTAATTTTTCTTTTATCTGTGTGTGTGTGTGTGTGTGTGTGTGTGTGTGTGTGTGTGTGTGTGTGTGTGTGTGTGGTAGGGGAGCGGCGTCTGGCCCGTATGGGGTCAATGTCAGCCCAGTGTCATATGGCTGCGGGAGGCCGAGGAAAGGTCAGACATGCAGGGGGGCCCTGCTGCTTCTGTCTGACACACATACGCGCACACACACACACACACACACACACACACACACACACACATGAACACATGACCTGGTGCTTGTATTATTCTTTACACCTTCTTATGATTTTGATGAGAAAAATGACTTTAAAGTTTTTTAGCTGTCCAGCCAAATGATTTATAGGTAGGACACTGGAAATCTGGTAATTAGATGTTTTAGTAATTATATTCATCTACATAAAAGATCTTGAGATCAAATGACTCAAGTGACTTTTTGACTTTTGACCTCAAAATGAAGTTACTGTACTCTGTCTTTGTATTGTCTGCAAAAATTGAGAAGTCACGCCAAGGCAAAAGGCAGTTACCTCCACATTATCAATGATTGGTTGCTGATCACCATTTACAAAATCATTATAGTAACACCTGTATACAATCTAGTGATCATGGCATTTATTTTTGATGATTTACAATTATAGCCATCTACTTATTGCTGTCCTGTACCCTAACTCGATTTGAGCGGTCCAAAACAAAGTCAAAGAGCGGTAACTGGTGTTACGTTGTTCTGCCTTGGTTTCTCCTGGGCTTTTGGAAGTTTCTGTTACGACAACCCATTATTTTCTCGAAAAAACAACAAAATTGACTCAAGATACTTATCCACATGATAAAGGATTGTCTTGAATGTTGCTAGAATACCTTTAACTCATTTTTGACCAAAAACGAAGTCACGGCCTTTTGCCTTTGCAGGGCAGTATTGATCCTGCTGAGGCCTCACACATTTTGTTAATCACTTAGTAGATAAAAGCACTAATGACTAACAAACCCAGAAAGCATTTTATGTTTACATATTGACAGTGTCCAATTCAAAAATTCCGTCAACCATAAGAGAAAAAAGAAACCCACAAATAAATAAATAAAGCAATCAATTATGAAATGTAGCTTATTTGTTTATAACCTTAGACACTGTTAACAGAGACAATCTAAACAAGTATAGTTGCAGAGCACCAATCTGATCACAGTTCAGCACTATTCCTCCTGGGCGCTGCAGAGGTGCCTTTGAGCAAGGCACTGAACCCCCAACTGCTGCCCTATCAACCAATACATGTGCACGTGTGTTTATTTTCTGTGTGTGCGTGTGTAATGAAAATAATGAGTGAAAACAATTGAAATCCCCATAATGTCTCATTATGTCTCATTCGAACTACAGATCCGCTACCCGACATTACGACAGCAGTAATGGACAATTCCGCTTCCAACCTGTAGGGGGAGCTAAGTGGGAAAAGTGCTTTAGTGTTGCTTTAAGGTACACATATTCTCCATGAACTAGTGTTGTGTTTAGTTACATAAGAATAGATCATATTTATTAAGTGTTATTAAGCGGAATTACTAAAATTGTTGGGTCTCTGTAAATTATAGTGTGGTCTAGACCTACTCTATCTGTAAAGTGTCTTGAGATAACTCTTGTTATGATTTGATACTATAAATAATTGAATTGAATTAAGATTGAATCTCTTTCTTGTGATACTCTCATCTTATAAGGCCGATACTGAGCAAAGCATATTGAGATCCTAATTCATGTACAACAACGTCCTTACTTACCCTACTTATCAATAATCAGTAATCAGGAGGTCATTGAGGGAAAACTCTTAGTTAATGGCTAAGCACACACGTGTCAAACTCAAGGCCCGCGGGCCAAATCTGGCCCCTGGCAAATTTTTATCCGGCCCAAATATCAATTTAGGTTCACAATAACTTTTGGCCCGCCTAGTTGTGAGCTAAACCAAAAAGACGGGGAAATGTTTTTCAAACTGCAGTTACGCAAAACTCAAAGCAGAATTTGGCTGATTTTGCTGACTTTGAGACTGTGAGTCTGCATATTCAGGCCAGTGAAACAGGTTGTTGTAAGTCAGGTAGCCTACTTAAGTAATGTAATTTGTTTGTTTGTTTTGCTTATTTCTATGATGGCTGAGGAACTTTTTTGCTGACATTTTTAGGGCTTTATGTGGACCAAATTGAATGTGAGAAGACTATATGAGACATGCAATAGTACTGTCTAAAATGTTTAACTTTTTCGATAAACTAAAAGCACGTCAATAAACTTCACATCTGTGGCCCTTGATGTGATTCCCATCTTCCAGCAAAATTGAATTTAACACCTCTGGCTTAGAAGAAGAAGACAAAGAGACCTTTATTTATCCTGCATGGGGAAATTCACATTTACACACTGTTGGTACAGTCTGCCTTGCTCAAGGGCACCTTAGTAGTTGTAGAATATGGTAATGCAGAATAAAGCATTGTGTTTTATAATGACTAACAAAGAGCGAATATGCATGCCCTTGTTTGCCCCTAAAGTCACAATTAGGGACTGGTTAGCAGTAAATTCTTTACAGCTCAATACTGATAAGACAGAGGTTCTGATTGTTGCTCCAGAAAAGGTCATTCCCACAATCATACAATGTATTGAGCCTCTTTCCTCTGCTGTCCGCTCAAACCTGCGCAATTTAGGGCTGATGTTTAATAAATCAACACTGTTTGACACACATGTAAAGCAGCTAATCGGATCTTGTTTTTTCCACCTGAGAAATATCTGTAAACTAAGGTCTGTAGTTTCTAATGCTGACCTAAACATGCTCATAAATGCATTTATCTCTTCCCGCATTAACAACTGCAAGTCAGTATTCTCTGCACTCAGTATGTCTGCCCTTGGTTGCCTTCATTCCATTCAAAATGCTGCTACAAGGCTACAAGGCCATCTAGATGGTCTCACCTGTACTCAAACCTCTCCACTGGCTACCCATCAAATATAGGATTCAGTTTAAGATTCACACACTTCGCACACAGCTGTTTGTAACATAGAAAATGAACTTTCTATGGGTCATTTTATTTTTTATTTTATAGCTGACTTCTCTGTTGGCTGTTGAAAGCAACTTGACCAGCTGAGTCGCTGGCTACGCCATGAGCCAACTTGAGTCGAGCTAAGACGGGCCGGTTCAGACCGCTGCAACTTTTTCCTGCAACTTTCTCAAGCGGTTTCGTCTTATCCTGAATCTTTGTCTACTATGTCAAATATACTAACTGTTCCTCGCACCCGGCTTAGGACTAGGTTTGGGTACCAAAACCCGGTGCCTAAACAACCGGTATCTATCTATCTAATCTAATAGCATAGCCGCGGATTTCGGTGCCTCATTTCGGTGCCACTAAAATGCCTGCGCTGCTCTCTGATGCTCTAAAACAGACATTAGAGGCAACAGAAGCATCGCCTACCGTTAGCTAGCAGCTGGATTAAACACAGCATTTCACTGTAGAGGATTCCAATACGGGGACGCACAACCGTTTGCAGCTGCCGTTGTCGGAAAAAACAACACAGACGGTGCGTTCACTTGAAACTGCTAAGCCTCGTGGTGCATTCAAGGTTACTGTAAAATACCCTTTTCACGTCAAGTTGTTTTACCTACCTATGGCACGTTAAAATTAACATTTTGACCATATGGCCTTAGCAATAAACAAGCCGTTCTTTAATGTTACCGACTGTCGTTTTGTGCTCTTCAATTTTTTTATAAAAATATCTTTTTTAAGTATCAGTTCAGGCACCGTTTGGGCACAGGCACCATTTCGCATTAGCACCGGTATCGAAAAAAAAACAAAAAACGATACCCACCCCTACTTCAGACCCGTGGTGATCGAGCCTTCGAGTCGGTACCACCAAGACTTTGGAACGCTCTGCCTCCTCCAATACAATCGGTCTCTGTCTCTGTCTCTGTTGACTCTTTTAAAAATCTGTTGAAGACCTACTTTTTTTACCTGTCCTTATATTTAGTTTTTTGATGTATTACTTTATGATTTTAATTGTGCACTGTGTTTAAATATGCATCATATTATATGTTTTATATAAAGCACTTTGTGCTTTTTACCCGTGAAATGCTCTATATTAATAAATTGTACTTACTTTCTTACTTACTTGTGCCTCTCGGGCTACAGCCAGGCTGCCAGCCCACTTCAAACCAGCAAGAGAGCAAATGCAAAACAGAACAAACTGAAATATCTCATGTTTAATAACCAAAATGTTCCAACTTTTGAACCCCATCACACACCGTAAGAAGCTGATTGAGAAAATAGGTTTTGCGGGCCTTTAATGTTATTTCTTCACACACACTGTTCTGTCTTTTTTTTACTGCACTTCCTTGATCAGGTTAAAGTTTGAGTTTCTGTAGACTTTTCACTCTTTTGTTTGTCTGTTCAGCCATATTAGAAAAACCGTCACACACTAAAAGCAGCCAACATAAAGGCTTTTGTTAACTGCTTATCTGGTGGAATCACTATTATAGTGTCAGCAGAGAGAAGGCAAATCTAATATAAAATTCAAATCAGCGTATTGAAATATAACGTATTAAAAAGGATTGTCTTTGAAGGAGAGCCAGTGTTGAGCAGCGAGAAGATTCTTACAGTCTCACCTCTGTGCCCGATATTGATTTGAATTTCAATAGTTTATGCAAATTCTGCAGCACACAAAAGGCTACAGTTACAGTTTCAACACATGGTTTTGTCATGTAATTACACCAGGATACAATATGTGAGCTCTATCTTAGGATCTACAAAGCAGTATGGAAGTGGTCAGGCTTGCACTGGGATCAGAGCTCTGTATGGATGCAATCTCGCCAGTATGTGTATAAGTGATGCAAAGGGATGAGGAGGAATAATGCAAGGGAGATATTTATGTCGTTTTTTTCGTGGTGGTGAGGACGAATTTTAAACTAATGTATTTCAATGGGAAACGTCTTTTAGCACGATTACGGTAGCAAGTAGTATTGAAAAGCCGGAAATCCGCGGAAAGGAGGTTGGTTGGGGTGGTGGATGGGTCAAAAAACACAGGACTTTCACCCCAGAGACCGGGGATCACGTCACACGTGTTTCAGTTCCTTTCCACGTTCTTTTCCTAACCACAACCGTCCCGTTGTTGTAACGCATCCCCCATCCCCCAGAGACCGGGGATCGTGTCCCGCATGTGGCGGTCCGTCCCGTTGTTGTCGCCGGCGTATGGCGTTTCATTTCCCCATTGTTGTGTCCCCCATAGCAGGCTGCGGCTGCAGCCCAGTCTCATGGCAGTTCGTGAAATGGTCACGTTCCCATTTTGTGGTGACCACCATGAAATAAACGAGAAAATCGTGTCCCTGTACACGAATCAATAGATCAAAATAAAGTGACCATTTCATGAACTGCCAAGAGACCGGGTTGCAATAGAGGAGGTAGTGCTGAGCATATGACCCTTCAGATGACCCTTCAGACAGTCCTGGCTCAAACACTGAGGAAATAAAAGTACCGTAGTTCTACAACACTGAGCCCACTGCATAATAAATGCCACCAACTGTCACAAAATACCAGATTAAAACCTAAAAGTCAGTGCTTTGAAACCCAAAGTTAGCCAGTGTGTTGTCACATAATTGACTAACTGTGGGTACAAAACAGAACCTCCCCTGTTCCCTCATGCAACCTATAGTAATTTCGCTCCCTTCCCTTTCCAACTTTCCCAATGCAATTACAGAGCAACATGAGATCAATTCAGCTGGAGATTGGAGTTTATGTTTCCAGTGTCTCGGGCCCCTCAGTATCTGAAGATACACGCTCCAATATGTTCCTTTCTGCCTGAAGATAATTCAATCATCCTCACTTCCAGTTACTCTCAGGGCAAAGTAGCGGATGGCGTCAGGTCCCCTCTGACTTCACTAACTCGATAGAAATGTGATTGTGTTTTCTTTGCTGTGCTACAGACTGAGAACGGTGAGTACACACACACATATATAAACTCAGGCTCACTGACAAAGAGATTACACATTATTATATTCAATGTGTCCTTTGTCCCTAAGGATGGGTTCACCAGTCGGATCTGAATGGCCAAGGCCATGCACCTACCGGCTTCCTCAGAGGAATAACCAATGAGTTATGACCTTTTTCCACCACTGTCCGCTTCCCCCCCCCTTATAAAATTCACCCCTTTATCTCTTTGTTTGTCTCACCCTGCATCGCCTCTAGGTGCAAATCATGTATCATCAATATGTCAACCATAAAACACAGTGAACAACCGAGAGCTAATGCTCAACGTTAATAGGGGGAGATGGTGAGCTGCAGGCAAGACGGCAGAGGAAATTATATACATTTAAGGAGAGGTTTGGCATATGTTTCCACCAGCAGCTGCTTCCTGTGTGACAGGCTGCATTTAAGGCAGGAGATCTGGCCAAAGAATAGAAAAAAATATATCCTCACGTTCCCTGTGAACCGGGCTGAGTGCAGAAAGAGCACGGCACCACAGAACCCAAAGTAGTGGATTCCTTTCCTCTTTGCAAAGGAAGCCGTGGCCTGTTGTCCGAATCTGAGACGTGCTTTGACAGCGTTTGGTCTTGGAAGCAAACCAAAGAACTCCTATTTTGTTTGCTAAGGGGTCAAAGCAGCAGACATACAGTGTTAAAATGAAAGGCTAAACGGGGGTGTTTTAGTGCAAAGTGTTTTTCCAGCGAGCCCTGCAGGCCATTGTTCAAACTGTCAAAAAGTTGAGCCTCTCATACACATTACTCCTACTCTTTTCCTCTTTCTCTCTCCTTATGCCTATCCTTCCTCACTGTGTTTGTGAGCATGTATGGGCGTAGTCATTTATCAGCCGCAGGTTTGACAGACAGTAGGTTGAAGACTGCATGATATGGGATCTGTGGAGCTTTGGTTTACTCCAAGGAAGGAGCATTTAAAGAATTAAGATGAGCAAGATAACATTGCAACACTTAGAGGCTACATGCTATTGTTTTTGATCCAGTCATGGTGAAGTAAATGCTATAACTTGGTATGGCAGTGTTAAAATGCTTACAACCACAATGTTAATATACTGATGTTTAGCAGATATGATGTTCATCATCTTAGTTATAGATTAGTACTCAATAATATAGTTGAGGATGATGGTGATGTCATTTGTTTTGCATCCTTATATTAAGAACGCTTTGTACAGCTCTAAGTGTCAGACACTGTGCCAGTTTGTCCCAGGTGGGATTCGCAGTAGTCTCGCATTGCCAGATCTTCCTCCACAGCGCTGCAGAAGAGGGTCTGGCTAGTCCACACAGCATTCTGGGATTGGAGAAAAATGTGCTCGGGTTTATTTGCATTTCTTTAAACCAAAAGACCTTTTTCACAGCAGACATGTTGACATGTCATAGTAGGAAAAGCACAGGTGTATTCAAAACCATTAATGATGGCTGCATTCCACTTAGGAGAGGCCCTGGTATTGTGCATGCTGACTCACTGAAATAGCTTACTGGGACACTTGATGGAATTTCAGCTGTGCTTTTCCTACTATGACACGTCAAAATGTCTGCTGTGAAAAAGGTCACAATCATCTTGGGCGGCGCTAAGTGCCGGACGGAGTAACGGTGCCTCTGCGCTTCTGCAAAATAGCCTCAGGAAGGAACTTGTTTTGGTGGAACATGTGTACGTTCAAAAGTAGTTTTAGTTGTGCAACAGAAAACTCAGATAGGACAGATAGTCTAGCTAGCTGTCTGGATTTACCCTGCAGAGATCTGAGGAGCAGTTAACCATAGTCCTCAGAAATCCATCAGAGTTTAGAACACCAACACAAAGAAAGAGGAAGGTGCCTGACATCATGCCGAAAAGAGTGACATCTTATCACATTCAACAACAATTGTTTTGTTGAACCAACAGTTGTGATTGTCACAGACACCTAAACCACCCCTGTAGCTGCCAGAAGCTCCTTAGCGGACGCTGATCAGTTCAGTCCGCTGAACACACACGTTTTTTACTTACTAAGCCTGACGAGATGGATTTTTATATGATATGTGATCCTGCGATTCTAACGTGATCTCGTGATATCCAGAGAATCCAGATGCCGTGCAGGGTAACATCCATGGCACTGCAACAAAAAAAGCTTGTTCCCCATAGGCCACGGTTATAAAATAAATGCCTGTGTTGATAGGACATTTCAAACTACAAACAATGTGCATTATTAACATTCACAGTGCCTACAAAAGCTATTTTCTTTAGGGGTCAGAATTCTGAGATCTCCACCCACATTCCCGACATTGGAAAAAGAGGGACATTTTTTGTAATTGTCTGAAACTGACAATGTGACAAACATGCCCACTTTACACAGCAATTGTCCAGCTGCGTAGTGGAGAGAAAGTCTGCAGGATTGAAACTCTGTCACTTTTTGTCCCTACAGCCTAGTGCAACACCATGAATGTCAGTGAGGAGAGGTTGTCGGACAATCATCATTGTCATTTAAACAGCTCATCGCAAAAAATGGCAGACCAACAAAGAAAATCTGGATTTAGGTCAGGTTGTAATGATAGTTGACCATCTATTAGCCTATTGGAAGGATAACTGAAACCTACCCCGGAAAAGATGGAAAGGTCCGCAGTGCAAAGATCGTGCAGATTAATTCCACTCCCAGAAATCAATGAAGATGTATGACACGTACTTGCTGCACAAATCCGGGGGCGGCTGTTACAAACGTTTTTGCCCTCCACACCACAAGGAGGCTCCTGTGTACCTGTGAGTACCTCCCACATTGTAAATAGAGGGCTGGACTGGACTTCCTGTCCCTTTGTCTCCAAACATTTCACCTTGGCTGCAGTATGGACTGTAGATGTTGCCGTGTGTCTTTTGATGACCCTTCATTGTAAGCAGTCTCTTTATATTAACTGAAATTCTATTAATTGAAATGAAGATAGTCTAATCTTTATTTCGAAATATTTATGATATATGATTTATGTTATGACTTTAATATGCACGTGTTTAACATGTTTTGAAGACTGGATTCATGAGTTTTGGAAATATTGTAATTTGCATGTTTGTTTACACTTTACTTGAAGGTATCTACATAAGAGTGACATTACATTGTCATGAACGTGTCAAACACATTATAAACAAGTCATTTATGACATAACGCTTCTTTTAGTAAGTGTCATTCGGTTTTTGTCATGACAAGTTAGAGTTAGAGTTAGGGTTAGAGTTAGAGTTAGAGTTAGAGTTAGAGTTAGAGTTAGGGTTAGAGTTAGGGTTAGAGTTAGATTTAGGGTTAGAGTTAGAGTTAGAGTTAGGGTTAGAGTTAGATTTAGGGTTAGAGTTAGAGTTAGAGTTAGAGTTAGGGTTAGAGTTAGATTTAGGGTTAGAGTTAGAGTTAGAGTTAGGGTTAGGGTTAGAGTTAGGGTTAGAGTTAGAGTTAGGGTTAGAGTTAGGGTTAGAGTTAGATTTAGGGTTAGAGTTAGAGTTAGGGTTCGAGTTAGGGTTAGAGTTAGAGTTAGGGTTAGAGTTAGAGTTAGGGTTAGAGTTAGGGTTAGAGTTAGAGTTAGGGTTAGAGTTAGAGTTAGGGTTAGAGTTAGAGTTAGGGTTAGAGTTAGAGTTAGAGTTAGAGTTAGAGTTAGGGTTAGAGTTAGAGTTAGGGTTCATGTGTCATGACTGTCACAGGACTGTGTCATGTGTTCATGACAGTGTCATGTCACTCTTATGTAGATACCTTCAAGTAAAGTGTTACCGCATGTTCTTTATTAAGAACCACGGCAATCATCATACATGCAAGAAAGGACTGAAATCATTCTATGGAAAATGAAATGGACTCTCTCTGTGTCCTGGTGGTTTGTGGCTCCAGTTAGAACCATATATCCTTAACATCGACCCTCTCTGTGTCTCTGTTCAAATGTGGCGGTTCAGAACCTCTGTAAACACTTTTCCATTGGATGTGGTTGGACGACACTTCCTACGAACAGGTGTATCCCTGTCCTTAACAATGGGTACATCATTACATTATATGATAGCTCCTCTACTCCTCGCTCTACTTACTTGTTACTTTTACGTTACTTTTAAAAGCAGGCATCTCTGGCAGAGACTGAAGTTAATTATACAAAAACTATCTTTGACCATAAAGCCAATCTGTGGTTTATAAGTGAAGTGTCTTAACTCCACTGCAGACTGGATTCTCTCCTCACAAAGTGATGGCTGAGTCATTATGAACGAGTCCAGCGCGGGTTGAATGCACATCAGCAGGTCATCAGCGTTACACGGTGTTAGTGTATACTATGTAATGTCTGTATCAACTTTTTTCTGGAAATCTGAGGCCATCACCACCGCATCCATCTGTGAGGTTGTCAGCTTTGTGTCTGCCTGGCTCAGAGCGCCATCCAGCAAAAAGCCACGAAGCTTAAAGCAGCCATATTATGCTCATTTTCAGGTTCATAATTGTATTTTAAGGTTGTACCAGAATAGGTTTACATGGTTTAATTTTCAAAAAACACCATATTTTTGTTGTACTGCACCGCTCTCTCTCACTGCTGCAGATCCTCTTTTCAGCTGGTCTCTGTTTTAGCTACAGAGTGAGACCTCTTTTCTTCGTCTTCTTCTGTACTATCTTTGATTGCACTCGCACATGCTCAGTAGCTCAGATGTAGCTCATGTCAGCTAGCTAGCTCCATATAAAGTAAAAGAAAGGCTGTTTCTACAACTTCGGTCAGTTACAAGGCAGGATTAGCTGGGAGACTTCTAAATGAGGGCACACATGTAAGTAGTTCTTTTGGAGATTATGGTGAACTTGTGTGTGTTGTAGCAGTGCTTTGCTATTGAGAACGAGGTAGCATGCTAGCATTAGCATTAGCTAATGGTTGCGGTTAGCCAGCTCGTTTTGGCTTGTGACGTAGAAAGCCGTGCCGATTTTGACCAGCTCACCCAGAGACTGAAGGCAGGACACATTCAGAAACCGTATCTCACTCTAAACAGCATGGATGGATTTTTTTCAAAGTTTGTATGTGTGTGGAAGCACCAGAGACACAAAAGAACACCCCAAATCCCAGAAAAAGTGTTTTTTTCATAATATGGGCACTTTAAAACGCTCTCAAAAGTTAGCTTTGGCTGCTTCTCACTTGCCATGATTACTCTGCTACCAGCCTCTGCGTCCCGTGTGGAGCTTGTGAGCGTGCAGCTGAGAAGGCAGTGTCGCTGTCAAATCTGTCGAATTGAAAAAGGAACTATGTTTCGTTACCAAATTTTCAGTAGTAGCGCGTTACACTACTTTTTACCCAAAAAAGTAGTTACGTTACTGTAACGCGTTTCACCCAACACTGTCGAGGAGACAATGTAAGCAACATGAGATGCAGCTAGTGTGAAGTCTATTGGCCACCTAATGCAAACGCGCAGTGGGTCACACAATGTGGAAGTGGACTGAGGGAACTTTACTAACTTTTTCACACATTTTTATTTGACTTTTTCTCAAAGTGCATGATGGTGGTAGACCAAACGTTGTTACAATGCATCCTGTGGCGAACATCAACATCTGTACCAACTTTAGTGCATTTAACATACTACACGATATTTTACATGTACATGCATTAAGACACAGACCAACATGCAGATTGCATGGCCAAAAAAAGGAAAAAAAGAAATTGCAACCCTTCTCTGTACTTTTTATTACATGTATCACAGCATTTTAATTGCAACGCGACCTACAGACTTTCAGTATGCATACCCATGAATATTTTTATACTGTAGCCTATTTTTCCCAGTGCCTTTCGTTGTTTTATTCTTTTCTTTCATTCTCCACAGTGACCCACATTCACAAAGAAGGCAGGATAGATTTACTTAAAGAAAATATCAAGTGATCTTATTGAGATCAAAAGGAACCAGCGATACTTTCTTCCTTACTTATTTCCTTTATTGAGGATGATGTATCAGATACTGTATGTGCAGATCTAAGATTACATTCCAAATTAAGAGCCATGCCTCTGCATTTACACCACTGTTGTGCACCACATAACACACACTATAGCACATTTATTGTGGATCACAGTTAGTGTGAGGTACATTGAATATTCCCTTTGCCTCACATTGATTGGATTGCCCTCTGCTTGCTGAATTGTCTTGCGAGGCCGACGCAGCTCTGAACCTCTTGTAGTCGCAACCTGCGCTGCCCTCTGTTTGCAGTTATTTCTCATCAGCCTCTGTACTGCCGCTTCCTATTTCTTTTCAATCTTGTCCCTCTTGTTTAAGAAGTGCAATGTCTGGGGAACGGTGTGGACTCCTCGCAGCAGAGCCTCTCACATTTTAATGAGACACATCTGATATTTCTCTCTGTTTCACCTCGACACAAGGCAGTCTCAAACACATCCATCATATTGTGCGTCTGCGGCCATTTCATTCTGCTGCCAGGGCAATATTGAGAAGGTGGGTCTCACACACACACACACACACACACACACACACACACACACACACACACACACAACCTTCCCCATCCTTTTTTCCTTCCAAGTCAGAAATTCCGGTCCGCTACGATGGACTGCAATCTGTTGAAGTGAATAGAATAAACGTCAGTAGCATCTGTTTCATTTCTCTAATGCCTTATTTTCATTTCGCCATAGCGGCTGGAGTTTCTTTCTTGGATGACAACAGGTTTTGTGAGTGGCAGCTGTGAGAAACTCTAGTGGTTATCAGAAATCCTTGGTAATCTGTATGGAGCTATAGCTCCTCTCAGTTCAGGGTTAACTTTGTGTTCTGGGGGTCTTCTGGAGCAGACTCCTGCTAAATCAGCACCCACCCTACACCTGCAAAGCTCAGTATCAGTATTGTCTAACAGCTTGGACCCACACCAAACTGATTTACTCTTAGCAGTGTAAAATGTGCTACTTTGCTATCTATGTTCAGAAAAAAATATTTTTACGCTGCAACCCGATCCAGTAATTGCACAGTGACCATCATGTTCACTGTATGTCATTCAGTTCAGTACACACAGTCTCGGAGGTTTCTGTGAAAAAATAGTTTTCTTGAAAAACGCATCTATTTGGTTCTAGCAGGTGTTCTGAGTTGTAAGCAGCGTCAAACCTAAAAGGCCGAAACATAGTAATCAATTTTAGCATTTTCATTTTGACAAGTAAACTAAATGGAAAATAAAATCACGGTGCAAATGATTACATGATCACATTTTGTCTAACAAAAGAAGGACAATAAGTCTCCTCAGCATTTCTATTTGTCTCTCCATCTCTCCGTCCTTTAGTTCAACAGTCAACACAACCTGCCATCTGATCGCACACATCCACACCTATAATGCTAGTACCATTCAGAAACGTCAGTGTTCAGTTCAGTTGAGTCACATAAATAACGTTCCTGATATTATTAAAACGTGTTGCGTACGCACGGGACTCCTGTGACGGGACACAACTTTAATAGTCAGACAGGAGGTGTGACCAGTTTCACTTTAATTTCTGATATTTACACATATGACAGGATGAATACTGTGGGCCTAAATACCTTAGTGTGATTATATGTGATTCTAAGTGCATGTAAGTGAGTTTTGGCACGCAAATGGGTTTCTATGTCCCAGTCATTGTCTCGCTGCGCTGTACAGCTGTCATGCAAATGCATCCATTCCACTGTGGAGGAGAGTACCAACGTTAATCTGCGGGTTTTTTTTCTCTCAAAACAACCTGTTCATTTGGTTTTCTAAACATTATTCTATCATTATGACAACATAATGAATGAACATGAATGTGCAGAATAGGCATTTAAGAAAAGTCAGGGCAGGAGGGACAAAATGACGGAATAAATGTAGTATATTAAATATAATAATTTTATGTCACAACGTTAAATGGCGCATTGAACGCTCCATCTGAAAGGCTGCTTGAAAGAAGCGGGGATGTCCACAACAACATGTCCACGGATAGAACATGGACAGGACCGTGTGTACGACTGATTTAGTGAGTCAAATAAGACAGAAATGCTAACAACTGTATGTTACTACAGCTTTCACTACTGTTGATGCACCTGGGCAGCCATGTTGGATTTTGAGCTCGGTAGAGTAGTCGGTAGAGTTCCGAGCTCGAAAATCCCCAAAAAAATCGGACTTGCGAGTTCAAATGGAACACACTTTGAGTGTTGAATGAGGATGTCTGGGCAAAGGCCAAACAGACACAACCGATAGATACGGACAGGGCAGACAGAGAGAGAGAGAGAGAGAGAGAGAGAGAGAGAGAGAGAGAGAGAGAGAGAGAGAAGAGGGAGAAGGAGAGGATAGAGAGAGTGAAAGGTCAGGGGAGGGTGGAGGGTGGAGAGACTGTAATGAAAAGTAAGTGGGGTAAAAGTGTCTCTCAAAGGAGACAGGGAGATGCAGAGTGTGAAAGAGAACCAAGGAGAGAGACGGGCCGAGGGAGCACCGGGTTCAACCCAGAGGACCCAGGAGAGACAATCATCAAGCATAAGTGGGTCCACTACAGAGAGAGAGGGAGAGACATAGAAGAACAGTGAGAGGAGACGAGAGAGAGAGAGAGAGAGAGAGAGAGAGAGACACAGAGAAAGTTGAACAATGACACTAAAGAGAATAGGGATTCCTCACTGGAGGAGGTGTTGTAGCTTCAGCACAGCCACGAGCAGAGCGGCCATGTTTTCCCTCTACAACGCTTTCCTGACTATTACCAGATTATTTGTCTGTGGAATGTAACTAAGTGCTGTACCTAAGTCCAAATGTTGAGGTACTTGTACTTTACTTGAGTCTTTTCTTTTCATGCCACTTTCTACTTTTACTCCGCTACATTTCAGAGAGAAATATTGTACTTTTTACTCCACGACATTCATCTGTTACAGCTTTAGTTACTAGTTACTTTACACATTAAGATTCCTGCACACAAAACACATGTAGTTTATAAAATTTGATCTTTTATTCTAAAGTAAACTAGCCAACAATATAACGGCCTACAAGTCCAGCTGAGATGATTAGACCATTAAACACACAACTGTTTGGATCCTTTACATTTTCTAAAATGGGAGGAGAGTTCTGCATTGAGCACTTTTACTTTTAATACGTTAAGTACATTTTCCTGATGATACTTACAGACTTTTACTTAAGTTACATGGGGTATGTAAATATTGTAATTTTATATAATAATGTCACATGTATAAGAATGCCACTATTTACTATGGATGCTCAATTATGTGTGTTACAAATAAGATATCCAAATATGGGCAGCATGTGCAGTTCAGCTATGGCTGGAGGTAGAGTGGTTGCCCCATAACCGCAAGGTAGGCAGTTTGATCCCAGGCATCTCCGGCCTGTGTCCCTGAGCAAGACACCGGACCCCAAGTTGCTCCCTGTGTAATGCCTTTCCACTGCTCCTAATACTAGGATGGGTTAAACTGCAAATATAAAATGTCATTGCATTTTGTGAATGTGACTAATAGATCCATCTCTCCAACCCATGGGCCCACCACCTGTGGAAGGAACCACTGGGGTCGGGTGCGCTGCCACATGGGTGGCAGTGAAGGTCAGGGGCCTCGACGGACCAGACCCGGGCAGCAGACGCTGGCTCTGGGGACGTGGAACGTCACCTCTCTGTGGGGGAAGGAGCCGGAACTTGTGCGGGAGGTGGAGCGCTACCAGTTAGATTTGGTGGGGCTTACCTCTACGCACAGTCTCGGTTCTGGAACCATACTCCTGGATAGGGGTTGGACTCTTTTCTTCTCCGGAGTTGCCCAGGGTGTGAGGCGCCGGGCGGGTGTGGGGATACTCACAAGCCCCCGGCTGAGCGCTGCTACGTTGGAGTTTACCCCGGTGGATGAGAGGGTCGCCTCCCTACGCCTGCGGGTTGTGGGGGGGAAAACTCTGACTGTTGTTTGTGCATATGCACCAAACAAGAGTTCGGAGTATTCGGCCTTCTTGACGACCTTGAATGGAGTCCTGGATGGGGCTCCAGTGGGGGACTCCATAGTCCTGCTGGGGGACTTCAACGCGCACATGGGCAATGATGGAGACACATGGAGAGGCGTGATTGGGAGGGACGGCCTCCCTGATCTAAACCAGAGTGGTTGTTTACTGTTGGACTTCTGTGCTAGTCATGGATTGTCTATAATGAACACCATGTTCGAACATAGGGATGCTCATAAGTGTACTTGGTACCAGAGCACCCTAGGCCAAAGGTCAATGATCGATTTCATAATCGTTTCATCTGATCTGAGGCCGTATGTTTTGGACAGTCGGGTGAAGAGAGGGGCAGAGCTGTCAACCGATCACCATCTGGTGGTGAGTTGGGTCAGGGGGTGGGGGAAGACTCTGGACAGACCTGGTAAGCCCAAACGGGTAGTGTGGGTAAATTGGGAACGTCTGGAGGAGGCCCCTGTCCGACAGACTTTCAACTCACACCTCCGGCGGAGCTTTTCGTGCATCCCTATGGAGGCTGGGGGCATTGAACCCGAGTGGACAATGTTTAAAGTTTCCATTGCTGAAGCTGCGGCAAGGAGCTGTGGTCTTAGGGTCTTAGGTGCCTCAAGGGGTGGTAACCCACGAACACCGTGGTGGACACCGGTGGTCAGGGAAGCCGTCCAACTGAAGAAGGAGTCTTTCCGGGATATGTTATCCCAGAGGACTCCAGAGGCAGTTGCAAGGTACCGAAGGGCCCGAAGGGATACAGCCTCTGCCGTGAAAGAGGCAAAGCAGCGGTTGTGGGAGAAGTTTGGAGAAGACATGGAGAAGGACTTTCGGTCGGCACCAAGGTGCTTCTGGAAAACCGTTCGCCACCTCAGGAGGGGGAACCGGGGAACCATTCAAGCTGTGTACAGTAAGGATGGGACGCTGTTGACCTCGACTGAGGAGGTAATAGGGCGGTGGAAGGACCACTTTGAGGAACTCCTGAATCCGACTAATACGCCCTCTATATTAGAGGCAGACCTGGAGGATGATGGGGGATTGTTGTCAATTTCCCAGGCGGAAGTCACTGATGTAGTCAAACAACTCCACAGTGGCAAAGCCCCTGGGATTGATGAGATCCGTCCAGAAATGCTCAAGGCTCTGGGTGTGGAGGGGCTGTCTTGGTTGACACGCCTCTTCAACATTGCGTGGAAGTCTGGGACGGTGCCTAAGGAGTGGCAGACCGGGGTGGTGGTCCCCCTTTTCAAAAAGGGGGACCAGAGGGTGTGTGCCAATTACAGGGGTATCACACTTCTCAGCCTCCCCGGTAAAGTCTACTCCAAGGTGCTGGAAAGGAGGGTTCGGCCGATAGTCGAACCTCAGATTGAAGAGGAACAATGTGGATTCCATCCTGGTCGTGGAACAATGGACCAGATCTTTACTCTCGCAAGGATCCTGGAGGGAGCCTGGGAGTATGCCCAACCGGTCTACGTGTGTTTCGTGGATTTGGAGAAGGCGTATGACCGGGTCCCCCGGGAGATACTGTGGGAGGTGCTGCGGGAGTATGGGGTGAGGGGGTCTCTTCTCAGGGCCATCCAATCTCTGTACGACCAAAGCGAGAGCTGTGTCCGGGTTCTCGGCAGTAAGTCGGACTCGTTTCAGGTGAGGGTTGGCCTCCGCCAGGGCTGCGCTTTGTCACCAATCCTGTTTGTAATATTTATGGACAGGTAATCGAGGCGTAGTCGGGGTGGTGAGGGGTTGCAGTTCGGTGGGCTGGGGATCTCATCACTGCTCTTTGCAGATGATGTGGTCCTGATGGCATCATCGGCCTGTGACCTTCAGCACTCACTGGATCGGTTCGCAGCCAAGTGTGAAGCGGCTGGGATGAGGATCAGCACCTCTAAATCTGAGGCCATGGTTCTCAGCAGGAAACCGATGGAGTGCCTTCTCCAAGTAGGGAAAGAGTCCTTACCCCAAGTGAAGGAGTTCAAATACCTTGGTGTCTTGTTCGCGAGTGGGGGGACAGTGGAGCGGGAGATTGGTCGGAGAATCAGCGCAGCGGGTGCGGTATTACATTCAATTTATCGCACCGTTGTGACGAAAAGAGAGCTGAGCCAGAAGGCAAAGCTGGATACCCCCTGGGCGCCTCCCTAGGGAGGTGTTCCAGGCACGTCCAGCTGGGAGGAGGCCTCGGGGAAGACCCAGGACTAGGTGGAGGGATTATATCTCCAACCTGGCCTGGGAACGCCTCGGGATCCCCCAGTCAGAGCTGGTTAATGTGGCTTGGGAAAGGGAAGTGTGGGGTCCCCTGCTGGAGCTGCTCCCCTCGCGACCCGACACCGGATAAGCGGACGAAGATGGATGGATGGACTAATAGATTAGAATAATACATATTTGATGTGGGTATTTAGGTAGTTAACACAAACATTAAGTATTTAACACATAAAATTGGGTGGTACATTTCATAACAATCATTTTCTGGAGGTTTAAATTTGAGGATAACAGGAGGGTTTACAGGTAGGTTCATCAATAGCACAGCTACGAAAGATGAAAGATGAAATGGGATTTGCAGGAGGGGGATGTTTAAACAACATTTAACAGAAAGTCAAAGGTAAGGAGACAGAGTGCTGTTGACAATAGGAGATTTTACAGTACACACGAAGGAGTAATTGCTATCCTCAGACAATGCTGTGTGTGTGTGTTGCATATGTACGTATTCCTCTCTGAGAGCAGTAAATCAAACGCTCCCTGCTCAATGTTCTCTGCTGTTGCATCTTTAAAAGCAGAAAGCAGATCTATTGTCTTCTGTCTGTAGAAGTTTTGATGGAGAATACAATCAGGATACACATGTAATGTAAGTGCCTAAATTTAAACCCAAGAATACAAATGCATAAAACGGTGATGACTTATACACATTTATACACTTAGGTGATGACTTATACACATTTATACACTTATACACCCCCTTAAAGGGACATTTTTCTTCTGAAGCTCATTTCTAATTTTATTTGAAATCCAATTTGAGGCACAGGTTTGTTGTGATGTTGTTGCCTCAAAGAGACATATTTACTTGGGCGTTGACAACAAAGCCTTGATCGTGTAGCTTGATAATTATCACACAGAGAAAATAAAGTTGCTGTGCGTTATATTTAGCTCAGTGCAGGCTGTTGATGGCTTAGTGCTTGGACACAGGCAGTGGATGGATAGACTATGTAAGGGAGGCAGCAGCAGAAGACACAATGTAGTTTTTAATTTGCTTAACTGCTGATATCAAGACAAGAATGAATTGCACAACTCATAACAGATGAAGTAATACTATGAGTCTAACGCAAAAGCTACTATCTGTATCTGTTTATTTCGCACGTAAAACAAAGCTGTGTTAATAGCTATGTTTGGATGTACGCCTGAAGTGCTATGATTGGGATGATTACAATTGGGAGTTGTGTATGCAATGAGAGGAGTTTCAGAGGAAAGTAAAGTTTGCCATTAGACATGCCCTTTTGAGACGCTCCCTAACTTCTGCTCGTTATTTATTATTTTACCGTCTACTGTCAAGTTGTTGATCAAATCACGTGGTAAAAACAAACCGCTGTTCTCTATGCTGCCGAACACGCCTTCCTAATTGATGATTTTTATCCAGAAATTATTGAGGAATATCCTCGACAAATCGCTGAATATTGAACTTGAAACTACTGTATTTGTGTCCTGTCAGTATCTCTGTTTTCCAGGACTTTTATTCCCAGCCAAGGCTTTTCAGAAGCTGGGAATCAATGATGAATCCTACTGCGTGTCAGAATGAAAATAACTGGAAAGCTCCATTTCGACCTCTTGTCAGGCGCTCTGCCCTCATCTTAACCTGAGAATTTAAAACCTAAATAAGAGATGTTGACCACATAGCCTGCAGCCAGGAGCCTCTGGTCAAAAAGAGCCTTTCTCCTTCAGTACACAAAACACAAATATTAGCAGAGAAAGACCACAGCAGAAATCACTCAAACGACTGCATTTCATTGTGTTGCGGTTTGAAGGATAGCCCACTGTAATAAACAAAGAGATACACTGTCAGGGGGAAATTTCCATCTTTTTCGGCCAGCTCGGAAAAGGATGATGAAAAAAGTAATCTTGACCCGCCAGAGATGATAGGGATGATACTGAGACCTTTGCTCTTGGAGTTGCAGAATATTTTCAGATGCAACATTTGGTAAGAAAGGAAGCATTGAGTTTATTTAGCGAATAATATCCAGAGTGATATTACGGTATTTGACTAAAAATGTATAAAAATGTTTGTCTGCACCCTGAACAGTAAATCCATGTGTGGATATTTGATGTCTAAATTGTGTTAATCTATTGCAATACTCAACTGCACGAAAAGTACTTACACACAGACACATATATATGCATGCATATTAAGCCACATCCAAGTATTCTACCTATCTAGGTGATTCTGCGAGCACAATTATCCATAATGTAGCTGCAGCAGTAAAAAGCCAGACCATCCATTATTGTCTTAGAGAGCCATTGACTGCATTAGCAGGTTGCATGTCACCAGATGAATGCAATTATTATTATTATTTATTTATTTTTGGGCATTTCTGCCTTTTTAATGGACAGCACAGCTAGGTGAGAAAGGGGAGAAAGAGGGGGAAGACATGCAGGAAATCGTCACAGGTCGGACTCGAATCCTGGGCTTCTGCGTCGAGGCATACACCATGCAATTATTGATTCAACCCCAACACTGTGATAGGGTTCTTTTCATATAAAATGTTGCTTCCTTCCCGAGGCTATTTTGCAGCGGCACCGTTGCTCTGTCTGGCACAAGATGATTGTGATTGGTTTAAAGAAATGCCAATAAACCAGAGCACATTTTTCTCCCATCCCAGAATGCTCACTTGATTTATTACCTCAGTAAACTATTTTCATAACTGGTTCATGGTCTCAGTCACTAGTTTCAGGTCTTCTTCAATACATCATGATGTTCATTTTGTAAATTATGGTCCCATTTATTTTAAAATAGATGATAAAGCAGGGGATGCTTTAGGGGCGTGACTACATGCCGACCTGTCAATCAGGACAGAGGCTTACTAATACTAACCATGGCACTGTGGACATAAAAATAATCGTGAACTAGTTTTTGGGTGTTGTACAGATGTTAAACTTATGGTGGTGCTAGAAGAAAAGTAAGTAGGATTGATCCTCTATTGGACCATGAATGTCTGTACAACATGTCATAGTAATCCATCAAACACATCAAGATATTTCTGGACCCAAATGGTGGACCGATCGACATCGTCGTCCCTCGCGTGGCTAAACTTGCCAGCCATGAATATTATCAACAAGGGCGATAGATATGATAAAAATGTGAGTTAGCATGTAGTAAAGGCACAGCCTCACAGAGCAGCTGGTGAGGCTGTATCCGCCATGTTCACACTATAAATCATCACGAGCCAGTTTCAATAAAGCATGTTTCCCATGTCGGCTGGCAGCGCTGGCTTCAAACTATTCTTGGACAGTTGTTTGAATATCTGGAATTTTAAAATACCATGAGTGAAGTATATATATATATATATATATATATATATATAGCAGTATCTACAGAGCAGTACATTTTCTACCCAAAACAGGAGGCAGTGTTTATGCTAAAACAACACTGTTCAGAATAGTTTCAGACAGATGATGGAGAAACGGGACAAACAAATATGTGAAATATCTTGAGATTAATATGTGAAAAGTGGGGGGGCCATGGCTTTTTAAGAGGAACAGCATTTGTGGTCTAACATTTAATTTCCTAGAAACATCTAGGCCATTTGTCATAGATTTGTTTATACATGTTTCCTGTTGGCCAGAACAGGCTTTACTGAGATTAACTGGGCTTTATTTGCCATTTGACAAGGGAAAGTAATATCTTTTTTTTTTTACATTGGAGCTTTTAAGCAATCCCACCCAAAGTTATAGTGTCAGATTCTGCAGCCATGTCTAATGGGCTTGGCGCGCTGAATATACGCCTTCCACTCTTTTACACACACTAGTCAAAGTGCTCTCAGCAAGATGAGCTAACATGACTAATATTTTATGTGCATGCAAAGGGAGAAGATGCCTCCAGACGCTGATAGTCATAACAACACAGGTCAACTGTCAAAAAGGAATAAAGTTTAAGAAAAGATGGAAAGAGAGAAATATCTATATTAGCATATCAGCAGTGACTGAATCAGGGGCGGGGCTAGAGTGCTGTCAATCTGACAATTGTGATTTCCATTGGACCAGAGTACTGTCACTTGGCAGCCTGTTCTGACAATCTTCCCAGCCCTTGTCACATGACCAATTAATGTTTCCATGACGACTATCCAAAGTTCCCCACCATGGAACCAGCACTGGAATTGTTTTTGGTTTTTTTAAGTGGCAAACTGAGCCTATAGCAAATGTGTATTGTTTTTGGATACGCAATTTGTTTAAAATGAAAACAAGTTAAACTAATAATGAATGTGATGTTTCATTAAGCATAATTTCATTGTGTTGTTCTGTCCTATCCAATACTTCCTATATTTCTAAGCAGATTTTCTATGCTGTATTCTGATAAAATGTCCCCCCCTGACTGGTTATTGGTTCCCCCCCCCCCGTGCCACATCCTGGAATCGCCCCTAGACTGAAGGTTGATTGATGATCGTAGCATCACCGCAGCCCAGTTGTTTGGGTTGTTATTGTGCAGTGATCAGGACTGAGGACAAAGCGGAGCTTACATGGGAATAGATTGGACAGGGAAGAAGGTCTGCTGTCTCATCTTATTGTGTCCCTTGGCTCCTATCTGTGCCATCTCAAGTCGCCACAGATGCACCACTCATCAGAACACTCAAAGCTGTTACCAATTTGCATGGGTTTCAATGGTGACGTCATGACTTAGATACTTCCCATATGAGCAACAAATACACCCGATAAACCCAAGAATCAACCAACCGTAACTGTGTAGAAGAGCCATATGTCTATTTATTATCATCACCTGATGATGATGATGAAGATTTTTCAGAGCATATCATTGTTATCGCAAAAGTGAAGCTTTACGTTATCAGTAAAACATGTTGTGGACAAATTGGTGTTTCAACATTCTAAACTTGTGTTGTCAGCTTAATATTTCATTGTTCAATTCAAAAGATGAGTCTGGTTATACCCATGGTGCTAAAAATGACGATGATACATTTGTGACTCATTTTTAAAGATGTACCTCTTCAGTGGTAACCAATGGGTTTGGGGCTGACTACTATGAAGAGATGGACTACACCTGTAATGTAGACTGCAAACCATGCCATTTATTTAATGAATATGCCTCCCTCTTACTGACTGAATGACAGTGGCAGTAGCAAGAAAGTGAAAGGACTTTGTGTAAGAAAGTGCAGCTCAAGAGCCCTAGTTTTGATAAAAAGTATTTCCATTCATCCGCACCTTACTCATCTGTATATCTGTGTATATATACTGTCTGTTCATATAAGGGTGTTTATTGTGTAAATATGTTTGTATTATAACTATTAGTATTATAAATAATTCTATTTTTTTTCTATTTGTTACAATACTTTCTGTATATTTTTTTCTTATGTCTATTGAATGTGTATTTGTGTTATTCTGATGGGTGTACATTTTTTTTCTTTTGAGCTGCTGTAGCACAGGAATTTCCCCAGTGTGGGATTAATAAAGTCTATCTTATCTTATCTTAAACGTCCAGATTTAATAGATTAGCTCTTTCACTTATTACCCACCATCAGCTGCATCATTCACGCTTTACAATCACTGGTTCGTTCATCAATTACTTGGCTAACAGCTGACTAGTGACATCCAATCATATTCAGGTGTACAGCACAGCCATTATACTATTATATCATGTTACATAAAAAAGGTTGTAATGCTCTCATTTCATGTCTTTTTCGGCTGAATATTTGACCCCAAAACATATTTCCATTGAACCCACACAATACCTAAAAAGAAATGCAGATACTGCACTCTGTCTTTGGATAATCCCAGAATGCTCAGAGAAACGGCACTTTCTACCAACAAAATGTCTTCTCAGCTTTCTTATTCATTTGAACTAGTTTGTTTAAGAACATTAACATGCATTTGATTATTATTTACAATCCTTAGCAAATATGAGTCAAATGTTTCTACATGTCCAAGTACATTTATTATATTGACAATCAATCAACATGATACATGCATTTATCATTTAGTAATAAGTAATAAGTATGTGATTTAGGGGGCTTTCCTCTTTTAGTTCCGTTGAACTGCACTAGAGTTGGTTTTCCCCCTTGGTGCGGCTTGTTCGGGCAATCCCACTTGGCAGCCTGTTCTCATGAACCATTTGTTCAAAAGGCATCGAAAAGTTGGGGTGACCTCTAGCTCACCCAATAAGAGCATGTGCCCCATGTAGGCTGACCCCTTTGCAGCGGCTCAGGTTCGAATCCGACCTGCGGCCCTTTGCTGCCTTTCCCGTCTATCCACTGTCACTCTAAAATAAAGGGAAAAAAAGCCCCCCAAAAATAATATATATATAAAAAAAGTTAAGCACTGTAATTCATGAGCATTGTTTTTGCTGTATTCACTACATTGACGGCCACTGTATGAGAACACGACTGACTGCAAATGTTGGAGATTGGGGGGGATGGGTTAGCGTAAACAAAAGACTTTCATCCAGGAAATGGGTGTTCCTTAGGGGTTTATTAGTCCAAACTATGATCTTTTTCCTAATCTTAACTAATAGTTTTGGTGCCTAATCTTAACTTTCCTCGCCGCAAAATGCTCATATTTTGTGGTCTAAATTTAACCGTAATGTCCTCTGAAATGACCGGCAGCTCGCGGTGCTTTGTACCCGGCTCAAAGTCACCTATTCTCGGGTAAATGAACCACCAACTACCGCTGATACAACGGAGGTCTGTAGCCGGCGTCACAAAGATCTGTAGCGGCTTAAACAACTAGCAACCACCACTCAGCATCATGGAACACGTAGCCAGCCGGCGTCACGTGACCAGCCGGCGTCACGTGACCAGCCGGCGGTCTCCAAATTTCATTGGATATCATACGTTTTGGTGTGCATACATTTTAGTACGATATCATATTTACCCGTTCATGAGAATGCGTTGCACTTGGATTTTGTTTCACTTAGATTTTTCTGGGGTTTTTTTATCTGTAAAACAAAACAACCCCAAATCACACGAAATTCACTAGAGTCAAAACATTAGATGGCAGCTACTAAAATCTGCTAAGCTAGCTCCCTTTATGCTAAGCTAGCTACCTTTAACAGGTGTTTAGCTGTTTTGTTTATCCTTCATGAATTGATTTAGCTGCTGCCTTTTTCACTTATGTGGACAACTAAAATGTCAGTTCATTTAAATGGATATTTTTCATTTACAGATAACAACTAGGACAACTAATAGCTGAACTTTGCTTTAGGTTCAGACAAAGCTACCCGATGATGAGTCAAGTGCAGATGTGAGTTGCACATGCGTCACTTTGCGACAATGACTTCATGCAGATCTTTTTTGCTGTTAGCCACAGAATAATTAGATAGGTACATTACATAGCAGTAATTTATTTTGTAGTGTAAGGCATCACATTTTCACGGCACGATCCCTGATGTCAGTTCTAGATTAGAGGCTGAAGTAGCCTACAAGAACCTGCTAACAAGAGACTTCTGTAAGGTCAATACAATAAAAATGGACCTACATAACAAAGTTCGTTCACTGCTGGCTACAAGTTAGCAATCAAACACAACAAAGGCTGTCACTTGAATCGCGTTTTGAGCTAATGTTAGCAATCAAACAATCATAGATAGCTAAAAACGTTTGCCGGATCCGGATCCCTTGGCATTATGCCATAAACCGTTTAAATCTGAGCATGCACAACTCACATCTGCACTCGACTCACATCGGGTAGTGACACCACGACTAATTGACAAGCTAGCTTGTACAGGATATAGCCCTTTTACTTTAGACGTCTAGTTAGATGTCTTTCTATGGCAGTGAGTATGTGTGGTCTGGGCAGCAATACATCGCCAGAATGCAGTAACTACATAGCCAGTGTGCAGATACTGCATTTTTAGGTCTGTTTTGTTGTTACTGCAAACAGCACTTGTCCCAGAAATGACACATTCTATGGCATACTATTTTCTTTTTATAGTACAACAGATGTAAGAATGTCTGATACAGGTTATAACTTCATTTTGACCAAATATTTAGTTACTGCGTTTTGCTTTTGTAGGGCAGTATTGTTTATTTGAACACTGGAAAAATGGATTTCCTTTTTCCAAGGACGAAATTGACAGCCAAGCTATTGCCCCCAATTAAACTAATACAAGCCCGCTGCACACAATTGCAGCCATACTTCTATTTGTTCCATGTGGTTTTAAAACCATCTAGTTCGCTGTCAGAGGTGGGATGAGAGGCTACTGTTGTGTGGTGTCGGGGCAATGAGCACAGACAAGGCCGCTCGGCTCACAACAATAGCCAATCACTGTCAGCTGCCGGGGCCAGATATTCATGAGTCAGTGGGGGCCTCCAAGGACGCAAGGCCCTCTGCTGAAAACACAGGCTATCATCACTCCCTCCCTGTGATTACACACACATTTTCTTTTCTGTTCCCCAGAGTTGGAGAATCTGCCAAAAGTTTTGAGTGTGTGTGGGGGAGAAAGAAAGATGGAGGGAGAGCTACAGAGCTGAAAGAAAAGAACACAAACCACCAGCCCTTCATCAACCCGTCCCTCACAGCTGCAGTGTTCGACTGAAAGTTCAGACAGACAGAAGAAAGAAGGTCAAGTGTGATTTTATGATCAAAAGAAAAAGTTTGTTGATTTACCCTGTGTGTGTGTGTGTGTGTGTGTGTGTGTGTGTGTGTGTGTGAGAGAGAAATATTCAGCCATTGAATCAGGGGCTATTGTGTTATTGAGCCTCCACCCTTTCTTCAATCCACAAACAATCAACACAGTACACTCTGCCTCGTGTGATGGGATGGTAGTGAGGCTTGTCGTCGTTCCAGTTTCCTCAGTGTAGCTTGGGCATCTTTTTCTCCACGCTTTCTCATTTTCCTCTGTTCTCTCAGTTTGAAGCGTTTGTGAAGCAGGTAAATGCAATTTGTTTAACTTGGAGCAGCGATAGGCCAGAGAGAGAGAGAGAGAGAGAGAGAATCGATCTGCGTCTGTGAATGTAATACAAAAAGAGGTGAATAAAGAGGGGAACCAAAGGGCCTCAGGGAATGATGGGGGGGGGGACATGTGGTTTAATGAAATGCACTGAAATTACATTTGGTTAGTGGTCTGCTAAAGAGGACTGTAACAAATATTTAAGAGAACAGAAAAGCATATATACAGACCTTTTACAGACTAAATGAGTAACTTGTCAAAATGGTACCCCTCCAGTACTAATTCATTTAAATGCTGCATGATAAATACAGTTTCCATTGATTGAATCAACATCCTATTCTGCCATCTGTGCAGCAGGAAATGCAACATATTCCATTTGGATGCATGCATTTGATGGGAACTTGTTTTGCTGGCATATCGCCTGCATGTGCATACGTGTGTGTATTTGCAGCAGTGAAAGGTCTACCCTGGCCAAGAAAAGGATTTATAAAACCTGACAATTGCAGGCTTAGAGAAGTTGCCTTATTGATTTTCATTATCCGGTTTCATCGCTGTCACATGAAATCAACACTAATGGCATCAAGGCTCATCAGCATTGGCTAGGAAGCTCCGGATCGAGGAAGAAATGCAGCAACAAGAAACAGACCACTCAGAGTTTGTGTGTGTGTGTGTGTGTGTGTGTGTGTGTGTGTGTGTGTGTGTGTGTGTGTGTGTGTAAGCAATGGGCCACGCTCGGCTGAAAAGACAAAGACACAACCCAGAAACAACATTTAGCATAATCACGGTATGTTTTAAGTCAATGTCTTTGCTACCAAACATCATGTACTATTACATGCTTTGCAAAATATGTTTTAGGTTATCTTCATACCACAGTTAAGGCTCCATGCTCATTTTTGCATGTTTTTAAGTTAGCACTCAGGAGATGTAACTCGCAGCCGATGCTAACATGCCCTTGATTTGGGTATCTATTTCACTTGTTTTTAGCATGTTATTGGTGTGTGCCTAGGAGTTTTAACTGGATTCAAGGATTGGTTGACAAAGCTTATTTGCTTCCTCGCAGATATTTAGATTAGATGAGAGAATTGATGCCACTCTTTTGTCTGGAAAGCTGGGATAATTGCTCATAGCGTTCTAGAGTATATTTTGGTATATTCCAACTGTTTTGTGTGTACTGGAAGTTTTATGCACAGATTTAAACCTTATAATGAGGCCGCAGGTCAGAAGCTTCTCGCTATTTACCAATTAGATTAAAAAAAAGGGTTGAGGGTCTAATATATCCCCAAGACCAGGGTCTAATCTATCAAACATGCATAACTTCATGAATAACTTCATAGTATTTGCAGTCCGTTAAAGGCGCTTACACACGGCGCTAACGTCCCACGGCTTGACCAGTGTGGGGAGAAACGTTAGCAAACTAAAGCAAGAGCAAATGGGAACAAAACAGAAAACACGAAGGCTTCCTGCTGTTATACAGCATCGGAAATACAAAAGCAGTCCTCAAATAAAGCTCAGGCTCTCTCACTTCATTTGAGGTAAATAAAAGTCCTATATTTGAAAATTTATGGTGTTAGCCAACTGATAAAACACCGACAGTGTAGACAGATATCGTATATCATCGTCAGTATTAGATCCATGTTTTGACCCTGTGACATTAACCAAGATGTCTGGACGTTTAACTGTGGATGTATTCATCAGACAGGAATGTCTTTGCTCCCTTCCTCTGCCTCTCCGGCCTCCCTGCCACCTGTGTGTGAGGCTTGTTAAAAAACTTTATGAACGTATGAAAGGTCTGGCCTCTGTTTCATATGACATAGATAGCCCAGTAGAGGTGTGAGGAGGTCAAGTTAATGTGCAGGGTGGTGTTATGGAGAGCCCAAGCGAAACCGGAGCTCCCGGGTTCTGTTCCACAAGTAGGAAAACTCCATTTCAAAATCCCATTGACATTTGGAACTACGCTAAAAACTAAAAACACAGTCTTGGAACCATAGGCGTAGATTTGGGTGTGGATTTGACAAGCCACTCCCCAAAAGAAGAAACCGTTCAGGGGGCTAAGATCATGTACAGTATATATCCTTCTTACCTGTAAATATGTCTCCCAACGATTTTAGAAACTACTAAAGTGGACCGTACCATCCTAACCTTGCAGCGCACGTCTCGTTTCCCTTTCTCTTTCTCTGTGAAATGAAGCTGCCATAAAGTACGGTTTGAAATGTCCAGATTTATAAACGATCTGATGGAAAACAGTAACTGTGAAATATAAAGTCTACTTGTGCTACATTGGGGAGCGGGTGATGATGTGATTGTTGACAGATGTGATTTGTGCAGAAAAGGCACAAATTCTTGCATGAAAATTCACCAGAATGCAGGAAATTAAGTGTTTGATGCTGAAAATGTTCTAATCCTTGGCCCTTTGCTTGGAACAGAGCCTTTCTCAGCAGTATGTCATATTTTAGGTATTTTTTTGAAAAACTATATTTATATTCATAGATAATAAACAATATATGTGACATGTCATTCTGACTTGCCATTCTGGGATGGAACCATTTGGCAGCCATCTTACCTGGGTCAAGTTTTAGACTTGCTGAAGCTGTAGTTTTTTCAGCGCTCACAAACTAATCGCTGTTGAACTTTGTTAAAATCAGAGGTTTCAATTTCATATAGCAACTGCTGAAATGAAGGGCGTTTTTCCTTAGACTAGGGAAAGTAAACTCCAGGAACACGCCTCATTTGTTTGAGAAAGACTGATAAAAGAAATGCTGAATGAAAAATGGCACTGAGTTACAGAGGCTAGTGGAAGAAGAGGCTAGCCCCAATGTGACGTCATGACTTTGGTTCTCCAAACAGAAAAGGGTCAGCACATATGAAAGAGTTGAGTTCCATCCCTGGCCTACAGATAAAAAACTGTGTACAGTCTGCATCTTTGCCAGTGCACCAAGCCTGATGTGTTAGCATGCTAACATACTAGATTAGTAGAGAGTAAGATGGTAAAAGTTTTTTTACCTTGTTAACATCAGCATCAGCATTGTTAACATGTTTACTTAGAGTTAAGGTCAAAGCACAGCCTCATAGTGCTGTTGGCTGTAGACTGTTGTGTGTGTGAATTTTTCTCTGTGCCATCATGCTTATGCTAAAGATATTTTGTGAGTCTTTATGGTTTTTTCCTGATTTCATGCTTGTAATCACTGCATACATCTGTTTATGAGTGCATGGATGCCCGCAATGCAGAAGTGAACACACATCTTTGTACCCCACCCAGCATAGCTGTGCATGATGGTTTACAAGCAAGTGTGTGTGTGTGTGTGTGTGTGTGTGTGTGTGTACAGTATGTCCACAGTAACCCAACTGGGACCTGATAATCTAATTTGTCTTTTAATTCATTTATTTCCCCAGTTAAAACACTCAATGATTCCATTTTGTAATGCAGTCTACAGTACTGCACTGCATATTAAAGGCAAACAACTATACACAACCTTATGGAGGACAACCCCATTTTATAATTACATGCTGCTTTAATCTCAACTCTACCTTCCTGCTTTCAGGCCTCTGTTCCCATAAGTCTATGCCTGGCTTAGTGAGGTAGAAACTTACAAACACTGATGTCATCTTCAATCAACAAAACAACAGCTTTTATATATATATATATATATATATATATATATATATATGCGGGCAGGAAAGATTGTAGCCGATCCCTCTCACCCCGGATATAAACTGTTTGAACCCCTCCCCTCTGGCAGGACGCTGTGAACTTACTGTGGCAATAAACCTTTTCTGATTCTGATATTTATTTATGCGATTTGCCAAGGGGGATGTGTAGGATTTCCCCTTTCTGGTCTATAAAATGCATCCCCCACTCAAAGTGATAAATGCTACTTCACCAATAGACCATATATCATATACCTAAAATAGAAGTATTTTAAACTAAATAAAGCGTTGTAACGTTAACAGTCTATAGTGCCATAGAACGATAACATCTGAGCAGCAGTTTCTGGTTGTATTTATTCACTACAGAGCTCCAGGACGCCGGCTACCAGCGGCTGTTGTTTAGCCGCCAATAGGTGACTGTGAGCCGACTACAGGTGCCGCCAGATGACAGTCCTTTCAGGGGCCGTGGTAGAGGAGTTTAGCCAGAAAAAGTGAGCGTCATGCGGCAATGACAGTTAAGATTAGGCACCAAAACGACTTGTTAAGTTTAGGAAATTTGGACTATATATATATATATATATATTTGTATGCGTGGCCACATGTCAGCAGAGCATGTCAGGCCACCAAAAAGTTCACAACCTGACCAGAGAGTTACCAGTCTTGCTCTGCCAAGGTTCCGTCACCTCTCTGCCTGCCTGCCTGCCTGCCCCGCACTGAGGCTGGGAGACGGGTTGGCGAGGCAGAGGCCCCCATTTCGGACTTTCTCTCCGTCTTTCCAGCTCACACAACAAAGCTGTGTACTCGCTGGCAGTGGTGGAATGTAACTGAGTACATTTACTCAAGTACTGTACTTAAGTACAAATGTTGAGGTACTTTCTTTTCATGCCACTTTCTACTTCTACTCCGCTACATGACTTGGTTACTTTACAAATTAAGATTTTTGCACACAAAACAAACACATGTAGTTTATAAAATACAATGTTTTATTATAAATGAGACTACGCAACAACATACAGGCCTACAAGTACAGCTGAAATTATTAGCTGATTAAACATAGAACAGTTTGGATCCTTTCCAGTTTCTAAAATGTGAGGATTTTTCTGCATTAAAAAGCCTACCCTCATTTTAATAATTTAAGTACATTTTCCCGATGATTTAAATTTTTTAGGACTTTTACTTGTAACAGGGTATTTTTGCAGTGTTGTATTTGTACTTGAAGGATCGGAATACTTCTTTGACCTCTGCTTGCTGGATAAATGCCAGTTTTACAACACAAAGGTGGAGAAATAGATTGAAATCTCCATGTGTCCCTCTACTTTTTCTTTACACCTCCTCCCTCTCTTCTCATTTCTCCATGTTGTTCATCGAAATGGGTCTTGAGGCTGCAATTAGTAGTCGCATTAAAGTAGGAAATTGCAGCTTTATCAGGAGGCATGAACGCATCAATACCTGGGATAAAGTGCCTGTCAGTGGCTTTAATATGACAAACACAACCGCAGTATGTGGCAATTAAACAATCAATGTTTAGGGTCATGTATTCAATGTGCTGGGCTGCTGCTACATTGATTCGTTGAGGCTGTTGCATGAAAGGAAACGTGTGTCGACTAACAACATCTGTACATGTTTGACGGTGTGCTCACCATTGGCATGCACAAACGCCTTATCTATGTTCATGCGTTTTGTGCATTTGTGGCCACGCGTGCTTTCTGTTTGCTTGTGGTTGATGCAGTTTGCTGGTCTTTGCATTCTCATGTGTTGTGGGAGTGTATCTTAAAACACACGGGCGTCTGGCAGTGTACCACAGTTTGTCCCAGAGGCACTTTAGGGATAAATAAAGGAAGGGAATGTTACATTTTACCATTTCCCCCCCAGCCGCTTTTCGTTTCATGGAGGGCTAAGTGCACTCACTCATGGTCGATTTTCAAATCAATAAGCTGGATATCTCTGAGATGACACACTGACTTGCAAATCTCCCATGCAGGCACAATTCTAGCAGCAATGCATAACTCATACATCATATTGTGCACGCACACACACACACACATACACACACACACACACACACACGCACAAACACACACACACACACACACACACACACACACACACACACACGCACAAACACATACACATTCAAGCAAACATAAAGGCATATGCTCACATTGTGTCTGTTTCCTGCTTAGAAAAAGGAATCATGGCCCTGTTTGGGAGTCAGAGGGAGGAGGGGGCAGTTCAGGCTGGAAGACAGAGAGACTGCACACTGAGTTATGTGTTGTTATTGTTGTGAAAAATGTCAGCTACCAGGGGTCATAACTCACACATGGCAGGAGGAGATGATGTAAGAAGAAACTATGTGTCGTTTATGAAACTTCAACCCAAGATGTAATCAGAACTGAGCTGGCATGCATGTGAATGTTTGTGTTTGTGGACGGGCATAGTGTATTAAAATAACCTCTGGCATCATCTAAAGGGACAAAAAAAATACATAAATTGCCAAAGTGAATAAATAAATGAATAAGTAGGCATAGTTACTAAATAAAACAAAAGACAGATTTTTCTGTATTTATTCCCCAATGTACTTATTTCCTTATTTATTGCCGTATTTATTTATTCCCTTTTTATTTATTTCTGTGTTTTTCTCTCCTTTATTATTAGGAGGGAGGCTGACAGCCAATTACAAACAATTTTGGCCCGTGCCTCCCATTGGTTGACTGAGGTTAGAGTGCATTTCATTTGCCGGGGAACCAAACTGAAATGGAGAGCAGGGCAGGCAGCATATGAGGGAAGTATAACATTTAATGTCCAACAGCTGAGAATTAAACTGCAGCAGGTTGTGAAGATGCTGTTGTAAACACCTTTTTTTGCATTTGGATTCAGCCAAGATCAATTGGGTCAAATATGAGTTTACTAAATTGTTTTACGATGCTGGACATTTTTTTTTTTAATTAGTCTATATCCACGGCGTTCACTTCCGGGATTCTTCAGGTGCTGCTGGAAATTCCGCCGGATGTCCTTCTTTTCGCCGGATCACCTTCTTTTCGCCGGATCACCTTCCTCTTTCTTTGTATTGGCGTTCTAACCTCTGGTGGATTTGTGAGGACTATGGTTAACTGCTCCTCAGATCTCTGCAGGGTAAATCCAGACAGCTAGCTAGACTATCTGTCCAATCTGAGTTTTCTGTTGCACGACTAAAACTACTTTTGAACGTACACATGTTCCACCAAAACAAGTTCCTTCCCGAGACTATTTAGCAGAGGCACCATGGCTCCGTCCGGTGCTTAACGCCGCCCAAGATGATTGTGATTGGTTTAAAGAAATGCCAATAAACCAGAGCATGTTTTTCTCCTGGAATGCTGTGAAGGTCTGGCAAAGCGAGACTACAGCTGAGGTGGACAGCAAAGCGCTGCAGTGTTTTGGATTGGATGCACTGATAAACATCATAAGTGGATACAAACTGAAACGATAACTTTCTTCTATTACAAAAAAAACATTATTTACTTACCACTAATGGGTTCTGGTTGTACTTTGGTTTCATTTGTTTGGCTTTTAAAATAACTGTCTCTGTCTCTGTCTTCACCCCCAATTCAATGGAGGTGAAAGGCATTTTGTATGTGGTAATAACAGCACTGAAAATTTGTTTAAAAAAAACTATATTTCTTTCATAAAACAGCTACTTTGTCACTCTGGATTATTTACTAAACACGTAGTAAACAGTTTTCAAAGGGACCATTTCTTTGGGTAGATAGTTTCAACATATAAATACAAAATGAGCCGAGGGCCCCGACTGACCCCCATTCTTCCCACTCTCTTTGCCTTATGTACAGTATATATACTAGCTGTTAGTACTCACTGGGCACACAGCAGACTACACTGGCAGCCCCACTATATCTGCCCATAGTGCCAGAAACCAACCAGAGCAATATCAACTGAAATATATGTATATATTTTTACACTTTTAAAAAAGTATAAACAAAAACATAAACCAGAGACAACAGATTGTTGGAATTGTTGGGTCTTTGTAAATTATAGAGTGTGGTCTAGACCTACTCAATCTGTAAAGTGTCCTGAGATACCTCTTGTTATGATTTGGTTCTATAAATAAAATTGAATTGAATAAAATTGAACCCACAGGCCCCCACCCTGATACACCCACAAACGATACAAACTACATGGAAAAGATGAGCCGGGGTCCCCTCACTTAACTTACATTTGTCGCAAATAGCTGAAACTGATGGGAAGATCCTATTAAATCTGGCCTTTAAACAGTGAATGTGATGCATGACCTTAAACTGTAGCTGTATTCTATCATTAATAATAACATTTTTTAAAAACAGATGTTGACATAGGACCTCTTGAGGAGACAGGGCATCAGGACTAGATAGAAATCCTGGAGCTTTAAGGTGTTTAACATTTACGTTTAAAATGTGTTTTAGAGTTGCCAAATACCTTTGGAATGAATCAAATCCCAAACTAATAGCCACTCTAGGGCCCCCGGGGGCCCCAGAGCAGTTACCCAGTTAGAATAATTGGTAATGCAGGTAACCAAGACACTGATTTTCAAAAGATATGTTGCTGTTGAAATTTTTCAAATAGAATTTTTCATTACACACACACAAAAAGAAAGCCCTTCTATTCAGTGTTTTACTAATTTTGGTTACTAGTGCGGTGTACGTTCAAAACCTGCTTGTTCGGATCAGGTTTACATAGCTTGGCCTGTGGTATTGCTGCTTGCACCACGTGTCAAACTCAAGGCCGGTTCGGCCCGAGGCATATCAATTTAGGTTCACAATAAATGTAATCTAGTTGTGCGCCAAACCCAAAAAGACAGGAACCTGTTTTTCAAAGCCCTGAAACCCGGCAATGCTTCTAGTTAGATTATGAATCTGGGGTATAGGTTTCCCCGAAACGTCAAGACGGAAAAAAGACTGACTGGGACTGAGTTTTATGACCACCTTACACCAAACGATTGAGACGATGGGAGCGAGTCCCGCTCTAGCTACTCTCCATTCCCATATTGGAAAATTGTCTGCGACAGTGGAATTGCTTGAAAAGTCGTTTGGTGTATAGTTGGCATAAGTCATCACCATCATAATCTTCCTCATCATTTAGACAATTGAAAACTGGTGTACATACTATATTTCCTCAACACAAATGTGTATGTATATAATGTATAAATGTGCCACTGTACAATAGTATTTGAAAGTTGACATCACTATCATCATCCTCCTCATAACATTTACACTCTGTCCTCCTCCAGCGACTCTAAGTCCCGTCTGAGTTAACACGTCTTATTCGCCACATTTCCCACATTGCTGTGCGCTTTCCAGGATGCGAACATAAACCACAATATGGGAGCGTATCAAGTGTGTGTATGCAAAATAAAAGTGTTCCAGCTGGTTACCGAGCCTGGATTCACTTTGTAATCCAGGGTCTTTACCTTCAGGCTGAATTCCATTATGTTTTCACACGTTAGCAAGTTTATCCCTGGTTTTCTGCCTCTCCATTTTTCACTCTCTGGTTGAGTAGGAGGAGAAGGGAAAAGAGCCCGGGGCGGGCCACCTGTGCTGCTGTGTCGTTGGTTGTGTAAATCAGTAATAAGAGGAATTAACTTCTGTGTGTGTGTGTGTGTGTGTGTGTGTGTGTGTGTGAGAGTGAGAGAGAGAGAGAGAGAGAGAGAGAGAGAGAGAGAGAGAGAGAGAGAGAGAGCAAAGACAGAAAATGACATGTGAAAGAATCACATCTGATCGTTAGTTTTTGGTTACATCGACCCTTCCCAGAACGTTCTCAGAACGTTCCCAGAACGTTTCTAACATTGCAACCTTTAGAGAATGTTCCCCTAACGTTTCCCTACCGTTGTAACCTTTAGAGAACGTTCCCCTAGCGTTCCCCTACCAATGTAACCTTTAGAGAACGTTCCCCTAACGTTATTTTTTACATTCCCATAACCTTTAAATAACTAACGACTGTGGTACCAATTTTATTATTAGTTTAAACTGTCTGTGCATGAGCAGGAATGAATTCTTATATATTGGCATGAATGAAAGAACAGGCAACAGGCAAACTTGATGGGATTTAAAACTTTAATATAAAATTAACAAAATACAAAAAATATAAGCAATGGAGTGGGATGTAGAGTGCAAATGTAGTGCAAATATAGTGTGCAAAGATGCATATTGGAATGATAATGTAATGAATTATTATATATTAGCATATTAACAAATACAATTGCTTTAATAAAAAAATACAAGCTGCAAGATGGATGGAAAAAATACAAAAAAAATAAATAAATAAAAATAGAGCTCCATGGTTTGGCTTAGTCCTTCTCAGCTGGCCTAAAAAGAAAGAAACAACAGTCATACTAAGAATCAACACGTTGACAAAAGCAAGACTAATTGCCTTACTAACAACTCTGTTTTTTTCACATCATATAGAAGCATTTCAATTTACCATCTGTGTGGGGCAAACTTCAGCGCTTACCCGATCAAGTCCTCCATGTCTGCTGCAGTCAGCGTGGGGAAGTTCTTCTGGGAGGCCGCTAGAGTAGAAGTCAAAATGAAGCAAAGTTACAAGTCAAATTAAAACCTCTTATCAGCCAAGCTAAGCATAATACTGATGTGAACAATAAAATAACACCTGCCTGTTATAACCCTGCATATAGTCAGGTCCTGGAAGGCCTTCTTTGCCTTTCTTCCCCGCAGGCTATACTCTTTCAGCAAGTCATTAGTTGCCACTCGCCGTAGCATGCGTCAGACTGCAGTACCTGTGGTCAGACCTCCAAGCGTTGTCAGGAAAAGTTGCTGTAAAACATATAGAAATACAAATTATACATGTGGAACAAAGTGGAGAGTTTGTACAATCTCATTTTGTAAGAGAAGTCAGTTCTGTTATGATATTTGAATTTATGCAATTATATAGTGTTAATCTTAGGACACTTAATTACCAATTTTATCCTCCTCTCCGGGTGACCGAGAATCCGGTCAAACTCCTCCAGCTCGGTGACGGTCGAGCAGGGCGACAACCAAAAACAACCAAACGGGAACGTTGTGTGGAGGTACAGTGCAACCACAGGAGAACGTTCCCGTTGGTTGGTTCCCTTAACGTTTAGGGAACGTTATAACCATGAGGGAACGTTCCCTAAACGTTAGTTTTTGGTCTGGTTCGAACTAACCTTTAGGGAACCAGAAACTAACGTTCCCCAACGTTCCCTAAACGTTCTGTGTTAGTGGGGATTATCTCACAGGTGTGTGTGTTCAGGTATTCCGCTTGTTGTAAATTGCAACATTCCACACTGGTGCACATTAACTTCTACCTTCTACATGTTCAGCTTCATTAAAGAAAATCATCCATCAGTGGAATACCATAAAATGGCTTTGCAGCAATATCCCAACAATTACAGTGGAGTAGAACATTCTTCATTTTCTCCCACAGAGAATGTGTTAATCTTTCCTCGAAAATGCTGCAAATCCATTTGTTTCAATTCTTGAAATTCAGATCATATATATCATATGGGAGAGGATGTCTTGAAATACTGAGACCTGTAACATAACTTTTTCAGTAGGCTGAATATAAAATATTAAAAAGGGACCATCTCAACTATTGCAAGCTATTTATTTCAAATACTTGTTCGCTTGTGAAAGGTTGTTGTAACTGAAATATTCCCTTTGTAATTATTAATATTGCAACACATTAACGATTTGAGACCCTTTTTAGGGGGGGCTCAAGCTAAATTTCATCTCAGCCCCCCTAAAATATATAATAAAAAATTTTTTTAAATGAATTTTAGTGCTTCAAGTGAGAGTTTGTGAACGTGTCTGTTAGTGACAGAGGACAAATAATTACCATTAACAGAAACGTAGTTTTGGCCAATTGGAGGTGGTTGTGCCAGACTCCCTCCTTTGGCTGAGTCTCTATGTAACGGTTTAACGGTTGTGAAGTTTAACGTTGGTAGTCCCCAGAGAAGAAGTTGGTCATTTCATGGCGCAAATTGAAACGTAAGCAACTAAAATTACTGAATGTGTTACGGAACGGCACATGAGGTGGAACCCAAAAGCAGACTAAAAATACAGTAATCAAGATTAAGTGTTTAATATATACAATAATTGTGCTGGTGGCAAAAAGGAGGGTTGTGTCGAGGGAATCCAGTGGTGAGTAGTGGGTGCTGTGCGCTCTCCAGATCGTACCCAGTGAAGTGGTGGCGTTGACCATGTGCTAAGGCCTCCTCCAGAGTCCAACAAACAATTGAGTTTGAGTCCAATCCTTACAGAGAGAGAGAGGAGCAGGCGGGGTGAGCAAGCAGGCAGGCAGGCAGGCAGGCAGGCAGGCAGGAGTAGGAGCAAGCAAGGCAGGCTGCAACAAGAGAAACAAAGATAATACTTAAGCTACACAAGCTAAAACACCAGGAAAAACAAATAACATAGGGAGCCAGGAGTGCAACTATACCACACTGGTAGACGGTACAATCTGGCAACGAGTGGATCACAGAGCCAGCCTTAAATACTGCAGGAGGGTGATTAGGGAATGAGCTTCACCTGGTGCCACCTGCCAGCTAAGCCGCGCCCACAGCCCACAGTAATTGTCACAGGAGGGAGGGACGTGAGAGAAAACAAAGAACACACAGAACAAAAAAGAAGCACGGGCTGCCATGATGACATCATGACAGAATGTTGGAACATTGTGTCAAACGGACCAAAGAATGGCGGTGGACTGGTAGCTGGAGAAGTGCCAGGTACTGCCAAGGTGTTCTTGAGCAAGGCACCGAACCCCCAACTGCTCGGGGCGCCTATCCATGGGCAGCTCCCTCACTCTGACATCTCTCCATTAGTCCATGTATAGGTACTGAGCATGTGTGTGTAATTCAGCCCTGTGTGTAATGTGTATAATAATAACAACAGAGTGAAAACACTGTAATTTCCCTTGCGGGATTAATAAAGTTTAAATTATTATTATTATTATTTATTATTATTAACTGGTCGTTATTACTGTGACTTATAAAGTGTCAGGTTTAGTTCCATCGTAGTGTTAATAGTGTCAGAAAACGTTAGCTGATGTTGCTCAGTAGCTCAGAGATTATCAGATAATGAAATTACTGATTTAGCTGGGGGGGTTTAACACTTTTTCAAGGCACTGTATCCATGTCACATTCTCATTAGGGGCTGAGCCCCCCTAAAGGTCTGATCCTAGAATCGCCCCTGTTGCAACATTCTCAAAATGTAGGCTCAGTCTCTCTGGCTGTGGCTTGGCTGGTAGATGCTAGATTGCACCCCATACACGTGTTGACGTCAACACGGACACACTGTACAGTCAATACTTGGGCTTCAACACCAAGGCAAGGCAAGGCAGCTTTATTTATACAGCACATTTCAGCAACAGGGCATTTCAAAGTGCATTACATAAAACATTAAAGAGCAGTTAAAAACATAAAAACAGATAAAATACGAGAATTAAAGTTACAGTGCAGTATAAGAAATAAACAAGTATTTAGAGAAAGACAGCATCAAACAGAAAGGTCTTCAGCCTTGATATAAAAGAAGTGAGAGTTGCGGCGGACCTGTAGTTTTCTGGGAGTTTGTTCCAGATATGTGGAGCATAGAAACTGAACGCTGCTTCTCCCTGTTTAGTTCTGTCTCTGGGGACAGGAAGCAGACCTGTCCCAGACCACCTGAGACGTCTGGGTGGTTCATAATGTAATGTAGCAGCATATCAGAAATGTATTTTGGCCCGCAACCGTTTAGTGCTTTATTAACCAATAGAAGTATTTTGAAATCAATTATTTGAGGGACAGGAAGCCATTGTAAAGACTTCACAACTGGAGTGATGTGATCCACTTTCCACCAGTCACCAGACATCGCTGCAGCGTGCCTATTTCACATACACTCTTGGTTGCAGATGTTGTTAATCATTTATCCCCAATTCCAGATCACATTCCTGTTGGAACATGTTCGATTGTGCAGGTTGTGGTTTAAAACAGAGATCTTCAACAGGGGGTCCGGGACCCTTTTGGAGGGGTCCTCAGAGTAACAGCAGGGGGTCCGCCAAGTAATTGTTTAATTCTTTTTTTTCCAAAAGTGAAAAGAATATGCATAAACATGAGTCCAACATATTATTAGCAAAGATAAATCGGCCTATTTGTGATATTTTGTTTTAAATGTACACAACATTGATGTTAGGCTTACTGGCCTGTAGGTAGGGTAGCCACTAAGGCAGCCATCCACAGATACAGTTTAGCCTAAGAATTCACTGTGTTACATGAATGTTTAACATTAAAACATGATGTATAAAGATATGAATATGTCAATAATAATTATTTTAATAGCTTAGTATTGTATGCACCATTAAAAGGTATGTGTAAAGGCTTTGGGCCGGCCTACACTTTATTGTAGGCCCAGTTTAATATGCAATTTCATTTTCTACAATATGTAGTGAGGGTTCCCTGCTCAGTCCCTCTTTCAGTTAAGGGGTCCTTGGTCTAAAGAAATGTTGAAGACCCCTGGTTTAAAAGCCCTTATTGGTGGTTTTGCTGCTATACATGAACATTCATTCCACTGCTACATGTAACGTTAGCTACAAGCTAACAACAGGGAAACCTGGAATCTTGGTTGCTGATGTTGTCCCCTCCCCCCACATTGCTTCTGGAACATGTCCAGTTATGTAGTTTTTGGTTAAGAAGTCTTTATTGGTGATGCATCAATGGTATAAAGTGATCCAATAATCCGTTACAGTCAGTCTTCGGCTGCAACGATGGATGAAAAGGGAAGCCCAAGTGTTGGCGTCTACACGTGTATTGGGTATGATCTACCATCTTAGCTGGCCAACTACTTAGGAAATGCTCATTTCGTCATCTTGATTACAACTAGGTCTTCAGTAAGACTTAGCAGGGGTTTACCAACACTTTCTCACTCCAATCGCATCAAATACAAATGCTTGGTCAGGTGCCTTTGGCGTTTGTTATAGACGCTAAAAGTCTCCTTTAGCGGGATATTTAGACACGCTTGGTCGGGCATCTTGGCGTCACTTTTTTGCGCTCTGGGTCGGAGCGCACGTTTAACTGACATGCTCCACAAGAATGGGACAGTTAGGTTTAGGAAAAGATGGTGGGTGGGGTTATAAAATGTACGTTTCAGTGACAGGCGGGACAAGAACGGGACACGAACCCCGGTCTCCTGAGGGAAAGTCCTGTGTAGTTTGACCCTTCCACAGCTTAGGGATGTTGGTTGGGGTAACAAACATCCCTAAGCTGCATTTCGGGCTTTCATACCCGTTGTCGCTCTTCATACTACGTCATCTTTCAACGCTGTGGTCGAGCTGCTGCTCTGCGTTCCATACAGGCACTGAAGGGTGCTTTTGGCATCGGTATCTGACGCTGAGAGACTCTGACCAGGCGTCCGTATTTGACGAGTTGGGAGTGAGAACGGGTTGGTTTTACATACAGAATAAGTTGGGCACGGTGGATGCATGGGATGTAACACACGCTGGTCAAAAAAGATTATTCATGATTCACAATCATTACAAAAGAAACAGCTGCAACATAATGAATAAGTCCCTCTGAGAACCACAAACTGCCCAAATGACTTCTTATGAAATAAGAATGTGATCCATTAAGGCCTGCAACAATCTCAAAGTCTCAAAGGAGCCATTTCAGTCAATTATGTTCATGCTCGGTCTGAAAAAGACTCCAGAATGCTCCACAGACACAAAAATACAGAAGCTGTTTTTTAGGAAAACCTTTTCAGCTTTATTGGAAAAAATGGGGAGCCACATCGATAAGTCCCATGGTCTTCTCTCTGATCAGATGAGGTAGATATTCACTTCAACCCCTCTCTCTAGCAGCACTAGAAAAGCTGTGATGACACACTATCAATCATTACAGCTTTTCCTGATGTGCTGCATCAGGCTTCAAACTACAAAATAAAGCCTTTAATAGCAACTTTTGTCAATATAACTCAGTTCTTGTCTCCACTTGTATGAGTTAAATCAACAATCTTAGAAATCTCAATATTTTTTTAAACAAAAAAAGTAAATCCAACAAAGATTATTAGTTGGCAGACAAAGTTTTATTATAAACTTAAAAAGTTGAGTTCTCTTAGTGTTAAGCTCAAAACTCATTTCAATGTTGAGTTTTCCTTTATTTTTTTTATCAAACAAAAGCTTAATAATCTTAGAGTCTTTCTAGGAGACTGTCAACTCTAGACACAAATATACCTGAGAAACAAAGTTGGCATATCCATTTATTCAGCCCTGATAAGTGTTGGCAGGTATACTTTTCAGGCTTTATACAGGCCCAACAACCTTCAGCAGTAAGAAAGGGTAACAAAGTGAAACAGTCCACAGAGCACTCGCTGCATCCCATACTGCTGCTGGTTAGGCTCATTGTGCTGAGCGCACGGTAATAACTGAAGATGACTCTGAGAATAATGCTCAGAGAGACTTTAGATAGAAAACCAACCTGAAACCACCTAGCACCGACAACCTTTCTGTACGATATATATATATGCCACGTCAGCTCAAATTCAAAGATCTGGAGCTGCTCCACTCAGGGAGGGGGGGAAGTAGTGCTCAGACCTCTCCTCTCTTTGCCGATCATAAATAAATAAATGGAAATGTAAAGCAGACCTTTTTGTCTAGGGATCTTAAAGACACCTACTCAATGGAGTGTTGGAGTCACGGGTGGGGGGGGGGGGGGGCTGCTGCACCCTCCATTCGAGGTTTGTTTGGCTAACAGCACCGGTCGCCATCTCCCCTTACAGATAAGAGAGGTAACCAGGGGGATGAGGGGGAGAGGCAGTGGAGGGGATAGAGAGGAAGAAACGGGTAAAGAGGAAAGGGTGTATTGAGGTGTAAAAGGTGGAATCAGAAACAGACAGCAAAGTCTTACATTTGAGTGTGTTTTAGAGGGGACCATGAGCGTATGTGTCACTTGCCATTCCAAGCTGAAGGAGTGAGAGAGAAGGATGTTGAGCAACAGTAGACAAGGTTTTCAGTCACACTTCATTCACTTTCCTATGGTACCTTTCGTGCTGCTGAAGCTTTGCAGCTGTGTCCATTAGCAGCCTCAGCTTGCATCATCATGGATCATTATAGAATTGGCTGCATGTCTTCATTGCTTAATATAAAACAGCTGTGTGGCAGATAAGACAAAGGAAGATACTTGTGAGAGAAAGTGGTTATTGATGACCCACTTTGCTTTCAATTAGGGTTGGAAGAAGACACTTATGATTAGAGGACCAGAGTGTTATGTAGTTAATAAGCAAAAAACTAGAGCAATTCTGAAGTGACCATTCACAAGTTAACGGGGGCAAATTCATAAAGAATAGATTGAGGCCACTGATAGCACCATGATTTGTGTGTCACTTGCAACCGCTATCTGCCCGTCTCAAGGTCCGATTGACAAAATATATTGCCGTAATGATTTTACAGTGCAAACACACCCAAAAAGTTTTGCAACTGAATGCAATTTGGCCTTTTATTTATGTTTGAGTGCTTTTATGTGGTAAAGTATAAATGTTGCCTTTGCACCAAGAACCCAGTTGGCAGAACAATGGCAGAGAGAGAAATAAACATTTTTCAGACCGCGAGGCGTTATTATGGAACCCACTGCAGTTCTAGACAAGAAGTGCCATTCAAAATAATTCATGCACTACGATTGGCCAGGCGTCCATGTTCGCGCGACCCCGATTTGTTCGGGTCCTATCCCCTGACCAATCGGCTATCAAACATTAAAAATTCTAAACGCAACTAATCGGGCTGCTTTGTAGGGCGGGTCTTGCTTAGAACTGCAGTAGGTTCCATAATTGCGCGACCGCGAGCTAAAGGGGCTTCACCAGGGGTTGATGCATAGTCTATGTAAGTGAAGCCAAAACATCTGGATTGCCCCCTGTTAGCAGTCGAGTCTAGTCGAGCAAAGCCGTAACATTCAGTGGACATTCAGCCTTTGTGTCTCTCCTACTGATGTGCAAATCATTTGGCTCTTTTCAAAGTTACCATTTAGGGCACGTTATAGCTCCTTCTAGTAAATGATATTCATAAAGCCCAATATCACAAATCCCAAAGGTTCCCCAAGGGGCTTTACAACCTGTACAGAATACTCTGTCCTGTGACCCACGCTTCAGCTAAGGAACCCAGTCAAGGAGGATATCAAGCAGCTTCCAGGGTTCTACAACATGAGCACCAGATATTCACTCACTGAGAGGATGAGTAACTCAGGTCATCTTCTAACATTAGCGAGAAATTTGATTTTATGATTCACTTTAAAATATATATAAGTTGAGCTTTGTCTCAGTGTGGGTCAATTCCATTTATATCTTTATTTTCTTTAAGTTCAAAAGTAATAATAAAGTACCTTTGCACTTAAATTTCCCTTGATCCTTCACTTCATCTTTACATGAACCTGCAAAATTTTCAACTCAGGGAAAGTCTGTAACATCACACTTCCCGAGCAAAGTAAAATACAACTCAAGAAGCACACACTGCTCTGCAGAAGTTCAAAATAAACGAATGGAAGAGAAAGTGATTAATTTATCATGCTCTTATTAGTGCTGTATTATGTTCTAAGTTCAATTTATGGAGTGTGGTCTAAAACGAGCGTCAGTGTCAGTTATGGCAGGCCAAGTAGTCAAGACGCTGCTAACCGCTATTGGCCAACAACACGGTTGCATCAGCTGAGCTGCAACCGCTGAGCTGCATCAGCTGATCTGCATCAGCACATCAGCTGGTCAACTCCCCTCGCTGCTAAATGGCTATACTCAACCAGGGCGCCCTACTTAAAGCTGCTTTAGTTTGCTCCTAACTGCTTGCTGCTTGCATCTATGATACCCATCTCCTCCCCTGCTCCACCTTGTCGTGTGTAACGTGGCATTTGCTTCTATGTCATTGTTGCCGCTCTGTTGATATGGGGGAATAGTTTAGCTCTCTCAGTCTTAAATTGTGTGAGCGTCCCCTAATGCTACTGCTGCTGTCCATACATGAACAGAGCCATACCGCCAAATTTAATTAGTAATTTATTCAATAAAATGTCCTAAAGCATTTTTATTGTCTGTGTTGTTCTTGACTTTAATGGACTTGACAGAACTATCTGGAAAGTGTCCTGAGAGAACTCCTGTTACGATCTGACACTATGAATCAAATGGAATTTAAAACGAATTCACAGGTCAGACTCAGATACAGAACAGCACTGGAAGTCAGTCAGGATTCAATATCTTACTGAAGGACACTCCAGCAGGACAGATGCTTGCCAGCACCGGGTGTTGAACATGGAACCTCTGACTGAAGCATGGTTTTTTCCTATATGGGGGTGCCAAATGTCTGATTTTACATAGAACTGCTTTTGGTGTAAATATCAGCCATAGAGCGCATACAGTCTATGATATCAGCCTATGAATAATACTGTTAATAACAATTAGAAGTAAAGGTACTCATATGATCAAATATCAGATGTGCAGGTACTCAGTACTGGCCCATGTCAGGGACTGGGTCTGTCCATGCTGCACTGATTTTACACCAAAATTACACAAAAACAGCTGATGCAGAAAGGCACTACCAGGACAAAAGCAATGCCTTTACATTCAAAAGAGTTTTCCCCCACAAAGACGCAGCAAGCAATAGTGCATTAGCCTCCTCCCTAATCATATGGTTACTTAACTCTGACCTGCATCAAACACTTTCATTAGATCTTTCTTTGATAGTGCGGGCAAGCTGAGAATTCTTCTGTGGGGAGACGCCCAGGGGTGACAAGACTTAATAGGAGTTGTCTCTTTTAATGAACATTCGCTCTGTCACACACCTTGAATGAACAAGACCTCCATTCAAGGTTTTCACTACAGCTGACAGTGAACACAGTAGGCTCAGTCTTAAAGCCACACTATCACATATTACACGTCCTTCCTAAAGCTATAGTGCGTAGTTTCTATCGCCCCCATGAGGAATTCTAAGTGATGGCAACATGTTGCATCCACATGACACAAGCCTTCCATGCGCCTTGGGTAATACGTGGGGGGGGTAATATGTATGCACGTCTGTGTGTTACAGTGGGGATTTTTCTTGATCAATTAGACAGTTAAAAACTGTTACAACTGGGGTCTCTTTTGCTTGTATCCAACTCTGTGTGCTTTGCTAATTCATTGAGTCCATTAATATGGTGATGCAGTGTTCCCACAGTAATAACACCTGTAATATTGCTGTACAAGACACCTGTTTTTTGTCCTGTATCTACCCGATTATCATTAACCATGCCATATATAGGGTCAATTTGCAGTCTAAAAATACCCAGAACATTCATAATTAGTTATTTCTTAATGAGCTATTTGTGACACAATACATACATATAACTATAAGAAGCATTAAAGTGCATTACGACCTGTCAGTTACCCGAATTGGATTTCCCCACCTGATGAGGATGACAATCGGCAAAACTGTCCAATCAATGAGTTGCCTGTCAGTCTGCATAACTTCATGTTGACAACTCTTGGTTTATTTGTAAAAAGCAGGTGTGAATAGGAACTAGGAACTGGACCAGAACTAAAATGCAACAATATATGTATATATATATATATATAGTTTCTCTTCAAGATCAAACAAAACCAAAATGTGAATGTGATGACAAAGCTGTTTTGAATATGTCCATGTGTTGGGCCAATCTATGTCAAACGTCCTGGGCATAACTAGCTTCAAGCTATTTGAATATCCAACTCAGCATGAATTAGAACAAAATGTTATTGGTAGCAGGCGTCCCCCCTGTCTCATAAATAGGACCTCTTATGGAGTGAATCTGTGCATGGTAGCCCTAAGGCGGATGGAATGTAGGTAGTAGGGCAAAGCTTTAACCGGCAGTGTGCTTGTCTCGTCTGTTTGCAGGGATAACAGTTGGCTGGTGTGCTACTGGACCGGGACGATGCCGTGCCGGTACTGGCAAAAGCGTCCGAACCAATCTGTCACATATACTGTTGGACGGTGACCAGATTGTGTGTTGGCCTGCCAAAGAAGATGTGCTGCCACTGATTACAGACAGGTGTCTCCGTCCGCAAGGCAGAAGGCAGAACAGATAGAGTGGAAACATTTTGATAGTGGCCATGGTCATGCTAATGAACAAAAACAAAAGCAGAAACAAAACCAAGCCAGTATACTCCTACGGGCTCTGCTGAAGGTCACAGCCTCCAGTCACTGACTCCAATATAAAAACAGAAAATCATTCAAATGGGATGTGGCAACACCAAAATTAGAATAAGTACTTGAAGACATTGCTTCAGGATTGATCATGGTTTATACACTTTTTTGGCTCCACATTTTTATAAAATGAAATAGATGTAACATAACATACAATATTTTCAACAACAACAACAAACATCTTTCATCATCATTGGTTTTTGGTAACTGACAGCATTACATGATGAATGACATAACCTATTTACCATTCATGTGTGCATCAGCGTTGTGCAGCTGTAAACCAATCAACTATTTATCTGTAAGTAGTTTTAGCTTCATTTACCTACACATGCCTGTTCCTCCAATGGCAGCCACCCAGCTAAATCTCTACCAAGCAGCAAATTGAGCTGGATAATAGTAATAACAAATATAACATCATTACATAATTATTTTAGCTAAGGATGACAGGGCTTTACTGTTAGCAATGTGGTTGTCATAGCCCTTTCACAAATATTGCTTCCCTCTACTGTATGGAACTTTGGAGGAATGCATTGACCAAATTGTATGTGTAACACTGTGAGTGAAGTCAAAAGACCCCTCTGTGCTAAACCAAGCTGGCTTTGTTCCTGCAGAACCGTGATGTTTCATTAGATTACCTCTGATCAATGCAGCTGGTGTGAAAACAGCAGTGTTAATCATGTTTTGACTGCGGCGCTTTTATAGAGGCATATGCTGTGGGGTTTTAGCAAACTTATGAAAGTGTGTTTTGCATTTCCCAAGTGAAATGGTGCATACAGTGTATACCATTGATTCAGTAATGACGTAGAGTTGGCCATTCCTTCTGCTGGATTGGATTAAAGAGGGATAATGCTATAGGCATAGCTGTCAGATTCACTGTTTAATGGCAACTAATGCACTTTACAGTGTGAAGTGCCTCAGCTTTGCAGACACATGCAGAGTAAGTAGTTAGCACGACTAGTACTACGGAAAAAAGCATTTGGCAGGTTGTGGCATGAGTAACATGACCCCAAGTTGAAAATCTGATGACTTCGAGGTGACACAAAGAAAATTAACTTGCAGTTCGACTTTGACTTTAACACTAATGCCTTGTGACTTTACTTGGACTTCCTCATGTGAAAATATTAAGACTTAAGCTTGTATCACACCGCCACCCCGCAAACCTGACAATGGCCTACCTTCTAGAGCGTTTCTCAAAAAAAGCAAAGCATTTTTTAAAAGCGGAAGTTCAGCATGGGGAACTCAGGGTGGCAGAGCATAATCTGGGCATGGGCGCCAACCGCTTCATACTCCTACCGCCGTGATCAAAACAGCTTCCCCTCTGCCGCCTCCCCTCATTTAAATGACATTTCAATTTAATATACATGTGAAACATATTGTGATAGTGTGGTATTAACTGCTGGCAAATGTTAGCTTGCTTGCTCGCTGAACGGTCACAAATATAATCTAAGTAATTATGTGTGAAAACTGCAGCTATTTCATTAGAATGACATGACATGAATAAGTGTTATAAAATGGAACGTGAATACAACTTTAATAGATTAACTTGTCTGTAAACAGATACATTTTAATCGGCCATGGTGGTTAACAATGAAGACAACAACTGCCACTATCCAACACAACTACACAACGTCATCGAAAGGCCGTGTGTACATCCATCGTTTTGATTGACAGACCCCTAGCGGCAGAAAATTACATTTTGTAAGTATGTAATTGACACACTGGCCTCTGTAGATGGTGCATTGTTCGTTGCAGTATTCTCCGAAAACACCAGGCTTACAAACTAAATAATCTGTGAATAAGCAAGAAGTAGTAGAGAAGAAGAAGAGAGCGGAGATCAAGGAAAGCATGCTGCCTGGCAACAGTAGCAAGCATATTCATGATAAACACTGACGTACACCGTCAAACAGTACATTTACAGTATCTACTCTAATCATTAACGTGACTTAACGTTTATCTCTAAATCGAAATGACTGTCAGCCTCTAACACTGTTAAGAACATTCTTATACGGGCCATTTTTTTAGCTTGTTTTTCCACACTCAGCAGCAAAATGCTTCTTCTTTTCCCAGTGTGGTGTCTCTCTCTGAACACATATTTAAGGCTGTTTGACTCCCTGTGGTCTGTACGTGAGTAACCATACAGACGTTTGTAGAGGCGAACCTGCTCGGCCAGTCTTCCAAGCCGACCGTGTTGAACTGAAAGCACAGCGCGCGCCAAGTTACAAGAATTCAGAGGTGCACAACCACACACCGCAACAACTTGCAACTTGAAATATGATTGCCCCCCCCCAATCCATTGGGCTAGAGTGATGTCAATCTGACAGTTGTGATTTCCATTGGATCAGAGTACTGTCTCTTGGCTGCCTGTTCTGCCAATCTTCCCAGCCCTTGTCACATGAACAATTAATGTTTCCATGACAACTATCCAAAATTCTGATACCATGGAACCAGCACTGGAATTGTTTTAAAAAAAAGTGGTATTGTATTTGCATATACAATTAGTTGTTTTTTTTTATAATGAATGTGATATTTTATTTAGCAGAATTACATTGTGTTGTTCTATCCTATCCAATATTTCCTATATTTCTAAGCAGATTATCTATGCTGTATTCTGATAAAGTGCCCCTCCTCGACCATGAACCTAGCTTTAAGCACCCTAAACCACATGAAATTCAGGAGTCAAAAATGAGTGCTGCTGAGTTAGCCACCTTTAGCAGGTGTTAAGCATTTTTTTTGTTTCTTCTCCATCCATGAAATGATTTCACCACTGCCTTTTTTTATGAATGTAAAATAACAAACTGAATAAGCAAAACTCTGGTTACTCTGGAACTCGGATAACAGGTTGAAACATAAATAAAACTGCATTTCCTTCAGTCTAGCCTTAGATTTGCAGAAATATTCTTCTTGGCTGACTGCTGAGTGGTATGTTTTTTCCCTGTTGCTCGGGTGTTTGCCGGGAGAGAACAGCAATTCAGAGCTCAAGTAGTCTGAGCCCAGGCACACAGGCCTCAGGCGGGGAACTGAAGTTGTGAGTCTGTCCCAGCGTGGAGGCCAGACAGTGGGTATTACCGCCATCTCATCCCCTGCTGAGAGGTGCCAGATATGGGTTGAATCAGTTCAGTCTCTGTCCTTGGGGAGAAGGATAAGTAGGTAGACAATGGACTCAACACACACATATACACACACACAGACACAGACATACACATCTAATTGAATCCCATTTGTCTCATCCCTGGATATCCATGGAGTATAATGACAGCTAGAAATCTGTGGCAAATTGCTCCAATGGTAGCCGCTCATTTACACCCTCATCTTCATCATTAGAGATGGGGGGGAAGCATGGATAATTGCTCATATCTAATGGCACGCTAATTATCAGTGTAAAATCACCATCCGTTCTGGCGAGTTCTAAAAATATCTGCTGGCAGGTGCAACAGCAGCAGCCGGATAACTTCAACCAAACTCTCTGCTCTTATTGACTCTCTACTCCCATTTACCATTTCTCTTGGCTCTCGCCATCGTCCATAATGCATTAAAACCCTGATGACATAGCTTTAAGGTCTTTTCCAAAGAGCAATTGTGTGTGTTCAAGTTTACAAACCTCCACAGTCTCTCCCTCTACTGAACTGCTGAATGCACGATGATGCTAATACCTTGAAAAGATAATTATTTACTTCTCCACACGGGTGCTACATTAAAACTAGGACCTAAGGTCATTCTATAGCTCTGCTTTTACATGACTAATCTGAGAATAATTCAGAATGGAGCAACAAGGTGAAGGGGCTAGTCAAGAAAAATAAGAACTTAATGAGCTCCCACTGAAAAATGATGTTGGAGTATCAATATGAAAGGGGCTGTACTCCACATTCAGAACATTAATATAGCAGTAAACAACTATTTGATAATGAAAAGATATATAGCTAGTGGAGTAATGGCATCCTGAGCAGAGAATAAAGTCACACTCCCTCTGTGTGTGTTGCAATCTGAGCTTCTCTGTTTTTTTGATAGCAGGCAGTGCATGCATGTTAGTGCCTGTGTATATCCACGACGTTCCACTTCCGGGATTGCTCCGGTGCCGCTGGAAATTCCGCCGGATGTCTTTCTTTTCTGACGGATGACCGTCATCTTCCTCTTTGGATTTGTGAGGACTATGGTTAACTGCTCCTCAGATCTCTGCAGGGTAAATCTAGACAGCTAGCTAAACTCTCTGTCCAATCTGAGTTGTCTGTTGCATGACTAAAACAACCTTCGAACGTACACATGTTCCACCAAACAAGTTCCTTCCTCAGGCTATTTTGCAGAGGCACCACCCAAGACAATTGTGATTGGTTTAAAGAAATGCCAATAAACCAGTGCACATTTTTCTCCCATCCCCGAATGTTGTGTGGACTAGCCAGACCTTCCGCCGCAGTGCTGTGGAGGAAGGTCTGGCAGTGTATTTGATGAGTTGGGGTAAAGTATGTGAGAGCCATGGGAAGGCAATCTCAGATCATTTTTTTTCAGTATTTTCGAGAACAGCCCCTTTAAAAAAGATTTATGTAAATTGCCTCCAAAAGAGGTGCTGTATAGGTCATTGTCGATTAATCTGTTGGTTATTGTTTCGATTGATCGATTAGTTGTTTGGTCTATAAAATGTCAGAACATTGTGAAAAATGTGGATCAGTGTTTCCCAAATCCAAGAAGACATCCTCCAATGTCTTGTTTTGTCCACAACTCAAAGATGTTTAGTTTGCTGTCACAGAGTAGAAAAGAGGGCTGAAAATATTGACATTTAACAAGCTGCAATCAGAGAATTTTTTGGACAACTAATCGAATATTGGTTAATAGTTCTGTACAATGTTATCTTCAGACTGGCCTATGTGTTTGAAATTGTTGTTATATTCCCATTTATGATGCAGAAAAACATCGATCAAATCGAGCATATTTTCATCCAACTCTATCTCTGGCATTATGTGCACTTGACATCATGCATTTTGTTGAGGCATCTGATGGTTGGAGACAAACAGTATCACAGCGTCAGATTGGTAAGGCAGAACAAAATGCACCGAGCAAATGCACTAAGAATCATAACCCTAGTTTAGTGTGAGCTCCTTGGAAGCGTGTGTCCCGTTGTGGAGAGCTGGTTGCTCATTTATTGGTCGGTTTAGCTAATGCAATAATAGCGGCAGAGTGTGGTCGTATAATGATCACCCGACTGGGCTTATTCAAGTGAGCCGAGCCATCCCAGCCCAGCCCTAATAAAAGTGAAGGGCATAGCAGTCACTGGACAACCATTTGTTCTTTTTTCAGACATCTCACCTCAACATGTTGTAATAGTGAGAAATGAGAAATAACATGGAGCTGGGTGGGGAGGGTATTATTTAAAAAAAATGAGGTTACACCTTTATGAGCATGCCTGAGGTTGAAGCAATGTAATTGTTTGACATTTGGTTCTTCTCAATGTAATTATGAAGGGCTTTCTGTTAGAGTGCAGCTAGCTGTGTATGATGTGCATGCATGCTCAATATGACACATACTGTACAAGCCTCTCCATCGGACTGCGACAGCCATACATTTTTTTGTGTGGATATTTCACAAAGGCATTTAGTGTACGTTAATTCCTGTTGGCAAGCACATTGCCCTGTACCGCCACCATATGTGATGAGTTAACAATAAAGGCATTTCAGCAGCTGGCTGACATTATTGAATGTTTTAAACAACCACTGCTGTAATGTTTGATTGAATAAATACAAACCAAAATTGTCTTACCGTGGCGTGCAAATTTCGACAGGAACAATTCCTGCACACCAGCGATGTAAATGTCAATTTCAAAAGGAAAATGCCAACTAAATTGCTTCAAATATCCCCCCGCGACAGATAAAGTGTTTTGAGTTGAATTGAAAAAGAATCTGCCAACACTAACCTGACATACGTTGTTCTGCCTTCAGGTTAAGTGTAGTATTGCATCCTACCGGCCATTTCAATTTATTTTAGTTTGACATGCACTTTGACCCGGGACACAGGTTTTTTTTTATAGGATATGATAGAAAAACAGTAAGAGGGTGCTAGGGCTGCTGACATAGATAGTAGGGAGGATAACATCAAGTCTTTTGTCTGATCCACACCTTTTTGCGAGTGTGCAACCGCTGTGTACAAGAAGAAGAAGAAGAAGAAGAAGACGAAGAAGAAGAAGAAGAAGAAGATGCACTTTGACCCAGAACAAGAAGTCTTTTTGTTTATACCTTCGGAAGCATCGTCTGTAAGTATTAGTTTAGCACAGATCATAGAACAATATCTGGATAATATTTTTGTGATGAATATTTTACAAAGCCTAATTTCTGTATGTTAGTAAATTGTAAGATGGATAACCCAGACTGTACCTTGTTGGGAGTACAGCAGGGGGGCTTGTTAGTTGTCCGCTAATAATCTTTTTAAAGTAGGCTACCTAAATGTAAAATTGTATATATTTTCTATGTAAGAGAATAAACTTTAAATCTAGTCTATATCATTTGTACATAGAATAAATAAGGGTGAGGAATTGAGGCACCTCTCTAGTTCAGGTGATTGATTGAGGGCGGACCAGTACAGTACCGGTGTTGTTAGAAGCAGCGAGTGCTCAATAGCAATGGGTCTAGCCAAGGTCTTTTCTCTTTGATTGTTGAGTTACCTTATATTCTTTTGAAAGGTTTATTTTTGGTTTTAATATTTTGTATATTTTTTAACAACCGCAGAATAATAATATATAAGAATACCCTGTACAATGTAAAATGACTATGTTACAAGTAAAATTCATGCATTGAAAATGTTACTTAAGTAAAAGTATGTAAGTATCACCAGGAAAATGTACTTTAAGTAAAAGTACTTAAGGCAGAACAATCCTCCCATTTCAGAAAGTGTAAAGGATCCAACCAGTTGTGTGTTTAATGGTCTAATCATTTCAGCTGGACTTGTAGCCGTAATATTGTTGGCTAGTTTACTTTAGAATAAAAGATCAGATTTTATAAACTACATGTGTTTTCTGTTAAAAAATCTTAATTTATAAATTAACTAGTAACTAAAGCTGTCAGATGAATGTATCGGAGTATAAGTAGAAAGCGGCATGAAAAGAAAAGACTCAAGTAAAGTACTTCAAATTTGTACATAAGTACAGCACTTGAGTAAATGTTCTTAGTTACATTCCACCACTGCCTCCATGGGTCACCCCTCCACCACGTGGCCAATTCTTACAGGTTATGTACAAAATTCCCTCTTTGTTTCCCATGACAGTGTTTCAATGCTGAAGTGGACACAACTCCAGATGGACAGCTACAAGCCTTGTCAATGGAATGTTTTTGCCTAATACTATTGCCAGTTTCTTTGCGAACATCCCAAAAAACACAGATGCAAACCATTGTCTGTCTGTCCTTATTACACAGAAACAGGAGCAAGAGGCTCTGGAGTAAAATCAGAAAAGCTGGAGATCATGGCATGGTCGACGGAGTCATTAGGTTTCCATTAAAGTCAGTGTGTGTATTTCCACTGACTGCAGAACGTCTGCGTCCCGACTCCGTCCCAGTTCCGTCAGTCCGCAGCCCTCCGGAGCAGATACACAGAGCTTCTATTTTTGATGGACGACGGAGAGCTCCGCAGCAATTCAGCACAATTCAGATTGTGCGGGACATCAAGTCGAGCACAGAAACAAAATAAAACATCCGGTAACTTTTTAAAATAAAATACACCGTGCTCACGGCAGGTCATTTTCCCTGCACTACACCTTGAAAACACAGCTCAGAGTTGTTTTCCCTCTACTCCTCTGGATGGAAACTAACTGTTGTTGGTTTTGTGGTTCTGTTTATAGAAACTACATCCTGTTATATCGCGCGAACATACGTGAATTCGCAAGATCTCGTGGTCGGCTGGCCGCAGCCGTTACGCAACAAATCCGGACCTGGTGGGTATTGACGGACAGCGGAGCATGCAGCGGAGCCGTTCCGCAGCGGAGCCGGTCCGCAGACGTTCTGCATCCTATGGAAATCCACGGTTAGCTCCACTGGCCATTTGTGTCATATAAATGGGCGGAGTGTGTTGTGAACTTCTTAGCTAGTTAGGCTAATGTCTGATAGCTGCACAGGCCATTTGTGCCAAATAAATATGCAGAGTGTGATATTAACTTGTTAGCTAGTTAGGCTAATGTCTGTACTGTTAGCTATCCTGGCCATTTGTGTCAAATAAACCGGGTCAGAGCATGCTGTTACAGTGCCTTGCGAAAGTATTCGGCCCCCTTGAACTTTTCGACCTTTTGGCACATTTCAGGCTTTAACAAATAAAAAACTGAAAAATTGGGCGTGCAAAATTATTCAGCCCCCTTAAGTTAATACTTTGTAGCACCACCTTTTGCTGCGATTACAGCTGTTAAGTCGCTTGGGGTATGTCTCTATCAGTTTTGCACATCGAGAGACTGAAATTTTTGCCCATTCCTCCTTGCAAAACAGCTCGAGCTCAGTGAGGTTGGATGGAGAGCCTTTGTGAACAGCAGTTTTCAGTTCTTTCCACAGATTCTCGATTGGATTCAGGTCTGGACTTTGACTTGGCCATTCTAACACCTGGATATGTTTATTTGTGAACCATTCCATTGTAGATTTTGCTTTATGTTTTGGATCATTGTCTTGTTGGAAGACAAATCTCCGTCCCAGTCTCAGGTCTTTTGCAGACTCCATCAGGTTTTCTTCCAGAATGGTCCTGTATTTGGCTCCATCCATCTTCCCATCAATTTTAACCATCTTCCCTGTCCCTGCTGAAGAAAAGCAGGCCCAAACCATGATGCTGCCACCACCATGTTTGACAGTGGGGATGGTGTGTTCAGGGTGATGAGCTGTGTTGCTTTTACGCCAAACATAACGTTTTGCATTGTTGCCAAAAAGTTAGATTTTGGTTTCATCTGACCAGAGCACCTTCTTCCACATGTTTGGTGTGTCTCCCAGGTGGCTTGTGGCAAACTTTAACCGACACTTTTTATGGATATCTTTAAGAAATGGCTTTCTTCTTGCCACTCTTCCATAAAGGCCAGATTTGTGCAGTATACGACTGATTGTTGTCCTATGGACAGAGTCTCCCACCTCAGCTGTAGATCTCTGCAGTTCATCCAGAGTGATCATGGGCCTCTTGGCTGCATCTCTGATCAGTCTTCTCTTTGTATGAGCTGAAAGTTTAGAGGGACGGCCGGGTCTTCGTAGATTTGCAGTGGTCTGATACTCCTTCCATTTCAATATTATCGCTTGCACAGTGCTCCTTGGGATGTTTAAAGCTTGGGAAATCTTTTTGTATCCAAATCCGGCTTTAAACTTCTCCACAACAGTATCTCGGACCTGCCTGGTGTGTTCCTTGTTCTTCATGATGCTCTCTGCGCTTTAAACGGACCTCTGAGACTATCACAGAGCAGGTGCATTTATACGGAGACTTGATTACACAAAGGTGGATTCTATTTATCATCATTAGTCATTTAGGTCAACATTGGATCATTCAGAGATCCTCACTGAACTTCTGGAGAGTGTTTGCTGCACTGAAAGTAAAGGGGCTGAATAATTTTGCACGCCTAATTTTTCAGTTTTTTATTTGTTAAAAAAGTTTGAAATATCCAATAAATTTCGTTCCACTTCATGATTGTGTCCCACTTGTTTTACATTACATTACATTTTTATATCTTTATGTTTGAAGCCTGAAATGTGGCAAAAGGTCGAAAAGTTCAAGGGGGCCGAATACCTTCGCAAGGCACTGTAGCTTTGTTAGGCTAACGTCTTTTAGATGCACTGCACATTTAAGTCAAATAAATCGGCGGAGCATTCTGATAGCTAGTTAGGCTAATGCCTGTAGCTACTGTGTGCTACATTGCTCATTTGTGTTGAAAAAACAGACATCAGTCTTTTTTGTTTTGTTTTTTGGCAACAAAAAATCACCAAACTACATGTGACTGCAAGAGTGTATCACTCTGCAGTTAAGCAAGGGAACAGGAAAACGCAAAATTAATTTTGATTTACGTGATTACAGTGACCAACAACTCTTTTAAAGCACATATGGCATATGAGTATTTGAGACTTGAAAGAATCCAAACCTATCAAAATTAGAGAGAGAGAGATAAAAGAGAAACAGAAGAGGGAAACTTACTTAAATTAGACTAAATGAGTCAGAAAAAAGTTAAAGTGAAGAGAACTACTCTTAACGCTGTAATTGGCTGCTCTAGCCTTTGATATTTGTCTTTTAAAGTCGCATTGTCTTCCCTCCCTCTACAGACCGTAAAAATGGTATTTTACTGCACTTTCATTTTTTAAACAGGGGGTTAGTGGTAGGTGTACTTTGGGAGCAGCTGAACTGCATATTTGATTTTAATTGCAGGCCAGCTGAAGCACAGGTTGACAGTTGGCTGAAAGAAATCAAGCAATAAATGGGCATCTGGTCTTTGTGCTTGAATTAGTGTACAATCAGCAGTGATGGGCCAACAGCACAGCGAGCAAATTGACATCAGTACCACAACGAAAAAATGTATAATAGATAGATAATATTACTAGAGTGCATTTGAATACTAATAAGTAAGAAACATCCAAACAAAATCATTTTCAAACCGAACCCTGTGTGTGAAACATCAGACAGCTGACAATTTGAAATCAAAAATGACCCACAGCTACAACAATGTAGGGATGAAAGAGAAGGGTTTGATGTGCGCTCCTTTGTTTCATCTGCTCCATATTCACTTCCACTGTCGTCATTCTGCTGGATACGTCACCCTTTTTTAATTACACTTTATGTAAAGCATTTAAGAAAAGGGGCCTCTTCTTTATCTTTTCCTGTCTTTTTCAGCCTCTTTTCTTCCTCCTCTGTGAAAGCTTTTGAGACACGCCACTGCTCTCTAGGAGACGCTCTGGAAACAGACTAATTTCAGCTTGCCGACCATCTTGTCATTTGAAGCTAATTGCATGGTTTTGCCCAGCTCTGGCAATTATAGCTCCCCTCCTTTTGTGTAGGTAGTGATAGCTTTCAGAGGTCTGGTGGTTAAAGAAGATGGGTTTGCCGCCTTCCTTACACAGTTCAATTCAGTGTTTTACTAACCATGTGAATGCAGATGTCTTATAAAAGATGGAGAACAAGGAGCTATAGGGAAGAGTTAGCTTTAAGGCTACGGACACTTAATGTTGAAAACAAAGCAGCTGTCGTAGATAGGTTGATAGTCTTGATCCTATAAATGATTCTAGCAGCTAGAGTGGCAGAAAGCTGGTATTGTGTCAGGGCTACATACAAATAGGACATTTATCTCCTCCAGTGTTACTTTATTCACTAGGCGGGTGAAGTGTGGGTGCAGAGGGGAGTATTTGTTTTTCTTTGCTTTATTTCACCTCATCTTCTCACATGGGCACATTTGGCATGTGAACACACTCCCAGTGACACAAAGACACACACACACACCCATGCACACAGGGAACGAGCAAAGATGGAGCCTTCGGGGTCAGGGCTGTCTGGTAAAAAAGGTCAAGTGTCTGGTCTGTCTGTTTTTCGCCGTGTGTGTGTGTGTGTGTATGTGTGTGTGTGTGTGTGTGTGTGTGTGTGTGTGTGTGTGTGTGTGTGTGTGTGTGTGTGTGTGTGTATGCACTTTTAAAGTGTTAACCATGAAATGCCTTTGGTCAAAGTCGTTTTTGTAAAAACATTCATATAATGATTTCTGGACAGGCGTTCTCTTGGGAGGACAGGAAACAGCCAACGCAGACACACAAATACTTGCATACAAACAGAGGAGCAGGGCTAAAGCGCCAGAGGCATTTGCCAGAAGGCGCCTTAGATAATTTCACACTCTAAACAGAACCTAGGAACCGCTGACAGACCATGAGCATGCACACCAGAGCAAAGTCGGCAAACACCGGGCACCTCCCTTGTGGCTGGAAACTGTTGGAAGCGGTGTAAGAGCTCTTGGTTAGAAGCCCACTCAAACAAGACTAAAGCTAATGAGTCCGTCGTTGGATAAACCAGAGCCTGATTGGAGCTGTTGTTGTAGTCAGAGAGCCAAATGTGGAGGGATTACAAGGGAATGTACCAACGATGACTAGGCGGTTGGTGTGCAGGAATCGGTTTAGGTTGTAGAAATGTTTGGGGCACATGGTGGCATGATGGCAACTATCATATCTACAATGTGATTATGTATATTTTATTCATTCACACACATATAGATGCACATACAGAGAGACACTTTTAGTACTAACCAAAAGATTATGCATAAACTGTTGCCGCCTGTCTGTTTGTTTTCTCTTTTATTCTGTATAACGTGTCCTATAATAATGGCAGCATGGTTAGATTATGAAAAAAAGGGCTTGTACACTCTGTGTTTGCTGCCATTTAGATTAGCACAAATGTACGTGTGTCGACTACTCACAGGCTGATAAACATATTTTTTCCTTTGTAATAACCACAGTTTTTAACCTTTCAGTATTTGAGTTGTTCACACCATATGGTATACAGCCATTGTTTTGTTTGTAGCAGGAAATAATGTCAGCGTACTCTGTAGTAGTGAAGGAATTAGTTAAAGTGCCAGGTTTGGTCACTTATAAGAGGCATATCCACAGTCTTCACAGGCATAAACTCTTACAGATAAGCAGATACACAGGCTATCAAATCAGTTTATCAAATGAGAAGCCTGTCAAACCCCTTACCCAATCTAATTTTGTTCCAATTTAAATGTTTGCAATAACTAAATATATCTGGCACATTAAATGTGGTGTAGTCTACTAGCTTTGCACACCTTACTTTTCATTAGATACTTGCTCCAAATAATGGAGTGCCTGACTCCGAACTTTTAAATTGATCATCTTGAAATGGTAATAAGCATAAAACTGAAATTGGAAAATTGTCCTGAAATTATATGATTTGTTCATATTTCTTTGGAGAAGAGTCACCGCTCTGTTGGCTTGCTAATGCTTTCTACAGTCATCTAAAGCTAACAAAAAATAAAATATAATGAATAAATATGTGTATTACAAATGTGCACACACATACTTGTAGACACAAAATACTATGGTCACATTCAAACCATATCCATATGCACAAACACAAGTCTACGTAGGCCCAAATATGGTCATATATCAACGCAAATACATATGCGGGAACAGTCTCATGGCATGCACACATGTATTTATAATCATAGCACACATCTTCTGCTCACTGTGTCCCTCGAGCCTTGAATGCTTGTTCTCTTTGTTCTATAAGCTGTCCACCATATAGTACTGTAATCATGCAGCTTTTTGGAAATAATATTCATTAAATCAATTGGAGGCGATAGGTTTTGTTTAAAAGTTTAACTTATTTGATTGCTTGGATTTCCAAGTGAAAACAGCGAAAAGATCAGCCATTAAATATCCACATATAGGGGAGGGTTAAGTTATTTAATCGGCTATGCTTATTTATAGAAGCACAACACACAAATTCATTGATTCTTGTATCTGCCAGTACTGATACCAATCTGATACAGATTTATTTTCTCTTTACCTAAATGTCAAGAAGCCATTTAAAGGCACTTTGCCTGAAACTACCATTATCCTTCCGTCACTAAATAAGTAATTCACAACTTAACTCAAGTTTGGCAATACAGCTCTTACTTATATATTATTATTATATATATAGTTTCCTGTCACATTTAATGACATGGGACACATTGTACACTTCAAAGCTCTATATGTCAGCTATACAATATTAGCTTTTCATATTACACTGAAAAGGAATTTAGCAAAATATGCTTGTATGAATGTGGTATGTGTGGTAACATGTAGCACAAGCCTAATGTTGGTGGTACTGAAGCTTACATTGAGTCTGACCCTACTACTATCAGTCAGTAGTACATTAGCCAGGGCCAAACCACTAATGTGTAAAGGAGAGCAATGTGTCATGATATATGGAGTGAATGTGTCCAGAACGTGATCTAACTTGAGACTAGTCTCCCATAGCCAGGCCTTCCTGCATAGAACTGCGGAGCAAGGTCTGGCTAGTCCACACAACATCACGGGATGGGAGAAAAAACGTGCTCTGGTTTATTGGCATTTCTTTAAACCAATCCCAATCGTCTTGGGCAGGGCTAAGCGCCGGATGGAGCCACGGTGCCTCTGCAAAATAGCCTCGGGAAGGAACTTGTTTTGATGGAACGTGTACATTTAAAAGTAGTTTTAGTCGTGCAACAGAAAACTCAGATTGGACAGATAGTCTAGCTAGCTGTCTGGATTTACCCTGTAGAGATCTGAGGAGCAGTTAACCATAGTCCTCAGAAATCCACCGGAGGTTAGAATGCCACACAAAGAAAGAGGAAGGTAATGGACATCCGGCCGAAAAGATTTTCTGGCGGCACCGTAGCAATCCTGGAAGTGGAAACGTGGATATAAACTAACGTGAGACATCTCCAGTGGTAGTAACTGTAAAGGGGGAGGTAGTAGCTCAGTCCACAGGGAGTTGTGGTGGGAACCGGAGGGTCGCCGGCTCAAGTCCCCCTAGAGACCAAAGTACGTTGTGTGGACTGGTAGCTGGAGAGTTGCCCTTATGCGAAGGCACCCAACCCTCGACTCCTCGGTGCGCTCATCCATGTACAGCCCCCTCACTCTGATACCTCTCCATTATTGCATGTATAGTAGTGCATGTATAGGTCCTGTGCATGTGTGTGTATTTCAGGCACCTGTGTGTAATGTGTGTAACTGCCATTGTACCAACAGAGTGAAGAATGTGAATTTCCTCGTGGGATAAATAAAAAGGCATGTCTTCTTCTTCTAAGGCAAGTGGCTCATCTTTGATGTGTGCTGTCCTGGTGGGGCTACTGCTGTTATCACTTTAATGTGTCTGCTGTTATCACATTCATGTGTCTCCAATTCTCTTTCCAGTGTTTATTTGATAACAGGCTATTACCAATAAGTGAGTGAATGGATCAGATTAATACACTAATGTTAAGTCACACTTACTGTAACTTAATTCAGAGCAATTTACAGTGCAGTGGAATCTAAAAAAAGTAGTAGTAGAATCTATATTTGAACCTCACAAACACAAGGGATATTCTTGTCGGCACTCAGGAATGACTTCATGTGGATTCAAAAAAACTTCTCCAAAGCCAAAAACATGAGAAGAGGTAGCTGCAAATTAGGAATTATTTTAGCATCTATTTATTTAAACAGGCAATCCTTTCAATCCATCCTATGAAAAGAATAGAACATGGAATATCAAAGACTAGTGATGGATCACATACCTCAAGCAGGTTTCATATTCTATGAAAATTCATGAAACCAACGGCTGCCATGTTCAAATATCTAATAACTAATACGTTGAAATAAGGAGTGGATTTCCATTTGGGTAAAAGACATTAATAGGTTTTCAAACAGTTGGTGTTATAGCCGAAGATGGTCACTCGTGATAAACACAAAATACACACCCAGTGTAACTTTAAAGTCTTTGGGCACTGACATTGGTTGCATGTAATCTGTATTAAGGATTGATCCGGGTTCACCCTTGCCCCAGAATAATTGTGAAACTTGAAAGCTGCAAAGTTAAGGCAGTAAGAGTTACTGTCTTTATAAAAACAAACAGCAGTCGCTGTGATCTTACTTCTCTATTCATTGTGGGATTTCTCTGGTGCTATTTCCAACACAATCAGAAACAAAACCCTCTGGCAAGTTCTGCATCAAACAGTGTTGTACGGAAATTAATTGAGCCAGCAGGGATCAGCTGGCAGCTGCAATGCAGTGGAGTGTTGTTGGTCGAGTTGGAGACGCTGAGATGTTAAAGTAGTAATGAACACTCATACATTACTGTCCATTCATAAAGGATACGGTTTGGTTGTTGTCTTCAAAGAGATTACCACTGAATTATCCAGCAGTTCTCATCGCTATAAACACCATTTTACTGTTGGGATTTGGTGGTTTGCTAATGTGGTGCCAACCTAAATACAGATGTACAGTGTGCCATCATGTTTGGCGGGTTCACTATTACAGAACCATCTTAAACCAAGTTACGTCTCATTGAGTTTCAGATGATTGATGCTGTTCAGCCAACTGAGTCAGCGCTCAGAAATTGCACAGCTTCGAGTTTTCGACGGGTGGGATGAATGACAACTGTGGGGAGGAACCTGACAAGCAGCAGGAGGGAAGCCAGGAGATTCATTTTGCATCCCCAAAGCTCCTGAAAGACCATGTTTCAACACTAAATCCACTTTTCTGAGGTAGTAAATTATATATATTCAGTCACTTTAATATACAGTACTATTAATTGATTCTAGTCCCAGTCTGTAGTGTGCATTTAACCGCAGTTCTTTGCCTTTTTTTCCAGGGAAGATTGAGTAATTCAGTCCTCCAATGGTGTTCAGTACATGTATCAACAAACCTCTAAACAATCAAGATGTGATAACACTGTGACTGCTGAGTCATTAAAGGGAAACTCCACCGATTTTACACACCAAAGTGTTTACAGGTGTTGGCAAATACTTCTGCATATATGTAAAAAAGCCTTCTGTGGCCAATGTTCATTGCCAAAGCAGGAAGTAGTGTGGCCTTTATGTAGCAAGCCGAAAAAGTAAAGCCGTAATTATCCTGTCGGCGTGTGCACTAGGGTCCACGTGACTTAAATGTCATCATAAGAGGGTGTACCTGTAGGTTCTTTGCCGACGTCCTCGTACCACCAATTTGTTTTGACCACGCAGACTTGTCTGCACAGCCACTCCGCTACAAGTGGTTGGCGTAGAAATCTCCTGCGCATGTGTGGAACGCAGAGGTGGGCCGTCGGGTCCAGCAATGCCTTCACTGCTGGCTGTCAGAATTGGAAAATTATATTTTTATAACTATATATAGCCTATATATATTCATTTCTAAAATATATGTATTTATTAATTTAAAATGTATTTTACAAAGTCCATTCCCACAAGTCTATTACCGTAATATCATTGCTACTCGCTCCCTCGGTTGTGTGGCTTCCAGTGCAGTTTATAAATTATAATCAGATTTCCTCCCCTGTGCTGTCAACGGGTGAAAAATCTACTCTGAGGCCTTCACAATTTCGAGTGAATCCCTCTGCTGTTTAAGCAAACAGGGAAAATGTTGATTGTCATATACTTCAGCCAATCAAATTTCGAGTTTGCCCTGTTGGGCGTATTCTTTGACAGGCCAGAACCTTCTAGCTGGCCAAGCCAACTACGTTGGCATTTGGCATGCCGAAAAGGAAAACTAGCTAGCACCACATAACCTGTTAGTACAGTTGCACACACACACATAACCTGTTAGTACAGTTGCACACACACACATAACCTGTTAGTACAGTTGCACACACATTGAACACAGGCCTGAATTACAAACATGCTATCACACTAATGGAGAGCAGTGTTGCCACAGTTACTTGGAAAAAGTAACTTAGTTACTTTACAGATTACTTGATTTTAAAAGTAATTTAGTTACTTTACAGATTACTTGAATTTAAAAGTAACTAAGTTAGATTACAAGTTACTTTATTAGTTACATTCAGCAGCTGCTGACAACACCCCCACAGCCTCAACATAAAAATGACAACCGGTTTACTGTGAGGCAGCTCAGCATTGCCAGTAGTAGGGATCTTGTTTATTATCGCATGCAACGAAGGCGAGTCAACCGTGTTAAGGGCAGCATTTCCTCTACAACATACTGCCCGATCAACTTCTTCAACTCTCCCCCACTTACTGGTTTTGCACCGAAGTCCAGCTTTTGTTGTTTGGGTGGTGGGGGACCTTCTGCTCTCTGCTTCGCACCACCTGGTGGGACTTGCTCTGTAAGTTTGACTGTGCAGTGCTGCGACTCCAAATGTTTCTTCAAATTTGACGTAGTGTTTTTGTAGCTAGATAGCACTTTGTCGCCACCAGCACAGAGTGTACAACAAACCTTAATATTGCCATCTTTAGCTGACACAAGCTCAAAATAGTGACTGTATTTCCAGCTAGAAAACGTGCATCTCTCTCCTCCCTCCATTGTTGTTTACGTTTGTGTCGCTGCGTGGTACACGTTAACTGTCCTCATGCTGAAAACGTGACCTGTCCACATGCTGAAAACGTGACTTGTCGTCGCATACGTGACTTCACTCCCCGAGATGCAAGAAGAAAGTAAAAACAATATATATTTTTACTAAGGAAAATGACAAAAATAGTAACGCACAGTGACTTGGATAAGTAACTTTAATCTGATTACTGGTTTGGAAATAGTAACGCGTTAGATTACTCGTTACTGAAAAAAGTGGCCAGATTAGAGTAACGCGTTACAAGTAACGCGTTACCCGGCATCACTGATGGAGAGATGTCAGAGTGAGGGGGGGCTGCTCCTTGGAGGAGCGCCCTGAGCAGTTGGGGGTTCGGTGCCTTGTTCAAGAGCACCTTGGCAGTGCCCAGGAGGTGAACTGGCACCTCTCCAGCTACCAGTCCACCCTCCGTACTTCGGTCCGTACGGGGACTTGAACCAGATTGAGTTCAAGTTGTTTTTCTGAGCCATGTAGCGCCTGTAGTCCATGCGGAGCTCCTTCTGCAGCCTCTGTTTCTTCCTCTCATACTCTACACTGAGGGGTAGACCCACACTGCAACTCTCCTCTTTCCCCTGTGCTATAGACTTGGGAGGGATGTTCTCGTTAGGCTCTGTGAGGTTTTTGCCTTTTTTATTCCATGTAATGAAGGTCTTATTCTGAACTGGCTTAAATGCAAACTTTACAGCTGTCAAAGCAACATCTCTATTGGTCGACATGTTTGGTGTTCACCCTTGAAAAACCCTGTCTCCTTTTCAAAACACACCGTACATATATTGCAGAGGAAATTATTACATTTGCAAAGGAAATCCATTAGTTGGATTGACTGTCTAAAGATATCTCAAAGGTTTACAGTGATACCTTATTAAATTTGGTGGACAGAGAAGCCTCGGGCCCTGGAACAATTGTTTTGGAATTTGGAAGTGATCCGGATCAGGGATTTCAGTTATTAAATGATAATTGCTGTTTTGTTTTAGGCACAACTCTGAAATTAACAGAGACGGAGACTTGATTCTAAATCCTCTGGGTATGTTCACATTAAAACACAAGATTCTAGTGGTTGGGTTGTGCTTTTAGATGTCATAGCAGGATAATGGATGGAGGCGTGCACACGCCCTCTTGTTCAGAATTTCACAGTGTATAGCTTTACCAACAACACTGAGTCCACTGCCCGTTTGTTATCATTCACCATGCCAATATTGGAACTTTATCATCCCAGCCTGATGTCTTTTTTTAACTGGAATATATATTATGGTTTCCAGAAGCCAAAAGCTGTTTCCTTGAGACATGAATGGCTTATTTTATTCCTCATTATTACTATTTCTCTTTCTTCAAACACCCTCTCTCCCAGCGGCCCCGGCTCACCCCACTCTGTCTGGGGCCGTAAGCAGCCGGCAGGAAGGACCTTCGGGCTATCCAGCAATTTTCAATTCAGCTCCAGGTTTTGTGTTGAACCGCTGGATTCCTTTCTTAGACCCCCACGACCCATTATTATCTGCCTGGGATTGAGTGGAGATCACTGTCTCTTATCCCTTGGATCACTGTAGCCCCCTGCACCCCCGCACAGCCAGGGAGCAACAGCCAACCTCTTGTCATGTACTGTAAAATATTGATAGTGTGAGCAAAAGGGATACAAGTCAGGGACCCTCTGCAATCCATCTTTACTTTATGGCATCACTAAGATTCAATAAATTTACTTTAATGTTCATATTTTAATCTGCCTGATTTGGTGAGTTGCTATAGTTGTGTATTCCAAGTGTTTAGTTTGGCCAATGAGTCCCTCTCCCACATAACAATGTCACCTAAATATGTAGTTAATGGTGAGTTATCATTTGTCAAGTTATATGGGTTAGCGAAGAGGTTGACAGATTGTCCCTAAAGTAAGGTTACATTTGTTTTACAACCTGAGTTGTTGCTTTTTTGTGTTTTTTTTATATATATATATATATATCTGTTGCGATAACATTTTACACACCATTGCTCAGATATGTGGACAGACTTGCTCCAGACATGGCTTTACAATAAGGTTTACGAGGCAGACAGGTTTTAATCAAGTCCACAATTAACCCTAGCCAAGTCAGTCCCAGTTCAGGAGTCAAAAAATATGGAGTCTGATGCAGCATGGCATTTTAGTTTTTTATAACAATGGGTTAATGTTAGGGCTGTCAAAGTTAACGTGTTATTGCATTAACGTTAATTTATTTTAAAGCCACACACTTTAAACATTTTTAACACATTAACACAGGTTCTGTTACGATGACTAGTATGGACTGAAGTGCACTGGACTGGCCTCTCTGAACGGGTCCAACATGGGTCGAATGTGCATATAGTGCAATAGTAGCTTCTGTTGTATGAAACAGGGACGTGCACAGGTACGGGCTATTGTTGCCTGGGCAACGGCAAATACTTTTACTTGCCCGGGCAATATATATATATATATATATATATATATATATATATATATATATATTATTTATGGTGCCAGTTATCTCAACCAGAATCACTGAGTGCAGACACAGTCTAAAGGTCAACTGGCAGCAGTAGTGTCAGTGTTCAGTTTTTTAGCAGTGAAGTACAGTATACTGTATAAGTTACTTTATTCAGATTCTAATAATTCTATTCAAGATGAGGCCTACCACAAGGCTCATGACCAGAGAGGAGCAATAGCCCCTACAAATAGTTACTTCCTCTCCAAAGGAGAACATAGACCCAGAGCCTACAGATGTTTTTGCATCGATTTACAATTCAAACATAATGCTCGACACAAACAGCCCTTGGTTGTTCTGAGTCATTAAAACTTTATCTCACTAACTTCATTGAGGAAAAATCCACAGACTGGCCATCCAGCTGTTCTTATTGCAGCATCTGGAAGTGCCTTTGTCAATACTGGTTGAGTCCCATCCCTCAATTCCCTTTTTTATAGAAATAATTAATATTAAGACAGAGCATGTGGGCACTACGAATGGATGCATGTGCAAGTGTGTCACATCCACATCCGGCTGTGGTTAGTCTCTGATGACTCTGTTAAATTCAGTCCCATGTAAGTACTATCCCATGATTCCTTCATGCTTCCTTCACCACGTAGAATATACAGTGGTGGCTCTCAGAGTTCCTGGGGCTGATTAGCCAATGAGAGCAGAGCCTTGGGTTACTTTTAATCTGCTATTTGCCATCTATCTACCAAGACCATCACACATTCTCAGTGGTGGAAGAAGTGAAGAAGTATTCAGATCCTTAAAAGTAAAAGTAAAAGTACCAATACCACACTGTAAAAATACTATGTTACAAGTAGAAGTCCTGCATTAAAAAATGTTACTTAAGTAAAAGTATGTAAGTATCATCAGGAAAATGTACTTAAAGTATTAAAAGTAAAAAAATCCTCCCATTTTAGAAAGTGTAAAGGATCCAGTTGAACAGTTGTGTGTTTAACGGTCTAATCATCTCAGCTGGACTTGTAGCCGTTATATTGTTGGCTAGTTTACTTTATAATAAAACATCAGATTTTATAAACTACATGTGTTTTGTGTGCAGAAACCTAAATGAGTAAAGTAACTAGTAACTAAAGCTGTCAGATGAATGTAGTGGAGTAAAAAGTACAATATTTCTCTCTGAAATGTAGCAGAGTAGAAGTAGAAAGTGGCATGAAAAGAAAAGACTCAAATAAAGTACAAGTACCTCAACATTTGGACTTAAGTACAGTACTGGAGTAAATGTACTTAGTAATATTCCACCGCTGCACATTCTTTTCTGTACCTCTTAAAGACACACTCACATTTACTGTATGTACCTCCTTTTTATTCTTCATTATTATCCGACCTGCTTTTATTTAACTCCCCATTCATCAACAATAACTGTCAGCATCTGTTCAGACGTTACCTCCCAGTGTGTGAGGCTGACACAGGGTTCAGTGGAGTGCTCGCTTTACCACATTCAAATCCCACTGCAAGTGTAAAAAGATCCCAGATAAGGCCAAAGGAATGCATATCCGACTAGATAAGGGTTTACGCACAGGTGACCACGCATACCCATCATACAGTCACACAGTGGGGAGGCTGCTTTTATTCCAAATTCAAACTGCTGTTTGAATGTGGGGTGGTGATTAAATATATTAAAATTCATTCAAACTTGGTTTTTCAATAAGTGACACACACACGCACACACGCACGCACACACACACACACACACACACACACACACACACACACACACACACGATAATAGACTTGCAGTCCTTCATATGAATTAGTTAATGATAAAACTAAATAATTAACCTTTTAAGTTAGGGTTGGGGGGTTAGGGGTTAGTTTTTCTAACTATTATTAGTTCATTTGCTCTTTAATTGCAACATATCTCTTTTCAACATAAACAAAACTAAGACTGGTCCTTTATTTAAAGAGCTTTGCCCTTCTGTCCTCCTCCATTCCAAAGGATGAAGATAAATGTATTATTCTATTCATAATTGTGTTTACAGTCGGAGAGAAAAAGTGCTGGTTATATTTGTCATTTATTTTTGATGAGGTTCTGTTTCATATATATATTTTTTTTTCTTTCATTACGCCAGGCAATGAGAGCCCCTGGGACAGTTCTGTTCTTTTCTGTTGTTTAACACTGGTTCCACAAAGAGAAAGAGATTGTGAGAAAAAAAAAGATGCAAGGGCCAGAAATTAAGAGAACAGAGGGGAGAAAGGTTAGAAAGAAATTGCCAGTAAGGAGAATGATTGGACCCACAACCTGTCAGCAATATCCCACTCAACAGGTAAGGTAAGGTAAGTCCTCTACCCATTTAAATCTGATCAACACGAAGACTGGTGGGAGAGAAGCTGTGGAGGGAGAAACGGGTAAATGTGAAGGAAAGAATGTGGAGAAAATATGAAATGAGGGTTGAAAACATAAGATGAGGGAGCTTTATTCTCGCCAGTGGTGTAATCACGCCCTCCAGGCTACAATTTTGGTCACTCAGGAAAACAATGCAAGCAGCTAATTAAACACCTACGAAGTAAACCCGCTTGGGTAGTTCCATTCACGTGGGCCAGACATCCATCATCATACTTTGGTCTGCCACACGCTGTCTTTGACATGCGACTCACCTCACTGCTGTCACAACAAAAAGTAATGGCTGAGTGGGTTATACTTTGGACCGGGGTCTCACTAGACTGTGTTCGTGTCCTATTTATATGGTCTATTGTATCACGTAGCCTCCATCGATCGATGTGACATTTCAGTATTCAGAAGGTATCGAAGTGTAATTCCTGTTTAGTACAGGGTTATCCCTGCCATTATAAGGTTTAGGTTCAGCACCCGAGCCGTTTTGGGCAGCCACCTAAACCAAATGAATGTAGTCTCGCTTTGCCAGACCTTCCTCCACAGCGCTGCGGAGGCGGGTCTGTCTAGTCCACACAGCATTCCTGGATGGGAGAAAAATGTGCTCTGGTTTATTGGTATTTCTTTAAACCAATCGTCATAGGCAGCGCTAAGATTCACACGGATGTGTAGCACACTTTTTTTTTAAATAATCAAGGAATTATTAGCAAAAATTTTTTGTTGCCATGTTTCCAAATTTCAGCATTACAATTGTATCCTGGCCAAACCTTATAGGATCTTAATTGGAATAACCAGAGTTAGTTCAAAATGTCTTCACTGTTCCTCTGAAGAACATAAATGCTTGCAAAAGTCACAGTTTTTTTGGCAATGATATATTTTCTCTAAGAGATATGCTGAGTTTCCAAATATTTAAACCCAGCTGGTCAAATCCCAAAACGAGGACAGGCCCCACTATTCCTCATTGCAGGTGCAGATTTTGCATAGGGCCCCATTATTCCCACTTGACGGATGAATTAAAGGATCAGTGCGATCATATTTGTAAGGAACACTTTGCTAAAATTCCGCAGCCATCAGAAAGGAAATACAAAACTCTCAAAAGAAAAACGTCCTGCTCACACACCTCATCAAAACCACAAACATTCATGCATACAGTACCACTCCTCTCGTAGCTTTCTCTTTATCTAGCTGCCATGCTTTACAGACGTGGATATTGCTTTTTTAAGAGTAAGTGCAGGAACACTTTGTCTTCAAAACGTTTTCAATCCAGCCTGCTGTTTTTGGCACCCAGACTCTGGGTGTGCGTGTGTTTCACATAATCATCTCTGGAGTCCCAGAAATCACTCGTACTTAAGACCGTGTTTCTCAGGTTTCTTCAGCTTAATTTCTCTTGTTTTCAGATTGTAGGCCCTCCACTCTGTTGCTTACTTTGACAGATAGCCTGGTCTTCATCTCGGTTTTCAGAGGCTTTGTGCTCTGAATTCTGTGTTGTGGAATATTTCCATGGAACCTTTCTGTCTCCATCTCCATTTCGCTGCCTGCCTTTTGAATGTGATGAGGTGTGTTGTTTCTGCTTGTTTCGTACGCTGACATTTGTGTTCTGCAGACTGCTGAAAAGTTTCTTCTTTAATTTGCTGTACCTCTGTCTTCACTTTCTGTGTCCCTATTTCTTCATCTTGCAGCAATTTCCTCGCCTCTCTCCCTTGTAGCTGAGTTTGTATCCGTTGTTAACTGTTGTGTTAATGGACTGTCAGAATATTATTGTTATATCTCATTATTCATAAAAACGACAGATCAAATGTGAAGCGAGGCTTGGGTTCCAGCACCATGCAGGGCAACCGTGATGAGTGATGTATGTTAGAAATTATGGGATCTTAACAGAATAGTTGATCACTTAAAAAAATACCCATTTTCTTTTATTTTCAAACCCCGACTCCAGCTCTGTACTTCACGTACTACAGACACAGGCTGTTCTCATGAACCGTTCATATAGATAGCTATGAAAAGTAATGCACTGTAATTCCTATGTATTCCACGTATCTATTACTGTACGCACCACATTGTCTGATGCTGTATGAGAGTGTGAAGATCGGCGTAGGGAGAAGGTCTGGGTGAATGTGTGGGTCCTAAAACACAGGGCTTTCAAACAGGGGAGCAGAGTTCGTTTCCCGGAAGAAGTTAAGCCGAAAACTCAAGACTTTCACCAGGAAACAGGTGTTCATGTCCTGAAGAAGTTAAGGAGAAAACACAAGACTTACACCCAGGAAATGTGTGTTTGTGTCCCGGGCGTACTAGTTAAGGGCGCCGGTGTTTTAACCCAAACTTTCTTTTCTCTAATGTAAACTTAACTGCGTCACCGCAATTCAGTCACCTCTGGTCGGCTAATCTCAACTGCAACAGCCGCTATAACGACTGGGACCTTATGGTGCTCTGTACCCGGCTCACAGTCACCTTTTCTTGGCTCTTGGCTTATCTGTCATGTGACCGGTTGTCAAGTGACCGACTGACAATTGCTGTAATTTTGTAGAATATCATACAAATTGTTGTGCATAAGTCGTACGATATCATACAGACTTGTTCATGAGAACGCGTTAGCAGGCATGATATTGACAGTGATTCTCTCATCCAACTTTTCCAAAAGAATGAATTTGAATTTGGAATTTGTTCTCTTAATTTAACATGCATAGCTGTTCAATGTGCTTTGGGGTGGGGCAGACCAACAGTGAGATACTATTCATGTCATTTAAATCTGTATAGTAAAAGTAGAGGTTTCTCTCATTCCATAGTTAGAATATGAAAAGTCTAAAAAATGTAGCTATTCATATCAATGAACTATTTCAGCTTCCACTTGTGTATTTTGGGGCTAAGCGCTTCATTTTCTGCTTTTGAGTGTGCATTTAGAATGCATCCAAAACAGGAAAAGTGCACAGAGGAATACATCCTGCAGAATGTGACCGGCCTGTACCGTGCTAAAACCTTAAATGGGCAGTGTTTATTTATAAAGCGTGGATAATGTCATCTGTAGGCGGCTGGCTGTGGCCATTTCTCCCTCTCTGCCTCTGCTTCCCTGTGTGGGATCTGCAGACCCAGAGACAGCCCTGAATCCCTCGGCAGGGAGACATGGAGGCCTTCATCAGTCACGGGTCGTTAGTTTGATCTTCCTCGCCGTAATGAGGTCACTGTCACCTCGGCCTTTCATAATTCTCTAATTACTCTGTGTCTGGATGTGGACTCTCATTTAGAATGCACCAGCGAGAGGAAGGTGTGTTTCACAGACTGAGACATGTTTCCACTGGGTTTACTGATATTAGATTTTCTGAACGTGTGAACAAGTGGCATTGCACTTATATGTCAAAGTCATTTTACTAGTCATGACAAGTAAATCTTAGCCTGTGAAAAAAAATGTCTTGGCTTTTTTTTATATAACTTTATTAAACAACAATTTATGACAAATACAGACATTCGTAATTGACAAGGCAACGTCTCATCTCATTGCATTCCTACAAGCATTGACACTTCAACATTCACAGATTTAAATATTCATGTAATTTAACAATTTGACATACATTTTTCCCCTTTACAGTATTTCCGAGACTCGAACAAGGAGTTACAATTAAATAACTTTGGATTTCTGAATATATTTACCCAATAATGACATGAGACTAATACAAGTTTTTTCAGTAGTTCATCTTTGTAGTCAAAACCAGTGACACTCTTTTTACTTGAACCTTCTTTTTGCATAGTATTCATTATTCTAAGTTTGACCAAAGCTTCATGGAATAATAGCAGCCATAGAAAACTTTAGGCTTTGTCAGGTTTGACAAAATACCCCTCATGATGTCATAGTGATGTCATCAGAGTTATCTTGGCTTGATCTCTGACAGAAAGACTATGTTTAATACCGAAGGCAGACATGGGGGTTTACCAGTTTGGGAAGGTCTAAAGATGCTTTTGAGTAGCATTATGGGAAATGTAGGATCATTATTTCTTTTAGATGGTGACTCATACCATAGGGACTAAAGGTCAGGCCTCTGCTGTTTCATGTGTTGGTTTGTGTGTGTGTGTGTGTGTGTGTGTGTGTGTGGGTGTGTGTGTGTGTGTACGCAGTCTGGTGCCCCAGACTAATAAGAATCAGGAGACTGTGTCAGACGAACAGGATTGTTTTTGTCTAGCTGTCTCTCACATTCAATAACTCCATACATCCATGTATGAGGTTGTTAGGCGGTTGTCATGGCGCCATGGCCCAATGTCTTCCTTTTCACTTCATCATTGTTCTTTGGATCAATTTGACTGAATTTCTCTGCTGTGATTTATCACACATTTTGCATTGTATTGATTCTAGGTGTAGGTTGTATGGATGTGATGACTGAATTTCTGTCAAATAACTAAGTAGGAAATAGGTTATCTTTTCACCCTGTGTGTTGAGCTCTCTGTTTTAGCTACAGAGTGAGACCTCTCACTACTGTAACATCTTTGTTGGGAGTTGCACATGCTCAGTAGCTAGGTAAGGACTACTAGCCAGTCAGAAGCAGAGTATTAGGGCGTACCCTGACAGTACCTAGGTAAGGACTACTAGCCAGTCAGAAGCAGAGTATGAGGGCCCTGACAGTACCTAGGTAAGGACTACTAGCCAGTCAGAAGCAGAGTATGAGGGTGTACCCTGACAGTACCTAGGTAAGGACTACTAGCCAGTCAGAAGCAGAGTATGAGGGCCCTGACAGTACCTAGGTAAGGACTACTAGCCAGTCAGAAGCAGAGTATGAGGGCGTGCCCTGACAGTACCTAGGTAAGGACTACTAGCCAGTCAGAAGCAGAGTATGAGGGCGTGCCCTGACAGTACCTAGGTAAGGACTACTAGCCAGTCAGAAGCAGAGTATGTGGGCGTGCCCTGACAGTACCTAGGTAAGGACTACTAGCCAGTCAGAAGCAGAGTATGAGGGTGTGCCCTGACAGTACCTAGGTAAGGACTACTAGCCAGTCAGAAGCAGAGTATGAGGGCGTGCCATGCTAGCAGCTACCACGTTTGTCTCTGAAGTAAAGGCTGGACTACAATAGAGCTGTTTGGAGCAGTTAGTGAACAGTGTTTTCTGTTGGAGATGGTAAGTCCCTTTGGGGTGGACTTTGGGCTTTTTCACTTTGTAAACCTATAACGTGCACAAAAAAGATATATAACACAATAAAGGAAAGGGAAACAGCCAAAAAGCATAATATGGACACTTTAAGACTGACGCATTTGTCAATTGTCAATCAATGTCCCATGGGCATGCTGGTCTTACAGGGAGGTGTGTTCAGGTGAATTATTGCCGAATTGCTATCTTGAGGCAACAAAAACCTGGTCTAAAGTCAATATTGCAGCATTTCATTGTTTTTTTAACAGCGCATTAGTAAAAATGTGCCTAGGGTTGTGCACAGCGCTCGCACACTATGCTTGTTACACACACAGGGACGCGCATAAGCACACACATATGAAAGATTAAAAATAAATATATTACAATGTGAAATAGTATTATGATATGATCTGCTCGCGCGCTTTCACTTCACGCACAGATCAGTTTCTTCTCTCCGTCATAGCGCCTGGCTTTTAAAGGGAATGCGAGATGACACTCTGATTGGTTTATTGCATGTTACACTCAAAACACACACCTATGAATTAATGAAGACACTAAGTACAACCCTTTTGAACCATGACCCCGGCGCACGGACCCTTTTTTCCGCCGTTAAACTAGCAAAAGTGGATACGTACACACCCTAAATGCACCTGCGACAGACGCTTAGATCGTTAAAATAGGGCCAACCATGTAAGGTTCGACCAAACTTATAGTTGGGTGGGTTAATCTGCTGCTTGGTGTGTTATCAGCGTTAGCCTTGTTCACATAAAGGTAGCTGAAGTAACCAAACACTGATTCACATTTTTTTTTTTTTTCAAATTTAACAATCAGGAACATCTGACTTCATCATGACTTTCTCCCTCCCCTCTTTTTGTTAACATCTATTGCCAAAAAATCTCTCAACCCCCAAAGTCTGTTGAAGCAAATGCAACACAGGAAGACTCGTACAGGGTAACCCCCATTAAAAACAAACCTAATAACATTCACTGACTGACAAGACATCAGACTGTAAAACACAAGCAGCCACTCAGTCAACCAGAAAAAGCTAATGTTAAAAACAGTCACTGCTTAACATCTGCCAAAGGCAGTTTTTGCTGGAAACAAGTTGGGTAGCAGTGTGTTGTGACACTACATTAGAAAAACATACAAGGAAAGGAAAATTCCTCTGTGGGTTATGTCAGAGTTGACACGCTTGGAATAAGACCCACACTTACGCACTAGGATAGCATAAAATCACAGACAAATACACATTCGTGAGCATTCATCCAGGACATTTATCACGTTCAATTACACAATCACCTTCTGCTGGGATTTAAAAACAAATCCGTGCCAAGTTTTTAAAACCACACACCTCCTATTCAACCTTACTGTACAGCTGGACATTTTCCTGGAAACGTCCCCTCCCTCCCCCCTAGTCAAGCATGTCTACACACAGACACAGAGGACATACATTTCTCTCCTCATACGTACTGCTTCAATTTGAAACAGATTGTTCAGGTATGAGGAGAAAAGTGGAAACAACATTTTTCAAAAGATGTGACACCTAGCTCAATGCTTAGGCTACATCTACACTAATATGTCTTGGTTTTTAAGCAGTGTATTGAGACAAAAACACCGTCCATGTTAACATGTCTGACAACACATATCACATGGCAATTCACATACACTGGGCATGCGTGTGGTGGGGTATACAGGAAGAAGAATGTCTGACGTTACTCTGCGCTTGAAAATCACGGATGTATAAGTTGGAAATACAGAAAATACTTTGGAGAAAAAACAACAATGGCGAAAAGTAAGCAGGGTTTGGAGCAACGACGAGGTGGAACTGTTACTGAAACGTCTGTAGGCTACCTCACAGATAAGACTGACTGACACGCATCGTCGTTTCCAAAGGTCTCCGTTTGTGCCCATCCAGACTACAAAGCAACCCTGGAGTTTTTAAACCAAAACGGAGGCAGCAGTGTTTCCAAATGTTTCCGTTTTAGGCAAGACAGCTTTATTTGTAGAGATGTTCCGATAACGGAAGAGACCCCGATACTGCCTAAAATGCTGGAAGCGGAAAGTACTGGAGTTTATGCACCAATCCGATACCACGTAATTAAGCCCTGAAGAAACCACTTCATTATAAAGTAGTTTATTTATGATTTTTTTCCGCTATGACTGACTCTCAAACTGTAAAATAAAAGAAAGTTCTATGACATTCATTGTTTGTGTTTGTTCATGTTTCACAAAGAGTTTAACCTGAGCCAGACCAACAAGAATGATAGCAATCATATCACATCCATACGCGGTTAGTAGTATACAGCTGTTAAAACAGAAGAAAATATATGACACGCTGGTATCGCATCAGTACTCGGTATCAGCCGATACGCAAGTTATCGGAATTGGTGAGCAAAAAATGGTATCGGACCATCTCTATTTATTTGTATAACACATTTCAAGGCAATTTAAACTGCTTTGCATAAAGCATTAAAGAGTGGTTAAAAGTAGTTCAAAATATTAAAAACAGCTAAAATAGAATAAGACAGATATGAATGTAGCAAAATATATTTGTTTAAACCAAGGTAGTAACATGAATGTAGACAGTTGGAAGACATTATTTGTGCCTTCCCAGCACCTTTTAAAAGTCCCAAAATCAACCGTCTCAGATGACCTGTTCCTCCTGCTCTCCCTCTCCCTGTTCACCTCGCCTATACACGCTCAATGAAAAGACTTATTTTAATAGGGTTGAGGATAGAATTATATGAGATGTCAATCATAGCTTTGTACCGAGTGATACATTTGTCAGCGCTTGAAGTTCAACCAACCCTGATGTGGATTTGTCATTTGAGGCCAGATTTCCTGCAAAAGTCCTGGATGTCCAGTCTTGATGTTTTCCTTTAATTTTCCATCAATGTATATGGCCAAAATGTCATCTCTCTGTCAGCCATGAAGCAGGAAGACACGGTTCTATATTGAACTGAATGCTGGCTTCCTGTTTAACTACAGCCTTGCTGGCATATCAAGTCCACTTGGAAAGACAAAAACGTCTTTACAATGACAATTTAAGACATACCAAGACTTAGTAACTCCACTAAACAGAGCCTCTCTTGTTTGGGATGGTTATTCATCTTTGAAATAATATGGCAGCTGATTTTGATTGGGCAATTACAGCTTTAACAATGCACGCCACAATTACAGCGCAATATGCACGAGTCCTAATCGCTTAGCTTCATTTAATCCGACAAGCTGGCAACAATGGAGAAAACTCACTCAACGTCTGTGTTAGGGAATGCTTTAAGTGTCTCAAGTTGGTTTCCCCTCCCCAGTGCTCTATCTCGAGCAGACAGGTGGGGGACAGAACAATGGCGTTCTTGATTGAGGACCTAAACCCAAAATGGGTGGATTGGACGAGGAGAAAAGAGATAATGAGGTTTTAGTCATGGCGTTTTGGACAAATTCCAAAGGTGGAGGGCATGTGCTGGTGGCGTGGTGGAGCTGTATGTCCACCCCCCAGCTGATCTCTGCATCCAGTTGCTGTCATACTGAAGAGTCTTTATTATGGGAACAGGCCGTAAGATTAGGAAGTAAATGTCATGTTAAAGTGTCCTTATGCTGGGGACAGACTGTAAGATTATTAAAATTGACAAAGATTAGACAGGCCACACATACAGTACTGACTGCTTTCACCACAGATTTTTAGTCTAAAGCAGGGGTCTTCAAAGTCTTTTGAGTCAAAGACCCCTTAACTGAAAGAGACAGATCAGGGACCCCCTACTTCATATACTGTATAAAATGATGTTGCATATTAAACTGGGCCTACAATAATGTGTAGGGCAGCCTAAAGCTTTTATACATACCTTTTTAGTGCAAACAATACTAAGCTTTTAAAACAATAAGTATTGCCATGATTTTATAAATCATGTTTTAATGTTAAATATACATGTAGGACGGGAAATCCTTAGGATGAACTGGATCTGTGGATGGTTAGCTTACCTATAGGCCAGTTAGCCTATCATCAACGTTTTTTTCATAAATAGGCTGATTTATGTTTGCTAATTATTTTTTGGATGCAGTTAAGACATTTTCATTTTTGAAGAAACCTTCTAAAAATTAACAATAATTTGGTGGCCCTCCTGCGCTAACTCTGAGGACCCCCTAGGGGGTCCCGGACCCCCTGTTGAAGATCTCTGGTCTAAACAGTTAAAGGAGGACACATTTATTGACTGAGTCAGTACTGACCCACTGGACAGGCAAATCCTAAAATCCTTCAGGAAAACAACTTCTCGTATGTTCCATTGATTCCATTTAAAGTTCTGCCTTTTCAGTTTGCCTTCTGAATTCTGGAAGCTGTCAGCTATCGATGACACGTTCCTTTCCATGGCGTGCATGTGTTTACATTCTCTGGACTGTGGACAGGTTAAATGCTCTTGAGAGTGAGCCAATAAAGCAACGTGAAACAAACTGTGTTTTGGATTTCCTGAGCATAGCGATTGCTGCTCAGCAGCCACTCCACTCCCCCTGGGTTTGAGTTAGTAGTGGCTCTGGTGCCCAGAATACTTTGACGAGTTAATTAAACACATTGTTGTATAATTAAACAAGTTCACAGTCATTACTTTTCAAAAGTACACTGCACAGTTCAAACAAAAAGCTTAAACACTAATGCTTACTTTAGTTTTGTTTTTCCCTATCCTAAGGCAACTGGCTCCCTGCACACATATATCCAGTAGGTGATTTGATGGGAAATGACAGGGATGACACCCCTTGTTGTACCCCTCACCCCTCCATCCCCTTAGGGATTGCGTAGTTGAATATGTTAGTCTAGTCTGCCTAAGGCATTGATCCTTTATCTGACTGAGGTTTACTGTAGCCTAGCTGGGTATTGATAAACCTGTGGCGCTGTCCGTGGTGCTGAAGTAGCAGACAGATTTGTAATTGTGACTTTTTCTCTGAGCCCCGCCCTTCTGTCAGTTTCGTCCTGGATCTATAATATTCTCTAAACCAGGGGTCTTCAACGTTTATTCAAGCTAAGGACCCCTAACCTGAAAGAGAGACGAACAGGGACCCCCATATATTTTATAAAATCCAGTTGCATAATAAACTGTGTAGGGCAGCCTAAAGCATATACACATACAGTACCTTTTTACAGTGCCCTACAATACTAAGCTATTAAAAGAATAATTATTTACACACACACACACACATATATATATATATATATATATATATATATATATATATATATATATATATCATGTTTCTATGTCAAACATACATGTGGAAGGCACAGTGAATCCTTAAGCTTAACAGTATCTGTGGATGGCTATAGTGGCCTTTAAGTGTATCATCAATCATTACGTTTACATGCACATTGTATTCTAATTAGGGCTGTCAAATGATTAATTTTTTTAATCGTGATTAATCGCTAAATTTCTATAGTTAATCGCGATTAATCACATATTTTATCACATGATTAAAATTCTATTATTTTGCATTTTTTAAGTACATATTAACAATGGAAAGCAATTCTTACCAGTGTATATTGATTGGGAATCAAATGAATGCAAAGAAAGTTACTTTATGAACTTGACTTTAACATTTGTATTTCTTTTTAAATATTTATTTACTGTAAACAAAAGAAAAATGTGTGAATCTGTCATTGTTGCACAATAATTCCTCCAGGTACCTAACTAAAAAACTAAAAATCCCTATCCCCTATTACTAGAGTCAATCTAGTGTTTAGTATCTCCTAAATAATGTTGATTCCTCACTGACGTCCAGTGATCACCGGCTAATGAGACAGCGTTTGCAGCACCTTGTAGCTGTTCCAGTGTGGCTGCTTTCTCCGTGTCATACAGGCTGTGTATGGTGAAACTACTGTCCCCCTCGACAGCAACAAGACAGGTCAACCGTAGTACGTCTTTAAGACCCGAGTCCAGATGCTGACAGGTCTGCAGTTAGTTGCCACCCATTTTGCAAGAGCTGTAGTAATTTTTGGGGATTTGGTTTCATCTACAGGTCGGCAAGTAGCACTCTCCAAAATAGTGCTTCGGTGATATTTTAATTCGGCTTTACACAATGTGAATATGGCTTTCGACTTGTCTACTGAGCTGTCCGGGAGTTTTGGAAAATAAAAAGCGTCATTCAGAATTGTGTTGCTCTGTCTTTCTCCATCATGCCTACAGCCTGCAGCAGCAGGAAGTTTGGCAGCTTGATGATAAGTAACAGTGCTGCAAAGGGTCAAAATAGTAGCCTGTTAGGCACAACGCAAAGCTAAGTGAAGTGTAAAATAAATTAATAAATGCCGGCATGTGATTAATGTAATTTAAAAAAATTACCGCGTTATGCCCGGCGCTTAATTGCATTGTGATTAACGCGTTAATGCTGACAGCCCTAATTCTAATCTAATATATGCTTGCCTTTATTCCGTAAAAGAGGATATTCCGACTAAGCTGTTTACATGGCTAATAAAAGTAAATATTCCACTTATATTCCCGTTTACATGTAGCCGTGCAAAATATGATTTTTTTCAAAGTTAACCAGCGGCGTTGGACTTGTTGGACCGTGTGAACACAGCGTCCCTCTTTCATTCCTTCAACCAGCTTCTTGAAAAGGTCGTCGTAGCGATGTTTGAGCATATCCAAAAACCTGTTGACATCCAAGTCTTTGATAATGTTTAAAAGTAGCTGGCTGGTTGGTTTGTGTACAGTAACCATAGCAACACACAGAGCTGACCATAAGCCGTAAACAGGCAAGAGGTTGTACACTGGGGTAAAAACCCTGAATTAGACGCATATTCTGAATGTGCTGTATACATGTCCAAAGAATGCCTCTAAAACCAGAATAATACCAGAATATCACACGTCTTAATCGGAAAATGCTATATTTGGAAAAAAGCCTTATTCTGAATATCCAACCAGAATATGCTGTTTACATGACCTGGATCAAATTCCGAATATTGTCATATTCGGAATAATAGCGGAATATAGGTGTTCATTTAAACGTAATCAGTGTTGTTGAGGTTGTTTTTTTTTTTTACAAATAGGCCGATTTATCTTTCCTAATAATATGTTGTATTCATGTTAATGTATATTTTCATATGGGGGGAAAAACACATTCAAAAAAGTATCAAAAACTAATTTGGCAGTGACTCTGAGGACCCCCTAGGGGCTGCGGACTAGGGGGGACTGTTGAAGATCTCTGCTCTAAACTATAAAATGGGGCGGGAGGTGAGGACAACCGTGTCTGTCCCCCCCTGTTAAAAATGAACATATCGCCTACTGCATGTATTGAATCACTGCTCTTAACCTAAGCTTAGCTGAGAAACTGTAATGGCTACAGGTACACACTGCAGACCACAGTCAGAGGTGAGAGAGACTTTCAGAAAACACACTGCTTTTCTGTCTGACGTTAAATTACTGCACACTGTATATGATATGAGCTCAATAATAGTTAGACAAATGTTTGACTTGGTCTGGTGTAATCAGTCCAACAATCAGAATGTGTTCCCGTCTTTAGAAGCTGAACCTCTCACCTGCGTTCATATTAAGTCCCTTTTAACATCGGCTTAATAGCTTAAATGTAAATGTCAGTCTGAGTGGAGGCTGGGAACGGGCTCAGGTTCAAACCAAAGGAGCAGAAAGTGATCGGAAATCCCTTTAAAAAAGAAAAAAAAAAAAAAAAAGAAGAAAAAAAGCTGGCTTGTTTGTCAGCCCGACCTATTCAATCATCAGCAATTTGCCACAGATGGTGATTGTGTTCTGGCGAGGAGCAACAACAGTGAAAGGTTTTGCTGAGGTTGCAGCTGTGTTTGGAGGGAATGTGTTTGCTCTCTTTGGGGTTTCCTTGTACTCCACAATCTGACCCCATTCATCTCCAGTTCACACTTCCTTTACTCTCCATTCCATGTTCTTTCAATTCAATTCAATTCAATTTTATTTATAGTATCAAATCATAACAAGAGTTATCTCGAGACACTTTACAGATAGAGTAGGTTTAGACCAAACTCTGTAGTTTACGAAGTCCCAACTATTACAGTGGTTGCCTCAAGAGCAAGCATTAGCAGTAGCTATTGCGACAGTGGCGAGGAAAAACTCCCTTTGTTGTTAGGAAGAAACCTGGGACAGACCCAGACTCTTGGTAGGCGGTGTCTGACGGCACCAGTTGGGGGTGTGGTGAATGGTGGCAATAATAGTCATAATAAAGATAGTGAAACAGTGATCACAATGGTAGTCGTAGTAGTTCATGTCATAGTAGGGCACAGCAGGGCGTTACGGGGTGTGGTGTGGCACAGCAGCCTGGGTGGATGCGGTTGGACGCGGCAGGACACAGTCGGACACTGCGGGGAATCGCAGAGCGTAGCAGGGTGTAGTAAGTCCATAGCGTCAGCTGCACCCAGGACCCCGGTGTAGGTGCCACCCAATTCCAAGGCGATGTTCTGGGTGAAGAAGAAGCAAAGGGACTCCGGGGAGAAAACTCCCCAGAGCTAGGTTAGTAACAGGCATTTCTGGGACTAAGATGCACACAAAAGGAGACAAGTGAAAAGAGAGAAGAGGGAGCAGCTCATTGTGTCCTTGGAAGGAGCTTCCCACAGCAGTCTAGAGTTATAATAGCATAACTAAGAGAGGCAGGCTTCTCATGTACCCCTCTCCCTGCCCACTACCGGAAGTACACCATCAGTTTTTTTTCTCTTCTCTCTTTCCTTTTCTATAGTCTCCCTCTTTATCTCTTTGAACGAAGTACTATCCTGGGCTCCTGGGTAGCTCACCTGGTAGAGCAGGCGCCCATATATAGAAGTGTACTCCTCGACACAGCAGCTGCAGGTTTGACTCCGCCCTGGCTGCATATCATTCCCCCCTCTCTCTCCCCTTTCATGTCTTAAGCTGTCCTATATAAATAAAGGCCACACAAATAATCTTGAATACTATCCTGATCTAATTATATGAATAGCAATATATTATATATTTACCTTTCATTAATGACATAGGCCTCACAGATTTCAGTTTTCAGCCGCCCTAGTTTGTAGCTGCATTGCATTCTGGTCATTTAAGGCTACCGTGGATGTAACAGCAGATTTCTGCTGCATTATTGACTGTGTGGCGGAAAGATCAAGAGTGTCGCAACTCTCTTTTTACGACACTGGGATGGGCTAAGTGGGTTGCGTTTACATTAATTTGAACACATTATGACTGAAGTTTGATTTCATTCAAATTGTTGATTGTGACAGCCCTAGCTTACTCTATGGGCCTGTTCTGACCTGGTTTCATCATCTGTCCTGAGTGATTGGATCACATGTGGACAGCTCTAAGTAGGCTACGTGTCTTCCCACCTGGCAGTAGACTGTGTCTCCAAATGCGTCCTGAGTAGGGCTAGGTATCGTTCAAAAAATTTCGATACCAATACTATGACTTGGATACTTTTTTTCGATAACAATTTTATAAAACAAAAATAAATTACAACATTACAGCACAAATCTTTTTATTTATTCTTCAGCTCCTACTACGTGAGCCCCGTCTCTGTGTAGCGGAGAGTGTGTCTCAACGGCCTGTAACGTTAGACAGCCAATCACAGACACTTTTAGATCTTGGTAGAAGCATGCAGCATGCTTATTGCAGTGTTTCTGCAAGTTTCACCTCAAGACCATTATGAATGATATTTAAGGGCGCCCGGATAGCTCAGTTGGTAGAGTGGGCGCCATATGTAGAGGTTTACTCCTCGATGCAGTGGGCCCGGGTTCGACTCTGACCTGCGGCCCTTTGCTGCATGTCGTTCTCCCCTTTCATGTCTTCTGCTGTCCTATCAGAATAAAGGCTGAAAATGCCCAAAACATTATCTTAAAAAAAAAGAATGATATTTAAGACCTTTGTCACAAGATCAACATTTTTTTTCAAGCCAAGTATCGCTAAACTTGTACTTCCCCATAGCTGAAGAATAAATCTGTTTTATGTCTGTGGTACAATCCCAAAGAGACTCGCGCCAATAACCCGAAAGCTGATTGGCTGCAATGTAAGTTGGTCTCATTTGTAGTTGTAATACAGCAAAATTATATTTGGACTAGCGAAAGAAAGAACTACAACTAAAACAAATGAGCATAATAAGGTAGCGTTGCGTGGACTTAGGAAAATGAAGACCTGTTTAACATTATTTAAGACCTAGAACACAAATTTAAGGCCTAAGGCCTAACATTTTGATTTTGAAATGTAAGACTTTTTAAGATTCCGCGGAAATCCTGATATTGCTTCACTGACACTGATGAGATTTAATCCTTAGGTATTGAAATTGGGTAAAGAATGACGAGGCATTTTTCGATACTCGATAGTTTAGAGGCAATTCGGTCAGTGCCTAAAAAGTTTCGGTACTCAGCCCTAGTCCTGAGTGACCACTTGTGATCGGATCTCACTTCTCCGCTCTGTAAGCAAATAAACACATACATCATTTCTGTTTGCATATAGGCTGGTTGTGTGTGCGTATGTGTAAATGTCAGTTGTTCCTCTCACATAAATCATACAATAGAAACGTGCGCTGACTAACGTTAATGAAATAGAGCAGCTGGAAAAAGGCTGTCTACCGACGAGCGGCGGGACCTGTGCAGGAGAGAAACATGTTTTCAAAAGTCTCTCTGTGTATCTCTGTGGTTTGAAGTTTAGTTTCTATATTATATATTTTACGTGTGATGTTCGCTTATAGGAGTCGGGTAACGCTACTGCTGATGCAGACCCAGATGAGCTGTAGTGATCAATAGTTTTAGGGTTCCTTTTGTTTGTTTTTTCCATCAACACGATTTTAAAAAAGGAAAGTGAGCAGAGAAAAAACAGTAAGAAGAAGGGACAGCAGCATAGAGGGAGGCAGGCCAGATTGTAACATCTGGGAACCCATGTTGAAACAATGCACCCCCCCCAGACCATTAGGAGACTGATGAGTGAACAGTTAGCTGAATCAACTCAGCATGTGTGCTTCTCCCACTGGCTCTTTAATCATTCCTTATCTCGGCCGACAATACCACATCTCAGCCCTCTCGCCCTCCCTCTCCATTGCTGTCTCTCTCACTCTCTCACATCCATCTCTCCCCCTCCCCTCTCCACCCTCCACCTGAATGTTGTTCATGGGTGGTGCTCTGTTTTGTTTCGGGGCAGAGAACAACACGGTGTGCGTTGCCATTGTGTGTTGCGTTGAGTGATGAATGCTGGGTAAATATAGGAGCTGGCTCCTGATTGGCTTGGTTCCAGTCTGAGCCAGATGTGTTTGTGAGTCAGACATTGTTTGTATGCTTGGTCATGGTCTTAACATGACACATTTTAGTTTTTTTTTGTAAACAAATGTTAATAAGACACTAGTCTCACACTGCCAGACTTAAATCAACAGCGCTGTGGAGTAAGGTCTGGCTACACCGCAGATGCATTCTGGGATAGGAGAAAAACAATGCTCTGGGTTGTTTGCATTGTTTTAAACCAGTCATAATGGTCTTGGGCGGCGCTAAACTCCAGATGCAGCGACGGTGGCTCTGCAAAATAGGAACTTGTTTTGGTGGAACATTTGCTAAAGAAAACGTCACATAGAATATTAAATTAAGTTAACTGTTGAAACAATACAGTAACGTGAGCTATTTAAATTAGCTGATACATGGTTAAACCTCATTAGCTCTTACCAGTATATCTCTGTGTGTACTTCATCCACAGGAATCCCACCAATCGGTCCCAAAACGTCCCAGTTAGAGAGGAAATGCCCTAAACATATTCTTTTGTAAATCTTTACAATCATTCCCTGAAAAATCCAAGCAGACCTGACTTGTTGCACCATCCACATTTTCTACAAAACATGCCACTTTCAGCGTGTGACCCTGCTGGCTCACAGTTTGTTGTTGTTTCCCGTAGTGAAGGGATTTTGAAAATGGCAACACACAGAGAGAGGAAGGTGAGTGACAATTCAATTTCAATTCAATTTATTATTTATTATTTTTATTTATTATATATTATTATATACAATCTCAGGCAATTATCCTGGAAATGTACTTCCGTTGATCCAAACTAATAAAACACTTACCACAAATTAGTTAAACTTTTGGATGAGGTTTGCATGAGCATGAAACTCCAAATCTGTACATTTGACAAACAACTGTCAGAAAAATCTGTTTATTTGATAACAGAAAAAGGTCAAAGGTGCAAGTAGATAAAAAGGGGAGGGAACTCCCAAGATGCATTTTGGCAAGATGCCTCCAATAGTCCTTTTTCACAGAAGACATTTTGACATGTGTCACAGAAGGTAAAAGTACTGGGGTAGATAATGAAATGAATATTGACTGAATTCCATTGATCTGCTTCAGTTTCAGGGTCCAGTGTTGTGCATGCAGGTCCACTGTCACACTGTCAAGGCTTCCTGGGACATTTGAAATATCAGAGACAGCATTAATGTTACTAATATCTCCACTGCTTTTCCTACTGTGAAAGTCAAATGTCTGCTGTGAAAAAAGGCTGATCAATGATTCTAAAATCCTGTTACATGTGTTGCTAACAATGGATGCAATGCTAGGCTAACCCTCGTCTTTCAGCTCCGCGTTATTATGGATCCCATGTAAAACTTCTAGGCAAGACCCTTCCTACGAAGCAGCTCGATGGGTTGGACATTGACCTCCGAGTGGTTAAGGTTAGGATAGCCGAGTGGTCAGGGGATAGCACCTGAACAAATCGGGTTATGTTTCCTAGCGTAGCTACTAGGAATAGTAGTGTGTGAATACTATTGAAGGGCGGGTCTTGCCTAGATGTTGCGTGGGTTCCATAATAAGGCTTCAGCTTCACATATACGGTAGTCTATATCCACGCCGTTCCACTTCCGGGATTGCTCCGTTTGCCGACAGAAATTCTATGGATGTCCGTTACCTTCCTCTTTCTTTGTGTTGGCGTTCTAACCTCTGGTGGATTTCTGAGGACTATGGTTAACTGCTCCTCAGATCTCTGCAGGGTAAATCCAGACAGCTAGCTAGACTATCTGTCCAATCTGAGTTTTCTGTTGCACGACTAGAACAACTTTTGAACGTACACACATTTCACCAATTCAAGTTCCTTCCCGAGACTATTTTTCAGAGGCACCGTGGCTCCGTCCGGTGCTTAGCACCGCCCAAGACAATTGTGATTGGTTTAAAGAAATGCCAATAAACCAGAGCAGTTTTTCTCTCATCCCAGAATGCTGTGTGGACTAGCCAGACCCTCCTCCACAGCGCTGTGGAGGAAGGTCTGGCAATGCGAGACTACACATAGACGGTAACACAGAAACGTGAAACTGCTATCTCACTCTTTACCTCTGTCCACTACTACTATCTATTCCTTCAATAATGTGGATTCTACAGGGAGAAACACAATATATCTCTCAGCTAAATCCACAAAGCCTGAACGCACATACAATGTACATACACAAATTGGAATTTCATTTTGGATTATCAGTTTTTGTTTTTTTATGTTTTTCCATCCCTGGCACACCTGCAGGTCTTTCTCAGTAATATGAAGTTAATTAATTCAGTGCAGAACTGCTAATACCTCTCCATTGTCAACCTTCATCCCCAATAACAATATGCTAGGAGAGCATTTGATGCAGGCATCCCTTGAAGAATCAATATCAATACAAGCATAATTCCTCTTGAATTTCAATACTTCATTATTGCACAGCATCCCGGCCACACCACATGCGTCTCATTTGCTTCACGCAGTCCTCTCATTGCTTACTTTTGTCTGAGATTGCCTTTGAACATTTTTCATGGAATCAAGCTCTCCCTTTCAATGTTCTCCCCCCATTCTCTCCCACTTTCTGCCGGTGTCTCTTTCCATTGGGAGCCGTGTCACGAGTTTAATTGCCGCCAGGTGACTAGGAAGCTAGGAAAAACAGAATTAACGTTGTCAGCCCAGAACCATCCCTCTCCTCCCTTACCCCTTCCTCTCCTCTATCCAATGCATCAATTAAAGTTAAGCCGCCGTGGCCCTCGGTTTCAACAGGCTCAGACTCGGGTACACAAAGACGGGGTGAGATGGAGACGTGAGATGTACAGTATAGAGAGGGGAACAAGTGGGATTTACACAGAGGAAAAAAGGAGAAAACTGACAACCGGACAGAATGGATGAGAGGGGGAAGACGGAGAAACAAGATAATGAGCCAAGGAAAGATAGATACACAGACTTGGAAGATAGACTGGAGGAAGGATAAAGTGGGATTCAGCTGCTGCAGGATTAAGACAAGAGGATGATGGCACAAAGGCAGACACAGTGACAGGGAGAGAGATAGAGAGAGAGAGAGAGAGAGAGAGAGAGAGAGAGAGAGAGAGAGAGAGAGAGTAAGGGGGCAGAGAGCATGTTAGAGAGATGGAAAGAGATATCTGTTAGTGTGAATGGAGAGAAAAGGTGTGAGAAGTAGAAGGTGTTGAGATAGGACAGAAGAGGATGCTAGAATACAGAAGTATTGAGGGGACAGAGACAGAGATAACCTGCGGAGGAAGGGAAGGATGGGAGAAAAAAACCTGCTCTGCTTATTGGCATTTCTTTAAACCAATCACAATCGCTGAGCGCCGGACAGAGCCACGGTGCCTCTGCAAAATAGTCTCGGGAAGGAACTTGTTTTGGTGGAACGTGTACGTTCAAAAGTAGTTTTAGTCGTTCAACAGAAAACTCAGATTGGACAGATAGTCTAGCTAGCTGCCTGGATTTACCCTGCAGAGATCTGAGGAGCAGTTAACCATAGTCCTCAGAAATCCACCAGAGTTTAGAACACCAACACAAAGAAAGAGGAAGGTGACGGACATCTGGCCGAAAAAGAGGGACATCCGGCGGAATTTCTGGCGGCACAGGAGCAATCCCAGGAGTGTAATGTCGTGGATATAGACTAGGGACAGTGAGAAAAAAACAAGCCACTGCTTCTTTATGAAGCCATTAAAGCACCAAAAAGAGCTTTCTATAAAATGTTAGGTCAGTCAGGAATATGGTCATTTGTATATTTTTTCACATAAAGGGTATTCTGGATGTATATGGGGGGCTGTGAAGAAAGGCCTTTTTGTCAGTTAAAAATGTATTATAAAATAGCATTAACACACAGTCACAAATGTATGCAATTCCAACATTCTCCATTGGCAATACGAGTGTAGCTTGACTGAACGATACGGCTTCATAAGAAGAATAACTGTTTGTGTTCAGTTCACCTGTCCTCACAGTAGTGCCTTTGTGTGATCCTGTAGCCGCCCCCCCCACCCACCCCACCATGACGCCTGCCCTATACACACACACACACACACACACACGCACACACACACACACACACACACACACACACAATGGCCCTTAGAGGCTTTTAGTGCCTCTCTTTTACAACTCTCACCATCTCCCATAGCATTCTTATCACCTGGCCTTTTGCGTAGTCTCCCCCCCCCCCCGACACACATGCTAGGCCTTCACTCTGCAGGTGTGCATTTGGGTCCGGGTCACATTTCAAATGTCAGATACTTTCAACGCTGATACATGCACATACTACCGACACCCACAGTATGCAGTACTGTATGTACTGTAGTACTGTACCTACTGCGTATTATGACCACTGTTTGTTTTTTTTAAGATACTGAAAGGTTTAGTTCCCCCACGCCTTAAACTATTTGTTCAGCTTATGGTGAACTAAGACAAAAAGAGTGTTTTTTATGTCTGATGATGCCTCTCTGAATGAATACACACTGGTGTGTATTACAAGTGTACATATTAGTGTTGTGTGGAATTATATATGTCATATTTGATGTAGTTACATGTGCCTAGGGACAACAGATGGGAATTAGCATATAGAGTGATATGTCTGGTGCAATACATGTATTGTACACTGTAACTGTTTGAAATAAACCAATGAGTGGAAATGATAAGCTTTGGTGTCTCCCCAACATCTTCCCACTGTACTTACAACTGTCTATTTATCTACCATACAGACTGAAACTCAATTTCGAAAATATTTATTTATGTAAGAAAAACAAATACAACAAACCATAATTATGAACTAAAATAATAAATCTAATGTATACACACGTTCTGTCTCTTTAATGAGAGATGGGTATATCTCTGCCCTGTCTGATGTTGTTCTTGTATGTGTGTGTGTGTGTGTGTGTGTGTGTGTGTGTGTGTGTGTGAGGGCTGCAGTCGTTGGAGTTTATATAGTTTATACAGCTCTGTGTGGTCTGCCTTGGTGAGGTTTGACTCTGCTGTTATTTCCATAAGAAGAGTCTGGGGGATTTAATATATATAGAGCAATATTGCTTGTTCTACCCGCCAAGCGCCCGTGTGTGCATAGCAGCCAGCTCGTTTTTCACGCAGACACTTTTCAGGAGCTTTTCAACTCGAAAAAGCAGACAACCTCAGTTTCCTGTTGATCTGATACTAGAACATTTGTGTTGTGATATTTAAAGAAAGGCTTCGTCAACGGAACAATAAAAGCCTCTTGTCTACGAGTCTCTTCAGAGAGCTCCGGCTCACAGCGGGCTCTTTGAGCATCACTAGCTGGCGTCACTTTGTGGAGCTTCTCAACTCCAAAAAAATGTCGGAGCAAATTGGCAATTTGCCACCAATTTTAGTAAAGCTGCCCATATCTGAAATCTGGACAGCTGATTTCATGCCTAAAAAAATTCCAAAAAGTGAATATAATGATGAATTGTGTATAAATTCCAGTTGTTGTCCTGTCTACAGTGGCAAGCCACGATTGTAGAGACGTTCTGGGATACAGTAGGCAAGGTAGACTGGTCCGATTCATGCTGGAGTATTTTTCAGACTATAACATCCGGGTGTATTTGGCATACTGTAGATTTTGCTTCGGTTTACATACTGCATACCACATGCTACATTTTTGGAAAATCATCTTCCTGAGAGGCAGACTTTGGTGATGTCCTGATTTTTCGTCTTGCACCACCTTGAGATTGATATTTTGACTAGGGATAGACCGATCGGGTCGTTTTTTTGGCAGTTTGCAGATTATCTGTATCTGCGTTTTATTTGCCTGATAACCGATAAAGTTAATGAATTAAAAAGTGTTCTACTTTGGCTCAGCTACAGTTTTGTTCTGTCCCTCTGCTTAGGTTTCACTCACCACTGAGTCTGACTTAATGTCCCCCCCACAACACTATCTGACTATCTGTTACTGGGTATTATGTTGAAAGTTTCTAATTCATTAAATAATAGCCTAATAGATTTTCATTTTCACTGTAAATGCATATCGGTCCCAAATATCGGTTTCATTAACTACTAATAATACCGATGCTGAAAAAACAGTATTGGTCGATCCCTAATTTTTAGTTCAGAGTGAATGTTTCAACAACTTTTGGGTAGATTGCCATGAAGTTTGGTACGGATATTCCTATTTCATACACAATATGCACACACACAATATCCATTATGTTATAACTTTGGTGATCCCTTTTTCATCCAACACCTTGTCAACCTTTCATTGATTTCTTTCATTTGATAATCAAATACCAAAGTAATGACATTCTAATCAGGTCAGAAGGTTTTGTTCATTGGCGATATTTGAGGCGCTCATTGTTTGTTAGTCAGACTGATATTAAAATGTTTCTACTACTTTTTACCTATCTGCTCTGTAAATCACATTCCCTGTGCTCCTTAGGAAACAATAATAAGGACTAAGGACTAAGAAATGTCATAGACGAATCAGCATTGTCAAGTCTTGCCTATCGACGACTGATCATCAAATCATGTGGGTGGGGGGGAGTGAAAGTGAAACTTAAATATGTCATGGGGCGGTTGGGTTTATTTACATTGAATATTAGACTATTCGGGGTCACCCCTCGATAAAACCATTATAGACAAAATATACATTTGAAAGTCAAATTTTTCACCCGGAACTGAGTTGCGGTTCATGAGCACCATGTACAGCAACTGCTAAGAAACACCTGGTGAGTTGCACGACATTGATTTAAAAGAAAAATGCCACAGGTTATAGATTTAATGTGTCCGATCTGTCAATTTTTCTCCACTGAAACAACTGTTGCTAAAGAAAAGAAAGAAAGAAATGTCAGGAAGGAGCAAAGGTCACCGTATCATGACAGGTTAACCATCAAATGTACATTAATTAGGTTAATGTGCTTACAACTGCATACATTAGACCACTTAGCTTGTTAAAATATGCTAATGGAGACGGCGGTTCAGGCGTTTACTGTCACCCAGCCATATGTGCTCGGAGCAACCTCAGCAGACGACGCTAACAGCGGGGGGGTGCAGCACTTCAGAGGAGCGCTAATTAAATAAAAAAGCTAGTATGCCTGTTATCTTATCATCGCGTCTCTCCCAATAACCCCGCTCTTCCCTTTCCTGCCCCCCCTTCCCATGGGTCCCCTTTTCCGTTATGACTTAATTTGTCTCCATTTCTCGCCCTCAGTCACTCTCTAACTCTGGGAAAATATCTGAGTAATAATAGCGCTTGCTTCCTTGATGTTGAGTGTGTAGTGCCGGCGTGCGCGAGGGGTGGGTAACTTGTCATCTCATGCACAGAGGGGCACTGAGGGCATGATTTAGTCCCCCCCCCCTCCCCTTCCTGCGCTGGCCTGTTCACCCTCACTCTGTTGCACTTAACCAACTTTCACAGGCTGATAAAAAATAATTGCTGCCCCAAGGGTGGGGGGGGACTCCAAATACATTAGCACCACAAGGAGAAGAGCTAGGATCACATTACTCAGAGCACTATATACACACTATAGTATGCAGCCTGGAAAGGAAAAAAGCATCAGGTCCAACAGCAGAGAGACAGACGCAGAGAAAGCAGCATGCTTGTGTGCGTGCGCTCGACTGTGAGCGCAACAGCATGACCCGCGCCGCCAGATAGCGTCAGAAAAGGGGGCCCGCAGAAAGGAATGCGCTCTGTGTTTTATTTGTGGCCCCGATCCTCTTGTATTTCTGTCCCTGTGTCAAAGGACCTCATCTGCCGCCATGCTCCATTGCAGACCAATAACACAGGGCAGGGAGGTGGGTGGGTGGGGGGTGTAGGGGGGGCTGTCTGGGACGCCACAGGAAGCAGAGAGCAAAGGAGGGAGGCAGGCAAGCATGACTCTATCGAAGGAAAGCTCTCCTTGTGAAACAGGAGACGTGTGGAGGAGAAGGTGTGTGTGTGTGTGTGTGTGTGTGTGTGTGTGTGTGTGTGTGTGTGTGAGAGTGAAAGGCCTTTAGCCAAGCTGCTGATCCCATCCTCTCACGTGTGTTGTGCTTTCCCTTATACACACCTGAGACACCTGTTGGACTCAACTTTTCCATGGGCTGCCCAATACATCTTTTTTTTCGTCATTGCAATATCATCTTGCGCAATAAACACATCACCAAAGGCTGCGACATATCGCAAAAGACAGAGATTTTTTGATTTAGTTGAAAGAAAATATCAGTAGAAAACTGAACCGCCATTCTTTTTTTAGTGGTTCAATTTTCAATTTGTACAATAAAGGAACATTGAAAGCAGCGGACAGGGAGAAATGAGTATACTTTAATATCTGTTCGGTAAATTAATATCGTTACCGCAATATTCAACAACGTTAAAGCATATTGCATATTTTCCTCATAACGTGCAGCCCTAGTTTAAACAATCTCTTGTGTGAACTACTCTTAAAAGCATGTGTATTTCAGTTTGTGGGGTGACGTTGGTGGAATGGACTGACTAGACTTATTGCTTCACAGTGTGAGATATATATATTTTTATGCTGTATTATCAGCATTTGCATATTGTGTGATCAACTTATGTTACCATTGCAAGTCATTATTGTGCCTACTGCTGTTAATAAAACAATGGCATTGACTGCATAGTAGTCTCGCATTGCCAGACCTTCCTCCACACTGGGGTTAGGGTTAGGGTTTATTGGCATTTCTTTAAACTAATCACAATTGTCTTGGGCGGCGCTAAGTTTCCGGCCGCACCTGAACAATGCCAGAAATGAAATGTCGTCGATATAGACTTACTACATAGTAACCTTTATTTCCTTCCTTGGAGCTAGACACTTGTAGACATGTAAGTTTGCACTGAACTCCATCTGTGGCTGTGTGTCATGTGTAAAGGGCACCGTGTACTGCATCACTGTTCCTGTGTAACATTTAATCAACGGACCAGCCATGTTTTTAATAGCGAGGAAATACTGCAGTATGAATGTTATTGAGCTCAGCAAGACTCAAACCGAAATGCAGTTCAACTTTAGCTGGAGCATGCTGTGCTGTTAAATGGTTATTACCAGTCTCATAGCAACAGCCGGAGCCTTGATGATCGCCCCTCCGAAACATCTGCTGAGCGCTGCTGGCTAGGAAAGAGAAAGGTGCTCTGCAGACTGGAAGGCCCACGATGGCAGGGAAAACCAAATATATTTGCCTCCGAGCTGCTTACACAGGAACACGCAGGAGGACATGTGGCACTGTTGCCTTAGTTGTTTCCTACTCTAACTTTTTATTGTCTAACTGTATCTTTAATCTAAAGTTTGGTTGTGCTGGAGGCTACCGTAACTGAAAAGTTCTTGGCATCCCTTTGTCAGTGTTTTTAAACTTTTCGTAAAATGTCAAGTCTAGTTCTAACGCAGCTACTTTTCCAGATTTAATTAAAGGTCCCTTGTTAAAAAGAAAAGTGATTAAATTGTGATTTTTGATTAAGAAGCAGGTCTAGGTGCAGTTAGTATCAAAACGCTCAGTCTAAGGAAAAATGCACAATGAACTGTGCCTTTAAACAAGCCTTCAGGACTTTATGTGGTTGTGATGTCAGAACAATACTATATATAGGTAGAAAGTGCCGTTACTGTGCACTTACGATGACGGTGCAGAGACGCCGAGAGCGCATATTCAGAGAATGGAATGATGCTGGAAACGTTGACTGTGCTTTTTCGGCAGGGGGCCTTAATTAAAGAGACAGACGCTGAAACAGAGCCTACTTTTTCCTGAGAACCAAAGCATTTCCTATTACTTTTAAGGAATATAGTTCAGCAAGCAAAGCTATACCATCTGGCATCCACCAGCTAATGAAAACTCAAGCTGGAATTGGTGAGAGAAGAGAATTAGAGTTGTATCTTAATGAATTAGTAATTGAAAGTCCTAAATGTAAAAACAAAAAAATATAAGAGAAACAAAAACATCACACCAAGAGGGGCATTCTTTTGGAATCCTTTACTTTCAGAGGTGCGATGGGAAAATGCTCAGCGTTTGCCCTTTAAATTCTGTATGAATATCAAAGTAAAGGAGATCCACCTTAAAATATTGCATACTACTGTATATATCCATCTAATCTACACTTATCAAAATTCACAGAGATTGATGCCAAATGTAGCTTTTGTGATAAAGTGGGTCATACGTGATGATTGAGAGGGATTACTTTTGTAGAACAAGCATTGCTTATTGCTTATTATACCTTTAAGTTCTGAGTTGTTTTGAGTGTCTCTTCAAAGAATTAGCCTATTAAATTGAATAGCCAAGTACAACAGCAGCCATATGTCTTCCTTTGACATACAGTAAGTGGCCTCCACAGGATCTGAGTCACTGCAAGAAAAACGTAAAGATCTAAAAAGTAGGAAGCTGACAATATAGTGAAATTACACTCCCATTTAGTTTTACCTGCACAGCTCTTAACAGAATGACTGTGTTTTTCTCTCACATCGTCAAGACGGTGCTGCAATTTTATAAAGTAGGGGCCCTTTTAAAAATCGACATGAAGGCTGTGGTTGAAGTTGGCATTTGGACTAAATAACAATGGCTAGGTCTTGCTCACTTACTTTGATTTTCCCAGTGCTACATCTGTGCTGCCCCATTCCAATCCACTGAATGTGGTGAAATGAAAATGTAGCCCTGCATAATGACACACCGTGTATCCAGTTTAGAGATGCACAATATGTTTTTTTTTTTTTTTATCGTCATCGCAATATCAACTGCCGCAATAAACACATCTGGAAAGGCTGCCACATATCGCATAAGACACAGATATTTGCCTTTATATTCACTTAAATGTTCAATTTGTAAATAAAAGAATGTTGGAAATGATTTCCTTTTTCAAATTAAACCAGCAGTTTGTTGTATTTCAGCAGAATGCTGAAAGCAGTACTACAACTTAATATCTGTTTATTTTCTATCTGTATTTTTTTTTCAACTTCCTTGCATATTTTCCTCATCACACAGCCCTAGTCAAGTTTATTTTATAACTTAAAGGGTTACCAAATTATACAAACACTATAATAGCTTTTAGCAGTGAGCGACTGAGAGCGCCGTTAGCTCAGCTGCAATTCTATACGCTACTTCCCCGTTAAAAGCGTATTTAAAGGCATCAAAGTCACATGATCTGAGCCATTAAACTTGATACAGAGTTAGTATTGGCTAGTTTTGCACTGAACTGAACATTAAACCAGCAATCAAGTGAATGTACTACTCACTGAACAGTCCCAATCTGAATCATAAAAGGTTAATTGCCCCAATAAGTTACACTGGCGAGGACTTTGCCTTGGTGGTTGGTGCATACATAAACAAACAAACAAATATAATAAACATTAATATGAAATGGAATAATACATACAGTGGCACTCATAAGTTTATGAACCCGTTGACTAAAAAGAGGAATACAAAAATCATCTTTTGAAAATTGATCTTAATGCCTTAATAAAAAAATGAGGGAAAATCCAACCTTTAAGGACACCAATTTTCTTTGTGAATGAATAATGTATCATAAATAAATAAATGTTCTTCCTTAAAATACAGGGGGCATAAGTAAGTACACCCCTATGTTCAATTCCCATACTATGCATCCTGATAAAGTTCCCTTGGCCTTTGGAATTAAAATAGCCCCACATCATCACATACCCTTCACCATACCTAGAGATTGGCATGGTTTTATTTCAGTTAGCCTAATAGCTGGTTTGATTTGCATTGAGAGATGATTTTATGGAAAGTACCCCATGCCAATCTCTAGGTATGGTGAAGGGTATGTGATGATGTGGGGCTATTTTAATTCCAAAGGCCAAGGGAACTTTATCAGGATGCATAGTATCCTGGATCCATGAAATAACTGGCCTTTAAAAATAAAAATCTGCCTGCCTCTATGGGAATTTAACATAGTGGTGTACTTACTTATGCCCCCTGTATTTTAAGGAAGAACATTTATTTATTTACGATTCACTAATGTTTATACCAAAGTGCATTTCAGCTTAGGGGGGAAAAAAAGTGAATAATCTAAATATTCAGTGACTATGAATCTTTGAACTGAATTGAACAAAGTAATTTGAAACTTCCACCTCTACTAACCACTAGGAACGACTGAAAGTGAAGTGAATTCCAGAGAGAGTGAACATAATGAGCCATTTGAAATGGAAGGCAGAGGGGAGTCTGTCGAGCATTGATAGAAACGCTCCTCCTCAACTCTGCTTTTTAAGTACTGTAGTTCATTGCAAATGTGGAGCTCTGACTCAGAAATATATAAATTCTAACCTTCTATTGATTCTTTTCCATCACCCTGTAAGCTGTTGTTATAGCTACATTCCTTTACACTAATCTGTAATGGATTTTTTAGATTTCCTCCATTGAATTGTCCGGGGCTGTAATTGTTTTCCGTGCTCACTTGTTGAGACTTTGATTTAACTTTGGGTTGTGTTGTGGCCTAGCCTCTGTTCAGTCTCCTCTGTCCAAAACAGCTTACCCAAAATGCAGCATTGACCCAAGCAAGCGCCTAATTACCTGATTAGATGAATCACCTATCCAAATGCTGGCATCACCCCAGACGGGTGGAGACAGGAAGCGCTGGGCGGAGAGCACAGTAATGAAGCATCTCTCTTCTGCTTGCCTGGCAGAGGGTTGGTTTATTTATCGAGGGGCGATGGGGGGAGTGGGATGAGACCAGGGGGAGCTCGACAGGTTAACATCACACTAACTGGAGAGGTCAGCACTGCAGCCCCCCCCTCCCCCCTCCCCACCACCATCCATTCCCTGCTCCCTCTTTGCCTAGAATTCCCACCTCTCCTTTCTCTTTTCCTTTGTTTTCCTAAAGCTATAGTGCATACTTTCTGTCTCCCCCATTGTCAAGTGTATTTTAACTATGAGGTGCCCACACTTGAAAAGGACCAGACTTGGGATTTCACTCAGAAGAATATTTATTTTGATCAGTTGAAGTAGCAATGTAATAGGATCAGGATTCGAAGTAATAGGTGAAAAACCTTTAAAGAGAAAAAAAACAAACAAAAGAAATCACAAAAAGCATTTTAAATAAACAGGTATATTCCCAACACATGAAAGGTCAAATGCATTTTTTTCCTACAGGCAACAGCTTAGTTTTTTACCCTGCATTTTACTAGATTTTCCATATAAACTATACCAATCTAAACATTTGATCTTATCAGTTTAACACCTCTTTAAACCATGCAGTAATAATTTCTTTCAAACTAATATTGTAACATTTAACACATTTACCACATTAAATACAAAACAGACAAAGGATCCAAACGAAAATATATATGAAACAAAAGTCCACATGAGCTTACCGATAGCCTGTCATAATCAGAAAGTCCCAATTCCTCACAGTGAATGCGTTTGTGCCTCTGCTGACCTCTTTGTCCGTCGCACTCCAGTCAAAAGAATGATGCGCGTATTTGAAACACTGTTTTAACTGGGCGCGAGCTACTAATCACCCCAATTCAATTCACCTGGTTGAGCCGGCACCAGAGCGCGCACACAGTCACGTGCGGGCTGGCATGCAGAGCGCGCGCAGGGGAGGCGGCACGTAGGAGGAAAAAGAAAATGACAGATACACGGAAGAAGACAGCCACACCTCCACCGAGTTAGCGCGACACCTCCCACTCGATCTTTACGTGGCGATGCCCAGAAAGATCGCACTCTCAAGTGGGCTGGTCTCCGACCTGATCTTCCACCGGTACGAGGACCACAAGGTGCCGGACGTACCGATGCAAAATGGTACTCGATTCGGGATCTCTGGCACCTGGTTTCGGATTTCTCACCGAAATGCTGGAGCTTACAGAGACCACCCTCACATAAGCATCTCGAACAACACTTCTGGAATCAGGATTCACACCGATGACTCTTGCAAGTCTGAACTGCCCTCTCAGTGCGTTTTGGTCGCAGAGCCAAACTATGTCTCCAACGGCAACATTCCTTTCAGCAGTATGCCACTTACTGCGAATGAACAGGTTCGGACCAGCGAGTTGGCTCCAGGATCCGCAGAAGTTGTTGACTATAGTTTGTACTTCTTTGAGTCTTTTGAATGGATAAATGGTGTAGTTGACAGTTTTGAAGTCTCCACTTTGTGTGGCTCGACCAAGCAACAGACTGTTCGGCGTGATGTACTGGATACGCTCTTCTTGGCTCTGAACTCTGGCGTCAATGGGTCTCTCATTAGCAAGATTGGCAGCTAGCTGGAGCATAGTCAGGAATTCTAAGTAATGACAACAAAACTGTCGGCGCGTCCACATGATACAAGCCTTCCGTGATCACCCCCCCCCCCTCCCTCCCCTCCACGCAGTTACTAGTAGCCAAGGAGGACATGGAGGATTAAAAAAACATGATGGACTCTTCAGAAGAGGTTATTATCTCTAGAAACTGTGCTGGACGACACAATTTCTAAACACAGCCATAATGAGAAATCCAGAGAGAGTTGTGTGGAGCTGGTAGTCTTAATTAGCTTTATAGCAACTCAGCTTGAATGTACCAGACGTTCATTAATATCAAAAAGTTATGCACTAAAGCTTTAAAGTGCCGATATACTTGCTTTTTAACAATGCGTACGGGTAGACTATGCGGCGGTGACGCAAACATCATTGTTCACATACTTGCCTGCGTCCTTTGCGTGTACCTGGAGGATTAAACTTATATCCACTAGGGAGCAGATCAGGGCCATATCATCCCTGGCCGACACTGGAAGATATTCCTGGGCTGAGTGTGGAACAGCTGCTGACCTGCCTGTCAAATGATATACCGCCCCCATGTTCATGTGCTGAATTGCATCTTGCAAATGCGTAGCGTTAATTTCTGAAGATGTGCACAACCTACGCTCCAAAGCAACGTGAACGCGTAGTTAAAAGCAAGTATATCAGCGCCTTTAGGGAGACTTGTCTGCCAAGAGAAAACTCACGTTTAATTTACTGCAGGCACTAAACTTAAGGTATTGTGAAAAAAATAAGGAAGTACCCTAGGTTTTGATGTGTTTCATGTCCCCAAAGAACATGTTAGAAACTCCATCTCACCTTGTATAAATTGGCAGATTCTGATCGATCTCTTCTTCTGAAGCTAAGGATGTTATGGTTTTGTCAATTATCTTAAAAGCTGTTTTGCTGGATTCAATATTGTCCCCAAATGTAATAAGCAATATATCCCTAACCACTTTTTGGAATGCAGTTTTATTATACACAAAGGGAATGCTTTACAATAAACAAGGCCATTTCTGTCTCTTTTAGTTTTTCTGTGTCCCTTTATCTGCATGTTGGCGTCTGGAAACAAGTCTATTCTTCTTCACGGATAAGGCTGGCATTATTCTACATATTTCTTACTGTCAACAAACCCTATTAAAACACCAAGAAGGTTTTAACCTGCCTCTAAGTTCTGGTTCCTTCCTACGTACAACTTAGGCTTAGGCAACTTTTTTTTTTAAAGGGTTCAGAAATTCCTTACAACTGCTGGCCACTGTAGTTTTTAGCAAACATTACTCCAAAAAAAATGCAATTACTCTGGACTATTTTCAGCCGAGGTTTAATACAAGTGTGTCATTATTTTGGGCAGCAGGACAGTGTGTGTGGGACTGTGTCAAAATAAAGTACAGTGTGTGTGTGTGTGTGTGTGTGTGTGTTCATGGTAATGAAGGAACATGTCAGCCAGTTCAACAGTGTGGCACACTGATGTGTTTTAATATATTTTTGGACAACAATGGAGCTCTATGGCATAGTGGAATAAGATATGTAAGGCTTTTGAAAACACAAGCAATACTTAGATACATTCTTTTTTTTTTTTTACATTGAAGGTTAATAATAACCTTGGAAATAGTAATATAACTCATAGCACAATAAATTCTCCAGTGCTGGTGGCCTTTGTCAGTGGATGGAGTCACCAGTACCTGATTTGAAAACTTGACTCTGCGGTTCCATCTGCTGATGAAGGCCATTACATGTGACTAAAAGAGCTGGAAAATATCCAGTAAATGGATTTTGTGCTACAATGTATTTGTCATATTCATTGTTGTTTAATATTTGCAACACAAACAACACCATGTATACAAAAAACAATAATGATGTTGAGAAATCCTTAAGAAATGTGCTTGGTACCGATTCATGGCCAAATGTGCATGGTGTCATACATTTTGCAGGTCAACTAGAAAACCTTTAGACTCCTTTGTTCCTTTTTAAATTGCTGGTTATTTTTGGGTTAGGTTTAGACTAGTCTACTTCCACGACGTTCCACTTCCGGGATTGCTCTGTTGCCGAGATAATTCAGCTGGATGTCCATGGGCGTCAGTTTGGTTTGAAATGTGCTGGGGACAGAGACGCATTCGGAAGTGCATTTTCAGAAGTGCTGGGTATAATGACGCATTCATTTTTTTTTTTTCTCTTTTATGCAGGTCATGTTTTGAAAGACGCTGTCCTGTAGCTTAATAATGTAAATGAATAAAAATGTATAAAAAAATATGATGTCCGACACATTTTATGAAGAAAAAAGCCTTAGGGAGGCGTCCTTTCCCCGTAGTTGCATCCCCGCCTCCCAGCATATGGGGCATCCTTTTCGGCCGTCTCCCAGCGTGTGAGACGTCCTTTCCCCGTAGTGTATTTCGTGCTGGCCACCACGAAAAAAACGTCCCCGTGAACACGTATCAATAGATTAAAAATAACGTGACATTTACACGAACTGCCGTGAGACCGGGTTGGACAGGCAGTGTTGTGAACAGAGAAGCGTGTAGCCAGCACAGCAGCAGAGCGGCTGTGTCTGTGCCTGCCCTGTGGGGATAGAGATTTTTGTGGGTTTGTTGGCATCTGTCGCTCAAGAATTATATGTGTTATGAACTTTATTTTTTTTTAACTAAATTCAGCTCGAGGTTATAAAAAAAAGTGGTGGGTACAAAATGACTCATGACGAAATCTGATAGGTACGCGTTCCCATCGTCCCCACCGTCCCCACCGTCCCCACCGAAATCAACGCCTATGTGGACGTCCCTCTTTTCGGCCGGATGTCCGTCCCCTTCCTCTTTCTTTGTGTTTGAATTCTAAACTATGGATAACTGCTAGACTATCTGTCCAATCTGAGTTTTCTGTTGCATGACTAAAACAACTTTTGAACATACACATGTTCCACCAAAACAAGTTCCTTCCCGAGGCTATTTTAAAGCGGCACCATTTCTCCATCCGGCGCTTAGCACCGCGCAAGACGATTGTGATTGGTTTAAAAAAATGCCAATAAACTAGAGCACGTTTTTCTCCCATCCAGGAAGTCTGTGTGGACTAGTCAGACCTTCCTCCACAGCGACGTGAAGGAAGGTCTGACAAATCGAGACTATGGTTTAGGCAAAACTGTAATAGGTGGTTTCTGTTTATTGTTTTGGTCTTGATTCACCCTGAAGGTAAGCTTCCGGTAGCTAATTATTAAGATATTTCGTAAAATAAGATACAATGTTTTTGTTTGGTTGTGGCAGTTATTTCATGTCGAAGCAATACATTGCTACTGTCACTTCAATTTCCACTCTCCCCTTTCCTTTTTTTGTGTGTTGCGCTCTGACACTCCTAGACCGGGGCGTAACAGGGGACACTAAGACTACACTTGTCAGATTTCATAAAACATGTTGGTGTCTTTCTTTATCCCCTTGTCCTTTGGCCTCTCCTCCTTCCCACTGTATCTATCGTCTCCCCGTAAGCCACAGGAGCCGTCCCATCTATCCATCCGTCAGCTCCTCTCAGGAGACCTCACTAGGCCAGAGTCATGGATGCCCCCTTTGAACCGACAGGGATACGCTCACTTTGTCCTCGAAGCATGTTCACTCCTTCAGCACATGCCCCTCTTGTCTCTCATCCCCTCTTTTTTTCCCCCTCTCACCTTGCGACGGCTCTCATATCATCTACCTGCCTTCATGGCCTCCCCTTTGCTCATGTAACCACGCTCAGTCACACTTCTATGGCTGGCTGGTTTAAGCAACCCCTTGACTCTGTGTTGTGTGTAGAATGACGAATGACGAACAGGAGACTCAATCTTTTATGCCGCGATGGGCCGTTTATTATCTGAATAGGAACAGAGTATGTACTGGTCGGTCATACAGTTGGCTCACAGCACACTGCAAAAGAATAGCATGTTATTTTAGCACAGAGGCTAGCTAGAAAGTGCATTATGATGCTATTTTAACATTTAGCACTCGAAAAAGTACAATAACCCACTTGTAATTCTTATTAATATTTTCATAAATCACAGTGCACATATGTTCATACAATGAATGTACGGACAGAAATACACAATATTTGTACACCATGGTGCACTCGGCAACTCACCTTGGGCACATCCCTCATAACTGGCAATGATTAAACAACAGCCAGTGGCATTTAACTACTATCTCTAGAGAGAGGGCGCCCCTGAGCCAATGAATCTATACACATTGATATTAAATAACAACAACTGCAAGTGGAATGGGATAATGTATAAACCCTGTTACACTCATTCAAATCCATTACTTTCCCTCTCACCCTCCCTCTCATCCCTGTAACCCTGTTCTTTAGAAAATGAAATTGAAATGATTCAAATGTGACAACAGGAATTAGGTAAATAGTAGTCTTGCATTGCCAGACCTATCTACCCACTTGCTGTGGAGTGAGGTCTGGCTACACCACAAATGCATTCTGGGATAGGAGAAGAAAAAAAATGCATTTAAATTAGCTGATACATGGTTAAACCTCATTAGCTCTTACCAGTGTATCGCCGTGTGTACTTCGTCCACAGCAATCCCACCAATCGATCCCAAAACGTCCCAGTTAGATAGGAAATGCCCTAAACATATTCTTTGTAGATATTTACAATCATTCCCTGAAAGAACCAAGCAGGCCTGCCTTGTTGCACAATACAAATCTTCAAAACTTTACAATTTCAGCGTGTAGCTTGCTAGTTTGAAGTTTGTTGTTGTTTCCCAGATCGAAGAGATTTTGAGAACGGCAACACACAGAGAGCGGAAGGTGAGAGGCAAAGCCTGACTTTTTGTCCTTCATCCTGGAAATGTACTTCCGTTGATCCAGACTAGGTAAATAGAAACAAGGACAGGGCCCTATTTATTGAGATATCGGTTACACTATGCACAATTGCATACTTTTCAAAAAAGATAGAACCCTAATCATAATCCTACATGGCTACTGGAGGAGTGTAGCTTGCTGGTGACCCTGAGCCTTGGCTAGTACCGCTTTAGCTGCTTCTCCACCCTCCATATTTACCAGCACCACACCACTGAAAGTCTCATTACATTGCCATTGTCAGCTAATAAGACACAAGGGGTGTTTTTTTATGGCCCGAGCCTCTCATCTGCCATTGAATGTGGGGAGCGAGATGGCAACATTTGAAGGAATTTCCTATAATAAAACGTAATGAAGAGAACATGATGAAGCATCATCTCCTGGAGTCCCTGTCTATTAAGCCTGCCTGTTATGATGCTAATGAGTCTTTTTTTTATTGTATCGATGCAGGGTTGAGCAGATTATTGGGCCTGTAGTTTTTATGAACATTAACTACAAGTAGTCTCCCCACAAATCACTTTTATACTGTTTTAGGACTGCTGCTGTCTTTAATGGAGAACAACAGAGACAAGGAAAAGGAAAGAGACTATAAGAACGAAGTCTGAGTTAACACTAAAGAGTCACTGGGTAATAAGTGGTGCAAGAGAAGACCAAGAAACAAGAAAAAATGTCAATGTTTTAAATATACCTTGTTCAGACCCAGTGTTCAGCAGAATGGACATCATATGTTTACTGATCTCAGCCAGCCTGAAAATTATCTCAATTCTGCCAATACAATCTGATTTTGACCTAGAACCTCAACCTTGCGACGGGTCACAAATATGTACTATTTTTTTTTTTAAATGAGGCTCAGTAATTTCCTAATCCGGCTGGTCACTCTAGGTTTTAGCTCAAAGAGGAGGAAATCACCCATTTCTGAACATTATCGGCCGATTGAATGGGTGTTATCAGTTGTTATCTCTACCATAGATATGAGGCTGTATGCCCCTACTCTACCTCCTAGTTGGCTCAGTAGGCCGTTATCATCCATTGGTAAGCAGATGAATGGCGGCAGTATCGGAGGTCTGTGTTTATCTGCCGGTTGAACTCTCGTTGGATGACACGCTTCATAAGGGTTGAAAATCAGCAACTTTCCCTCTTTAGCGTTTAGCTTAGCAACAATAAACATCACTGGCTCTAGCTGTTGCTGCTTCCTGTTTGGTGTGAACCCATTGGTTGTTGACAATGTTCACGTGATTTAACTTTAATACCAAGACTTGCAATAATATCAAACACGTTTGATTTTGTCGGACAATCAAAACGAGAAAAAGACTGACTCGGTCTGAGTTTTATGACCACCTTACACCAAACGATTGAGACGACCCCAACTCTAGTAAGACTCAGGATTTCATTCCCATATTGGAAGATAGTCTGTGACAATAGATAATAAGGATAATAAGGAGGAAGGTCAGGGTGGATGATGGCCTAAACAAACAGAACTTTCACCCAGGAGACCAGTGTTCGTGTCCCATGTGAAACCAAAAGTCAACAGGGACTTTTTAAATTGTTTTTATTAGTTTATTACGTAATGGTACTTACGTAATGTTACGTAATCTTACAAACTGAAACCCTTTACTAAATCTAACCAAGTAGTTGTGTTGCCTAAACCTAACGAAGTAGCATTTGTCTGGGAATCCCAGAGCGTTAAAAAGACCACGCTAACGGCGACTGTTACCATGTAAATAGATGATAACTTCGTTCTGAACCTACTAGTAGGTGTAGCAGGCCCTTTCTTACCTATATCTACGAGGCTGGTAAAAACTGAGAACGCCCATTCAGTTGGGTGATAACATTCAAAATGGGGGAGGAAATAGTGCACTTGTTGGGGACTATTTTCAGCAATGTATGAATCCATGTATTGGTGCTGCTAAGTATTTTCTGCAAATGTAGTATGTAGGGTCAACTTAAAAGACAGAACTTGTTAGTAGGATCAAGTCATTGTTGGTCTTGTACTTTAATGGGATTTGTTGATGATAAGAAAAACATATACTGTAATACTTTTCAGCCGTATCCTTAAACCTTATTTTGTCATTGAAGATAGTTAACAAAAAGGTCAATGGAGAACATTTTAAAAGCTAAGATTTCTTCAGTTCAAAAACTCAAAACAGCTGTCAGTTGATCACAGGCTTTAACAGTGTTAATCTGCTAATGTGACACAGGCATAATGCTACATGTGCCGTAATTCTTTGAGACGCCATCAACATGTCTTAGATATCACCAGTCAAAGGCCTGTGTGTGTGTGTGTGTGTGTGTGTGTGTGTGTGTGTGTGTGTGTGGCTAGCTGTAAAATAGAGTTCCCGAATTGCAGAATGTTTTGAGTCCTAAGGAATGGTAACTGACCTCATAGCTTACACTCTTTAATTTCATTGAAAGAAACTGAATTCACCTGGATCTCGTCAGTACAACACTCAGAGGATGCATGATGGGAACATTCTGTTACGCTGTCCCACTAAAATAGGATACACAGTGCGTAGATCACAATAATCATGTACAGGATTACAATGGAAAATGAGGCATATACTGAGTTGAAGATCAACAGTCAAAAAAGCCCCTTCAATCCTTATTCCCCTTTGATTTGCCCAGTGTTTGAAAGCTCGGTTCCCCTCTCTGCTTTTGTAGTTTTTTTTTTAACAATGGAAGCCATTGCAATTGTGTGACGTGATGATATATGATGAGACCTGGTTGCTGTGAAATCACTGAAGGGTCCATGGATGACCACTTCCGTCCTTCCATTTTGTGTTACACCCAATCTCTATATGTAATCAGTTGCCTCATTGAAGTGATTGACTGATTCATTCCTACCCTCTTCACATCCAGTCTCAAAAGTGCAAATAATTGAATCAACAGTATATAAATGTGTCTGAAGTGGTAATTAGGGTAATTGGTAATGAGCATGTTATATTAAAATGGGTGTCACTCAAAGGCTCACAACAATGGTATACAAAAAAGTCATCAGAACCTGCTTTCCCTCTGTAATGTACTGGAAAATGAGGGCGATGCTACTTTATGTCTGTAAGCTAATGCTAGCTATCTAGTATCAATCTACAGACCTATACTGAACTACAGTTGTGTTCCTTTGTTAGCTAGACTACTGTACTTTTTAAATTACAATTCATTTGAAGTTCTTTTTGAGTCCTCTCCATTAGCATCAGTACAATTAACCATGTTTGGAGACAGACTATTTTTGTCCGCATGTATCATTGCCAAGTGGAAATAGTTCTGGTAGCCTGACATTGTCAGACCAAATCACAAATGCTGTTAGTCTGGAACAAGGAAACGTGGCTTAGCGCTTAGCTGACGGACAAATGTAAACACACTACAGCGTGCAGAGATAAGCTGTGATTGTGTAGCATCAATATGTCTGTGAACAAGTGTTGCTGCTTTTGCCATGACTTTGAAAATAGAAAGTTCCACATGAGGTGCAGCCATCTTGGTTGTTAACGAAAAATGCCTCAAAGGTGCTCCTCTTTACTAAGCTGGGTTTATGCTTGCCATAGTGTGTCCCTGGTATGAGGGTGCACAAGCCAAAAATGTATGTCATAAAGCACAAAGGCTCCGCAGGTTGTCAATCATCGTCTGAAACACCCCTGGTTATCTTATCTTATGATAAATGGTTGTGATTGGCCCGGCTCTCAGCTTAGGATCTCAGCTGCTGGAAATCTGTCTGATTGGAAGGGTGACCAGATATATCTGCTGGTTCCCAAAGTGTTTTTCACCATGCTCTGTTGCCACAGTTGTAAAAAGATCAGGGTGCAATAGTTCAAAGTGAACTGATTTAAGCTGCAGATTTTAAGATTTTTGAGCACTGTAATTGTTAGTGGCTCACATGACACAATTGTATACTAAGTGATTGGATGTTTGTTCTTGTGAGTTAAAGTTGTTCGCTTTTTAACACCGAACCAGATGTTTCCTAACGCTATTTTTAATCTTTTGAACTGATGTCCGTTCCCTTCCTTTTTCTTTGTGTTGGTGTTCTAACCTCTGGTGGATTTCTGAGGACTATGGTTAACTGCTCCTCAGATCTCTGCAGGGTAAATCCAGACAGCTATCTAGACTATCTGTCCAATCTGAGTTTTCTGTTGCACGACTAAAACTACTTTTGAACGTACACATGTTCCACCAAAACAAGTTCCTTCCTGAGGCAATTTTGCTGAGGCGCTGTTGCTCTGTCCGGTGCTAAGATGACTGTGATTGGTGTAAAGAAATGCCAATAAACCAGAGCATGTTTTTCTCCCATCCCGGAATGCTGTGTGGACTAGCCAGACCCTCCTCAGGTCTGGCAATGCGAGACTAGTATCAGCAAAACTCGAGAAAAAAAAACAAAAACAAGGAAAGTTACAATGTGGGCGGGGGCGCTGTTTTACAAAAAAAGTCTCTATCTGGTTTCAAATATGATGTTAACTATGAAATAAGACACAAACTCACAAACTCCTGCAGGCAGGGTATCGTATCAAAGTCATAATTTTGGTATCATGGCAATACTAGCTGTATTTAATACAAAAAACTTCAGGAGGCATTCAGACATATCAGCGTAGACATTGAGCTGCTTGTGGAAGTCAAAGTCAATGAGAAGCCATTATGCAGAAAATACAGCAGTGAAGCAGCGATAGTATCCGGATAAGTGAGAGAAACAGGAAGGAGCAAACAGAGAAGTGAGGAGCACAGAGCGTGTGAGAAAAGTAAGACAACAGACATAAAGGATTTCAGACGAGACGGAGAAAGAGACGAAGAAGAAGGAAGGAGACGGGAAAAAATGGGAGGTGTGTGTGGGGGGGGGGATTCATTTTTGAGACAATGAAAAATTCATAGCACCTTCACCGGCTGCCAGCCTGAATCAAAGGAGGATATGCATTGCTGACGGGCATTGCAGGAATAAAATCAATTTATCTCTGATTTCACGAGGGGGGTTAAAAATATCCCCATCACTTATTTATGTCTTCGTCATCCCTTGACACCCCGAGAGTGAGGTGACAGCCACCCTGCAGAGAGCCATACTTCTTTTCCGTCCTTTCAAGGATGCTAATTCACACAGACAGCCGCTAAGAGGTCCTGAACATGACATCGGCATGCATGCACTGCAGTTTTCTGATATGCACATCATGACATATAAACCAGGTTGCCTCACGTTCTCACTGCACAAACTTTGCATCTGCTCTGCAGAGACATAACTTGTAGGTCTATCTATAGATACCTGCAAAGCATGCAGGTTATGTGTGTGCCTGATATAATGGACTGATCACTCTTTTTTTGTAAATAATACTATTAAGACATCCCATCCATCCCTGATATTATGGAGGTTCTAGTCTGGATCAACGGAAGTACATTTCCAGGATAAAGCTACTTTATGTTAAAGAAAATGTGTTACATTTTGGGAAATACCCTCATTTGTTTGCTTGCCAAGAGGTAGAAGAGCAGATTGATACCACTCTCATATCTGTACATGTATGAAGCTACAGCTGTCGGTTGGTTAGCTTAGCTTAGCATAAAGACTGGAAATATATATTTTGTGATTATCATGAGCTTTGATTGGATTCTTTGGCAATATTGAATAATAAAGTGAGTACACGTGTTTCACAGTGTGCATGATTCTTTGTTTTTTTATTATAGTTTTCACCTGTAAATTCATTCTTCTTTAGTAATTAACATCTTAGAGTTGTACTGTCATGGGGGAAGTATGGGTCAACAAGAGTCTCAATGGCCCAGGATACACTGTAAAACTTTTCACCGTAAATTTTAAGTAATATACTGGCAGCAGCTATGCAAGTAAACAACTGTTTATTTACAGTATGCATACTGCTTTTACATGTTATGGTATTTTACTGTAAATAGACAAAGTTTCTTACTATCTTACTTACATTTACAGTAATATCCTGGCAGCAGCTTTGCCAGTAAACTACTGTTTATTTACAGAATGCGTACTGTTTTTAAAGTTTAAGGTATTTTACTGTAAATAGACATAGTTTCTTGCTGTATTATTTAAATTTACAGTAATAAACTGGCTGCAGTGTAATTCCTGCCTTTCCCTTTATTTTCTCAAGATGCATTGGTATTAACAGTAAATTAACAGTAAATACCTGTAATCTGTAAAGCTGCAGACACACCGACCAGACGGCCGACCCTCGGCAGAAAAGGCAGTTGGATTGATCAGTCTCCCCGAGTTGGTAAAAAAAAGTGCCTCGGAACACACCAAAGCAATGAGACGTAATATGTCTCCATAACAGCAGACGGCGTTAATCTGTATTGTCACCCAAAAATGAAAACCGGCAGCTGATTGGACGAACGTGTCACGTGGGTCTGGTTTCTCCAGAAAGTCAAAGACAGACAGTCATGGCAGCTCGTTCAGAATACGATCTCATATTTTACTAAAATAGTTCACCGAAACGTGTTTCTGAAAACATTTTAAGAGAGAAATAGGCCACGCAGTTGCTGAATCTGTCTTCATTTCAGATCAAGAAAGGTCAGTTTAAAAGATTTTCGTCAGATTTTGAGAGACTCTAGTCACGCTCATTCTGCTCCCCGTTTCCGGGTTAGCTCTCCACCAACCAGATGGGTCATTTGAGTCCGACTGTGTATATATGTATGTATATATATATATATATATATATTTATTATGTACACACACAAGTACACAATAAGCCTTCCCCATACAGACACGCATTCTATCAACCCATGAGGTGTCCTGCTCCATCATTGTTAAGTAATTGCAAAGTAATGGGCCTGCCCTTCCACCTTCCCTGTGTGATATCCACCACATGTTAGGTCATTAGAGTAAGTGAGTCCCTTTCACTGAGGGTATCAGGTAACCAAGGTGATACTTCATCTGTTAGAGGGACACACAGGGACACTGGAGTGTGTTTCAGGTGAGCACGCACACACGCACACACACACACACACACACACACACACACACACACACACACACACACACACACACACACACACACACACACAATGGCAGCTGCCAGTGTTGGAATGTAACTAAGTACATTTATTCAAGTACTGTACTTAAGTCCAAATGTTGAGGTACTTGTACTTTACTTGAGTCTTTTCTTTTCATGCCACTTTCTACTTCTACTTTGCTACATTGATAATGATGAATAATTTTATTTTGGTTAACATACATGAAAGAAACAAGTAATTCCCCCAATTTGCCACAGTAGCTAACAGAAAAAGGAATAGGCTGAAGCCAAGGCTTATTTTTGCCTATCCCATAATCCCCAAAGAATCACACAGATATACTTGATACTTGAGTACCATCCTAGTAACTTTGCAATTTAATCAAATGATTTCATAACTCTTAATTATTTTAGATTTTAAAGCTTTTTTGAAAACTCAACAGACACGTACACATTTCCAACTCATCATTAAGTTCATTCCATAACTTAACCCCAAAACTGAAACACATCTATATTTTACATTAGTCCTCACTTTCGCAGTTTTCCTTTTCAGAGAGAAATATTGTACTTTTTAGTCCACTACATTCATCTGACAGCTTTAGTTACTAATTACTTTACAAATGAAGAGTTTTGCACACAAAACACATAAAATACGATATTTTGTTGTTAATGACCCAACAATATAACGGCCTACAAGTCCAGCTGAGATGATTAGACCATTAAACACACAACTGTTTGGATCCTTTACACTTTCTACAATGGGAGGATTGTTCTGCATTGAGTACTTTTACTTTTAATACTTTAAGTACATTTTCCTGATGACACATACTTTCACTTAAGTAACATTTTCAATGCAGGACTTTTACTTGTAACAGAGTATTTTGTCAGGATGCTATTAGTACTTTTAACTGAAGTAAAGGATCTGAATACTTCTTCCACCGCTGGATCCTGCCAACTTTGGCATGGAAAAAGCTAAAAAATATCAAAAGACCATAAATGGTATATCAAACTAAATGCATTGGACTGACAGACTGCTTCTTTTTCTTGATTTGAATAAAAATGAAAACTTAGTCTGAGTCGCTCAAAAGAATCATATGGCATAGTCTTGACAGGTCTTTCATGAAAAGGTGTGGAATGCAATTTTTCCCTCATTATTTAGATCTGGGACAGCCTGTATTTTAACTACCCGTCTCTGCCCTAACTGAGCTGTACTTTTCTTACTTTAATTGTGGATCCTGTATGGATAGTGATTTATTTATTTTTCAGTGTCTTAGCGCAAACATTTGGATTATAGGCCTACTATGAGTATCTCATAGTATTGGGCATCGAGATCCGGATCCAAACTTGGTATTACTTGGTAATCACGATTCCAATTGAATTGTTTCTTTATTGGAATCGTTTGGAATTTGATGATTGGTTTGGAAGTTTTGGTTTCCATGGCGGCCACCGTACCTCCAGGCGTGTTGCAACCATGGAGCGCAGTAAGCGCCCCTCTAAAGTGGATTTATTTTACTTTGACAACGTGGTAGAGCTGTAAATCACCATTCAGAATTTTTCCCCTTCTTATCTGTGAAATAAGCATGTGACCCATTTAAACTCCACCCCTCATAAAATCGGAATCAAAAATCTTTAGAACCTGCAACGAAAGAAAGAATCTGAATTGGAATCTTAATTGTTAAAATCAAAATGATGCCCAACCTTATGTGCTAGATAGCTGGATAAGCTTGGATTGATCTGTTATTTATTTGTTCCATTCAATTTCCACTGCCTCTGTACAGCACTTAACAAGTATTTATTTACTGTGCTGTTTCTAATGTGTAGTAGATTGTTTTTTAGCTTCTGGTTCTGGCTCACAATGTGATAGACATATGATGATTAAATAATAATGGAGATAAAGTAAAGTAAAATTGATTGCATGGAGCAGAGGTTTGTGGCTTTTACTTTACTTTCCCCCCAAACAGCACAGCCCTCTGTTAAAACTGGACCACATTTTTATTGAAAAGTTTGAGTTTTGTAGATTATAACCTTTATTTTGATGGTATTTGATGACCATAGCAAACCTTCATGTTTACACACATGTTTTACATACAGCAGACTTTATCTAGATCAAACTAACTTTTTTAAGTGTTCTGTAGGGAACAGTATGTGACAGAATCACAAAGTAATGTGGAGGGCTGAGGTCTCAAATGGGGCAAGGTTCTACGTCAGCTAGCTATTGTTACCTATGCTACACCTGCTAGTCTATATCGACGAGGTTCCACTTCCGGGATTGCTTCGTTGCTGCCGAAATATCCACCGGATGTCCTTTTTCGGCCGGATGTCCGTTACCTTCCTCTTTCTTTGTGTTGGCGTTCTAAACTCCGGGAGATTTATGAGGACTATGGTTAACTGCTCATCAGATCTCTGGGGCACCGTGGCTCCGGCCGGGGCTTAGCACTACCCAAGACGATTGTGATTGGTTTAAAGAAAAGTCAATAAACCAGAGCACGTTTTTCTCTCATACCGGAATGTTGTATGGACTGGCCAGACCTTCCTCCGCAGCGCTGTGGAGGAAGGTCTGGCCAAGCGAGACTAAGAGAGAAGACACACCAGCCCGATAATCGGGCGTCGGGCCGTCTGGCGAGGTCCGTGACTCGAGTCTGTTCGGTGTGTCCCGTGCCGTCGGCCGTCCGAGGAGCCGTCGGCCTTCATTTTGGCCGACACGACATGTTCAGTGGGGGACAGGGCAGTCGGGACTCACCCGGAAATGGGGAGCGGATGAGCCGCTCAAAATCTGACGAAAATCTTTTAAACTGACCTTTGTCGATCTGAAATGAAGACAGATTCAGCAACTGCACGGCCTATTTCTCTCTTAAAATGTTTTCAGAAACATGTTTCGGTGAACTATTTTAGTACAATATGAGATCGTATTCTGAACGAGCCGCCATGACAGTCTGGCTGTGAATTTCCGGAGAAAAAAGACCCACGTGACGCGTTCGTCCAATCAGCTGCCGGTTTTCGTTTTCTGTGAAATAATTAGACTGTTAATGGAAATAATACAGAGCAGCACCGCCTGCTGCTATGGAGACGTATTACGTTTCGCGCACGCGCAGAGCGTACGCTCAAGTTGGCGTCTCTTCAGTGTGTTCTGAGGCATTTTTTGGACCTCGGGACCCGACTGATCAGTCCGACTGGCTTTTCTGCCGACAGTCGGCCCGTCTGGTTGCTGTCTCAGGGCCCTAACACGTGCAGGCTTGTCTCAGACTCACTAATGTGGTGATTTTCACACTTCAGCCTCTTGACGTCCAACGGACGAACCCATTCTCACCTGGGCTTGGTGTTTTCTTGGTTTCGATAAGAAGGAAAAAGTGTTGGTTTTGCATACAGTATTAATGCGATGCAGCGTGACTGTCTGAGGTGTCGTTTTCTCACCTTTGGTCGCCATGCTAATGCACACACTGCTAAGGCCTGTTGGGTGCAGGCTCGGGTAAGGGGACCAGTGGCGTTTTCTCACAGCCTGTGACCAAGTGTGATTTTAAGGCTTAGCGTCTAGACCCATGACTCTCTCATCCAAGAGAGCTTTTGGCAATTGAATGTAAGAGGCTCTGAGAGTCACATAAGATAGGCTTAACACTCCATTATTGATTGAAACAGGATTTGAATAAGAGATGTTTTAATCATTGAGCGACAGCACAAACTTCCCGATTCCACAGCTTATTGGGTCTGGTACACTGTATACAATAATACTGATAGTGTCATATTAATGTTAAAAACTGTACATCAAGTAAAGTATTGCAGTTATGGCTGCATGCCGCATCTACATTTGTATGCAGCTGTTATATTTCATAGAGTGCTACAGAGTGTATTAGATAAATCAGCTAAGTAATACAGTATATATCGCTTCGTGCTCTGTATTAAAAGAGTGCCTTTTTTATTTTAAGAAGAAGGCATACACCAAAATGCTTTAACCCTCTGAAACTGCATGTTTAATTGATGAGTTTGGGTAGGATCGGCTCCAAAACTCAATGAAATTAATGGCCAACTTTTTTCCTCAGGTTTCAAAGGCTTCTGCTTTGAAAGATGAACCTGTTGTGCTGAGATTTTGGCAGGGCACGACGATTATTAAATTCATTTAATCTATTAAAGCTGTTCTGCATTACCTAAATGAATTTTTTTAATGGGTCGCAGGCTGGCGGGGGTAAAGACACACCAGGGAACATGTACAGCACTGAAGCAAACGGACATAAGCAGAACCAGACAAGGGTATGTGACGGGTTACTTCCCCAAAGCGGCCCTTGCATTATGTGGTTTTAATATCCTAAAGCTCAGTGCTACAGCAGGGCAGGCCCCTTATGAGACAGCCTTTTCAATAAAGCTGGACAAGGTCTTGACTTAAAATGCTGCCAGACACTGTGCTGTGAGCAGAAAAAGGGGTTGGTGGGATGTGAATCGGGAAGAGTAAAGGTATCAACCTGCTAAACAGTTACTGTAATTTATTATGTGAATTGGTTCCATATTTTGACCTTGTCCTTGAAAGTACAATTTTCTTTAAAAACTAGATATTATCGTAATAGTGCATACAATAACTTATGGGTTTGTGCAATATCTCTGAATCTCGGAGGATATAATCTGATATTAATTCATATTGTTTTTGCTGTTCCTTGACTTTAGTATAACCTCCTGCAAAAAAGTAATTTTGAAGAACACATTAAAAAGCACGTCTGGGGAGAAGAAACGCCTGCTTGTATCCTCTTTTCTTTATTTATCCCTTCTGTGAAGCACTTTAAGTCAATTCAGTTTTATTTATAGTGTCAAATCATAACAGAAGTTATCTTAACTCGTGTTTTGAAAAAGTACTATAGGGACAAAGGTTGCTTACTTGCTTTGCTGATAATGAGTCTTAGAAAAAACAACTTACAAACACAAAAGACAAAACTTTGTTTAAATGCTTTAAGCAATTATGTAATAAATTAGAAACTTTGAACATAATACCCAGTAACAAATAGTCAGATAGTGTTGTGGGCGGGACATGAAGTCAGACTCAGTGGTGAGTGAAACTGAAGCAGAGGGACAGACACAGAGCTGTAGCCGAGCCAAAGTACAACACTTTTTAATTCATTAACTTTATCGGTTATCAGGCAAATAAAATGCTGATACAGATAATCTGCAAACTGCTAAAAAGCGGCCCGATAATCGTCCAGGGCCGATAATCGGTCTATCCCTAAAATACTTATGCTAAGTACAGGTACTTCAGCCCTTTGTGGGTTGGCCCAGGCTTCCATTATTGTGTTCTTTTTGCTAGACCTCCAGACGGTCTTAGGTTAATTCATGGTATTTGTTTGGTGTAGCTTCCAGTCGACAAAAAATGGTCAGCCTTGACTGATGGTCTAATATCTCTTTTATTAAACGTCCTTGCAGTGACTGTATAGACCAACGTAAGAGCTAAACAGACATTGAACAGACAGAAAACGTGATAATGCATTAACTTGTTCAACACATCACTGATAGCATCGTAAAGTTATCAAAATTGATGAAACTCAAATTTTACACAAACAAATGCACTACACATACCTTGTAGCCACGCTCAACTGGAGCTAGATTCCCTTTTATCTTGCCCTCTTTGTTCTCTCATTTTCTACAGGTACCATTGCCTATTACCTCATTTCCTTTTGTCAATTTCCCGCTTCTTACATGTGCATTGTGACCTTTTAAAATAAACGTCCGGTTGAACAGGAAACAGAATTAAAAACAATGCATTACGAAGAAAAACTTCACAACCTTATTCTTTGTCATTCACATTTGGTAAATAAACATTTCACTTAAATCTATCAGGTATGATGTCCTTTTAAAGCTATAGTGCGTAGGTTCTGTTGCCCCCATGAGGAATTCTAAGTTATTACAACAACACTGTTGGTGCATCCACATGATACAAGCCTTCCGTGATTGTGCACCACCCCCAACCCTCCTCCAAACAGTTGCTAGTAGCCAAGGAGGACGCGGAGGATTAAAAAAACATGATGGACTCTTCAGAAGAGGTAATTATCTTCACTCGAGTTTCGGTGCGGGAAAGTCACCGGAATAATTTTCTGAATATAGCCATACTGAGAAAGCTGAGCTGATAGTCTTAATTAGCTTTGTACATTTGGCAATGGCTTGAATGTAACGGATGGTCATTAATATAAACTAGTTACGCATTATAAAGATTATTTTTTTTGGCATTTTTAGACCTTTATTATTGACAGGACAGCTTAGACTTGAAGGGAGAGAGAGAGGGGGAATGGCATGCAGCAAAGGGCCGCAGGTCAGAATCGACTGAGCCTCTGTACACGGCACGTGCTCTACCAGGTGAGCTCCCCAGGCGCCTATAGTTACGCATTATAGCTTTAATATGTTGCTGGTCACAAAGTTGAGCCAAATTAGTTTGTTGTGGCCCTAAAATATTTGGGGGCTCGTCCAGCAGCGGTCTTGTGAATGTGTGTGTTTGGTTTTACTACTTTGTGACGCCAAGCCTTTGGCCTGTTGTAATATTGTGCTGCCTGATATGGGCGGTATTTAGGGAGGTGAGCCCTCTCATAGGTAATTGTAGCGTACTTTGTACAGTTGCTTGTGTTCTCGATGAGAAATGATTTTGTTGTGGCCGTAAAATTTTAAATAAATAAATGTAAATAAACTTTCTAACTGGAACTTGCATAGTAACTGTAAGCATGCATTTTACATTTAATAAAAATGTTTCACATATTTTAATATAGTTTATGGAACGTGTGTTCAGGTCTGCTTGTGTTCTGTGTCCAACTTGCATTCAAGACACATTTCTCCTTTAGACTCAACATTTGATTTTGTAGTTTTTTTTGTGTTCATACACATGTATACAGTGTGAGGATTTCACTCCACATCCAAGTCAAATGTAGACTTTTTGAATTCAAAAAATGATTTGGGCGCACCGGTGAGTGACTGAAATTTGCTAACCTACTTAGAATAGAATAGAAATAGCTTGCCTGTATAGCTTGCCTGTATCTGGCCTCTTTTCTTTTTCTGGTACTACAGTAATTTATACTATCATACTATCATGCTTTGACTTCATGAAGAGATCCTGGGACTATTTCTAAATTTCCACACAGCTCAAGCTTGGACTCTAACAGCAGGCGAGGCCACGGTAAAGCTTTATTAGCGGGCCAATTGTATTTTAGGGGACAGTTGGTATTGATTACCAACACAGTATTGTGATTTATTGGCTCATGAACTAAATCCTTTCTGTGTGTATGTGTGTGTATTGTGTCAGTTTGGCTTCTTTCCCCCACTGCAGTACCAGACTTTCCATCCTCCTTCCCTCACTGTGATAAAACATGTTTTTTTCTTCTGCCATCATTGTTGATTTGACCGACACAACCACGACTGCAGGAAGTTTGAGTGAATAATGGGTTTTGTTGAGAATTGTAGGGGGGGTAGTAAACGGACATACAGATTTTATGTGTTATGGTGCATGCTTGCATTTTTGTTTAGTGCATGCATGTGTAATACCAACACTCACTGTGTTCCAGATAGGTGTCAGCGCTGGTTAACGTCTATATTCTGACTCAAACTGTAGGACAGCTTCTTGGCTTTGCTTTCTGTTAAATGTCTCTCCCTACTCCGCGTTCTTTCGCCAGTGTTTATTCCTAATACTTTGATGCTTTTTGAAGTCAGCAGGAAGTATTTGCATCTGTTACATCGCCATTTTGTTTTTTTTTCTGGCAGGACATTACACATATTCGTTTAAGCAAGTCATACCTCGCTGCTAGGTGCTTGTAATGTTGAAATGTGACCGTGATATTCCGTTTAATTCATGCGGTCTGACACAGCTGACCAGTGCTGTTTAACATTGGGGTTGAGGCACTAATGCAATCGCAGGCAATCCAGGCTTTGAACCATGCTTGTCACGTTGCATTAACATGTCGTCCTACACTCCCTGGTTAGCGGTTGACAGATGTGTTTACACTTGGCAACAGCCAGTGTCGTCATGATTCACTTCAATCATCTAAATGCTAAACAGTGACTTTGAAGAGCACAGGCCCAACATGAGAGACATGACAACATATTGTACATATTTATTCTTTTTCTTTTCTGGTTGTTTTCCATGTACGTAAAGTCCTATGAGGCCTGACCAAAACAGCAGAGAGACCTGTAACTAGCTGTTCACAGGTTCAACCTTGCCTTAGTCATGTTGTAAATGAAAATTTCTCCATGTATGCTTATGTAAATAACACAAAGTCATTGTCTTCATTGGGGATTGGAAGTTAAAGGGAAACTCCACCAATTTTAACCATCAAAGTATGTTAACCGGTGTTGGGAAGTACTACTGCTTATGTAGTCTACATCAACGACGTTTCACTTCGGGGATTGCTCCGGTGCAGCCAGAAATTCTGCCGGATGTCCCTCATTTTCGGCCAGATGTCCGTCCCCTTCCTCTTTCTTTGTGTTGGAATTCTAAACTCTGGTGGATTTCTGAGGACTATGGTTAACTGCTCCTCAGATCTCTGCAGGGTAAATCCAGACAGCTAGCTAGACTATCTGTCCAATCTGAGTTTTCTGTTGCACGACTAAAACTACTTTTGAACGTACACATTCCACCAAAACAAGTTCCTTCCCGAGGCTATTTTGCAGAGGCACCGTACCTGCGTCCGGCGCTTAGCGCCGCCCAAGATTGTGTGCCCAATTGTGATTGGTTTAAAGAAATGCCAATAAACCAGAGCACGTTTTTCTCACATCCTGGAATGCTGTGTGGACTATCCAGACCCTCTTACGCAGCGCTGTGAAGGAAGGTCTGGCAATGCAAGACTACTGCTTATGTAAAAAAAAGTATTATGAAGCCTTTTGTTTCTTTAGAAAGAGCTATGGAATCTGATAAATTGGCTCAGGTGATGTCACTTGTAGATGGCACAAGTTTGGAAATGAAAATGAAATCTGGAGTGGAGTTAGAAAGAAGTGAGTTTAGTGCACCTCTTTAGCCTGCTCCATATCTCTGCATGAGTCTCGAGGCTACATTAGCCACTACTAGCATAACACACCTGGATCCAACCAAACTGTCAGCGGTTGAGTTGCAATGTGGGTGACGTAGGTGCCAGTTTTTGATAAGATATAAGGATCCATTGAATAAAAACGACAGCTGCATCAATTTTGATCCTTTGATTTTTTATTTCACCTTTGAATTAAGTGCTTTATGTTTGTGTGGTTGTGCCACTGTACCCATTCAGTGACAATTTGTAACTGTAATACTGTAAACACACTCATCATACTGTCTAACTGCACTAATTTGACAGTAATTTGATCCCTTGATTTTAATCCTTTTTTTAACGTGCCCATTGTGAGTCCGACAACGTCTTTATTTCTTTTGTCTTTATTTGTGCATGTAAAAAAGAAGAAATATACCATAACATAAAAAAATGCACAGATAGCATTATAAAAAACAAAACCTGAGGGCTTGTAAAAGGAACCCACCTACCTTTAAAATTAAAGACAGCTGTACGTGCTCGCCACCAATTTACAAATGAGCATAAATAGTTCTTCTAAATATCACACTGTGACATATTCTATGCCAGCAATTGCTATCTTGCCATGTTAATATGATCTTTTTTATATCGACATTTCAAACCTGCGCACCCAAAAATGTATCTACTCTTGCAGTGTGTGCAGAACGCAGCAATTCAGTTGCTGGGTACTTTTACAAAAAAAGGACTATAGCTCTTTATAAAAGATTGACTTTCTCTATGGCATGACAGCTAACGCACTGACAAGTTCTGTCAGAACGAGCCGCAAGCATCATAGCAACACTGTTGAATTCAGACATTAGGTGCATTGTTTAGTTGTTAAGTTTGATTGCTATTGCACCTAACATTTTGGGATGCATCTTGTTTGTTCATGGGACCAATGTGTTGTACTTGACGGACCATGAAATGCCATGAGTTTCACTGCACAAACACCATGTGTGTCAACCTCTTTGGCTAAAGTGGATTTCATTCTTCAACCACAGAGCATAAAATCAAAGTATCTGCTTTGACATGGCTGGGTACATGCAGCCCTGCGAAGGGTAATCCGTGAAAATCCAACGCTTAAACACCGAAATGATTGGAAATGTTTCATGGATCTCTGTTACTGCTTTTGTCATTTGAGACAGTGTGTCACCAATGAGATTATCACGCTTGGGAGTGAATGGGAGAAACATTACATGACATCATCAGCCATTGCTGTGAAAAGGCCTGTCCTTCCTGCTGTTTCATGTTGTGGATCATGCAGATGAAATGAAAATAATTTTTTTGGCCGTATTCACCTGTGACCTCCAGTGCACGCTGGGTCAGTTTGCAGATGGGGAAGAAGTAGTCTCGCTTGCCAGACCTTGCAAGTCCACACAGCATTCCTGGATGGGAGAAAAACATGCTCTGGTTTATTGGCATTTCTTTAAACCAATCACAATCATCTTAGACGATGCTCTCCAAAAAAGCCTTGGGAAGGAACTTGTTTTGGTGGAACATGTGTACGTTCAAAGTTTTAGTTTAAAATGGCAACACAAAGGAAGCCCAAGGCAACGGATATCCGACCTAAATGAGTAAAATCCGGCAGAATTTCCGTCTGCAACGAAGCAGTCCTGAGAGTGGAACTTGAGAATATAGACTAGGGAAGAAGTGGCGGTGATCAGCACTTCCATGTCTAAGCAAGAGTACTGACCAAAATCAGCCATGTGTGAAAAACTGTAAGGGTCTGCGTTGGTGGGGGCATGTAGTTTCAGTTACCTGTGTGACATGAAAAAATGGATGAAGTCCACTTTGAATAATAGATCCATGAGTTTGAGGACCAATCAGATGCTAAAAACACTGTACAGGGGTTTATTTTAGAGGATTTTACAACTCAGGGAAAGTTATCACAGGTGGAATTTTTTTTAAATCTTGTTATCAGTGGTGGAATGTAACTAAATACACTTAACTCAAGTAATATACTTAATTCCAAATTTGAGGTACTTGTACTTTACTGCGACGTACGTGTGAGAGCTTGCATGATTGGAGGCATGTAAAAAAAAAAACGCTGTTTGAGTTATGAGGAGAGATGAGTACAACTGAAGCTGTAATCAGAGTCCCCTTTTCTCTCCACATGTCAGTGATGTGTGACGGAGCCGGTGAAGTGACACTTAATGTTCAGCCAGTGAAGCTACTCAGCTTCCTCCAGCTGGTTCTGCTGTTTGATTAAATGGTTGATTAAACACAAAGAGGGAGGAAACACCCAGAGACTTTCACATTTCCTAAATTTGTACCTCCTCGACTCCTCGAGCCTCGATACTCTGGCTTGTGACCTGGCAATCATTCTCAGCGTGCCATGTTGAAGGACGTCCCAATTCCTAAAATGCACATCGAGCATCGAGGAGGCTCCTCCGAGGAGTTAAAGTCAAGGATACACTGATGTATGCTTGCGGAAGACTTTTCACCCGCCGTATGTAAACATAGAGGCGTGCCAGCACGAGAGGAGGAGAGAGAACGATAATATCCACGGCTCCGTGGTTAAGCTCGGGCCGGTCAGATCATACAAATTATTATTCTGATTAATAGCGGGTGGGTGAAATAATACAAAATCAACAAGGAAAATATTATTAAAGTTCTCTAAAAGGTGAACAGAGCTGCTGTCGGACAGACAGCTTCATTTGTAAGTGAGTCTGATCCGCTCGAGAAACAGCTGCTTAACTTCATTAGGATTATTTCAGAATCTAAAGGTCTAGTTTTGTTTACTCTGTCCAGTTTATAACTACAGTTAGTTTAGCTGCTTACATACCTGCAAACTAGTCGCTTTTCAGCGAAAATCGCCGTTTTGAATGGGAAAATGTCATCCACGTGAGTCGTGTAGATCCGAAGAGTTTTTATTTATTTGGGAGGGGGGGTACAGTTTCCCATAAACGGGAGTTTCAAAAACCTACTGCAGTCTTCTTCACAATAAAACATCTTTGGTAATGCGTCACACGAGTCATTTGGCCAATCACAATTACTGACATTAGTTTTTTGAGGTAAGTGCTGTTATCTGCCAACAATATGTGTTTTTGCTAACGTTGTTGTTAACATCGTTAACGTTAAAATGGAAAGCAAGCTTGTCGGCTATTCGGCTTGTCAGCTAAGATCAGCGAATTATGTTGTTAGCCTACAATGTTAGTTCAATGTGAATGCTAATACGGCACCGGTGCCTTAACGACCGGCATCTACCGGACCGAATAGCAACGCGGATTTCGGTGCCATTTAAATGCCTGCATTTCTCCCCGATGCTCCAAAACGGACGTTAGAGGCAACTGAAACATCGCCGCATGTCACGCTAGTTAACACTACACTTGGCAGCAGGTAACATTAGCCTACCGTTAGCTAGCAGCTGGATTAAACACGGTTAAAATGCTGACAGCTAAATGGTGTAAAAGTTCATATCAGCTGCATTGGCATTTCTGCGCACATTGAAACTTTTACAAAGAGCTTCTCTAATCATTAAAGTAAATTGTTATAGAAAACACGTATACATTAATACAATACATCATTTAAAAAGCAACGGAGCCTGCAGGGACAGCCGAGGGCCAGTTAAACGTCCATGCGGGTCTCTAAATCGGAGAAAATAATTCATTCAGGTGGGTGAAAGGTGGAAGATTATAAGCTTATTCGGATAAAGAGCCGATCAACGCAGATAGCCTATAATATAGGCCTAGCATTTATAATTGTACTTTCATACAAACATTTGTAGTGTTTTACAATAAGTATATAGCCATGTATATAGGCCATAGGCTATTATATATATATATATATATATATATATATATATATATATATATATATATATATGCCTGTGTGTGTGTGTGTGTGTGTTAAATACAACAAATAAAAATGTACGACCTCCGTACATTCTCATCCACGTTGTGAATTGAATTCAAAGTAAATATAGAAGTTGTCATGAACGCTCCTCTGACAGAGATCATAAAATGCAGCTTACCAAATCTTACCAAACAAATTATAGCTTAAGACACACCGAATACCTATCCTTTAATGTGCCTCACATTTCCAAAGAAAGTGGCAGGCGTTCCTTTCAATTTAAAGCCCCCTTTGATTGGAATAGCTTGTCTGGCTCAATCAATCACATCTTTGAGTTGCTTCAAGACATCTTTGTTCATTTACTTGCAAACAAGCAATTGTTGTAAGTGCTTTCCCTAATGCTTGATTGCTTTTTGCTGCAATTGTTTTTGGTTTGTCTGATTTCTCACAGTTTTCTGTTATTTCTCTATCTTTTTGTTTTTAATTTTAATCACTACTCATACATTTCTGTTACGATCATTTCTAATACTAGTGATGTCTGGGCATGGGTGTGGGGGGGGGATGGGTTTAGGGGGAGCTTGTATGTGAGTGAATGTGTATATTGTACTGCAATGTCTTGTCTTCTGTACTGTCCAGTCCTACCGAGGACCCTCTTGAAAATGAGATGACACATCTCAAGAGGTATTCCTCGTACAATAAATAAATATCAGCGTATGACAGAACGATATACAGCTGATGCTGTCTATCGCTCGAGCCTTCAGAATTCTTAATTCTCATAATTGTCAATAAACATTCACATGTGTTAAGAATGAGTCAAAATGAAAAGTAGTAGTATATAATAATCAATCAAAACCCTTGTTTATGCATCAAAATTAATTCATGAAAAAAGAATTTGGGTATTCTGGTTCTGCATGTAAGCACTCCGTAGGTGTACACATGTACCTGAGTATCAGGGTGCAAAATTAACTTTTTGTCCACCAGCCAAATGGCTAGTGAATGTTCAAATTTTAAGTAAAAGATTACCATAGTTTTTTTTGGCTGCTGAGTGAAGCAAATCTACCAGCCACTTGCATATTTTACCAGCATTTGGCTGGTGGGTGGTGTTAATTTTGTACCCTGCAGGCTGGGTTATCTTGCAAAATTTGCATTTCATCTCACCTAGCAGCTCAGCCAGATGCTGTGCTTGAAACGTGACACACACGTACAGTAAATTCAGAGAACCCCAGGCACACTGACACCCGCTTACAACAGGCAGGTAATATCTTGAGCACGGGAGGATTGAAATGATTTCACACTGAAGTAAGAGGAGCGGAGTTGTAATCCACAGTGATAACACAAGTAATTCAAAACACACAAGAAAGTGATTGGAAAACTCTATCCTCATACATATGTAATGCTGTGCGATGGTACATATACATCCCACATTTTGTTGCTATGTACCTGTGGCGTGCATTGACAATAAAGTTGAATCTATTCTAAACTAAAATTAAGATATCACCTCTGACAGCGAAGACTATACAGTTTGGTGTGTTTGTTAAAGATAACAAGGTAGATTTTGTTCTCAACAATCGGTCCGGATCCGGACCGGACAGCAAGTCAATCCGGACCAAGCCCACACCTCGTAGGAATGCAAGAATACAATTTATTGAAGTGGTTTTATAGTAATCAATACATTGTTAGTCTTGTAGAATTCAGTAGCCAATTTGAAACGTTAGGGTTAGTGATCATTCATGTCCCGGGATAAAAATAATCGTCTGCCTGTTTGACACTCTTGTCATGACAACGTTGACAGCCGCGAGCCTTTTGACGTTCGGGTATGCTAACTGCTGTTCACTCGGCTAACAGGCTATGCTACACGTTTAATATTACCGAGTTATAGGTCGGCTGGCATTCAATGTTAGCGAAACCAAACTTTCATGGCAAGTTCAGGGTCGACTGGCGTTCACATCTGTCTTGCGGGCACGAGAAAGTGAGACTTTGGCGTATTCTGTCAGTGAAGGCTACGTTGCGGTGAGGATGTCACTTTCCAAATATGTACAGAAAAGAAAAGTTGACCAAGAAAAGTGTTCAAAGTCGAGTGGACTCGAGTGTTCATTTTGCCCCAATCCAGCATGAAGCCCTTGTGTTTGATTTGCAGACACCGTTGGAGTTGTGAAGAGTAGAAATGTTAAATGCCATTATGACACAAAGCACGGATATTTCGAACAGCAATATCCTTAGAATACAGAGGACAGATGAATGTGTGTTGCTTTTAAAGTTAGAGTTGCTGAGACATTTTTTCCACTAGGCTTGAATGTAATTTTTCTATGACTGCCTTAAACTTGAATTAACTTAACAAACTAATTGCTTGTAAGTTATAGCAAGTTTAATAAAAGTAAATTGCTTATCACCAATCGTTCCGGACCTTTGACCTTTGAATATAAAGTTTGAGAATCCCTGGAATATAGCCATCATTAATTTTATTGTTTACAACTCATCGTATAATTTCAACCTATGAATGCTAGAGTGAGTGTTTGGTGCTGCACCAATAAGCTAGCAGCTGTGTGTGCTGCAGGGAATTTCCCCCTAAAATAGATGAACCTGAGGGGATAAGTAAAGCTGCATCCCATTTTGCAATATCATGTTACAGATTACAGTTTTAACCAGGTAGTCTGTGACAAATTACATTTTTAAAGCAACTTTCTTGACCCCTTTGGCCCGCACAATTGCACCTAGAGTCTCATAGCCTCGCTGCATCACTCCTCCACTACACTGTAATCCTTTTTGACACAGACCCGTACACCATCCATTTAGAGTCAGCTGCCAGACATATTGAGACCTAACTCTGACCATGTGTGCATGGCTGTGGCAGTTACAGTTTTCCAGATGCAGAGGGTGGAAGTGTGGAGGGGGGGGATGCTACTTCGTTCCCATCCCAGTTCTCCTTTCTTCCTCTCGTCTCCCTTCCTAAGTTTTATCGGAAATGGTATCCCTGGAGACAGACACCAGTCACCCCACCCCATGCCATGCCTAGCAGATGGGACACTAGGTGGCGTTAACCTTGGCCACCATTGTTGGAAAATCAGAAGAAGAGAAAGCGAGGGAGGGTGGGACTGATGGAAGAGCCATGTGTGGAATATGTGACCATCCATTGACTTTTAAGGCCTCAAATGGCTCATGAAAGGAAAAACTTGCTAATACAGTATGTGCCTTTGCAAGTATATTGTGTGTGTGTGTGTGTGTGTGTGTGTGTGTGTGCGTTTGATTGAGCCCATGACACTATAGGTCAGGCGTATTCAATCAATCATTCCAAAGAGGTCAAGTCAACATTTCCTCCCAGCAAAGGTCTGAACCTCATAATGTCTGAATTGTTCATTTCTTACACTGCACTGTAACTTTTATTCTTGTATCTTCATACCTTATTCTATTTAGGCTGTTTTTATATTCTCTTTAACTGATGATTTAACTGCGCTTTAATGTTTTAACACTTTGAATTGCCAAAATGTGAAAATATAGCTGCCTTGTCTAAATTGCGTCCTTTAGCCTACCCCTACGTCTAGCAAATAACATTAACATTAACATAAATTTTCAAATTAGCATACTTTAAAAAAAGAGAAACAATGCCAGATGCAAGAAATATGCACTAGTCCACACAGGACCTTGTTCCTGTTTTTACTTGCTTGCTCCCACCCCCAGACACATCTGACCCATAACAGAAGGAAACTTTTTGTGAATGAAACTGAACCAAGAGGAAATCGCTCCAAGTTCATAAACTCATCAAGTGATTCTGGGAAACGCAAACCCTTTAATACCATTACAGGTATCATCTTAAAGGTACAATATGTAACTTTTCTGCATTAATATGTCTAAAAACGACCATACCTATGTTATATATTTTTTTGAGTTGTGTAGTTACACTATCCCAAATGTTTCCATCAAATGGCAAACCCAGAGAAATATGTTATTTTATTTTCAGACACGTCACGTTTCATTTAGCTAGTCGCCCGTCATAACTCGTAACTTCCGTCAAAACATGGGCACCCAGATGATACGTTCGAGAGTAATTGTAAATCATACAATGTCACAAAAAAAAATACTGGTAACACTGCTTTTTCTGCCAAAATGCATCATTTTGTGATTAATAACATGCCACTTTGCAACACAGTAATACAGCAGAAACCTTATTTATTGATACATATCAATATTAATCCAGCTTAATGTTACTACAATGTATGTGCTGGTTGATAAGTAGCTAACATTAATGCTAGCTAATGCTTGGTGGATAACATCATAGGGTTACAACATCATTCAAAACGCTCATCAAGTTATTAGTAGTATGATTGTTTTGACCATGGATAAAAGCAGCACTGCGCTAACCTATGAATAAGTTCACTAGTAATGTTAACGTTAGCTGTGTAGATAGACAATTAATCTAATGCTAATTTAGCCAGCTAGCACACTCCGCTCTGCCTGCCTCACTCCCCCGGCACAAAGAGACATCATTCGGGATGATAGCTGACAACATAGCCGGGACATGTAGCAATAGCTAGTTACCGTTAACCCCAGCCGGTGCTTACGACGCTAACGCTAATTTAATGAACCGTCGGGAAACAGAGAATATCAGACCCAGGCATCCTAGTCACAACATCAGCCATCCATAATGTTAGCTAGCTAGCTACGTCTCCGTAAATGCTAAGGGTGTTTGTACCGAAAATCTCCTCCCTGCCGAATTTCTCCCCCCTTCGCGTTTAGCTGTCTTTATAGTTAGCTAGCTAAATTAACCCGACAACAGGTGTGTTAAGCACCAAAACGAAAAGTGAAGAAAAGTGATGGGGGACATCGGGCAGCTGGGAGATGTTCTGCTGCTGCACAACAGGCATCGAACATCATCGCCATCGCGGAGAATCCCCACCCACACCCGTCTCTCAGCCTCGTTGAGTAGCTAGGTAGCCTTACAACAAACCCCGTCCGCCCGGTAAAATCCAAAAGGTGACATTGGCATGTGAAATAGATTGTGATAGTGTGGTAAAACCTGCTAACGTTAGCCACTAATGTTAGCTTGCCGGTTCACTAGCCAACTGGTCAGCTACCAATACAGATTGAATCAAGAAAAACGTAATTATGTTGGGGAAACTGCAGCCATTTTATTAGCATGATATGAATAAACGTTACTAAACGTAACGTGAATAAACTTGAATGGATAAACTCATCCGTGTTATTCATTCTAATCAACGATAGCGTTTAGCAATAAAAACTCCCATAATTCCACGCAACTTCCCTACTCATTAAACGTCTGTGTTTACAATCCATTGTTTTGGTTGAGAGACCCCTAGCGGCAGAAAGTTACATATTGTACGTTTAAGCCCTTGCTTACTGCTTCTTTTCCGTGAATGTTATGTAATAAAATTTGTTGTACTTCAAAACGCACACATTTGTTGGCGAGTATAAAACTCCCCAAGTCCCTTTGATATTTTACCAACAGCTATATTTAAAAATGTACTTGAGCCTGCTGGAATTAATATCCCTCTGCACACTGGCCATGTCCCAAGTAAAAATAATGAATCAGAATGTCTTAGAAGTGCAAGTGATGGCGAAGCAGTTGTTTTGAATGCAAACAACAGCATTCAGCGTTTCCCACAGGATTCTGTGAGACTGTGGTGGGTGGACCTCGGCCCCTCGCAGCGACAATTGTGTTATTTTAAATTTAAATGCATCAATCTGGTGCATTTTGAGAGCAAAATTAAAGCAACACTTTTCCCGCTTCGGTCCCCCTACAGATTGGAAGCGGAATTGTCCATTACATTACATTGTCCGGTTCATTCGAACTACAGATCCGAGGCGACCCGATCTGGCAAACTTGCACAATGTAATGTAATGGACAATTCCACTTCCAACCTGTAGGGGGACCGAAGCGGGAAAAGTTACATAGTGTTGCTTTAAGAGGCTAGATCCAGTGTTGTAATGTAACGAAGTACAAATACTTGTTACTGTATGTAAGTAGAATTTTCACGGTTCTGTACTTTACTTTGTTATTTATATTTCTGGAAACTTTTACTTTTACTCCACTACATATCCTAAACAAAATGTATACTTTTATATATATATATATATATATATATATATATATATATATATATATATATATATACATACACAGACCAAGCACAGCCCCAACTTGCATGTGTTGCTCAGAGTGTTCCGTTGCTCTGATTGGTTGTAAGTCTGTTCAGTTGCGTCCACAGGGCTTTTGGTCTGCACCGTTGATAACGCCCCTTTAAAATCTAAATTGAACTGAGAGGTTCCAGACTAATATGAATTATTTTGGCCATGCCAGGCTAGGGACTAGGGACTAACTGAGGTGCTTCATTGTGCCCCTGACAGCTCATTCCCAAAGGTAATGAAATGTTTTGGGTCTGCTTTATCTTCCAACATCAGTAAACCTGGTTATATTTGACCAGCCTTGACTCCTGACCACCCTGTCACCCCTGTTCTTACCACTGTGGAATGCGAATGGCATATTTCTTATTCTTTCTCATATTACTCTCATCTTTATTTCTCCTTACTTCTGTAACTTTCTTTTTACTTTGCAAGTCATCTCTGGATTGTCTGCAGGCTTGTTCAGAGGCTGATCAAAGGCTTTTTTTTACAAAGTCCACTCAAATGTCCCACAAAACACCCATACTGTCTCCCCACTGGAGTCCCTATTCAATTCAGAATGCTTGTTATTTTACAGTTCTGCACAGTCAGGGTCTCTCATATATCTTAGTAGTGTAGTGCTGGCATTAATACATTGTCTGTAGTTTGCAACTATTTAGACTCCATTCCACAGCGCTGCGGAGGAGGTTCTGGCTAGTCCACACAGCATTCAGGGATGGGAAAAAAACGTGCTCTGGTTTGTTGGAATTTCTTTAAACCAATCACAAACGTAATGGCTAAGCGCTGGACGGAGCCCCGGTGGCGCTGCAAAATAGCCTCGGGAAGGAACTTGTTTTGGTGGAACGTGTACATTCAAAAGTAGTTTTACTCGTGCGAGAGAAAACTCAGATTGGACAGATAGTCTAGCTAGCTGTCTGGATTTACCCTGCAGAGATCTGAGGAGCAGTTAACCATAGTCCTCACAAATCCACCGGAGGTTAGAACGCCAACACAAAGAAAGAGGAAGGGGACGGACATCTGGCCGAGAAGGACATCCGGCGGAATCTCCGGCGGCAACGGAGCAATCCTGGAAGTGGAACGTCGTGGCTATAGACTAGCGACTACCTAATGCACATACGCTAAACTTACAGCAGCCCACATCCTCACACAACAAACTAATAGGCTTATTTGAATAGGCATTGAGTTTGATTAGTCAGCTGGCTGGAAGTAGATCCCTATGAAGTTAAATAGTTCATTCAGGGGCCGAATTTCTGTGTTTACTTTAGGTTGGACACAAAGACATGTGAAATAATTTATAAATAATTTACGTTAATTTGCAAAAGTTTCAGGGTGCTCCTACTGCTTGATTGCTTCATACTTGTTTTTTTGCCATACTCAGAAAAAGAGTAAAAGAGATTTAAAAAATACCAGAACTTTCAATTAAGTACAAAGTACAGATAATGTTGTACTTTTTTATTGTCCTCATACTTTGTAAGCCTTTCAGTCCAACCTTGAAAAGCTCTTACGCAAAACATGTTTTTTATTTATTATCGGGCAAACAGCAACTATAGCTATAAAATCAGTTTTTGTCAAATATATGGCTTTAGTTATGGGCACACAGTCAGACAGAGACTGTTTAAGTGTAATATTTTTTCTATTTATATGCAACAAAGTTGCATATTGCTAACTTTCATTCTAAAGTGGTCTGTGTAACCCTGGCAGACTGATGATGGGAATGTGTGTCAGATTAGCGCTCGGTAATGTGGTGGGAGACAGGTGGGGGGAGTGTGGCCTTCCTGTCACTGATTCTGTATGATGAGATCTGGTCACCATGGCTCTTCACTCAATTCACCCTGACACACACACCGACCAGGCTAATTGAGCTTCACCACCCCTGTGCCCTTGCAATTACACATTCACGCTGGATGGAATAAATAAATCTGTGTGTGTGTGTGTGTGTGAGAAAGGATATGTGTTGAACTGTGCCCTTGCAGATTGTAGGGGCAGTGGAGATCCAGGGCTTAGCCCTGAAGTCTTGGAATCAGTCTGGTAGTAGAAGTAGTTGTTGTTGAACTTCACACAGTTAAAGCGTAACTCTCGCCAAAATGCAACCTATGGTCTTTTTGTGAATGTACCCGAGTCAAACTTTAGTTTAAAAGCACATTTAGGACGGAATCGCCACTTTTAAGATTTACCGTATTCTCGTTTTTCGGTCAAATGGCCTTTTGAATGGGAGTAATAGCGGCATTTTTATACTAGCCTTAAAATAGCTATTTTTAAAACACTAAGAAGGCTCGACACAACATGAGACTTTGCTCCAAGTATCACCAGGGGCTCTACACCTTAACGACAGCATTGACAACATTGTTTGTGTACACAGAGTTTACTAAAAAGAAAGGTTTTGAACAACTCACCGTAGCTGTTGTTGTTTCCGGCTGCTACCACCTCGGCAGTCAAAAGAAGTCGATATCCCTTGTGCATCAGTGTAGTTAAGGTGTAGATCCCCTGGTGATACTTCAAGCAAAATTTCATGTTGTGTCGAGCCTTCTTAGTGTTTTAAAAGTAGCTATTTTGAGGCTAGCATAAAAGTGCCCCTAGCACTCCCATTCAAAAGGCCATTTGACCAAAAAACGAAAATAAGGTAAATCTTAAAAGTGGCGCTTCCGTCCTAAATATGCTTTTAAACTAAAGTTTGACTCGGCTACATTCATAAAAAGACCCTAGGTTGCATTTTGGCGAGAGTTACGCTTTAAAAAAACTTTTTTTGCCTTCTTTAACATACACTTAGTTGGCAGTTTATAAGTCTAACTAATGCAGTCAAATATAACAGTCCTCCAGTACATGCATCATACAGTAGAAGTTATACCTGTGACAGGTGAACTGTATTTTATTAGGGATGCACCAAATGTTGTACAACCAAAATTATTCACTTGAAAATAGCAAAATACGCACTTTTGATGTTCAGCCAAGTATACGAAAACCCTGAATGCATTTTACCGAACAATGCCGTTTTTATGACACAATCAAAAAGCAACCAGCGTAGAGTAAGTGGTGCACACACTTTATAAATGCAGCAAACATGTCGGCAGTGTGGAAGCACTGTAAAATAAAAAAAAAAAAAACGTCAATATTTATTGATTATGATCCTAGGTACTAGTCTGCACCATGCACAAGCGCCTACAGTGAAAAAATGTTGGCCTTCTTCCAAGTTATCATTATATTCGGCTTCAGACAAGACTTTTCATTTCGGTGCATAGACAACTGTGCAGAGACTGTGTCACAAGACTTTTAAAGATGAATGTCAAGTTCCGAGTTAAAAAAGAAAAAGAAGAAGCACTGAACTCTCACAATACATTTGGTCCCAAAACACTGGTAAGGATGCGTGACCAACACTATTTAAGAGAACAACAGTGTAAGACCATGCAGTAAATGAAAGCCACACTATCATGATTAACAGGCAGATGTCATTGATCTAGTCCTACACAGCTGTTCCTTAGTGGCACTTGGTACCGAACCAGGATAGGGGTAATCTGTAAATCTGATGGAAAGAGATCTGTCGGATGGGAACCTTTCAAAGACGGGTTTGGAGATCTCGGAGCACGATCGAAGGAAACCCTATCCCTTTCAGAGGGAATGAGTTCACCATACCTTGGGAACAGTTTGATTTGCTTGCCGAATGTTGTGTGTGGGATTGATTTACAGAATGGAGCATAAGAGAAACGCATCCTGTTGTACACATTGCACACATACAGGGACAAAGAAAAACAGACACACATACCTTCACCGGTCCGTGTACTTGGTGGCCAACGGATTTTCGTTTTGAAAGGAAAAAAACAAAAACGAAAAACGGCCAGTTTCCCAATTACCATTAGTAAATAGGAAAATAAAAAACGGAAAACAACCCATTATTCATTTTTTGTTTTGATATTAAAAAACGGAAAACGAAAAACAATCTCGTTATCCGATTGTCTTTGATGTATTTGTAGATGGAACTCGGAAATTAAAATACGTGTGTATAAGTCGTATTCCTTAATTTTGCATTGGTATTTTTTCGTGACCCGGAAGTTACTCCCGCCACGCCAAGACCCGCCCTTCAATAGCATTTATTGGCCAGTACCGCCTGTAAGATCCGTTCTGTGCATGCGCATAATTACGTAGTAGAAAACTAACAATGTCCATGTGCGATTTACAGTCTATGTTTGTACCATGTGTCAACACTTTACGACCAAACATTACAACTTTTTTATTAAATCTTTTTTTATTAAATCTTTATCATACAATAGTCATAGCTACAAACATTCGAAACTTGTCACTGATCCAAAACCGTGTAGCGACATCGTTGTTGTGTTGTTTACGTTAATGTTTTTACCTTTAATACTTCGTCTTGACTAATAACCATAGACTGTCTATTATTAATGCGATGAAGTGTAAACGTACATAAGTGTCCTTTTGAAGATGGGATGACAGCTCTCCCAGCCACCACTGCTGTATACCACTATAGTAGCTACATGCCAACGGCAGTAAACACTATAGTAGCTACATGCTAACGGTCATCTTAGCTGGCAATGTTGTTAAATTCTCCCCAATTCCGGGTCACATTCCTGCTGAAACATGTCCGATTGTGTAGTGTTTGGTTCAGAAGCCTTTATCTGTGATTTTTGACGTTAGAAAGTGCTGCTTCGTTCCACTACAATCTAACATTAGCATACTCATAGCTAACTATTGTAGCTGCATGCTAACGCGACATAGCGGAGCATATAGCTAGCTATGTACGTATGTAGCAGGACTTTGTACCGTAAAAATCACCAATAAAGGCTTCTAAATCAAATACTAAACAAATACAAATACAGTAAAGTGACCGGAATTAGGGGTGAAATGTCCAGCATTGAGCTACATAATAGTTTGCTAGGAGTTAGCTGGTCTCTCACAGAGATCTCATTTGTAGCCCTGTTTTACCCGATACTTTCATAAAAGTACAAACACATGAAGTGAGAGGTATACACATGCTTAAACTTTATTAAAAGCATGGTTAACCTGAAGCAGGACGGTGCCATGACTTAAAACACCAAAGCAAGGCTTCTAGCTCAGGCTAGCTAGCGTTAGCAAATTACCTTCAAAGTTGCAAAGAAATGATGAAACGTAAAATTTGAAGCCTTTATTTAATTTGCTACATGGTGTTGTACTGGATGGCCAGACGACGCTCCATATATCATTAACAGATACTTTAGGCAACTCCAGCAAACACCTTGTAAACTTCATCTCTGCCATCATAACGGTCTACTGTCACTGTCTAATGTTTTCTTCCGGTAACCGGGAATGTCCAAACATCCTTACGCCAATGCGTGCATAGAGCTGTGAAGTTTGCCGGTGTTCGGGCAAGCGTAGAACTGATCAGGCAGTGCACAGAACGGATTTTACAGGCGGTACGGATCGGGTACTGACAAAGGAATAAGATTTATACACACATTTTAATTTCCGAGTTCCATCTACAAATACATCAAAGACAATCGGATAACGAGATTGTTTTTCGTTTTCCCTTTTTTAATATCAAAACAAAAAACGAATAATGGGTTGTTGTCCGTTTTTTGTTTTCCTATTTACTAATGGTAATTGGGAAACTGGCCTTTTTTCATTTTTGTTTTTTTCCTTTCAAAACGAAAATCCGTTGGCCACCAAGTACACGGACCTTCACCCCGACAAACAGTTCAGCATCTAGGATGTCTATGCTACGGACATCGTTAGGCCTATTTTAGGGGGGCTAATGCTACCCTAAAATGTTCCTTGGTAATAACAAAAATAATAATTAGATTTAGATATTTTTTTTAACAGTGCACTCAGGTTATGTTTTTACAGGTTATTAAATTCAGGCAGTAGTCACTTTAATAAGGATCCTATCAACAGCTTGCATAATAAAGTATGCAACAATGCCTATTTATTATTTAATTGTATCTCTTGTCTGTTCTACTGATTTGTGCTGGACATTTTGGATGTTGACATGACACTGATTGAACCAATCAGTGCAGTAACAGTAATTAGTGTAATTAAGTAGTCTTATTTATTATTATTTTTTTATGTTGAGCTCCAACTTATCTAATAGAGAGAGGAATTAGATATGGTATTACTTTATCACACATTTACACGAGCAGACGGATAGCATTTAAGTCCTAGCCTTCAGAAGAACCCAGCAGGAGCACAGTCTGGCTTAAGTAAGTTCCCCCCATGCAGCTTTGATGTATCTTAAAGCTAACATTACAGTCACTTTTGTTCAAGAGAGGAGAAATGGAAGAAGAGAATATGTCTGTCCAACACATTCTCACTCCCATCGAGTAAAATACGGACGCTTGGTCAGGTGCCTTTTGCGTTGTTATTGACACTAAAAGTCTCCTTTAGCGTCAGATCTAAACACGTTTTATCTATTTTGACGCAGTTAGCTTAAAGGAGAAATCCGGCACAAAATGAACCTAGGGGTTAATAACACGTGTACCGAGTCGACCATTCTCTGGGATATGTTTTCATGCTAATCGAATGTGACCAGTTTTAGCACAAACTGCTAATTAGCTTAAAACACTAGTCGTCGGGGCACAGATAAAATAAAAAGAAATCACTATTTCTATACCACTAACAAGGCTCAAAATAGCACCACACTTCAACGGTAGCATAATGAGGGTCCCTATATGTAAACCGAAGCATTGAGAACTTTGTAAGTGTACAGACAGTTTATTAAAAAACATAGTTTATAAAGACAGTACTGTTCACATATACAGGCAGCCGCCATCTTGGGAAAACAGTCATGACCAGTTGAACGACGAACGCTGTGCAACTAGTAACCAGTAACATAGCTGAAGCACTGCGTTCGACACCACCCTAACCAGCCTCCCTACGCGGCAGTTGTCTCTCTTAATACTACGTCATCTTACAGCGCAGCGGTCGAGCTGCTGCTCTGCCCGGCGCGTTCCATATGCTAAAGGGTGATTTTTGCGTTGTATCCAACGCTCAGACTTAACCAAGCGTCCGTATCTTACTATTTGGGATGAGAACGTGTTGATCTGTCGCTTTTTACTTGTTACCATCTTGGTTTCTTGACTGGTTGTTGACATGACTGTAGTTCTAATACTGTAACAAAAGATGGGAGCGCAACATCTTTTGCATAGCCTGGGTGGCTAAGCCCCCCCCCCTGTCTTTCAATCCTAGTGATGTCCCTGGTCAATGCACTTTTGATGCTGTCAAAAGTAAGTTAAAGTAACAGGCTTTAAATGCATTGTTAACTTTGTGAAACAACACTTGGTAAGGTTTGGCAACAAAAATACTTAGGGTTAGTAAAACAGCAGGGTTTGGAAAAGGAGTCGCTTAATAAAGTTAGGATGTAACATGATGTCACGGACGTCATTGCGTCACAGACTAATGTCCGTAAAAAGTCATGTAAAACTTGCTAAATTTCAAAACAACAGTTGGCTTTTGGTTTCACACGGGACTCGAACCCCGGTCTCCTGAGTAAAAGTCCTGTGTTTGTTTTTTTTATCCACCTCACACAGTTTGGTGATCATATTCTTTGTCACCTCACTTCCTTGTTTGCTCTTGCGATAATTACTACATCCAAAAAGCGTTCTCCACCTAACACAGTACAGTAAAGCAGAGTTGTTGGTCGTTATGAGCTGCTTGCATAATGGACCCATATGGTTGTTTTCTGGTTGAGGACGCTCTGTCAAAATCTCAAATGCTGCTTGAATGCAAGTGGACCCACGCAGATGGCAGTTTCACCCGGGCATCGCAAAAATGAAATTTTTTTGCTTAATCCGAGAGTATTTGACTCCACTTCATAGACAGACAGAAATGAGAAGAGATGACAGAGAGTTATTGGTCAAAATCAGTCAGTCTGATATTTTGTTTCTGTTGCCTGTGTCACATACGTCAACAACACGTCAACAGGTTGCTTTTCTCTCATGCTTTACATTCAAAATTGTAAGTCATTCTGACTTCTAGTTTATTTTATTCCCTTTCCAGCCTATTCTCATTCCGAACTCGTAAAATAAGGACGTTTGGTCAGTGGCTGTCAGCGTCTGATGCGACGAAAAAGGCATCTTTCAGCGTGTTTGTGTAATGCACCGGGGAGAGCAGCAGTTAGATTTAGGAGTAGTATGTAAGGGCGAATTTCCGTGTATGGAAGTTGGTTGGGGGGGTGGATGGGTCAAACAAACACAGGACTTTCACCCAGGAGAGCGGGATGCGCGTCCAGCTTGTCACGCTTGCTATAGTCGCTTTTTTCTTTCCTCCCGCATGTCACAGAACCGTATGCCCACCCACGACCCTTTCCTAAACCCAACCATCCCGTTCTTCCCGTGTGTAACGGATAACTGCAGGGACGGCAATAGTCCCGACCAAGCGCGTTTACTTATAGCGCTAAAGGGACGGCAATAGTCCCGACTAAGCGCATTTACTTAAAGCGCTAAAGGAGACTTTTAGCGTCAATAAGAACGACAAAGGCACCTGACCAAGCGTCCATATTTTACGAGATGAGTGTGAGAACGTGTTGCTCTTTCACATGCTTAAAGGGTAATTTCATTTGTTTTTTTTAACCGGCAGCCACAGACTGCAATGTAATGTAACCCTACGGGGCAAATGTGCGTCGTCAATTTGGTCCCAAAAAAAGCCACTGAAAGGCTCAGATTATTATTCTAAGTGACTGGCATTACGAAAGGATCCCTACAGAGATAGAACTTTTTAAAACCTATTTAAGACCTTTCTGTTTAACCAGAAAAGGCTGTGAGTTCTCCAGTGCTAAACCCACCAGACTCTATTTAAAAAAACAATACTTTTAGCGTGTATAGAGCCAACATATTTTCACATGTAAATCAGTAAACTGTGTTTAATTCAACCAAAACTAGAGTTGTGATGGTTGGAAAAGTGGAAAGACGACCCAAAACAGCTTTTTATAGTTTTATTTTGTTTCTGTCGACTTTGAATGTAGTGTATTTAATGATGCTAAAATTAATGTTTATTTACTCTGTCTGGTGGGTTTAAGCGATTTCAATTTCGCGGATGTTTTTATGTTTAAAAAAAGGATCTTACTCTTTAACAGAAAGGTCGACCTCCTTAGAAATCCTTTCCATAATGTTGTCAGACACTTTTAATCTTTAAACTTTTAATTAATATTAATCTGAGCCTGTCAGTGGCAAAACGAGCACTTTTGTGAATGTAACTAGAAGCTGCACAATTGCCCTATTAACTTACATTGTAGCTTGTTTGATTGGTTAATACTGGACTAATGTCAAAGATTGTTGTTCCCATCAGTTACTTGGACACAGTAAGATGCTCCAGGTTGAAGAAAATCTATGCAGTAGCCTACTGTACCTGTGTAGACACTGACGGAAAACTGAAACGTCTGCTTACGTACTGTTTCCCTAAGCAGTATTTGTACACAAGTTATGAGCTCAGCATACTACAGCTAATATCTGTATGGTCAGAGTTCAGAGCAAATGAACATAGACTGCAACAACCCCCTTGTGGTCACACACACTTTGAAGGATAAGGATGGCGTTATATATTTTTCCTATTGTCAACAAATCCTAATATGTGTAGGAGCATTCTATAATACATGTTCATCCAGGGAGAACGAAAGCCGATCCCAACTGTGTAACATCATTCTGAAGTTGGGCGGGTAGGGAAAGGTCAGTTTGGGCCAATTTATAAAAGGAGTAAGCCTTTTACTCTGCATTTGGTATAAGTATGAGTCATTCATAAGGTCAGCGTGTGAGCTTGTGTGCGCACTTTCATTACATTGTATGTGAAAATAGACTCTGCATCAAAGGAAGAAAGGTAAGACAACCCTTCCACAGCCCACTGTGGCAGGATGGCTTGCAAAAAGTCTAAGGAAGACATGATAACATCTGTTTATCACAGCGAGGCTGGAAATGTATAACGAAGGCTCGGTAAACATGTCAAAATGTCAGATATTAGCACATGACAACATGATCCAGAGCAAGTTTCCCATTTGCAATAATTGGCCTCCTGATAGTAAACACTTGTGAAATGTGTAACCAAATGCCCGTGCTGTTCTGAACCGCATGCCACAAAGCATAAATCATGTTTTGTCAACACAATGCTGGGAGAGGAGGTCAGGGGTTACGCTAACTAATAGGATGATGGAGAGCAAACCGCTGCCGTACGTGATGTGAAATAAAGGCAAATAAATGGAAATAGGAGGAAAGTGAGAATAATTGCAAGCTCAGGCCGAGAGTGCTGCGTGGGTTCATTAAGGCAGATAGATCCGGCTGCTCCTGTGTCTGTTTGGCTTTAAACGCTGTCATCTTCTAATGGGGATTACCTTTTTTTCTCTGGTTCTCTTGTCGGGCATGTCAGCTGCTGGGTTTTTGTGCTCGCCTCAGCAGAAACCAAACCATTGGACTGAGAGAAGGAAACAAACAGTTTTTTAAAAGGTTGAAGTGAACTTAGAAAAGCAACTAGTACATAAACAGGAATTTCTCCTGTGTTTCCATCGTCCCTGGGCATGTGTGTCTCTTGATATAAACTAAAATGGTAAGAGATTGGTAAAGGATATCTTTGCAGTTCCAATTGCAAAAGAATGAAGGGACATGGATGATTCAAGTGCAGTTTGAATGTCAAAAATCTGTTCCGCCACTGTGGAGTTATAATTGTTAAAAGTCAAGAACTGTCTTGCCTGCAAATTTAAGGCTGTATTGCTGAGAAAATTAAATGTCTCCTTCTGTCCCAAATATCCCAACATTAACGGTATCTTGCCCAAAGACAATTCCACATGTAGGGCCCTATCTTGCACCCAGCGCAATTGACTTTGTACACCGACGCATGTATCATTCCTATTTTGCACCTGACGCACAGCGGACTTTTCCCTCCACAGACGCACGTCGGTAAATTAGGGAATGAACTTGCGCTTTCGGGGGTGGTTCAGCAAAAAGAGGAGGCGTGTTCTGGCGCAAACGTTCCCTAGTGCTATTTTGCAGTTTCAGAAAACAATTCCGCCACAGACCAGGAAAACCTAGTCCAAAGTCAGTGGCTATTTTAAGGGCGCATGCTTGGCCGTAATGTATGAGTGTGCACACCACGCATACACTTTGCTTCTCTCATCTCACGGACCCAGCAGTTCCCATTTTTGCAAACCATACATAAATACAAGGACTTAAGGAGATGTGATGTTGAACTGTATGTGCCGATGCCACTTAACCCAAATGCCCCAGCAGCAGCACGGGAGAGGAGAGACAGAAGAGCTGCGTCATCTATAGTGAGGTCATCTCGGTCTAATGTTAGACTACATTGCAAAAATATCACCATGCATTCATAACCTCGTGATTCACCGAGAGTGAGCCCAAAACATCGGAAAGTATGTTTTTATGTCGGTCTCCTTGGCTGTGAACTGTCCCTGGCCTGCGCCCATGGATGTATTAAGAGCATGCGCCTAGAAAATCGGCCATTATAATAGCAATCCGCCATGGAACAAGCACACCTGCTTTTAAAGGGAATGTGAGATAACGCTCTGATTGGTTTATTGCACGTTATGCCCAAACCACACCCATGAGTAATGTAGCTACTTCAGACCAACCCATTTTAGATTTGCGTCGGGATCCGCCCACAAAGCTGCTTGTGTTTCAGATCGTTAAAATAGGGCCCGTAGACTGCAAGTGCCAGGGATCAAACCACCAAACTTTAGATTGGTAGACGACAGCTCTACGTCCTGAGCCCCAGCTGCCATATTAAGAGGATACTGATCTGAGGACCATAGGACTCTGGTAACATAGATACCCTCCCCATAAACATATTTATTATTCTCCTCAGGTTATGACCTTACATTAACAGTGTTTCACTAGCAAGGACCACACCACCAACCAGATACGTTTGAACAGTTTATTAATGAAAGATGATTGGTGTTAGGGGTGTCACAATTTTGATTTTAAATGAAAAGATTGATCAGAATGAGCTTTTGATTTTGCTTATCAACATCAAAAGCAGGATTGCTGATTCCCCCAGTCTTTTTCCCTCTCTCTACCCCCCGCCTACTTGCACACATCCAAAGAAAGAAACATCAGACACAGTGTAGCTTACCGGCTGGTAGCAAGCAGCTAAAGACACAGGGTAACATTAGCTTATCAGCTAGTAGCATGTGGCTAAAGACACAGGGTAACGTTAGCTTAGCGGCTGGTAGCATGCAGCTAAAGACACAGGGTAACGGTAACATGCAGCTAAAGACACAGGGTAACGGTAGCTTACCGTCTAGTAGCATGCAGCTAAAGACACAGGGTAATGGTAGCTTACCGGCTGGCAGCATGCAGCTAAAGACACAGGGTAACATTAGCTTACCGGCTGGTAGCATGCAGCTAAAGACACAGGGTAATGTTAGTTTACCGGTAGCCTGGCACCAGTCACCATGGCAACTGCCAGAGTCGGAGATGACGGAGAAACAGAACTGGAAAACATTTTCCTTCTCCGTGAGTTACGTAACAAACAACACGGTAATGTGTGGGCTCCAACAGGACTCCATGGTGGATTTAGATGCCCCTTATTGTGGCATTGCCGTCACTGCTGAAAAAATCAAATTGTGGATGTGGAGAATCGTGACACCCCTAATTGGTGTGCAAGGCATGAAGTCGCTTGAAGTCATCCGTTTGCTGACTGTGTTGTGGGAAGGCTTCGTTAGGGAATCCGCCGTAGCACCCGGGCACGGCAGACTCCCTTTAGGACCTAAAGGAGAGAAGAAAGAAACAGGGTTGGAGGGAGGGGTGAAGAATGTCAGAGCGAATGAAAGGAGAGGCTTAGGTGGGTATTTTTTAGGAATGCCAGAAGAGGAGCAGTTGAGGTGTGGCCCTGCTCCAGAAATTCTGTATCTTTAATCAAATTGTATCCACAACTTTATTAATGTTGGTTTCATTAATTAATTTCCTGCAATAGAGCAAAAGACAAATCTTTTTTAAGAAATCCATTTGTTTCATACAATGAATCTTGCTATTTTTTTACTGTTTCCTGGCAACACAAGCATTAAGATGAAAAGGGCTGAAATGACAAGGTATATGTGTGTTGTGTACCCATGAATGGTAATGTCGCCCTTGTCTTTGACGACTTCTACCATTTCGGCTGCTCATTAAAATGACAAATGTGCAACGCAAACAATTGATTATCACTGTTTTATTGTTTGTGTGTAATGTCTCTGTTGGTGGAGAGAATCGGTTTGTTACGAGAGCTTGTGTCTCCGTGCCACAGCTCACGTAATTGAAGAGGATAAACTGTTGGCGTGTGAATTGGAACACAATACAATGATAGAAATAGTGTCTCTTGCTGAAGCTTCACACACACACACACACACACACACACACACACCTTACAGAAACACAAAGACTGTGAGTAAGCACTGTGGGAGGTTTTCTGAGAGGCAAACTTACTTTTGAGCATTTTCTCCCTGAGCTGGTGCAATGCCTGTGATTGCTCCATTTGTCTTATTTACTGTACATCAGGCGTATTCACTCTGCCCACTAAACAGTCCTAAAGTGAGTAAATGTGCCAATAATTCACAGCTAGTGCTGCTTTAAAAAAACCTGGGATAGTCTCTCATACAGTAGAGCTCTTACATGATGAGAGATGCAGAAAGATAGGGAAGAAAAAGACTCGGAAAGAGAGGAAAAAAGCAAGTGGGAAAAGAGAGCTTCACAAACCATGTCACATGTAAGGTGTTTACAGTACATTTACCAGAACATGATTCTAAACAGCCCCCGACCCATTGTTTTTCAATTAACTTTCTCACCACAAAAGGACTGGGTGATAACTGGGCCACTTTGATTACATGGTGGAGATTGGGTGATGTAATCTAGGGCTGCACAATATGAGGAAAATATCTAATTGTGATTATTTTGACGGATGATGCGATTGTGATACGATTCACAACATTGGAGGGAATGATCATTTTTGTATCAATGTCATTTACATTGAAAAATATTCAAATTAAAAAACTCTTAAATGATTACAGTGTGATTTTTGCGAGGATCTGTACCAAACAAAGATGTGTTTCTCTAGTCTGTAGGATGGGATTTGTAGGCTGGGACATCTCTGCAGCAACACAATACCTAATTCAAAATGGTTTGACACATATTTTGCCTTTGAATATAGAAAAAACAGAAGAACTTTAACGCACCAGACACTGGACTGTTTCCCGTCTCCATCCATAACAAGATAGTAGAACAGGTCAACAAATTTTCTCATTTTAGACAATAACCTCAGTTTTGATCAACACGTCACCGATATCCACAAACGATCTCAGCAGAGATTACGTGTCATCTGTAAAACTCAGAGCACTTTCTGTTGTCCCACACTTCCTGTTGTTACTTTACAAAAGCATAACCCAACCCATCCTGCTGTACTGTTCCCGCTGTTTCTACAACATGTTCACCATTTCTAACAACAAACTCACCAAGATCACACACCTCGCCTCCAAAATGATCAGCTCCCCTACAGCCAACATCTCAGACCTGAACGATGGAGCCATCACACCCCTTGCCCTCACTATTGTCAATGACACCAATTACCCTCTATACCCACACTTTACACTGCTGCCATCTGGCCGCAGATACAGGACTCTGAGGTGTAGAAGCACTTGCTTTGGGAGACGTTTTCTGGAAGTTGCAAGTTTGTTGAACAAACTATTTCGCTGACTTTGTGTAGATCCGGTGTCGGTGTTGTAAATATGGTTGTTTCTGTGTCTATAGTCTTTATGTTATCTGTTGATGTATTTGTCCGTTTATATTGCCGTGTGCATAAAACAGACTGTGAAAACAAATCTCCCTCATGGGACAATATCTATCTATCTATCTATCCATCCATCCATCCATCCATCCCTCCCTCCCTCCCTCCCTCCCTCCATCCATTATCTATCTATCTATATATCTATCTATCTAACCAATATTGTGCCTCCCCTGCGATTTGGATATTGTACTACTCTACTCTACTACATATTATGATTTCGAAGAGACATTAATTTTGCAGCCCTAATGTAATCCCCCATTTTTTTTCTAACATTTTTATTGTCAAAGTTTAGTAAAGCACATGAAAAACACCAACAATTCAAGGTAAAGTCAGACAGAAAAGGAGAAATAAGACCAGATCTGATAGAATCAAAAGGGCTTGAACTTTTAGGCTGTAGAGAAGGCTTCAAAAAGGATGACGTAAGTCACAGTACACAACCACTGATTTAGGGATGGAGCTTTATCAGTGAGCCACATGAGTAGAATACATTTCCGGGGAGTGCAAAAGAATCTGCACAAGTTCTGTAATAGGAAGTTCAGCAGGTATCTCATTCATCAGTCTGTTCTGGTTCCCAGATGTAAAGAGCGCTTAAAGTTTTTATCAAGCTGTTGGGAAATTGTGATCCAAAACTGCTGGACATGGGGCAGCTCCACAAACAATGACTAAATAAACCAAGAGCAGATTGAAATTTAGTACAAAGTTCTGATATGTCAGGATTCATTCTGTATCTGGGTTTAGGAGCAATAGAAAGTTGATGTAAAATAGTCTCTTCCAGGCTGAATTAGAGGCTAGGACATTGGAAGGCTGGTTGCACAGGGCATTCCAGGCTCTGGTTCTATTGTAGTGCCTAGGTCAGATTCCCACTGCCTTTAGTCTTGCATTGCCAGACCTATCTCCACAGCGCTGCGGAGGAAGGTCTGGCAAGAGGAGCATACACTCCTGGATAGGAGAACAAAAAGGTTGGGGGTTGTTTGCATTTCTTTAAACCAATCACAATCGTCTTGGGCGGCGCTAAACTCCAGATGCAGCGAAATGCAAAAATAATCCCGGAAAGGAACTCGTTTTGGTGGAACATTTGCACCCCGCAAAAGAAAACGCCACATACAATATTAAATGAAGTTAACTGTTCACACAATACAGTAACGTGAGCTATTATTAGCTGGCTACATGGTTAAACCTCATTGGCTCTTACCAGTGTATCGCTGTGTGTATTTTGTCGGTAGCAAATCCCCCCCCAATCAGTCCCAAAACGTCCCAGTTAGAGAGTAAATGTCGTAAACATATTCTTTGTAAATCTTTACAATCATTCACTGAACAAACCAAGCAGGCCTGCCTTGTTTGTCCAAATGTTCTTCTAAACCTGCAGGTTCAGCGTTTAACGTTGCTCAGAGGTTCCGGTTAATGTTGCTCGATCTGACCGGAGTTTAAAGGAACACGCCGACTTATTGGGACTTTAGCTTATTCACCGTAACCCCCAGAGTTAGACAAGTCCATACATACCCTTCTCATCTCCGTGCGTGCTGTAACGCTGTCTGACGCCCCCAGCATTAGCTTAGCCTAGCACAGATCCTGGAGGTAACTGGTTCCAACTAGCCTACTGCTCTGAATAAGTGACAAAATAACGCAAACATGTTCCTATTTACATGTTGTGATTTGTAGAGTCACAGGGTGTACAAATAATGCCATGATCACCAGTCACGTTCGCTACTAACTAGCTATTCACATTGGTTTTGTTGACGGAAGTAACTGTGCTTTTCGGTGTTGCGCTAATCACTCCGCCCAAGTAGCAGTGCTTCCACTTTCTGAGAATATAGTTCCCACTTAGTATACGGTTAGAATATGGCTGTGTCTCATGTGACCTTATTATTTGTCAAATTAACCAAAGAACACTTTAAACTTGGACAGAATTAATTCCAAACCTGCAGAAATTAAAGAAATTCCTCATTGGTGACACAAAACTTGTTTTTAACTTTAGTTTAGTTTTACTTTAGCTGAAATGTGAGAATCGAGCCACCATGAACTATGTCCCTGACTACCTACACCTCCTGTGGCTCATAATACCCCATTTAAGAAAAGTAATTTATAACTGCTGATAACATTATGTCAAAGATTACTATGTCTTAGTGGACAGGGGAGAGACCAAACCAGGTCCACTTTAAGAAGGCTATCAAGCTGAGATGACATTTCCTCAGTTTGGTTCATCCATCCATCCATCCATCTTCTTCCGCTTATCCGGTAACGGGTCGCGGGGGTAGCAGCTCCAGCAGGGGACCCCAAACTTCCCTTTCCCGAGCCACATTAACCAGCTCCGACTGGGGGATCCCGAGGCGTTCCCAGGCCAGGTTGGAGATATAATCCCTCCACCTAGTCCTGGGTCTTCCCCGAGGCCTCCTCCCAGCTGGACGTGCCTGGAAAACCTCCCTAGGGAGGCGCCCAGGGGGCATCCTTACCAGATGCCCGAACCACCTCAACTGGCTCCTTTCGACGCGAAGGAGCAGCGGCTCTACTCCGAGCTCCTCACGGATGACTGAGCTTCTCACCCTATCTCTAAGGGAGACGCCAGCCACCCTCCTGAGGAAACCCATTTCGGCCGCTTGTACCCTGGATCTCGTTCTTTCGGTCATGACCCAGCCTTCATGACCATAGGTGAGGGTAGGAACGAAAACTGACCGGTAGATTGAGAGCTTTGCCTTCTGGCTCAGCTCTCTTTTCGTCACAACGGTGCGATAAATTGAGTGTAATACCGCACCGGCTGCGCCGATTCTCCAACCAATCTCCCACTCCATTGTTCCCTCACTCGCGAACAAGACTCCAAGGTACTTGAAATCCTTCACTTGGGGTAAAGACTCATTCCCTACCTGGAGAAGGCACTCCATCGGTTTCCTGCTGAGAACCATGGCCTCAGATTTAGAGGTGCTGATCCTCATCCCAGCCGCTTCACACTCGGCTGCAAACCGATCCAGTGAGTGCTGAAGGTCACAGGCCGACGATGCCATCAGGACCACATCATCTGCAAAAAGCAGCGATGAGATCCCCAGCTCACCAAACTGCAACCCCTCTCCACCCCGACTACGCCTCGATATCCTGTCCATAAATACTACAAACAGGATTGGTGACAAAGCGCAGCCCTGGCGGAGGCCAACCCTCACCTGAAACGAGTCCGACTTACTGCCGAGAACCCGGACACAGCTCTCGCTTTGGTCGTACAGAGATTGGATGGCCCTGAGAAGGGACCCCCTCACCCCATACTCCCGCAGCACCTCCCACAGTGTCTCCCGGGGGACCCGGTCATACGCCTTCTCCAGATCCACAAAGCACATGTAGACCGGTTGGGCATACTCCCAGGCTCCCTCCAGGATCCTTGCGAGAGTAAAGATCTGGTCCGTTGTTCCACGACCAGGACGGAATCCGCATTGTTCCTCTTCAACCTGAGGTTCGACTATCGACCGAACCCTCCTTTCCAGCACCTTGGAGTAGACTTTACCGGGGAGGCTGAGAAGTGTGATACCCCTGTAATTGGCACACACCCTCTGGTCCCCCTTTTTGAAAAGGGGAACCACCACCCCGGTCTGCCACTCCTTAGGCACCGTCCCCGACTTCCACGCAATGTTGAAGAGGCGTGTCAACCAAGACAACCCCTCCACACCCAGAGCTTTAAGCATTTCTGGACGGATCTCATCAATCCCTGGGGCTTTGCCACTGTGGAGTTGTTTAACTACCTCAGCAACTTCCACCAGGGAAATTGACGACAATCCCCCATCATCCTCCAGCTCTGCCTCTACCATAGAGGGCGTATTAGTCGGATTTAGGAGTTCCTCAAAGTGCTCCTTCCACCGCCCTATTACCTCCTCAGTTGAGGTCAGCAGCGTCCCATCCTTACTGTACACAGCTTGGATGGTTCCCCGCTTCCCCCTCCTGAGGTGGCGAACGGTTTTCCAGAAGCACCTTGGTGCCGACCGAAAGTCCAAGTCCTTCTCCACCAGTTTGGTTCATCTTGTTTTTGCAATTGTGTTATATGTGTATAGCTGTGTGTATGTGTGTGTGTGGGGGGGACTGTGCTACATTTTTATGTATGAAAAGTGTTATATAAATAAAGTCTGATTGATTGATTGATGATCAAGCTGAGATGAACCTACACTACAGTGCTAAAATCCACAGAGACCCAGGCTGCAGCAAATAAACAGCTGTTAGCACCTTTGTGGATTGCAAGCATTGTCTTTTTCAAGAACCTGTTCTCATTTTACTGTAACTACATTTCACCGGGTCCAATCTGAGTGGGCTTTTTATAGACAAAAGGCCAGACATTAAACAATAAGTTGACCCACCTACATTTTTCCATGTGTTACGTCGCTTGTTGTGATTGGCTGAAACAAACAGAAAGCAGTCCACTTTGGTGCAAACTTTTACAATTTCTGCAGTTCTGCAGCGATATTTCACCTTATATGTGTAAATTTATATTGTACTAAAAAATAGCATTCAAGCATCTCAAGAGGCTGTACTTTGCGTAGAGCTGGGCGTTATGGAAAAAATTAAATATGACAATATTGTTGACCAAATACATTGACTTCGATATTGCCGCGATATTGTAGGGTTGACTATTGGTACTTTTACAAAATATTACCACAATGAGAGTTTTGATAAATAATCACCAACAGTGTAAGTGGGTAAAAGCAACAGTCTGGTAGGTTCAGAAAATTACACTTGACTACTCACTTCACTGTAATGTAACCTTTAAAACCAGGAAAGGCAACACTTGTGTCACACAATATTACGATATCCAAATTTAAGACGATATCTAGCCTTATATATTGCCAAGCCTTAACTTTGCTCTACCAAAGTAGTACTTTGAGCTAAATGCTAAGGTCTGCATGCTAACATGCTCCCAATAGCAACACATACCTGCTGGTATTTAGCAGGTGTGATGATCACAAGGTTCTCCTGTGCTAAGATTTGCTAATTAGCACAAGTACAATGGATGCTGGTGACAATGTCATTTGTTTTTGTAGATACTTGATCCTAAAGTGTTGGACTATTTGACATTTTTGACACGGTGATGGCGCTAAATAAAATGTCATGGCATCCACAAATAGACACCAACAAAGAGAAAGGGAAGAAGATGGAAAGAATAAGGTACCAAAAGAGCAGAAACTTACTAAAGGAGACTGAGAAAGAAAGACAGCAGCGGTACAAAAAAAGATGTGTAGAAGTAGAAAGTGTTTCTTCCCTATTCCCTTCTCCTCCCTTTCTCTTTTCTCACATGTCTCTCCGGCTCCCTCAGTCTCTGTATTCACTCTGTCCTCTCTTTCACTTCAAAGAGGAACTGGAATTACAGGCTGGAACCGACGGATGTACAGCTCATTCATAATGAATGACGGCCCAGCTTAATGACTCCGTCCACTCAGACACCCCTTGTCACCCCGCTCCTCCTCCTCTACCCCCTTACCCAGGCTCTGGCCTCTGTACATGGGCTAATGATGTCACCTTTGGCTCCCGGGAGGACACGCATAAGCCCCAATTCTCTGTTTGCTTTAATCATACATTATGATAAATGCTTTCATCCAACTGATAGATAATTAGGACGGGGATGCCATTAGCTGTCTGCGACTCCAGCTCATAAACAAGGGACCAACGGTGCTGCAGTGTAAGGGAGAATGACAAGACAGAAAAAGACAAAGGGGTGGCTGGCTGTGGACGACAGCGAGGGAAGGAGAAATAGAAGAGAGGAGAGAGACTCTGTCAGTCAGAGTGCAACAGATTGACAGATGAGGGTGTAAAAAGGAGGAACAAAAGCAGAAAGAGGTGGAGAGAGCAAATCTATCACTTTAATGACCGAGAGCAGCCCTCTCTGTTCTTTGGAGGACGATCGGCACAGTGACCTGCCTGCTGTTAGTGTTAGCTTCCAGTGACAGATGAGCCATCGGGATGAATAGCGCTGACAGCAGTCTAAACGCTAATTTCGCCCCAGCAGACAACCGTACAGTATGGTGCTGACTATGGCAGTCAATCTGCACCATTTTTATGACTTTTGTGAAAAATGCGGTAGGGAACAAAGAGCCCTGTTAATTACCTCCCAGTTGCAGGAGCTGTGAATTTCTGTTGTGTTTTTTTCCGATATTTTGCAAACAGTCTATACTGATACATCCATTGCAGGGGTGATTGTAGGATGAGAGCTTTATGGGTGCCTGGCACTCTTTTAACGTAATTTTTTTTAATCGATAATCCACTGCGCTAACTGTAACATCATTTTGGACCATTATGATAGGGGAAATACTGAATTATGTAACTAGAAAGACACCAACAGTTGTGAGAAAACTTCCTTCAACGCTGATCCACAGGGCCATTACTCAGGGGTGTGATTCTTCCGGATAATTCCGGAAATCCGACTTTTCTGACACGAAAAAAAAAAAGGGGGGGGGGGGGGGGTTGTCGCAAGGCATGGGTCGGGGGTATTGGTAAACATAATGACCAGTCACTGCTGTCAACGTTTTTTGTGCCTCTGATTCATGTCTTCATATCACTCCGCAAGTGGTCCATTAATTTGTCACGATGTAACTTCATTCAAAGCAGAGCTCCACCAAAGAGCCTGCAATCGTTGCGGAAGGTTATTTGAATAAGAATTTTGGACGTGTGGGGGCGAACTATCTTCTTAGCTGAAGCCGACAACGGGACAATATTTTTATTTTATGTTGGCAATGCAAGCTGAAGCGATGTAGCAGATGACGTTGAGAAGTTGCAGTGAGGAATATTTTAGGAGCACCATTTTCGGCAGTGCAGACAGGTAGTGGCCCACACTAACTTAGTGTTGAGCCAGGAAACATGGCTAAAAGAGCTCTACAGCGAAAAGATGTGCTGGGCGAGCCGTCAGTCAGTGGACGCTAACAGAAGCTAGCTGGCGTAAGCTGACAGCTGACCAACGCTACCAAGTGATCGGCGGAGACAGGGAGTACATGTATTTGAAAGAGTCCGGCAGTTGTGGTAGACGAAGGTCCAGTCGGGAGATTGGATGGAGAGTCCACTGAAGTCCACTGTGGTCTGAAGGGCTAATCCTCGCTAGATCACTAGCTAGTCGGGAGGTTGACAGCTAACGTTAGCCAGCTGAAGCTAACAGTCGATCGATGGTGAGTAACGTACGTTACACAGGCTGGCAGCAGCACAGAGTCCAGAGTTGATAAGTGGGGGGGGGGGGTAGAAAGGTGTTGAGAATGACCAACACCTAATCTTAAACTTAGTGTACTTAATTTGCTACGACCCGATCAGAGGTTACTTAAATTGGGACGTTCAGTCAAAATCAAGCATGTCACCTTCAAACGGGATCTCTGTTTGCAGGGTTCAGGCTGGACCCTCCCGGTGATCATGCTGCTCTGGGGGACCGGCTGCACAGTGAGAAGCCGCTGCTGACGGGTGCAGAGCTCTACCGGAACTCTGACTGCTGTCTGTCCGCGCGGCCGTCTGACGGCATCAGTATTAAATTGAGACAGTTTTATTAGCGGTTAAAAACATCTCGCGTTAAATAGTAGTCTAATTCGGTACAGTTGGTTTTAACGCCTGATGCGAAGTGTAGGCCTATAGGAGTACACATGAAAACCCTGAACAAGCAGCGTCGCTCTGCTCTGTCTTTCTGCTGTGCCCCATTCACGTAGTAGTTTTACACTGTAGGTTAAACTCTGCAATTAATCCGCGGTTCACATGTATGTATGAACTGTGGTGGTCCGTCAATCCTACAAACAACTGGACTTTAGGGTCAAGTGTTGTTGTATCCGGCCCATGTCCCGGATGTGAAAGCCTCCTTACTGGACTACTGAATATAATAATTATCCATTATATTTTGTATTTTGAATTGTTACCTGCCACCAGAATTTTGTGATTTCCTTGCAATAAATATTGACATTTTTACCATAAATTGGTGCCTAAAAATGTATTGTAAGTCTTTTACCCTCAGAATTTCCTGGGGAAGGACCCCCAGACCCCCTCCCCCCCCCTGCTTTGTGTGTTCCCGCAAAGACAAATTCTGAGCAAGGAAAAACCCTGAAGTATAATCACAGACAGCCATAAAAAACATTTAAATTGCAGAGTTAGAGTTATAACTTAATATGTACAGTGTCAACAGAGAGAAACACGGACAATTGAACAGACAGTGACAACATACATACTATATACCTACATACTGTAGAGAATGACAGTAACAGCATACAAACGGCATAAATAAAAATTTGTTATAAATGTGTGCTCTTTAAAAAGTAGAAAGCATTGTTTGCCAGTTACATTAAATGTTTAAAAATCCGTAAATGTCCGTGGGTGGGGCTGCATGGGCGTGGTAATGTGGGCTGGTGTGGGTGTGTGTGGGTGTGGGTGTGGGTGTGGTAGTAAGGAGAGAGAATAGGAGAAGGAAGTTTGTGTGAGGTGGACCTGGTCACCACAGACCCAAATCTTCTCAGCTGTTGCTACTGTCATATGCTGCACTGTCTCTTCATGTGGCACTATTATTATTTATATTATGACAAGGTAATGCAATGTGTAATCAACTGATGACTGATTAACAGTAATGTAAATGCTAAATGCCCTAATACCTACATATCATGTAAGACTCAATTTCTCCATTTCTTCGCACAAAACTCTCCAGAAAGTGCCATTTAATGGTTTATTTAAAAACAAAAATGAGGGGGGGGGGCTGTCGCAGCGTCATGGGTGCGCCGTATATTTTCCTGCTTTTTTGTCCTTTGCCAATCACACCTATGATTACTACAAAGGTGAGGTGGTTTTAGAAATGAAATTGGATATTTACTGTATCTATGGATAAGCAGACATTTTCAAAATGCAGTATCAAGAACTTTTAAAAATTAGAAATATACGCGATTTTGACTAATGTGCTGACAAGCACTATTTTCTGAAAATGGCTCAGAATTTTTTTTCTGAATGATCTAGGCATCATCTAGAATCAAAAATCAATCAAAAAATGTATTAAAGCTATAGGGCGTAGTTTCTGTGGCCCCCATGAGGAGTAGAAGTAATGACAACAAAACTATTGTTGCATCCACATGATACAAGCCTTCTGTGATCGCGCACTCCTCCTCCAAACATTTGCTTGTAGCCAAGGAGGACATGGAAGATTAAAAAAACATGATGGACTCTTCAAAGAGGTCATTATCTTCACTGGAGTTTCTGCGTGGGAAAGTCACCGGACGCTTATAAAAGTAATTGTGTGCACATCCCATCTTCTGGCAGGTGCAGGACAAAGTCCTCAACACTGCTTTAAACTCCCATATTTAATATAAAGGCATCGTTTCGACCCTACTGGGTCTTGTTCAGGCAAATGATGAAGTCACTGGATGCCACAATCTTCTGAACATAGTCATACTGAGAAATACAGAGAGAGTTGGGGAGCTGAACATCTTAATTAGCTTTGTAGCAACTCATTTGGTAATGGCTTGAATGTAACGGACATCCATTAATATCAAAAATTTAGTGAGACATCTCACTTCTGTACCATCTTTGTTAGGAGTCGCACATGCGCAGTACTGCTAGCCAGTCAGAAGCAGAGTATGAGGGCGTGCCATGCTAGCAGCTAGGCGAGCATTATAACGTGTGTTCCAAAGTGACCACGTTTGTCTCTGAAGTAAAGGCTGGACTACAACAGAGCTGTTTGGAACAGTTTGTGAACAGTGTTTTCTGTTGGAGATGCTAAGTCCCTTTGGGGTGGACTTTGGGCTTTTTTACTTTGTAAACCTACAACGTGCACAAAAAAGATACAATAATAAAGGAAAGGGAAAAAGCCAAAAATGTAGATTTTTTTTCCTGCATGGATAACCCAAATTATCCAGATTAGAATATTGATGATTTGACATGAGTCTAGATTTTCTTTGGTTCTTTGAAGCTGCTTAAAACTAATCTGGAACTGTTGTCAGAGTAACAAATCCTCAAATCTGCAAAAATGCATTTTATAGCCAGTTAGCTGTCAACATTTTAGGGTTAACCCCATACATGAACTCTTTTTCACAAACGGCTTGCTTTCTTGATATAACTATGACTTTAGATGAGAAAATGAAGGTTATTAGAAATTACTACACAATTTAATTTCCACAATGTAGAGTTACCTAACTCCATATGTGGAAAAATATACAATAAAATAATACTGTACATGAAAGAAGAACCAATCCAAATGTAGTTTGAGATTCTGTAAACCAAAACATAAACGTAGCTGAAAGATTTTAGGATTAACAATTATTACTACAACTTTTTCTGGATGATATTCAACAGTGGTATTTAAGCCTGATTGCAGTATATAACAGCCTGGTGTTTGAAGCAACACAGTTTCTTTTTCTGATTACAGTAAATGCTTTAGGTTGAGGTCAGTAGCTTTCTCTCAGCTCTTAGCATGACATTGTTTCCAGTTCCTGTTTAAGCAAACAGTATTAGCATGAATACTAATACTAATACATTAATACTAGCATGTGACATCTTCCCAAATTACTTTGAAACAATGTTCTCTTATCTTCAGGGAAATAGATGGTGGATGAATGAAACTGATGGGACCCTATTTTAACAATCTTGCGTGAAGGGCATGAAGGGCGTGTCCAAATCCACTTTTGCTAGTTTGACGGCGGAAAAAAGGGTCTGTGCGCCAGGCGCATGGTTCAAAAGGGTTGGACTTAGTGTCTTCATTAATCATAGGTGTGTTTTGGGCGTAACATGCAATAAACCAATCAGAGATCATCTCCCATTCCCTTTAAAAGCCAGGCACATTTGGACCTTGGAGCATTGCTATTATGATGGAGGATTTGCACCGTAATATTTTTATTGTAATCTTCTGTGTGCTGCTGTGCGTCCCTGTGTGTGTAACAAGCATAGTGTGCTAGCGCTGTTCATGAGTCTAGGAGCATTTTACTAATGCTCTGTTAAAATAACAATGAAATGCTGCGCTATTGACTTTAGACCAGGTTTTTGTTGGTCAATGGCACCATCACTTCCTGCTGCCTCAAGATAGCAATATGCCCAGAATGCACCTGAACACACCTACCTGTAAGACCAGCAGGTGCATTTGCTATTTAAACGACGTGGACGCTGGACAGACTTCAAATAGCAACACTTACGTTGGGCTTTGCGCCGTGCTGCGCCGGGTGTAAGATAGGGCCCATGGTGTCTGTGACCCTCATATGATGTTGGCAATATCAGATATTATTGGTGTGCACTTGATGATGACAAAAAGTTATGTAGCTATGCTTCAGTTCTCTTATTATTGCACATATAGCTATATTATTTCAGTGTTGCTGTGGCACAGTGGGACAAAACATTGCTTCCAACTCGAAATATTCTTTTTTTGAGGATTAACAATAACGTAGCCGGATGGGCAGGATGTAGCAGGGTTATTTTAGCCTGATAACAGCATATTAGTCTGAATTAGTTAAACCACGTTTGAAGCAACACAGTCTCTGTTTCTGCTTACAGTAAATGTTTATGTTGCCTCGTGTTGTCATTTGAGATCAGTAGCTTTCTCTCAGCTCTTAGCATGACATAGTTTCCAGTTCCTGTTTAAGCAAACAGTATTAGCATTAGTATTAGTCTTAACTGTAAAAAAAAAATGAATTTGTAAGTTGATGTTTGAGCTTCTGTGTGTAGTTTGGAGAGGTTCAGGACTGACCTATGAATAACTTAGCCGTTTTCCTTTTACCACGAGGAATGTAACTACTTTTAAATATATACCATGGGTTTAATTGGTTATAACTTATTGGAGCTTTGAAGCAGTAATTTAAAACTTTGACCCACTACTCAGCCATAGAAAAGTGCTTTCAGACATCAATCTCATGGCAAAACAAATCAACCCCAGCCCATACAAGCAATGACACACAGCTGCACAACACAACCAAACAATCAGTCTCTATTTTGGTCTGCGGGTGCAGCCGACTCTGAGATTGATTTTGAACAACGTCTGATGGTTACATACAACCTTTCCTCTCCACTTCATGGCTGATGATATACGCGGTCGTCAGGTAGGCCCCTTTGACCCTTCGAGAGCCCATATCCTTTGGAACACAGAGCCTGATTACCCTCAAGAACACACACACACACACACACACATACATTGTGGCCTTGGGGGAAATGAGAGTGAGAGGCAGATCACTCTGTCTTGTCGTGTCTTTCCTGGGACAGGTGGGCTCTTTCGCCAAATCCCACATGGGACATTCACTGTGGCTGATCAGGGGCAAAAAGTGTGTGTGTGTGTGTGTGTGTGTGTGTGTGTGTGTGTGTGTGTGTGTGTGTGTGTGTGTGTGTGTTTGTGTGTGTGTGTGTGAAGCCGAAACTTAATGTGTCACCTTCCCAAATGACTTTGAAACAATGTTCTCTCTTCTCCAGGGAAGTAGATGGTGGATGTATAAAACTGATGGTGTACATGACCTTCATATGATTGTTGGCAATATCAGATATAATTGGTGTGCCATTGGTGATGACAAAAAGTTGTCCAGTTATGGTTGTACCCCTCTGGTCATCTTTTTAAAGATATTTTATTTTCTGTCTATTATTTGTACATATGTAACACATGTTGTAGCTTTGTAACAAAATAATTATCTTCCTATTGCAATGTACTGAACTTTGCGATTTATTTCCATTTTTTAATTAATTGTTAGCCGAGTCAAGAAGAACACATTTTGGCACAAAGTGCACCATTAGTGAGCCTAAAGTGCACATGGTCCCTATTCTTCATAAGTGGATGACCAAGTTATGAATATTGATGATTTGAAGTTAATTTAAAATGTATCTGGAACTGTTGTCAGACCAACAAGTCTTCAAACTCCAAACCTGCCAAAGTGCAGCTCCGAAATCGCCATCACCAAACCCACCAGACTCCATGTAAATAATCAGTACTTTTAGCGTGTATAGAGCCAGCATATTTCCACCAGACTCCATGTAAATAATCAGTACTTTTAGCGTGTATAGAGCCAGCATATCTCCACCAGACTCCATGTAAATAATCAGTACTTTTAGCGTGTATAGAGCCAGCATATCTCCACCAGACTCCATGTAAATTATCAGGACTTTTAGCGTGTATAGAACCAGCATATCTCCACATGTAAATGGGTGAATTAAGGGTTTATTTCAACCAAACCAGAGTGGTGATTGTTGGAACAGTGGAAAGATGAACCAAGACGGCTTTTGTTTTATTTTGTTTCTGTCCACGTGTTTTTACGATTATAACATTACTGTTTATTTAAATGTAGTCTGGTAGTGATTTTGGAGCTGTTTCTGATTAAACAACAAAATCTGTCAGTGGCAAAAACAGCACTTTTAGGGGATGCAAATTGCCCAATAATGTTACATTGCAGCTTGTTTCGGTCTTGCTTTATACTTTAACAATTAAAAAAAAAATTGTTGTTACCATCAGTCACTTAGACACTAAAACATGGTTAAAAAAAAGGGTCCAGTTTGAAAAAATGTACCCTTTAAGAGATGATTAGGTTTAGGAAATTATTATCATCACTCCCTGTTCAAAACGTGATGCTTTCTTTTTAGGGGTGATTAGGTCACATGAATGCTGACTGAACAAGGTATATGCTAGGGTTAGATTTAAGCAAAAAGAACTACACAAAAGTTTTAAAAAACAACGTAGTTACGTGTAGGGAAAGACGGTGGTCATGTTTAAAAGAAAACAACAGCAGTTGAATCAATGACATGCTGTTGTATTTTTGTGAGGAATGTTTGTTTTTATGGTATGAATTATGGTCTACATTATTTTTCATCTATGCACTATGGAGCCTTTATAAAAACAGTAAAATGATCAAAGAGACAGAACAAGAAAAGCACATAGCAGATAAATTACACAGAAAAGATGTCAAAACCATAGACTGATTTATCTTTTTTTTTTAAATCTTTATTGTCAAGTACAACTCTCACGTCTTCTGTGGGATAAAGAACAGCAATAACACATTTCCTGTGAAAGCCTAGCTATAATGACACGAAAGAGAGAGTGTTCACAGGGACGCGATGCGAAAGCCAATGCAGTGTACATACAGTAGTAAATACACTGCCTTTTAAATAACACCCCATTGATGTGTGACTCTTCTGTCTGCTTCTGCTGGGGGTGTAGAGGCGAGCACATATTTAACCCTGAGGTGGTACATGTTGGCATCGTGTCAAGGGGAAGTAAAGAGAAGAAAAGGGCTGCCTGTTGAATTATTGAAAGCACGGGGGGACATTTCAAGAACAAAAGAGTCCCCTTAGATAAATGCCACCTCGACCTGCTTCCCTTGAGAGGATGTTTATCAGTCAGCCTTCCCACAATGCACCTCTTTGCACACAAGCACATACACAAAGGCTATGGAACACAGAAATATTTCAACCCCGCTGCATGGAGTGTTGCCAATTTAGCGACTTTGTCGCTAGATTTAGCGACTTTTCAGACACCTAAGCTGCTTTTTATTTATTTTTTCATAAATGCAACAAGCGACAACTCTGGTTACTTTCTGTAGAAAAGACGCCAGTAGCAAGCACGCAAGGTATTTCTCTCTTGTGACCGCCAAAACAGTAACCTCTCTTTTCTGTTCTGTGACTGAGGAGCAGGCTGCTTCATTCATTTCACTTTCACCCCTAGAGCTGGCCTGGCCCAAGGCAAGCCAGCCTTCTTTGAGAATTCTGTATCGATCTTTATCACTCCCTTTGTAGAATTTCTTTTTTTAATTCAAATATACCCAAGTAATAATTCAAGTTTCATATATATAGTAAATTCCTGTAGTGAGTTTTGGATTATTTGGCTAAAGATTTCCATTTCTTTCTATCTATTTTGCTCTTAATCTCTGCCTTGCTGCACCTGACACAAACACTAAAGCTTTATGCAAATGATTGCGAAATGACGTCACCAATATGCAAATGAACATATGCTGTCATGTAGCTACTTTTAGCGTATTTGGCAGCCAGTGCTAGCTACTTTCATTGGAAAAGAGCTGGCAACACCGGCTGCTTACTGTGTGAAAGCTACTTCAGTAATGGATAGTGATGATGGCTACCATGTGTTTAAAATTCCTGACTCGCCGTGTTGTTCAAGGCTAAAGATGGACAATTAAAGGGGAACTATGCAGTTTTTTTTAGCTTAATTTACCTTAACTGAACAGCTTCGGAGTTAGTGGAATGGTTATATGACTTTTTTCAAGTTGAATGGTGGTCGTCTCGCTTCCCCCTAGCGCCTGTGAGCGGAAAAACCACCCTTGCAACTTTGTCAGGAAGTATCGCGTGATATCAGGTTTTGCGATGTAACAAATTGCTTCACGCCCATAGACTCACGGCACTGCACACGTATGCCCATTCAGGAACCGGCTAACAAGGTAGGCCTAGCGATGGAGTTTTTCACACTATTGTCATGGCTGAACCAGCTAAAAAGAAGCAAAAAGCTAGGAAAGCATTGTCAGAGGAACAGAGAAAGAGGAAACGGCAGACTGACTGAGAGAGGAGTCAGACACAAGTAAACATAGGAGCTGCCAAATATCTATTCCAAAGCTGTAGGGGGAGCTCTATAGAGAAACCTGCCAGCAAAAAGCGAGAAAACACCGAAGAAATGGCCAAAACTGCATAGCTCTTTAAGTTAATTCATATAAGGAATAGACACATAACTCATTAACTGTAACGCTGCACAGCTGCATGATGGCCCTTTCTGGATATTTCTCCATTAAAAAATGGATCAAAAAAATTTGATTGTAACATCATGGGTCAGGGAAACATACTGTATCTATCCATCTGCCTCTCCATTTTCTACACCTTACTTTTCAATGTTCCTCTTCCATGGTCAAACTACTGAATGTCTGTTTGTTCCACCTCAGCTTATTCCGTTAGTTGTGAAATGTAACGTGGAAAAACTTAAAGTGCCCGTATTATGAAAAAAATCACTTTTTCTGGGATTTGGGGTGTTATTTTGTGTCTCTGGTGCTTCCACATGCATACAAACTTTGAAAAAAAAACAAACATCCATGCTCTTTTGAGTGAGATACGGTTTCTGAATGTGTCCTGCCTTCAGTCTCCGGGTGAGCTGTTCAAAATCGGCACAGCTTTCTACGTAACTAGCCAAGACGAGGGGCCTAGGGGGCTAACCACTAGCATGCTAGCGCTAGCTAAGCTAGCTCGTTCTCAATGGCAAAACACTGCTACAGCACACACAAATTCACCCTAATCTACTAAATAAATTGTATAGAACTACTTACATGTCCCTGTTCTGCAGGTATTCCACGCAAAGTTGGAAGTGTGCCCTCATTTAGAAGAAGTCTCCCAGCTAATCCTGCCTTGTACAGGCCGAAGTTGCAGAAATAGCTAGCTAGCTCATGTTATCCTTAGCTAGCTACTGAGCATGTGCGACTGACAACAAAGACGTTACTCTGTAGCTAAAACAGAAACCTGAACACAGGGTGAAAAGAGGAGCTGCAGCAATGTGCAGTACAACAAAAATATGGTGTTTTTTGAAAATTAAACCATGTAAACCTATTCTGATAGAATCTCAAATTACAATTATTAACCTGAAAATGAGCATAATATGGCCACTTTAAAAAAGTAGTCTTTGAACTTTTTTTTAAAGACATGACACACCTGTTTTTGACAAATGCCAAACATTCTATTTTGCTGAAATTCTGTGGCCTTGTGCACCATAGTATTGGACACAAGTCTACAGCCATGCTAGTGGCTTTGTGAGGCTACCATGCTCATTGTAAAGAAATGCAAACTGTAAGACAGCCAGAAGTTTACGCTTCAAAGGTGTTGGTCCTTAGCAGTTGTGGTGAAGAAAGGCAGGAAGTCAATATGTCTAATCACCCGGGTCCTGTGCAAATGTTATTAGTGCTGTCAGCTGTCAGCCACTAGAGAAGAGATCTTCAACAGGGGGGTCCTGGAAAAAGGCTGAAAATATATATTTACATGAATCCAACATATAATTTGTAAAGATAAATCTTTACAACATTGATGATGCTTACTAGCCTATAGGTAAGGTAGCCATCCACAGATACAGTTAAGCTTAATGATTCACATGATTCCACATTTTAACATTAGAACATGATGTATAAATACGTATATGAATATGTCAACAATTATTTTAATAGCTTAGTATTGTATGCGCCATAGAAAGGTATATCTAAATGCTCTAGGCCACCCTACATGTTATTGTTGTCCCAGTTTATTATGCAACTACATTTTATACAATACAAGGGAGGTCCCTACTCTGTCTCTTTTTCAGCGGAGGGGTCCTTGGCTTAAAACCGTTGAAGACTCCTGCACTAGAGGATTTAGCATTTAATTTGGATTAGGAACTGACCTAACCAGTGGACATGTCTAACAAATTGTCAACACGGCTCCTCAGTTGTACTTAGTGGTGCTTTGAGCTACATGCTAAAAGCTAATGTAACATGCTCACAATGACAGTGTTAACATGCTAATGTTTAGCAGGTAATGCTCACCATATTTACCATCTTAGTTTAGTCTGATGTTAACACGCCAGCATTTGCTAATTGACACTGAACATAAAAACAGATGAGACTGGTATTTGGTCCAAAACCAAAGTATTTGACCTATTGCAAATTTCAATTCAATTTTATTGTAAGTGTCAGATCACAACATAAGTTATCTCAGGACACTTTACAAATAGATTAGTTAAGGTAAGTACACAACAAAAACAGATCCCTACCCAACTCACAACCAACTCTAAAGTATTTTTAAATCATTAAACAAATAGACACACATTATACAGTACACCATATACAAAAAGAGCTACACCTAAAGTCATAATCACAGACAGAGAAGACTGTACTAAACCAGAGGTGTAACCTATTTTCTAAGATTGGTCATCCCAGTCTCTTATATCCTTCAAGTTATCAAAATAATTTTAAAAAAGCTTCCCATACCTCATAAAACTTTGGACTTACCCCTGCAGGGTGTATTTTATTTTGACCAATTTTAAGCGAAACAATACATCTCTCAGCCATCTAGCGTGGCAAGGAGGTCTAGATGGTCAATAGGAACTTTAAACTAACTCAAAGCTGCTCAACAAAACTCAACTGCTCGGGGCGCCTGTCCATGGCCGGCCCAGCCCCCTCACTCTGACATCCCTCCATTAGTGCATGTATAGGTCCTGACCATGTGTGTGTATTTCAGGCCTGTGTGTAATGTGTGTAACTAACAACAGAGAGAAAACATGTAATTTCCCTTGCGGGATTGATAAAGTATGTTAAATTAAAGTTAAATGAAAAAATGTATACAGCTTGTGATTATAAAACTATCTTCAGGCCGTTGTCGGATGTAGGTTTTTTCTCATCACTGTGCTTTTAACAAAGCAAATTTTAGAGAGATAATAAGAAAATGTTTGTTAATTTCCCCATCCCCGATAAAAAAAACCAAATGCTCTTTGAAGGGTCAATTCTAATTTCAACAACACAAAACTTTCAAAGATTGAGAAAGACAAAGAAAGACATTGTCTTCTGTCTGGAAATATGCTGGCTTGGGTTTTCTGAAACACTCGAGTGCTGTGCACAGTAGGAGGGGAGGACAGAGGGTAAACAGAGAGAAGTTGCTTCTCATTTTCTCCCCTTCTTTCATCCTCTCTTTCTCCAAATCCCCCAGCCGCCTCCATGTCTTGTTCAGGCTAATCTTCACAGGCCATGGTGGTGATGAGGAACTGGTGGGGGTTTAGTGAAGAAGGGCCCAGAAGGGCCCCGTGGCCAGAGTACAGACCCCCCATAATCTGTAGAGCTTCGCCTCCTTCCTTGAAGGATGGATCCGCCACTTGCTTCCTGGCTGCTCCCAAAATACGTCCCCCTGTGAGCTTCCTGTGCATAATTGTCCCCAGCTGTAACACCGGGGATAAATAGGGCCTTGGAGACAACAGATTTGTAATTTTGGGGTGAGACTGAAAAGGAGGAAAATTGGTAGCAGGCCACAGAAATTAGCATTCTTTTGGCTTTGGAGGGCTTTAAACATTAAATAGCTGCAAAGTCCCTTAAGTATTGGGCTCTTGGGAGAGAGGGTGCTTGGTTGGAGAGATGAGAGATGGAGGTGGGGGTGGGGGGAGGGGGGGGGGTGGGGGTGGGGGCAGAGATCAGAGCTTCAGAAGGTTTTTTTGTTTGGGCCACAGATGGTTGGTTTCACTAGGCTACGTACCTCCTGCAGTGTTTTAGCCCAGGCGAGTGCAACTGTCTATTATTGATGCTTGTTTAGAAGGTTTTACTGTGCTTCATTGACTTTCAGATATCAGCTTTCATGTGTCTATTACACAGCAACTTGCCGGGGAAAGGCTTCCACACAATGGTGAACACAGAGAAAGCATCCCATGCACTTACCCATTTACAGAATATTAGAAACACAGTTACTGTCTATTGTCTTTACACATTTAGTACATTTTCATCAGATAGAGAGTTCTGCTGCTTATATTACAATATCCGTCAGTGCCCAAGCAAGAATGATAAGAAATCAAGTCGGGACTCTCATTTTATTCCTATTTGCCAACATGATTGCGATTGTGATTATCGTGGTTGTAAGAGGGTTTTAGGTTGTGTCACTTTTGGCCCAAACAGTGAGGGGGGAAATTAGACATCTGACATTATGGGAATCTTTTCTGTTTTGCGGTTTCTTAAACAGATATATTTTCTTTGTGCATAACTAAGTGATGAATGTATTACAAAGCTCTAAGAAGGTGAGCAAGAAATGTATCTAATATCAATAGGTGTTTTTAATCCACACCCCCAGATTTGTTTGTAATTTTCAAACTTGTTGTCTTCAGCTCCAAACAACACTGACTCAAATGAGATCAGTTGAGGCAATTTATCCGATTTGACACAGCTCCCTCTGGAGACAGTGAAGGCTTTATCCAACTTTCTTTTTTTTTTTTTTAAACATAGGAAATAGTACTCCCCAAGACCTGGAAACACACTTTGGTGTGTGAAATCAGCAGGGTTTCCTTTTAATCAGACAGTTTTCATTGTAGACTTGGCCATCTTTGAAGTGTTACAGAAATGGCTAACTTTTACAGAAAAGTGACTCAGCCTCTAATGTAGACGTGGGACCAACATGTCTTGTCATCTCATTTGTGCAATGAGGTGCAAAATAGGCCTAAAGAGGCACATACATGTGCATGTGCACAGCAACCACTAATAATACATTTACATATGGTTACTTAAAGGAACCCTGTGGTGTCTTTGACCACAAGTGGTGCTATGGAGCAAGTGAGAGGAGGGCAACATAACATGTCCCTCAGTTTTATGATATTCAGTTGATGGACAGTTATGCCTATCATACACTAAAATACTTTAAAAGACCTTAAAAAGAGTAAAGTCTGACACCATCTCACATCTAAAGACAATCCTCCATCAATCCACATCTTACATTAAAGACTGTGATAATATGTAAAGACTGGGGATCTTGCAGCGTCACAAATTGCAAGACTTACTAGATTTGTTTTAAAAAATTTAACAAAACCAGCTAGCTACTGCTAGCGTTAGCTGGTAACTTAAAGGAAAGTTTGCAGATTTTCTTTTCTGCCGTACATCAATGTCTCCAGTACCTGGATGTCTGTGTTTATTCAACGGTAAATCTCCCATTGGATAACGCACTATTCTTGCACTCTGAATTTGCCTGTGACAGATTCTGATAAATTACAAGTTCCTCTCTGTAAACTGAAGTAACTTTGTTAATTTCAGTCCGGTTCAGTTTGTCTGTTCACTGCAGCTCTCTTGTGATGAAATTGAGAAATGAAACCTGGCTCCTGTTTCTGCAACCTGCTGAGTGTGGTCCCACCTTTCATCTGCCGTTCGACAGCATGCGCGAGGCTGCAAATGAAAAAGGGACATGATAGACTTTCTGTCATCTCTGCGCTTGCTTGATGCGCTTTAATTAATTACGCTCTGCAAAGAGAAGTCAGAAAAGAACCCATAGAAACAAACTTTTTGTTGGCCGCTCGCTGGCATTGTGTCTCTCCTTTGAAGTGGCAGCTGATTTGAAAGCAAGTGACCCCAGGTTTTCATCCGACTTTCATTTTTTTTTTTCTCATGTGCCACCATCTGAGTGCTGAGTAACTCATTAAGGAGGGCTGAAATCAAATTAGCAGCCTCTTAGTCAATCACATGTGGATCTTTCGCTCATTACGCTGCTCCCACGGCTCACCTTCAGAAAACTCCTTGCACAGATCTTATTGCACCTTGCTTTTATTTCACACTGTCAGCAAATGAGCACTGAGTGCATCCTAACGTGATTTGCCTCTCTGTATTTACACTTCCCATCACACAGTGCTCTGACCTAGAAGTCCCCCGATTTCTCGTGAGCGTTTCTAATTCAATAAGTCCTTTGTTTAGAACAAAGGAAATAAAAACATGCTGTGGCGGGACCTATTTTTATAAACCTATTTCAAACAGTGTGTTCTGATGTGTTGCCAAATGACCTGGTAAAAAAAGAATAGATTGTGATACAGAATTTGAATGGGTTGGTTTTGAAAAAGTTAAAGAAAAATAGGTTGTAGGGTAAATCTGGGAAAATACAGTATGTGTGACAGTGTGACAAAGCTAGGAACGTCAGAGTACCATTTGTCATAACTTGCAGGGACTGTCCAAAATGACAGCATTACTTGTTTATTCAAATTCCTACAATGACCACAGACCCAGACAAGCGCCTTTCCGTGTGAATTCTGACTTATCAGTCAGCAGCATAGGCAGAAGTAGTGTGACTTTGTCGAAGCACCACACAACCTTGTAAAGAGAAGGTAGAATGTATGTATGGAACACCCAAGACTGCTGTTCTTGACTTCTGTTTCTCACCTGCACCCCAACTGTCAACCTTGCCTAATTCTAAGTCTGAAGTCCAGGCTAACTTTAAAGCTGCACTAGTCTCACATTGCCGTGAGCTATTTAAATAAGCTGGAAACATGGTTAAATGTCATTTGCTCTGTGTATCCCTATGTGCACATATGTAAATAGCAAATCCCCACCAATCGGTCCCAAAACATCCCAGTTAGATAGTTTGAAATGCCATAAACATATTCTTTGTAAATCTTTACAATCATTCCCCGAAAGAACTAAGCAGGCCTTCCTTGTTGCACGATACAAATCTTCTTAAAAAGTTGCCATTTTCAGCGTTTAGCTTGATAGCTTGACGTTTGTTGTTGTTTCGCGAAGCGAACAGAGCTTGTGAACAGCAACACAGAGAGCGGAGCATGAGGGACATCCGGCGCATGTCAAGCAATTATCTTGGAAATGTACTTCTGTTAATCCAGACTAAAGCTGCACTAATAGTTATTTTTTTATATAAACAATTGGTCCAATGACTCAATGAAATTTGAAAGGTGTCGCTCATAGTGACAAACCCACAGAAAATGATCATCAACTCTGTCCCCCTCAGCTCTATGGAGCTTTAGGTTTTTTTTTTGTTTTTTTTTCTAGCCTTATATTCACTGTTTTGGATCAGTCTCACCACTCTCATCTCTCAACTTTACAAGGCTATAATATGTCAAATGTGTGTGAATTCTAGCATATGGAGTTCTGCTCCCAAGTGACCAAAAAGTGATGCAGCTTTTTGTGTCTAGATCTATAACCAAAGTGGCCAAATTAGCATTTTGTAGCCTTATTGAAATGTTGGTAACAGTCAAATGGAAAGTACTGACAAAGGATGTTGTCCTACCTGGCATCACAACAGAAAACAGAAGTTGATTTTCTAAGAACATGTTAGCAGTGTAATGTATCATAGTGGCATGATCTTTTGCTAGCATGAGTTTGAATGAATACAGCCAGCTGAACTCTCTCTATACCTCTGATACCTTTTATGCCGTTTACTGTTGAAGTCTTTGATTATCTGCATTAGTCTCAGTAGTCGGGAGCCAAAGTCTCAAAAATGGGTTGAACCTGACACAGTCTGCCATACTTTTTATTTGTGTTTTATCTGTTAACTTTGACCCTAAGAACCAATAATTGGAGGGTCTGCTCTGCCGGAAACATTGCGAAAAGTTTTAGCACCCTTTATTTTTTATCAGAAAAATGTGAAAAATGATTTTTTTCCTCAAATCCTCAGTGGGTTGGGTAGGCTGTCAATAAATGCATTCCAAATACACAGAACACATATGGTGACAACATCCACTTAAAAAATAACTCTTAAAACACATTTAAATTTAAATTTAAAACACAGACAATGATGAACAGCTTCGAAGTCCGTTGGTAACCGTTGGTTGGTTGTTCCAAACTCATTCAAATTACTAAGATCATGTGTGTGTTTGTAAGTGCCATGATGCTAAATATCCAGCATGTTTTTCAGAATTTTGAGAGTAGTCTAAAATTCTATTGAAGTTCTGAGCCTGTTGATCGTCAACTAGTAGTTAAATCATCACAGAACCAATGATTTTAGTTAGATTTGTCTTTTCTGTGTAATGAGAATACTGTTTGGTGAAAAGAATGGCATATTGACTGATGTTATAACCTGGGGGAAAGTTGATTGCCAATGAAGTAAAGATGAAAATATTGGAAAAAAGTGAGAAAATGCCTTATTTTTTTGCATTAAATTGAGCCAAAATCATGTAGAAATGTGTTTTAAGAGTTATTTTTTCATTGGATGTTGTCACCACATGTGTTCTGTGCATCTGGAATGCATTTATTGACAGCTTACCCAACCCACTGATGATTTGAGGAAAATTTTCATTTTCCAAAATTATCTATCAAAAAATGAAGGGTACATAAAATGGGCAAAAAAAATTTTTTCGCATTGTTTCCAGCAGAGCAGACCCTCCAATTATTGGTTCTTAGGGTCAAAGTTAACAGAAAAATACAAATAAAAAGTATGGCAGACCATGTCAGGTCCAACCCATTTATTGAGCTTTGGCTCCCCGACTACAGCTCTACTCCAGCTCTGACTCAATACCCTTGGTTGCAAATGATCCAAACAAGCCTAGACTTGCCTGGAAGATTTTTTTATGCAGAATCCAGTGGCCATTACACCTTGTACAATATGGATCCAATCAATTCAATCAATCAATTTGCATCTGCCACATGAAATCTCCAGATCAATCACATCCCACCTAGCTCTCTCCACAAGGCTGAACAAGGCAAACCTTCAGACAATACCATAGTGGCCTAGGCCATATGAAGGCTCCTTTTTGCTTGTGCATCACACAGAGGACTGTTATAATGTCTGTATCATCTTGAGATGATGGCCAAACCAGGGTTTTGATACTGAAAAAAGAGAGTTAGCAAATGGCAGGGTTTGGACTGTATCACAGCAATTTTCAGGGTTTTAAATGAAATGCAAATTCTTAAAGTAATTCTTTTCAAATAATAATAATATATAGGCAATCTAGTGCTTTTGTACTTTGGTTAAGACATACTCGGAGCCAGGAGCGTTTCCAGGACTTCAGGAGGTTCGGGGCTTAGCCCGGACCCATTTAAATGAACTGAATGCAATGCAAAACTGTGATTGGCTTGCCCAGCTTGTTATTAGCCAGTGTATGTTCATTTTAGCTTCCAGTTTGTAGATGCAAATTAGATGGCACCAACATTTGGCCTAATCATAACTGGCCTGGCAACCCAAAGTCCAAGGTTTTGTTTCCAGATTTGTCTGTTGACTTATGATGGGGGGGGGGTCTGGGGATCCTCCCCCAGAAAAGTTTGAGCATTAAACACTTCATTTCCTGCATTCGGTGAATTTTTATGCACCTATTTCTACCTTTTTCTGAATCAATATGCTTTTCTGAATCAATATGCTGGAAATATCTTTATGTAATGTATTGGAAAAATCCAAATATAAAAACATAATGGAATATATTGCAGTAAGGCTCTCAGGCATTCTGAATTGCTTTCAACTATTTATTCTCCTTTGGTTCAACTGTTCTAATTATATCTCAGTCAGCACACATTTACTCTTCCGTTCTCTTTTGCGTCTTTTGTTGGGGAAGTAACCTCCTTAAATGTGCATGTGACAATTATTCACCTCAATGATACATGAATTCATTTTCATTTATTAATAAACCCCTGGACTGTAATATTTCAGATGTTTGAGCAAGATTTCTGCTCATGTCCAAAACTTTGTGCACATTCAAAATATAACTCATCCCATCTGTGCTCTCTGAGGTTTGGAGGAGTTGTAATATTTTGAGAAAAATAAAGTTTAGAAGTTTTAGAATAAAGTCACTATATTTTAGAAAATAATCTACCTGCACCATACCTTCTGACAGACACAGAGCCCCGTTTGAGACTCTGATCTCTGAATGAGACAACGTTTAGGTGAAGTGGCTGTACGCTGCTCTACAGCAGAGGTGGAAAACCGAAACTACGGCAGAAATACACGGAGCGCAAACCTGACACATCTGCTGCAGCAGGTCGACAGCAGAGCGCGTCCATAAACCTGAAGCTGCACAGCTTTTTACAGCGAGAGTGAACACTAAGCGACGCACAGGTCTGCTTCAGAGCGGCAGAGATACGAGAGTGTTTGAGTCTGAACCATCGACTGGAAATGTCACGTCACAGGAACTTCAAACTAAATAATTATATTGCGCTCCTAAACTTTGTGTTAACGGCATCAATGTATTAGACTGATGTGTGCAAAGCCAAAGCACAATGAAATAAGGCAACTTATGATTTTGGGTGTTTACATAGGCTATTGTCCAGTTTCACATTTGTCAGTCAACCTTTCAAAATACATTCGGGGCTACACACAAAACATTCGGGGCTAAAGCCCCGGGAAAATCGGCTGACGTCGCCTCTCAGTTTATCCCCAGACATTGATATTCTGAAAAACCAACACTCACATTCAAAACATTATTTCTTTCTACAGCTACGGTGTGGTAGGGGCTATACTTGTAATACTGAAAAAAATCAGTCTGGGCTGGGATATCCTCCACACGGCTCTCTCCAGAGTTTGATTGACATTCAGAGACTGAATGGAGAGAGAGGCTGGAGGAGAACTGGAGTGCTAACAGCGCTGACGGCTACAGTGCAAACAGAGCATTAGTTAGCTCCATTGATACCTCACGCTAACCGGGAACAACCTTGGGTGTCAACCTCCATATGAGCTCCGATCTCCTACAGAAGCCCAGCCCGGGCAGCGTGCAGTGCATTTTAAGGACGAGTTGACAGCGATCAGCCAGCCAACAAGACATAAACAGGAAGGGATGTGCCAACAGTTTCAACAACCCGTTCTCATTCGCAGGTCGTCACAAACCGACGCCAACAGGAGCAACAGAGAAGAACAAATAAGCTTGGATTCTAACACACACACAGAGGGAGAGTGACTTCATTTTCTGCTCAGGAAGCCATGTCTTCACTATATCTTTGCATAGCAAATATTTGTTTAATGCTAATTTAATGTTCTGAATTTCGAGTACAGGAAATTCAAAGCCTCTAAACACGTACAGGTAATTTCAGTTATTCTGTCTGAACTCTGTTCAGGTTGAAGGAAGGGCCGGAGCTTTGGTGGGAATTTATTATATCACAAATGTCATCTACCAATAAGACTGATAAAGGTGTCATTTGTCCTGACCAGGTGTAACAAAGCTAACAGGAGACTCTGGAAGATATCAATCAATCTATGCAGGATACAATCTATACACACCCATACAGTCCTGGGAAGAGGTCTAATTAGCCAGATCCAGGGCCTTTAAGGATAGGAAGGGTTCATGGTTATGGTTCATTCACAAGCATTTATGCAGGTGGCTGATGGGATGGAAACTCTGGTCGTTAATCATGAGGTGCTGATTGGTCCAATATGGACATAATTCCTATGGAAACTGGTCTGGGCAATTAAAAGACTTAGATGCAAACTTTGGTCTCCTGCATGGATGCGGTACAAGCCCATCCACAACCCTTGCCTATACACTAGTGGTGGGCGGATTGATCCAAATATCGATAGTATTGATACCAACATTGGTACTGATATTGATCAATACCAGTGTAATGAGATCAATACTTTAGTTTTAGTTTCTCTCCAGTATGCACCACTGCGGTTTCATCAAAGAGGCGACCTGGCTGTCGGTGTCTGTGTCAGTGCCGCTGCTTTCAAGTGCTGCTCCTGTCACAGTACAGAGCAGGCACACTTTGCTCCTCCTCCCCGGTTGTGTACCGTCACGTGACTCGGTGGCAGCACACACACACACACACACCCAAGCAGGACAGAGATGGAGCAGAAGAATGGCAGTGAGGAAGAGGAGCGCCGTGTGGCTATATTTTCAGGCATGAATGAAACAACGACAAGCTGTATAATTTGTAAAAAGGCTGTAAGATACAGTGGTAACACAACAACTTTATACAAGCATATGGGAATTCTGTCCTGGGTTTTAACTTCAAAAAAACAACTAATAATCCAAAGTTAAATCACAAAAACACTTAAAGTTTATGAGAATTCATTCAGATTTAGCAATTTGATGATGCATCCACCTTAATTATTAAAAAGTCAAGACAAGTCAATTTATTTATAGAGCACATTTACAACCAACCTAGGCTGAACAAAGTGGTGTACAAAGTTATATTATGTTATAAAAATAAAGGAAGACAAAAAATATAGACACAATGAACATCATACAAACAACAGACTTCTATACAAATGTCCCTAAACTAAATCATACGCCAAAGAATAAAAATGTGTTTTAAGACGAGACTTAAAGATCTCGGCAGTAGAGGATGACCTAAAATGAATGGGAAGTAAGTTGATTTGAACATCTTAGGTTCCTGGAGGAGTGATGTGCTTTTGGCAGTATCGCACACCACTACTATACACAACATTAAACGCTTCACTACATAAAGGGCATTGGCACTGAATGTTGGTGTGCTCCAAATGTATCCCAATACGAGCTGAATTCCTAGGGATACTGGGCTGGTTCTCTTTGTTTGTGTTAGGACCCTAGCAGGACCATTTGAAGTTGCTTGAGAGTTGTTGATTTCTTTGGAGGGAAAAGTATGGATATGTTTTTCTATGAAAATAACATGCAGACTTTGTTATTTACTTGTGGCTATTAAAGCTAAGCTTTGAGTTCATTATTATACCAAGATGAATGGTTTGGGTTTTGAAACATTGAGAGTCAACACAGTTCATTCTTTCATCATTGTTTTGTCAGTATTGAATCAAAGTTAAGGCATAAAAAAATCATTGGTTCGTTCAATGCACTATGGAAATTGCATTTTGGTATTGTCTGCATAGTTATAATCATAGAGTTTTCTTGCCTGTCTATAAATATTGTCTAGTCGAGTTGTTTTGCTGAATTCAGGCTGTCTTTGGATATATTCCCTCTGGGATATCCATTCAGAAGTATGTGTTTAATGCCAAACATCATCTGACAAAATACACAAACATAACACTTGGGTCTGTTGGCTCAGTTCACCTAAGTCCTCCAAAGTTTGTTTTTTCGAAGTGAACAAAGACAGGCTGAAGCCCATACTGGTAACAACTTTAATCCAGGAAGTATAAGCTGAAGCTTTCCACATATACAGACTGCCAGTTATGTCACTAGCAGACAATTTTCAGCACACCTTTGGCCGTGTTACATCAGCTCACAGAGAAAAGTCTTGTGTTAATGAGGTGTTAGTCAAGACTCAACCCTGTTGTTAGTGAAGTGGTTTCCTTTGAGTGACTTCACTTTTCGTCTTGGTCTTTAAGTCCTGGAATACATTTGACAAGAGGTGTTATTATAAGGTTTTATTATAAGGATTTATTAATGCTTTGTTGAACTTTGACAAACAATATGTATTTGTCCCAGTAATACAATGGACCTTTCTTGCATTGATCAGACTTCTGCGCCCCACTGGCCACATTCAATCATAGAATATTTTACAACTTCACAGAGAGTTAACAACAAAACCGTCTACTCGCCAATTTGGATTAATCAATATTCCTCTTTGGCCTTTGTCACTGATTACTCCACTGTTGGAATGTCAATGGGGTTGACCCAAACAAAGCTGCTTCTTCATCAAGGATTTTAACCAACAGGATGTAACACTGAGATCCCAGCACATGTCGCAATAACAAAGTCATGATCACACCCTAAAACACCAGTTGGGTTCATTACCAAATAGTACCAAACTAAAGGTAGGCCTACTGCTGCAGGAAAACTAGCTGGCTGTCTGTGGTGATATAATTGTTGATGACCTACTTTCCACGACGATAGCGATACTCTTATAACTCTTATACTTATAAAAAATAAACAAAGTGACCTTTGAAAACAAGAACTATGACAAAATGTATTACATTTTCTCAAACTAAATGATAATGTGAAAGACGGAGGAGTGATCAAATTATGATGGGCACGCTGTAGCTCCTGGTTATTGAAACAGTATCCTCTGCCACTGTGTTATCTGACGTATTAGCTCTTAAGCTGAACCCAGACACAGGAGAGTATTTTAGAACAGGTAGCTGTGGTAAAGCTAGTGTTAATGCTAGGTGAGCAGGAACAACAGAGAGAGAGAGAGAGAGAGAGAGAGAGATAGAGATAGATAGAAAGAGAGAGAGAGAGCGAGAGAGAGAGCAGTTCTGTTCCAACAGACAGACTTTTCTAAACCTAGGATAGACAAGAACAACATCTGTAACCAAGGTAACTGCACACAACAAAGATGGCGACAGCTTGAACCTCGAAAAACTCAGAAGACAAAAAAGCATGACAAACGAGTATGATGAGGTTAGTTTTTGTTGATTAAAACTAGCAACATTTAAGTTTGACTAATATACATTTTCATCAAAAGACTAAATCAGGTGCCAACATTACCACTGTGGTAGTCTGCAGGGGTGTAGCGGTAAATAAAGAGGTGGGTAAACTATAAATTCTGTGATCAGGAGGACTACCTGTAAGGCCTACCAGTGTATGTGTATCCTGATGACATCGCTATAGGCTATCATTTGATGGTACCCAGGGTATCACTGGTTGTTCCATCAAAGGTCATACAATCACTATTCAATTCATACATTAATTCTCTCTCGAATTGTCCTGTCTCTATTTCTTCATTCTCTGTTTGTTGTACCTCTTTTCCTCCTCTTTCCTCAACTCCTCTCTCTATCTCCCTCCTCTCTATATCTCCTCTCTCTGTGCTCTCTGCATCATAGTCTGTCTCAACTCTGTCTGTAAAATAAAGTTAAAATGGAGAAAAGACAGCTTAGCACACCACATCCTGTCAAGTAGCCAGTCACATTATAAGGCCAATAGGCTAACCCTTTCAGACAAACCATTAAAATAAATTATTTAGCATGCATTCAATGTTTAGGTATCCAGTCTGAATGCTATAGCCTATCTACACCTTTAAGTTAATTGACTTAATACTGTCTCTGTGCCGGTACCATTTCGAGAAGGGCAAGGGGGTGGGGGGACTCCCCCGTCAATCATTTCAGATGGTAGCCACTTATTTCTCTAAGGACTTTATTATGTCTGGGATTTGAAGCCATGTAGCATCATCCACAATTAGTTATGAAGACATTGGACTCTAGATTGTGTTTTATTGGTGAGCTAATTATGATAAATTAAACTCTATTTCAGGCTACACCGCAAACGCGGTTGGTTAATATTATAACATTAACTAGCTGACTAGCAAAGGGAGCTTGTTGTCACTAACTTTCAGTGGCATGCCAGAGAATGAATGAAATTACATCCAGTTATTTATCTGACAATATATCCTGAATTTTACTTGTAACATGGGCTAATGGGAAAAGGTAGAGGTGACTTGCAACTTGGTGTCTGAAAGGGGTAACCTAATCAACGCCGTGGCTTGTTCAGTCAGTGGCATGAATCTACTGTGAACCAAATTAACCTCAAAAACATGAAGTTTAGTGCTGTTTTCCGAGCTCACTCACTTTGGGCTTGTAGCCGAGGCTGTTTGCTGGCATCAGGAGGAGGGCTGTTGTCTTGACGGCGCTTAAAAAACTGGCAGATATCCATTTTTAAAATCCATTCATTACACAAGACGCGATGTAGTGTAGGCTAGTGACTGACAAATCTTTGATGCAGTCTGCTGCTTCCTGCTGGCTACACAAGAGATTGGTCAACACTGACAGTCCCATAATGCAGTGCAATATGGATAGACTTTGTCTTAGGTTTAACAACCTATGAAACTAATAATGAACAATATGAAACTAAAACTACATAAGCTTAATTTAAAATGGCTTAGGAACGATAGGCTATGTCGAGGTGGATAAACACAATTTAGAGGTGGATAAACGCAATTTAGAGGTGGGTAAAGGCTATTTCCAAATTTCAGGAGGTGTGTTAACGGCGTTTACATGTGTTTAGCCTCAACTACATCCCTGGTAGTCTGGCTCAACAGATCCCATTGCTGGGATAAAGACTGACAGCTGATGTCCCTCCTTCTCGCTATCAAGGCTTAGCGCCGCCCAGGACGGTTGTGATCAGTTTAAAAAATACTAGAGATGGTCCGATTCCTTTTTTTTGCTTCATGATACTGATTCCAATACCTGAACTTGCGTATCGGCCGATAAAGAGTACTGATCCGATACCAGTGTGTTATATATTTTATTATGTTTTAACAGCTGTATACTACTAACCGCGTATGGATGTGATATGATTTCTATCATTCTTGTCGGTCTGGCTCAGGTTAAACTCTTTGTGAAACATGAACAAACAGAAACAATGAACATAGAACTTTCTTTTATTTTACAGTTTGACAGTCAGTCATAACGAGAAAAAAAATAGTTTAAAGTAAATTTTCTTCGGGGCTAAATTACGCGGTATGGTATTGGTGCATCAACTCCAGTACTTTCCGATACCGATACCAGCATTTTAGGCAAAATCGGAGGATTTTCCGATACTGGTATCGGTATCGAAACACCTCTAAAAAATACCAAGAAGACAGAACGCTTTCCCCCCTATCTCATAATGGATAGGCGGTGTAGCCAGACCATACTGCAGTGCTGAGACAGCGCTGTGGAGATAGGTCTGGCAATGCGCGACTGTCGCTGTAGTGGGGGCGGGGGGTTTGCTTTTAAACTATCTTATGGGGCACATGATGCCGTTTGTCATCAGTAACACTTAGTGCACACTATAATGTTCAGTACACATAGCACATGCTGGCATTCATTAATGCCTTGTGTTGTGAGTCACAGCATATCATGAGAGCCACTCAGGCAGCTCATAGCCAGGGGTTAGTAGGCTCGCTGATTAATTGTCAACTCATATTCTGATGTCTGTCTTTTTATGACTTATTTGTTTTTGGCCCAAAATCCAAACTAATGAGAAAACAGGTGCTGTTGCTGGTAAGTTGCCTGTTAGTGGAAGGTCAGACGAGCCATCTGGAAGACCTGACAGAACCTGTTCCTGTGTGTGTGTGTGTGTGTGTGTGTGTGTGTGTGTGAGAGGTATATACTATTGCTTATGATAATAAGGAGACCCATATCACATAATGTGATGTGAATGTCACATAATACGGAAACAGTTCCAGAAGTGTGGTTAACTGAAGGTGCAGTATTAGCGGATATATATACTATATTCTTGTTATTGTCAACAATCCCATAAAAGAACAAAAACGACAATGTCTCTCAATACTTTCTGATTTCTCTAATCTGTCCCAACCAAGGTTATAATCATTAACGAAAACTAACAAAATAATGAAAACTAGGTGGGAAAAAACATTGCCATAAACTGAAATAAAAATAAAAACGAGGCATTACAAAAAAACGGTAACTAACTAAAACTGTAATGTCTGTTTGCAAAACTAACTAAAATAAAATAAAATGATCGAGTAAATGTCCTTAGTTTTCGTCTTTGTCGATGTCTTTCATAGAGCAAATAACGTTATATCTTTCAGAGTTGATATTTCCGACCACAGACCTGTTTTATACATAGGTTTTATACAGTCTATGCCGTAGACATATAGTTTCCGATTGGGAACCCAGAAATTCTGACATTCTATGTCAAATTGAGCCCCTTGCCTGGCATCATGGTGATAGGCTACCGAAAGTCGGAAGAAAGCGGCAGAGACCTATTTGATTATGACTGTGTCAGATAAAAGCAAGTGCCTTGCAGTGGAAGGTGGTAAATTATGTGGACCATTTATTACAGGGAAAAATCCCTCGAATTTGAAAGTACATTTGAGAAGCGCGCACAAGGAGGCTAACCTAGCTTACCTTAACAAGGTAAAGGAGAACGCAAAGCCCCCTTTCCTCGAAACAGAAGCCAGCCCCGGTACAGGGCATGGATGTATGGATACAGGGCCAGGCAGCATGACAGAGACAACAGCAGGACAGAGAATACTATAGGAGGGCTTTCACCGACTACCCGATAGCTGCTGGTTAGTAAATATGCAGGAACACCAAAAGCAGGAGGAAGCGTGGGTTAATATGTGGATTGATACTGGGATGTCTACACAACTGTGTGAGTCGATTGACTTCAAAAGGTTCGCTACTTTACTCGACAAAGTTCAACATTTGTTCATGTCTTCTTTAGTCTGTTGCTATTTAGGTTTTTTTCCTGGAACACGTCACTTACACATTTTGCACTTACTGCGGCGTCTTGTGTAGATTGTTTACATATTTGTGCTCATCATATGTACATTGTATGTACTGGTGTTATTGTTGAAAACATTGTGAATACATATTTCTAAAATTGTATGATGTTTTTGTTGAGTTATTATTACACAATACTTTTTCTGACCTTTTTGAATCTTTCCCCTGACAAATAACCCATATTACAAAAAAAGACTAAAACTAAGAATAAAACTAATAAAATAAAATAAAACTAAGCATTTTCAAAAAGTAAAAACTAAACTAAACTAGCAAACCTGCTTTAAAAACTAATTAAAACTAAACTGAATTTGAAAACAAAAAGTCAAAACGAAATAAAAATAAAAACTAATGAAAAATGCAAAACAATAATAACCTTGGTCCCAACTGAAGATGCAAATCTTTCAAAACAAGTCAAAAATCTATAGTTTCATTTTTTTGTTGCAGACTATTTTCAGATGCAGACTGACAGGTGTTGTCCTATAGTGAGCATTTACAGCAGCAGGACGTTATATTTGGGATTGACTCAAAATAAGCTAAAGTGCCCACATTCATAGTGATGATGGTAAAACTGTGTGGCTCAGTGATGTGTTTTTAATTAGCAATGGAGCTCTATGGCACAGAGGAATAAGATATATCCAGTAATTGAGATGTACTGCAGAGGTTAGGGTGAGGTGAAGCACATTATATGACACTATTGTCCATAACAGTGGCCATTATAACAATGTGCATGGTAATTGTATAGGCTACAAAGATGTTGCTATTTTCCATGATAATAGTCTGATAGTATGTGGTTTAATTGGGATCAAGTGCATGCAGGTAATTACACGTTAAGAGGACAATTGCACTAAATGCGTGTGATTTTCCGGTGTTGGTGTCTTAGGCTGCATGGATCTATTCCTAACGGAACAGGGAGGGGTTCTAGCCTTTGTTTGCCAATAGGAGAAATTACTTATTGTGGTATCCCACCACTGATGAAGGTGATTCTATGCCTACTGTGAGTATGTCTTGGGGTGAGAGACATTGTCAATGTTGCTTAGCAGTTTGTGTAACATAGTCCTCCATCCTCTGACTGATTCTGATGGCGCCAGCTGCTTTCAACCTGCAGCCCCACCCCATCTCACATTAGAGACAAGAGACAATGGCATGGCAGACTGTAAGTGCTTTCCATTTGGCTAACATTGCTCCTCACTTGTGTCTCTTCCTCTCTTCTTACCTCTTCCCAATGGAGATGCTAGAGAGCAAGAGAGAGAGATGGAGGAATCTCATATACCAAATGAGAGGACAATAACTCATGATACACAGCATTTATTAACCCTTCTGTTGTCCTCGGGTCAAATTTTACCCATTTCTATATGAGAAATATGGGTATCTTTCGAAACAAAATGCCCCAAAGTAACACTGATGGCTCCATACAATGCTCTTTGCAAGTAAAATGAATGGTCAGTGGGGCGCCTGGATAGCTCACCTGGTAGAGCGTGCGCCCCAGGTACAAAGGCTCAGTCCTTGTCGCAGTGGCTGCAGGTTCAACTCTGACCTGGCCTTTTGCTGCACGTCATTCCCTCTCTCTCTCTCCTTTCATATCTTCAGCTGTCCTGCATAATAAAGGCTTAAAATGCCTGAAAAAACATGAAAAAATGAATGATCAGTTCACTACTTTTATTGAATTATGGGTGTTTTACTACATTTCATAGCATTTAAAAAGAAAATGAAATGGTTTCAAATGTATCTTGACTAAACTTTGACAAATGAAGGTCTGTGATTATCCATCAACATACATTCCTTGAGTCTTTATTATTAGTCAAAATAATTCATAATTTCTGCATTTTTTTACTCAAATATGTATAATTTAATATAAATGAGGTTTATTGACCATGAATTCCAAAAATACGTGTAACACTAGCGGGAACAAGTTGTTGTTAGTGGTGGTAGTGAAAACAAAGCTGAAACAGCGAAAAAAAAAGAAAAAAACTTTGAAAAAAAGCAAGAGAAACGTTAGAAAAAGCACCAAAAACGCAGAATAAAGCAGCATTAACGTTAATTTGACATCAACGTCATTAACAATTTTGAGATGGGAGGACAACACAAGGGTTAAAGTATTTTCCAGGCATTTTTGTTTTTATTTTTTATATTGGGCAGTAGAGGTGACATTGTGGATGAAGAGAGCAGGGTGATGACATGCACTAAAGGTTTCCAGCTGACAACATCCTAAAATGTGTGGAAGCTGATGCAACCTGATCGAGTCAGACTGTCAGAGTCAGGTCGGGAGGAAGCCCAGTTGGTTGGATAGAAAGCACCCTCTAAGGTCAGAATACTGTAGAACAGATAATGATTGACTGCAAACCCACTATCCACACCGCATACACACTGTCCTGGTATCTTTCAAGTTCGTCTTAAAACAATAGTCAGCTGCCCATATTTAAATTGAAAGAGGATGTTCTTGTTGTAATCATTCCTGCTGTTTATCCTGGCCGTGAAGCGATCCCTCCCTAATGCCCTTTCACATTCCTGTTTCAAAGATTATTTGAAGCTAATATGAGTCTTCAGCCCTCCAACAAATCAAGTTAATGTCTTCCAGTGTTTCCTTGGGTGGTTGAGGGTAGTAACAAAAAGAGAACATATTCACTTGATTTAGTGAACTCAAACTGGTGAAGCCTCGTATTAGCCTCAAATAAGCTATGGAATATACTTTTACACAGGACTGTGGATTCTGTCCCCCATCACTTACTTGGTAGGAGGGATGATTACATCAAGCAAACCCTGTTTCAATGTTTAAATCGGCACCCATTGTTCTAAGATGTACTTAAACACGGCAAACTGTCTTTTGCATGCCTAATTAGAGGCCTTACGGCTGCTGTTTACCTTCTTCAAAAGTTATTGCTGTTGTTTGTATCTTGTAACCATCTACCAGCAACAACCAAGTAGTTTTTTTACCCAACCAAACCTTAACCAGAGCAGTGGCCAATCAGAAAGCGATCATATGAATATTTTTTTGTTGTCCCAAGATTTCGAACCGAGAGATATAGGAGATCATCAGTCCCCTATATGTGCAGACTCCTAAATGACAATAGATTTCAGATTTGTGGTAAGGGATATTAGTTTTAGCTTATATAATTGCAATTTGAAATGTCAGTCTGTCATTCTATTTTAAATTATGTTGTCTACTTCGTGGGGGTGGGGAAAAAAATCGATTCATATATGTACTGTGATTTTTTGCCGGCGATTTGAAAATGTATTCTTTTCCCCAGAATTGATATTTATTTATTTTTCTTACCAACGATTGACCTAAATATTTTGTGTTTATGCGATACTGCTGGCGGCGACTACATCATACAGTATATGTTTCCAGCCAAACAGAGCAAAAGCAGAAAATGCAGAAAATCCATGTTATGTTCTTCTTTACAAATATAATACATGTCTGACTGACTGACTTATTTTGTAGTACCCTGCCCTGATGTGTTTCACCTGTTCCTATTCCTTGTGTCACCTGTCCCTTGTTTAACCTTGTTACCCTGTGTATTTAGTCTCTGTGATATCTTTGTCTCTTGTCGGATTATTTCGTTCTGTCTGCTGTGCGTACTGTTTGCTGTTGTGTTCCCTGTCGTGTATTTCCTTGCTGTGTGGATTATTACTATAATAAATCTCTTTAACTGCATTTGGGTTCAAGCTTCGCCTACATTCACCTCAACCCTGACAGAATAATCCGACCAGTATGGACCCAGCAGTTTTTAAACCACTTTTTCACCCCATGGATTCTGAGGGAGAACTGCTGATGGACTTTTTTCGCTGTCTTCATGAGGAGGATCCCGCCTTTGCTAGGCACCTGATGGAGGTGCGCTGGCAGGTTACTGAACAGGAATTTACCATCTTTCCTGTCTCCAAGCCTGTCAGTCTTCTAGAGCCTCAGCAGCCTACCAGCCTTCCTGAACCTCAGCTGAGATGCAGCTTCCCAGAGCCCGTGCTGTGCAGCGGCCCAGAGCCCGTGCTGTGCAGCGGCCCAGAGCCCGTGGTGTGCAGAGACCCAGAGCCCGTGCTGTGCAGAGACCCAGAGCCCATGCTGTACAGCGGCCCTGAGCCCGTGCTGTGCAGCAGCCCAGAGACTTTGCCGGTGCCCAGCGATCCAGTGACTCCTGTTCCCCATGTTTTGTTGGCGGTCCGGCCGACTCTAGCTCCCCATGTCCTGTCGGTGGACTGGCCGACTCCTGATCCTGTTCCCTTGTTGCCAGTTACTGGTCCAGTTACCTTGTTGGCGGACCATGGCCCAGTTGACCTGTCGCCTGGCTCCAGCCCAGCTGACCCGTTGCCTGTCTTAGGCCCGGCGGACCCGTCACCTGTCTTCGGCCCGGTGGACCCGTCTCCTATCTTCGGCCCGGCGGACCCATTGCCTGTGTTCAGCCCGGCTGCCCCGTCGCCTGTCTTCAGCCCGGCGGACCCGTCATCTGTCTTCAGCCCGGCTGCCCCGTCGCCTGTCTTCAGTCCGGCTGCCCTGTCGCCTGTCTTCAGCCCGGCAGACCCGTCATCTGTCTTCAGCCCGTCGCCTGTCTTCAGCCCGGCTGCCCCGTCGCCTGTCTTCAGCCCAGCTGGTCATGTTTTGTGAGTTCCTGTCTTGTGTTTTCACGCCTGTATGATTGTTCTCCCCCGCCCTGATGTGTTTCACCTGTTCCTATTCCTTGTGTCACCTATCCCTTGTTTAACCTTGTTACCCTGTGTATTTAGTCTCTGTGATGTCTCTTGTTGGATTATTTAGTTCTGTTTGCTGTTGTCTTCCCTGTTGTGTTCGCTGTCGTGTATTTCCTTGCTGTGTGGATTATTACTCCAAGTAAGTGTTTTCCTGTCTATAATAAATCTCTTTAACTGCATTTGGGTCCAAGCTTCGCCTACATTCGCCTCAGCCCTGACATATATTGTCTCTAGAAGTGTTTTCAACTTTAGTTTTTTGTTAAAGGAAAAGAAAATCGCAATACTCAATACTATCGAATCACAATACTTCTAGAATCACAAAAATATTTAAATCGCAATACAAATCGTATCGACACCCATGTATCGGGAAAGTATCGAATCAGTATAAAAGCATAATGTCCCAGCCCTATTGACGTCCTATCGTAACAGCAGAATAATTCAGATGTTTTCAGTGACACTTGTCTTTATGAACCTGCGATAGCACTGAAAGGTCAATAAAGGTCAAACCTGAAGAAAAACTCCTGAGTCACATTGGAAGGCAATGACAAAATATGTATTTTGTTGTTGAGTTAGAAGGACTTGTTGACAACTCTTCACTGTTTCACCATCTGTTGTCGACGCAAATAGCAAGACCCCCTCCTATCCAGGTTCAGTGCAACTTCTGTCTCATTGACGGAGAGCCAAGCAGCCAAGGAGTCCAGAATGTTAATGTTTTCCATTGTCACTGAGTAAGATACTGCTGTATTGTGATGTGTATTCTGAATAGTGTTCAGGAAATGGAAACGGCTCAGGTGTTAGCACATGTTGTTGGTTTTTAACTTTTTAAATCCTTAAAAGCTTGTAAAAGCTTTTATGGGATGGGATATACATTACAGGGAGAAGTGGGGAATGAAATATTCACTGAGCTGTAATTCAAATTATGGATCCAGACGGCATTTTATATATCAGTAAATTACAGGATTTGATCCGTTATAGACATTGACATTCTGCAGGACAATGCAAGAGAGGAGGCAGAGACATGAATTGAATTTGAGTCAAGTCGTACTCCTCTAAACACACAAACATGAAACATACATTGATATCATTCAGTGTAACTGACACTTTCTGAGGATATCATTATCTGTGATGTCCGTCACGAATAAACACCCACCAATTACCTTGGAAATCACAGAACATGCTCCTTATAACTCCAAAACTGCCCTGAAAATCACGTTTTTACATTCGGTAAGCCAGTGCTTTGTCTGTATATTCATGGGTACACAGCAAACAGGAACTGCTAATAGTTAATTCAGCTTTATGATGATGAAAACTCTGGCAAAATGTACCTCGCTGTAGCTGACATTACAACAGCACATGAGCTTTTACGGGGTCTTGCTCTCCCAATGGTTTTATTTTCTTCTTTCAACATGTTGGTTCCCATATAAGCCTATATGTTGTTGTTGGTGCATGTTTCCATCTACTGGATTAGCATTAACATTTTTGACTGTCATTTTCCCACAAGTCAAATTTCTCACCAAGCTAATTGAGAACAGTAGAAGGGAGCAGTTCTTCCTGCAGAAAAAAACTCATAGATACACTTTAAAATACAAAGAAGTCGCTACAGTCGGGATTTAAATCACAGCAGCAAGTTGGCTGAAATACAGTAGTTAATCAGGCTTTAATTATTAAGGAAGTGGGCGTGACAAATTACCTACATATGCGCTCTGGATGGGTTTATAAATCACTGACCTGTGAAGTAAAGTTAAAATCATCCCACTTCCCCTAGAGAAATAAATCCAGTCGGAATTTCTGCAGGGTAAATCCAGACAGCTAGCTAGACTATCTGTCCAATCTGAGTTTTCTGTTGCACGACTAAAACAACCTTTGAAGGTACACGTTCCACCAAATCAAGTTCCTTCCCGAGGCTATTTTGCAGAGGCACCATGGCTCCGTCCGGCGCTTATTGCCGCCCAAGAGTGACAAAATCGGATCACAGACAGAAATAAACACCTGGCAAAGTACTTTCACATGCCTCTGTGGTAGCAATAGTAGGTGTCTCCAGGACCACATTTTGCCATGATGACACACACACACGCTCATGGACACTTCAACGTGTGCTTGACGAATTGTATTCCTGATGAGTTCACCACTCCATTCCTTTCATTATGTAAGATCATGAATGTAGTTACAATGAATGTAAAGTGTGGCAAATATACATTGTTTCCTGTCAGGGTTGATAGAAGGAATTCATTGATATGCCGGTAGAGAACGCCTACCACAATTCCCCAGTTCCTACTCTAGTGCTTATGAATTCAGAGTCAGAGAAACTCTAATCATAATAGCATCTCATCGTTTGTCTGAGTTGCTTATTTGTATGACTTTGACCAAATGTCATTATCTCCCGCCATGCAAATTCACCGAAGGCATACTCGAGTGGAACTAAATCTATATGCAGAAAATAATTATCTTATTTCCTCAGGATACGAGGTCATGATAACTGTCAGAACCCAGCAATTTAATCTTACTGGTGATCGACATGGCCATGCTTCAGTGTCCTCTACCTCTAATAGCATAAATGAGGCTGTAATGGAAGGTATTACCATACAAGAAAATCAACTACAGAACAACTCCATTAATATTTCTTTCATTTGGTGATGTGTTTTTTTCCCCTTCCATTAAGCAGACAAATGGAGGTTAAAAACATTTCAACCTGTCTACCACCAGACACGTTTTACTGTCAATGCCTCAAAATAGTGGAGCTAATTGCTTATATCTTGACTCACGCTTTCATACATGAAGTAATCGTAAGAAAGCCTCCTAAAGTCTGATCTCTCCATCATCTGTGGTCTCGATAGATGCATCCACAAGACATGTGGATGAGACACGGGTTGGATGCAAATTGAATGACATCATCAGCAAATTAGTGACGGTTAGTACATAGCCTACTGTATCAGAGAAACCTAGCCCCAATGGGTCAAGTGGTCAAAAAAGGAAGTAGCTAGGGCTGACCCGAATGCTTCCAAGCTTCAATTGCTGCCATGATAATCAATGTGCAAATCAGTACTGGATGCTTGGTTTTTTTTTATTATATAGGCTATGCATTACCCCATACATACCAAATAGCCCATGAAATTAATAGTAATTCCACATTATTCATTTATGCAACAACATTGTTATAATTTGTTATTCTCAGTCAGAGTGCTGTTTGTTGTGATTTTTTGATTTGAATTGATTTATTTAATTGTATCAAGAATGCCTTACACATGAAAAAAAAACATCAAATGCAATCAAGGATAAAACACAATAAAGTCCAGGACTTATTTCCATTGTGGTCCTCAACACATAACATCAGGACAAGACAAGATATTCATAGAGTGTATAATAATCAATGACATAACATAAAAACATTTTTCTTAAATAAATAAAAATAAAAATGGTAACTTGCCCTTTGATCTATTCCGCAACCCTCTCTAATAACCAGACCTTGATGCTCTTTTTAAAAGAGTTCAGGCTGGAAATAACTTTAATATAATGATCTAACTTGTTCCACTGAACTGCCCCTATATAGGCAAAGGTTCCTTTCCCTAACACTGTCTTAAATTTATAAGGACACAGGTCAGATATGCTGCCACGAGTATAAATATTGTGTGTGTCCTTTACCTTAGTTATAAGACACGACAAAAAAATTGGGACACTACCAAACAATATTTTATGGATCATGGTCAGTCTTAACATAGTAACCTGAGACTCTACAGGCAGCCAGTTGAGCTCAACAAATTGTGACCTACCTATATGAGATCTATGGCCCAGGTTCAGAATTACTCTTATTAATTTATTCTGTGCTGTTTGCAGCCTCCCTTTAAGTCGGTTTGTTAGGCCTTCAAACCAGGAGGTACATGCAAATTCAAAGTGGGTTAAAATTAAGGTGTTTGCTAAGATGATCTTTGTTGACCTTTCTAAAAATTCAGAGTTTCTGGCTAAAAACTTTGTGGGCCACTAAACTTTACTCAAAACCTTGTTGGCCATATTCCTGCCATCCAAGTTGTTTTCTAGGATGCAACCTAGGTATTTTACTGACGTTTTTGTACTGACCTCAACATTATTCAAACTGACCCTAAATTACGAGCATCTACTCAATCTGTATTTTGAGCCGAACAAAGATAGCCTCTGTCTTACCAAAATGTAGGGACAGCATATTGTCAATCAGCCAGTTGTTTACAGATGAAAGCTCAGAGCTCAGGGTACTCTCTAGTGTTGATTGTTGTTTATGAGACATTAAAAGTGCTGAGTCATCAGCGTACAAAAACAGTTCCCATGAACAGGGGTCTGCCATATCATTAATGTATGTTAAAAATAAGGACGGCCCGAGAATGCTTCCTTGTGGAACGCCACATTCAACTACACTAGGGTCAGACAGCACTCCCTCTAAGACACCAATTGTTCCCTCCCTGATAGGTAAGACTGCTGTCTGCCCCCTTGTGTATGTGTTGGGGTGGGGGTCGGGGGCGTTTTTTAGGCCCAGTTGCGATGCTGTCCCGGGTACTGAAATTGATAGACAGAAAAGCATGTCCCGGCCTGCCTCACTGCATCCTGGCGCCTGGCCTGAGCTATCACTTAGCATAGATATGTGCCGCTCAGCCTCAGTAATGTGTCCGCTGCATTCTTTAATGTCTGTTTGAACATTTTTAATTGTTGTCAGTACACCATCAATCTCAGAGTGAAAATCTTGTTTGAACGACTGTATAGCCTTCATGATGTCCATTGTGGAGTGGTTGTCCACAACTTCAGCACTGGCGGTACCTGGCTTTGCAATGCGTGCACCCTCTTTCTCGTCAGAATCTGGTCCCGCCGGCGCGCCCTCTTCATTAGCACGTCCTCCAGCTGTTTTATATTTGTTCTTGGTCACTTTACTTGGCATGTTAACTTGTATTACAACCACTGTTACAAGTTGTGATACTTTTACTCCAATTAGCATTATTTAAGTAGTATTTGTTCCAGGATTAGCAAGAGAGCACAAGGAGCCACGTTAAGCTCAACACACAAGTTCATCCCTGAACTATGATCTAAAGTTACCAGCACCGAAACTGAAAATTTGACCACGTGAGGGCTAGCAACTTGGCTGCAACTATCGGCATTAAAGATGTCGCAGAAAGTCATATCTGGAATAATTTCAAACTTTGACGAAGAAGACAACTGCTCTCTGCATGTTGCCGTTCCCCTTTGAGCCGTGACGTTACACGCTGAAAATGGCAAGTTTATAAAGAAATTTGGATCGTGCAATAAGGCAGGCCTGCTTGGTTCTTTCAGGGAATGATTGTAAAGATTTACAAAGAAAATGTTTATGGCATTTCCTCTCTAACTGGGACGTTTTGGGACCGATTGGTGGGATTGCTGTGGACGAAGTACACACGGAGATACACTGGTAAGAGCTAATGAGGTTTAACCATGTATCAGCTAATTTAAATAGCTCACGTTACTGCATTGTGTCAACAGTTAACTCCATTTAATATTGTATGTGGGTGCAAATGTTCCACCAAAACAAGGTCCTTCCCGAGACTATTTAGCAAAGTCACCGTTGCTGCGTCTGGAGCATAGCACCACCCAAGACCACTGTGATTGGTTTAAAGAAATGCAAACAACCCAGAGTTTTATGTGTTGTATGTTTAGTTGTATGTGTGGTGTAGCCAGACATTACTCCACAGTGCTGTGGAAATGGTTCTGGCAATGCGAATCTAGGGGTTGTGCTGTAATTTAATTTTAAGCAATTTAAATAGTTTTCTGATTACTGTTTTTATTTATTGTTATTATGTCTGATAAAGACTACAAATGGCCATTTTAATCATGCATTACTGTCATTAGGCCTTACCTAACTGGTAAATGGCTCACATATTTTAAACTCCATACTCCCAGTTTTTAAAGCCGGCTTTTGTGAAAAAAATGTCTAAGCCCAAGGTGAGACAACCCTGATTGCATCACTATGACATCGTCAGTATTATTATCCCAGACTTGACAAAGCTTCTCCAGAACCATGGAGGACATTAAACAATGTGAGTAGTACAACCCATGACTCGTAATCTGACCTTTACGTGTAACACTGGTGGAGTTCCCCTTAAACACTTTTTTTGGCAAGAGTTGGTAAGATTCTTGATTTGACTGTCAAGGACAACAGGAGACGTCTTCCTCCAAATATACTGTATATTACCGTCACTTTTTCCACATGTACCTGTACCCTACAGCTTAATGCAGGTGCAAGGCTAATTAAAGTTGTTGCTGAGACATCTCGTATATATAGGAAAATACTACTTGACAGAAAAGACAGCCAAAGTAAATTACCCCATAAGTCAAAAATGATCTAATGAAAAGCACTAAACAGCATATAATGAAGATGTTATCACTGTGTAAGTGCATCCAAGTGTGGAATTTCCCTTTAAGGGAGACCGAAATATAGTACTTGTACAGGATTCTTCCACATTCCCTGCCCAGCCCCAGAGGAAAAGCTCTCACACAGGCTGTGGAGACTGTACTTACTTGTTAAGTCAGCTGTGGATAGGAGGAGAAGATTCCCAGCAACAGGCCTTCATGTGATTCACTGTCTAACGGACACAATATATAATGCCTTGCCCCCAAATAAACTATCCATCAAGCCAGTTGTCATCCCGTGGCAGAATGTGTACATTTGTGGCTGCAATAAGACTTGTTTTTTATGATTTTGTATTGCTGTTATTGTTGTGTGGTACTTTCCAGCTGAAGCAGTGTATATGGAAAGTGACATTTCTTTCGTGAGGCTGCTCTTTGAGAGGCCTGCAAGCTTCCCCCTACATAGAAACCCTGAGTCTACGTAGATAGCAGAGATCTTGCGTAAGAGACAACGGGCAATAAAGGGTGGGTAAAAGTGTAAAACACAGAGGCGAGGAGAATAAAACTATAAAAAACTTCCAGGTGTAGATGAGGATTGTGATTTTCTTGTACAAGGACAAGCTTCTTAACACAATAGGAGTACAAGCATAAGTGTAATTTATAGGTAGAACATAGTTTTAGAGCATTCTATAATAGCACAAAATGAAGATTTGTTCGACTTTGCAAATGTTGTATAAATGATAGTTTTAGATTCAGAATTTGATCCAATCAGTCCGATAACATTTGGAAGTTCTAGAAGAGCCGCACGATCAAATCATTTAATCCCCATTCAAATTAGCAGATAAATAAACCGGAAGTTGCAGGCGGTCTCTAGTGCGCCTGCTCTGTGTGCCGCACAGTGCGGAAGCAGAGCCCGTCATCCGGGTCATTTCTGGCTCCATGATGGCTCCATGCACTAATGAGCAACTCTCATAGGAATGAACGGGGCTCCGCCTCCAACACTGAATCCAGTTCTTATTCTACATCTATGAACTAAGTAAGCTAGGTTAGCCCCAATTTCAAGTAGTAGTAAGTCTATATCGACGACATTTCATTTCCAGGATTGCTCCGGTGCCGCCAGAAATTCCGCCGGATGTCCCTCATTTCGGCCGGAAGTCTCTCACCTTCTGCTTTCTTTGTGTTGGCGTTCTAAACCCCGGTGGATTTCTGAGGACTATGGTTAACTGCTCCTCAGATCTCTGCAGGGTAAATCCAGACAGCTAGCTAGACTATTTGTCCAATCTGAGTTTTCTGTTGCATGATTAAAACTACTTTTGAACGTACACATGTTCCACATTCTTTCCTGAGGCTATTTTGCAGAGGCACCGTCATTGTGTCTGGGGCTTAGACGATTCTGATTGGTTTAAAGAAATGCCAATAAACCAGAGCACGTTTTTTTACCATCCCAGAATGCTGTGTGGACTAGTCAGACCCTCCTCCGCAGCGCTGTGGAGGCAGGCCTTTGAATATCATGCAATAAAATCAATAAATCAAAACAGTATATTTTTAATCATATTTGGCATATATATTCCTGAAGTAGTTTGTTTATTGGCTCCTTCGGTGTTTAATTCCCATCACACTAGCATGAGTGCACTTGTGTTAAGTTATGCACAACAGCAAGCTAGATACGCCTCAATAATCCAGTGATGCAGGTGTTTTATATCTAATAAATGTTTTTTTCACGTATACATGTCTTTCGTGTATTTACTCCATTATGCTTGCTCTACCATGTCCCTTATTTCACACACAATAGAAGCTCAATTGCCTTTCCTTGGGTGAGATGTGACAGAGAGGGCTCATTTGGCATGATGTGCTGTTACAAGGCTCATCTTTATCATATGAAGGTGGCTGGGATTACCGCGCAGATGCCTCATAATGGAGCGCCAGACTGCTTTACCATTCATCTCTGTCTGGGTCAATAGAGGATCACACACTCTGTCATGTACACATTATTCTGGCATTAACAATGAGGATTATTTATCTGAATATGCATTTTCTTATTTTTTTATTTCTGTCTGTAATTGTGTGGTACATAATAAGTTTAGCAGAACAATGCTGTTAACATAAGACAGAGTTCTCCTTGTACTATGTTTGACATTATGTACTGGGAAATAATAATAATAACAACAATAATAATAATAACTTTATCTGTATAGCACCTTTAAAAACAACAGCTTACAAAGTGCTTTAACAAAAGAAACAACAGCATAAACAAAACAAATACACACAGCACATCAATACACATACCTATAAATACACAACATAAGATGTGAAACAGCAACACAACAATAGTTTTGAATGATTTGTTTCGTGAAACTATATTTACAAGTACGTACATGTGTGTTTCTATTCCAGGACCACTGGCTGACTGGTGCCGGTCACAGCCATACAGTATATGCTCAAATGGCATTCAGACTTCAGTTATTAATCACATTGAAAATACCTACAACCCTATTATGTCATTATTACCTTGAAGAACTTGTACGGTTAAGTTCAGGCGACAAAAGGTGAGCGTTAAGTTTAGGTACCAAAACAACTAGGAAAAGGTCCTGGTTTGGATTAAAACTCTCCCAAGGAACATGCATTTTCTTGGGTGAAAGTATTTAGTTTTCCCCTGGCAGCGAACTCTGCTCCCTGGCTTGAAAGTCCTGTGTCTTATGACCTACACATCCACCCCAACCTCCTCCCTACACGGCCAACTGCATTCTTATACAGCAGCAGTTATTGGGATGAATACAGCGAAAAATATGTGGAGTGCTTTCAAAAAGTGCTTAACGTTCCGTGCCTATATGAACAACCGCCCAGTCCATTTCTAGGACACCTTATGGACGTCTTATATAGTATGTCTCAGTAAAATCTATCACATCTGGCAATCTGTGAATGTTCAGTACAGAGACATCTACAGAAATCTTTTCAACACCACTTTCGAAAGGTATTCGTTATTCATTCATGACAGACCCACTATTAGCTGTCCAGCCATGGCCACTTCAGATTGTCCATAGACAGCAATGTTTGTTTGCATTGTTTCCTTTTATTTGCCAATAATTATCCCAGTATGTTCTCCGATCTATTTAGTCTTTAGTAGAAGAGAACTATTTTGCGATGATGCCATTGGCTCACTTAACATCTGATGTGTTGTGTACATTAAAACACAGAATCCAGTGGTGCCATTCCAACATTTTATTGTCGTCAATGCAGGGAAATGGTTTACACTTGCGGGTTGTTGGATGGGGGATGATTTTGTCTAAACAAAGGAATATTTAAAGAAAATGTCACAGATCTGAATAGCATTAAACAATAATAACACATTAGGCTAAACTTCTTTTGACTTACATCATTAAATGCATTCACACGCTGCACCTATGCACTTAATTTCCTCTTTACTTAAGAGGATTGAACTCTGCAATGTAGCATAACAAAACAATATATCAAATTTTCAGGCAAAACACACAATGTGACCAGAATATAAGTGTTTTACGAGTGAAAAGGTCCATTAAACTCCCATCAATCCTGTCTTTCTTCTGCCTGGTGTGGTTTGGAGGGAAAACAGAGTCACAGGCCTGAAGGGCGGGGTTTATATAACTCAGGAAAGGGGAGTGGTCTAAGTTATGATTGACAGCCCATTCAATAATGCAGGTGACTTGCATTCTTCACAATAGTCACGTTAGTTATATTTTCTCTAAAAGAAAATTTCCCAAGGATCAGTTTGCAGTGTGCACAGGGCACTTGGGCACAGTCCCCGTAATACCTTGTGAACATACTTTGAAATAACTAATGTGGACAAATCACCGGCTTATTCTCTAATGTATACAAAATCGTCCCTCACGGTGCTTTAGTGGAGTTTATAAGTAAACCACTGTATCTGGTATTAAGGAAGTGAAATGCACAGGGACTGATATAGGTATGTATTTTCTTCTGTGTATGCATCAATGCACATGATGTGTGTAGCATTTGTGTATGTGCATGCATTTACACTCATTCTACCATGTGGGATGCTTCAGTCTTGTAGGTTTCTAACGGATTCCACATAAAGGGAAGTTGATTCCCCATGGTCAAAGTAAAATATGTGTTGAATAATCGCTCCTCATTCCCCGCTACCCCTTCTAACACATGCACAGATTGCTTTCAATGGCCCACAGTAAATGGATACAACATGTCGCCATAAAGATTAAGAGTACATATCCTGCCTTCACCCCTAGAGCACTGCAGAGGAATAGCACAGATTGAAATGAATGTCCATGCCATAAAATGATGTATTTGTTTTTGTCTCAAGCAATCTATGCTTCTCGTATTCATACGATTCCAACTAGACAAACCTCCAGATGAAACAGTGAAGAGCTCAAAGCACATATCTCATTACAGTTTTTTGTTTATAGCTTTGACTATGCACGATATTGCTAATGAATTCTCTTTTTTTTCTCTTTACAATTCTATATTGCCATTTATGGTGTATTTCCTCTGATTCTTCCCTTTTGTGCCTCACAAATTCTGCCAATTATTTGGATTAAAGCGAAAGTTGGAAATGGAACTACAGTGCCACCTTAGGTGCCGGGACAGGGCCGTTACCAGCTTTGTTAATGCTCACAACTGAGTAAATAAGTTATAATGATGCAAGATAAAATATAACAACACAAGTTCTACATTCAATTACATTTCATTTGTGGACTAAATATGGACTGAGAGATAAGGACAATAGATTGTTGTCCATCAGCAATAAACTGCAACTTCAATTAGTTCTTTAACACATCTAAAGTATTGTTCTCATAATGCTGATTTGATGTCAGAGTTCTCAATTAACTTGCAAACAACACTCCTCTGATATGTTCAGTACTGACTCATATATCTGTTTAATTCAACTGCTAGTGCTTTGTGACTCTGTGGCATCAGATACATGATCACATCGGTAAATTGAATTATTCAGTGATTGTGTTTAAAGTGCTAACATCTGGCTGTACAGTACTGAAAGTACTGCTGGGACTACCTGGTCCATTTCACTTTTAGATGAAATAATAGGCCTATGTTCTTCATGTTTGTATTATCAGTGTAGATTAGCTCATATTTATTAATTAACTATCAACCAATGCTTTGTTTATCAAACTGTTGGTGGGTTGAGTAGGCTGATAAATCCAATTATTCCTTAATTGGAAGCCAGTTCCATGGGCAGTACATCAGAAATGTCATATTGAAGAGGTAGCTGATGAAGATGGCAGTTAAGTAGGGCTGCAGCTATCGATTATTTTAGTAGTCAGGTATTCTACCGATTATCCCATCAATTAATCAAGTAATCGGATAAGAAATACTTTTACTCTATTAAAGAGCAATAGTAATTAAAGCTGCAGCAGCGATGGACGGGCCCTCGCTTCTCTGCACGCGTCGGGGTCACCGGCGGTCGCCGCTCCTTGCGACCGTGCATTTGCGCGGCACTCAGACACCGCAAATCGTCACCAATGAAAAGGGAACTCCCTGCTGCGTTCAATGATACCTCACACAAGACTCTACCTTAGATGGGTCAGCATTTATGAAAGGGGGCGTGGCTTGAACATAGGGGGCAGGCCAAACCATCACCAATGAAGAAGTAACTCTCTGCTGAGTTCATTGATACCTCAAACAATGGTCAACCTTAAATCGTTCAAATGTAATGAAAGGGGGCGTGGCTTAAGCACAGGGGATGGGCCAAACCATCACCAATGAAGAAGCAACTCTCTGCTGAGTTCAATGACACCTCACACAAGACCCTACCTTAAACGGTTCAAATGTTATGAAAGGGGGCGTGGCTGAAGCATATGGGGCGGGCCAAACCATCACCAATGAAGAAGCAACTCTCTGCTGAGTTCAATGACACCTCACACAAGGGTCTACCTTAATCGGTTCAAATGTTATGAAAGGGGGCATGGCTTAAGCATAGGGGGCGGGCCAGAACATCACCAATGAAGAAGGAACTCTCTGCTGAGTTCATTGATACCTCACACAATGGTCAACCTTAAATCGTTCAAATGTTATGAAAGGGGGCGTGGCTTAGCCATAGGGGGCAGGCCTAACCATCACCAATGAAGAAGCAACTCTCTGCTGAGTTCACTGATACCTCACACAATGGTCAACCTTAAATCGTTCAAATGTTATGAAAGGGGGCGTGGCTTAAGCATAGGGGGCGGGCCAAACCATCAGCAATGAAGAAGGAACTCTCTGCTGATTTCATTGATACCTCACACAATTGTCAACCTTAAATCGTTCAAATGTTATGAAAGGGGGTGTGGCTTAAGAATAGGGGGCGGGCCAAACATCACCAATGAAGAAGCAACTCTCTGCTGAGTTCAATGACACCTCACACAAGACTCTACCTTAGATGGATCAGCATTCATGAAAGGGGGCGTGGCTTAAGCATAGGGGGCGGGTCAAACCATCACCAATGAAGAAGCAACTCTGCTGGGTTCAATGACACCTCACACAAGACTCTACCTTAAACGGTACAAATGTTATGAAAGGGGGCGTGGCCTGAGTAAGTGGGCGTGGTTATATTATAGGGGCTGGCTCATTATCACATGTAGACCACACATTCTAAGTTTCATGTAAATCGGATGATGTTTGTCATATAAGGCGCATTTCCTGTTGCCAGCGGGGGGCGCTATGACCAAAAGTCAAATATGGCCTGTAGGTGTCCTCAGGCCTGGACCCTTGTCAATCTTGAGAATTTTCGGGCAGATACGACAACGTACACTCAAGTTACAACAATTTATTTGTTCATCGCTCAACACTCAAAATGGCCGCCACGCCACGCCCACACCGTCGGACGAAAAGTTTTTCTTTTAATAACTTTTCATCTTTAAGGTGTTGGGATGATAGAGACCAAGTTTGAAGTACATCGGATGAAATCTCTAGGAGGAGTTCGTTAAAGTATAGCACCTTGACTTTTAGGCCTACTTCCTGTTACCACTAGGGGGCGCTATGACTTTAAGTAAATATCGGCCTTTATTTGTCCTCAGGGTTGGACTCTTATGAATCCTGAAAAGATTCGAGCCAATCAGACAATGTACACTCGAGTTACACCCACTTCCTGTTTCGGCGGCCAAACGCACAAAATGGCCGCCCCGCCACGGCCATGCCCTATGACGAAAAGTTTTTCTTTTAACAACTTTTCATCTTTAATGTCTTAAGATGGCACAGACCGAATTTGAAGTTGATCGGATGACATCTCTAGGAGGAGTTCGTTAAAGTACGCCATGTGGAAATGGCCAAAATCGCACTAATTTCGAACTTTGAAATCAAAATGGCGGACTTCCTGTTGGGCTTAGGGTATGGCTTCAATGATGTTTTTTGTACATCTTGACATGATACATATGTGTACCAGGTTTTGTGAGTCTACGTTAAACGCACTGCAGGGGCTCAATTTTGTTAACTTTGTAGGGGGCGCCAGCGAGCCATTTTTGCGCGCCTATTCCCGAAACCCTGAAAATACGTAAATTTTCACCAGACTTGATGCGAACGCCAAATTTGGTGAGTTTTTGAATATGTTAAGCCCCTCAAAAAGCCAATTCATTTGCCGGGGAAAGAATAATAATTAAAGCTGCAAGCAGCGATGGACGGGCCCTCGCTCCTCTGCGCGCGTCGGGGTCACCGGCGGTCGCCGCTCCTTGCGACCGTGCATTTGCGCGGCACTCAGACACCGCAAATCGTCACCAATGAAAAGGGACCTCCCTGCTGTGTTCAATGATAGCTCACACAAGACTCTACCTTAGATGGTTCAAATGTTATGAAAGGGGGCGTGGCTTAAGCATAGGGGGCGGGCCAAACCATCACCAATGAAGAAGCAACTCTCTGCTGAGTTCAATGACACCTCACACAAGACTCTTCCTTAAATGGGTCACCAGTTATAAAAAGGGGCATGGCTAAATTATAGGGGCCGGGTCAACCCTTCACCAATTAAATATGAAGTCTCTGCTGAGTTCAGTGATACCTCACACAAGGGTCTACCTTAATCGGTTCAAATGTTATGAAAGGGGGCGTGGCTTAAGCATAGGGGGCGGGGCAAAACATCACCAATGAAGAAGGAACTCTCTGCTGAGTTCATTGATACCTCACACAATGGTCAACCTTAAATCGTTCAAATGTTATGAAAGGGGGCGTGGCTTAACCATAGGGGGCGGGCCTAACCATCACCAATGAAGAAGCAACTCTCTGCTGAGTTCACTGATACCTCACACAATGGTCAACCTTAAATCGTTCAAATGTTATGAAAGGGGGCGTGGCTTAAGCATAGGGGGCGGGCCAAACCATCACCAATGAAGAAGCAACTCTCTGCTGAGTTCAATGACACCTCACACAAGACTCTTCCTTAAATGGGTCACCAGTTATAAAAAGGGGCATGGCTAAATTATAGGGGCCGGGTCAACCCTTCACCAATTAAATATGAAGTCTCTGCTGAGTTCAGTGATACCTCACACAAGGGTCTACCTTAATCGGTTCAAATGTTATGAAAGGGGGCGTGGCTTAAGCATAGGGGGCGGGGCAAAACATCACCAATGAAGAAGGAACTCTCTGCTGAGTTCATTGATACCTCACACAATGGTCAACCTTAAATCGTTCAAATGTTATGAAAGGGGGCGTGGCTTAACCATAGGGGGCGGGCCTAACCATCACCAATGAAGAAGCAACTCTCTGCTGAGTTCACTGATACCTCACACAATGGTCAACCTTAAATCGTTCAAATGTTATGAAAGGGGGCGTGGCTTAAGCATAGGGGGCAGGCCAAACCATCACCAATGAAGAAGGAACTCTCTGCTGATTTCATTGATACCTCACACAATGGTCAACCTTAAATCGTTCAAATGTTATGAAAGGGGGTGTGGCTTAAGCATAGGGGGCGGGCCAAACATCACCAATGAAGAAGCAACTCTCTGCTGAGTCCAATGACACATCACACAAGACCCTACCTTAAACGGTTAAAATGTTATGAAAGGGGGCGTGGCTTAAGCATAGGGGGCGGGCCAAACGATCACCAATGAAGATGGAACTCTCTGCTGAGTTCAATGACACCTCACACAAGACTCTACCTTAAACGGTACAAATGTTATGAAAGGGGGCGTGGCCTGAGTAAGTGGGCGTGGTTATATTATAGGGGCCGGCTCATTATCACATGTAGACCACACATGTTTGTCATATAAGGCGCATTTCCTGTTGCCAGCGGGGGGCGCTATGACCAAAAGTCAAATATGGCCTGTAGGTGTCCTCAGGCCTGGACCCTTGTCAATCTTGAGAATTTTCGGGCAGATACGACAACGTACACTCAAGTTACAACAATTTATTTGTTCATCGCTCAACACTCAAAATGGCCGCCACGCCACGCCCACACCGTCGGACGAAAAGTTTTTCTTTTAATAACTTTTCATCTTTAAGGTGTTGGGATGATAGAGACCAAGTTTGAAGTCCATCGGATGAAATCTCTAGGAGGAGTTCGTTAAAGTATAGCACCTTGACTTTTAGGCCTACTTCCTGTTGCCACTAGGGGGCGCTATGACTTTAAGTAAATATCGGCCTTTATTTGTCCTCAGGGTTGGACTCTTATGAATCCTGAAAAGTTTCGAGCCAATCGGACAATGTACACTCGAGTTACACCCACTTCCTGTTTCGGCGGCCAAACGCACAAAATGGCCGCCCCCCCACGGCCATGCCCTATGACGAAAAGTTTTTCTTTTAACAACTTTTCATCTTTAATGTCTTAAGATGGCACAGACCGAATTTGAAGTTGATCGGATGAAATCTCTAGGAGGAGTTCGTTAAAGTACGACATGTGGAAATGGCCAAAATCGCACTAATTTCGAACTTTGAAATCAAAATGGCGGACTTCCTGTTGGGCTTAGGGTATGGCTTCAATGACGTTTTTTGTACATCTTGACATGATACATAAGTGTACCAAGTTTCGTGAGTCTACGTTAAACGCACTGCAGGGGCTCAATTTTTTTAACATTGTAGGGGGCGCTAGCGAGCCATTTTTGCGCGCATATTCCCGAAACCCTTAAAATACGTAAATTTTCACCAGACTTGATGCGACCGCCAAATTTGGTGAGTTTTTGAATATGTTAAGCCCCTCAAAAAGCCAATTCATTTGCCGGGAAAATAATAATTCCTTCAGTTTCAATAGGGCCTTCGCCGCTGTCGGCGCTCGGGCCCTAATAATTCCTTCAGTTTCAATAGGGCGCTCGGGCCCTAAATATACAAAAGAGAAAATCAGACAGGTTACAAGTAGCCTAATCAGCTAACCAGCTCTGTCAACACATTCTCACTCCCAACTTGTCAAATACTGACACTTGGTCAGGACCCCTTGGTGTTATTTTTAAAACGTGCAGAGTAAAATCGCTTAGTAAGGGGATCTGGGTTCAATCCCCAGGAAAACCAAAGAGCGGTGCACCGTTGGACGGCGGGAGAGGGAAAGTGGCAGGAAGGAGGCACAGTTGACGGGCCAAGCAGCAAAGTAAAGGGTTACATAAATTATGTTAAAGAATTGTGAGAAAATTATGAATACATTAGACAATGATTATAGATCTATTTATTGAATTTCCATTTGAAATGTGTGGGACAATCGATTTTGAATTCATAAATTATATATTAAATAAGCCCTAAATTGTAAATGTGTGCATTGGGAAGGACAAAGAGGGCCTGTTTAAAGAGAGCTAGGGTCTGCTTGCCTGTGGTTTGCCTTGGGTCCTGATCCCTGTTGTGGAGGCCCACCGAGAGGATGAGGATTCTGACGTCTTTGTGAGAGCCGGTCTGATTGCAAACCCTCAAGGTTGTAGATGGTAGCTCCCAGGGAAGCTGCCCAGTTGTATCAGGGGGCTGGACACTTGGTCAGGACTCCTTGCATGGTAAAACCGCTAAGTTAGGGTTAGGAAAAGGTTGTGGGTGAGGTTACAAAATGTACGTTTGATTGGTGGGTTCCATACAGACGCTATAGGGTGATGCGTAGACTGGGTGCCTAATGTTGGAACTGGATGGGTATAAGCACAGTGTACCATAATTGAAATAAAGCAGTTTGACGTGAAACTTGAGATGAAAATAATGGCATGAAAATTGATACAACAAGACAAGGCCAGAGAATATCAGCTATGTTTTCCACAGCAGATAAGTGCATCATCAGCCATGCAGGTGTTCGTGGTTATTATTCCAGAGGGGGGACAACAGCAAGATTAATTTTATTTCCCAGCACCTGAACATGCTGACCAGCCATTCTGCTTTAATGAAGACATGTTTTCATGTGGCTTTGGATGGGGGCCATCTTTTTTACTACTTTTTTCAACAGCCTTGAATATGAACAACATAAAACATAACCTTCCCTAGATTTAGCAGCATCTGTGTTCTAATCATTTTGGTGGGCTTTCTTGCCAAAGCTAGAAACGCCCAAGTTACCAGGTTTACTTGTGTTTTTGTCTCACTTGTAGTTTGTTCAAATAGCCTCATTACAGTATAATGTAATCTCATTTGATCCACACTGAACTTTATATTTTTAAAACAGTTGAAAAGAACGTGTCCACACTTTCAAGTTTCCAGGTATTTTTACTGGACATCTGTGTATACATGCAGCCGCTCAGTAAACGGATTATCCCCAGACCTTATTTTTAACCCCGGTTACTTAAGTGCATGTGAGTGAGACTGATGAGCAATAGGCAAACAAGCTATAGATCTTCTTTTAAATCCTCTGTTCAGTAGACATACAGCACAAAAAATACTGTGCACATCTATAATGTGAGACAGGTGCGTCGGAGAGGGACAAGTAGGTAAAAAGTTGCAAGGAAACATACGCAAAATGTCTGATGATGGTCTAGTACCGAAACGTTACCAGCTATTAATTTTATTTTTGCAAGTTAGACAGTATGCCTGAGTTTCCATGCAACAGTAAACATACAGCCAAGCTAAAGGACAAAACACAATGACATTTCACAAAACACTGTGACATTTCAGAAGACACAACAGCAAAAAAGAAAACACAACATTCCAAAAAAAAACACATTTCACAAAAGACATTGACATTTCAGAAAAACACAACACTATTTCAATCAGGAGAGACTTCATTGCAGATATAAAAACATTTATTAGTAAGTTATTGCAAAGTAAGTACATACATAAACTTTGGAGATTAGACTCCATCGTAAAAGGGGTATCTATACATTTTTAAGGTTTAGGAAAACCAAACATTTCCCCCATGGAATCTAGACACTGGTGGTGGTGACAAAAAAAACGGAGCCATCAGCCGAGAGAAGACCGAGAACACCGTGGTTGAAAATGCCTGGAGTTAGAAGGGCAGGAGGCAGGTCGCACTCTCGTCTGAAAATACAACTGACAGAAGCAGGAGAGAGAACAGATTTAAAACATGGTAGTCATGCTGTGATTGGCTTGAACATACGTGCCTGATTCTGATTGGTTTACAGAAACTTAATACCCACCAACCAGCTGATCAGTTAAAGAGAAGAGAGATAACGTAATTGAAGTCTCCCTGACAGAATTTACGCTGAGCTGCATTTCACAAAACACAACATTTCATAAAACACAACTCCTATGCTGTTGTGTTTGGTTTTTGAAATGTGTTTTCAGAAATATCATTGTGTTTTGTGAAATGTTCTTTTATTTTGTCTATTAGGGCCACCGTTGTAAAGTTGCTAGCTGTAAAACCAAAAAAATGAGCTAAAAGATTGAATGCAACTTGGAGCAACTGCAGAGTTATAGTTATCTTATTTTCTACACATTACACAGTCATTTAATTTTGGTAATATGAACAATATTGGTCATTGTAGCTTTAAATATCATAACATAATCAAAACAGATCATTTCCAAATACATTTATAGCATCCTGTCATCAGTAGCACACAAGTACAAAAGAGTAGTTTTTTATTGAGAGTTTATATAGCATACATAGAAATATTGAGCTTGATATGAAAAAATACACCGCAGTCTCACAAACTGCAGCAACTGTTGCTTAAGCTTTCCGGTTGTGTCTCCTTGACAGCACATGTAAACTTTCTCCAGTAAAACGCTGGTGGCCGTAAAGGACAAAACACGACGACATTCCACAAAACAAACACATTTCACAAAACACATCGACATTTCAGAAAAACACATTTCACAAAACACAACTGTATTTCACAAAACACAACAATATTTCAAAAAATATATAAACATTTCATGAAACATTTCACAAAAAGCGACATTTCAGAGAACACGGCATTTTAGAAATACAACATTTCACAAAACATGACATTTCAAAAACATGACTCCTACGCTGTTGTGTTTTCCGAAATGTCGTGTTTTTTGAAATGTGCTTGTGTTTTGGGAAAACAATACACAACAGTCTCACAAACTGCCGCAACTGCTGCTTACATCCCCAAACAGATCTTCCCTTTTTGTATCTTTCTGGAGCTTTCCGCCCAGTCTCTCTTCTGTAATTGTAAATTCATTGTTTTAGGAGGGGATCATTGAATTGTTTATAGAGACAAAAGAATCCATATAATCAATATTTAACAATGTGGGAACAGCCCTGGTTGTGTGTCTCCGAGACAGCAAATGGAAACTTTCTCCTTGAAGCAAGGGTAAGCCTAGATGTTGGATATGGATAAAGGCAAGCTGCCAAGTGCAGCGGCACTGACGATCCCATTGACTATGACGGGCTGTGGTAACAGATGAATGGAAATCAGAATGCTTCTGTCTTCATGGGAATGATCACAGTTGACTTTTCCTTGATGACTTGTGGACTTCAAGAGTGTATTATTCCACCGTTCCGGACCTAACCACAGGCCACAGCTGCGAAAGAAAAACTTGGTATGCAGCCTAGTTTACATTCCAAAAGAATAGACAAGGGCTCAGCAAACAAGGAAAACAAACATCAATTTAAGAGATGATTATTTTTATTGTTCTTCATATGATAATGCACATGTGTTTTTCATTAAAAGAGCCTTATTGAATCTGTTTTTTTTACCTAGAAGGAATAAGTATAGTATAAATAATAATATGGAGAGACAGAGAGATTCAACCGCGGCGCTGTAAGATGACGTAGTATTGAGAGAGAAAACGGTAGCGTATGAAAGTATGAAAGACCGCACATCCATGTAGGGAGGTTGGTTGGGGGGGGTGGATGGGTCAAACAACATAGGACCTTCACCCAGGAGACCGGGGTTCATGTCCTCTTCTTGTCTCACGTGTCACTGAAACGTACATTTGTCCCGTTCTTTTGCCACATGTCAGTTAAATGTATGTCCTAACCCAGAGCGTCAAAAAGCGTCAAGAGTCCCGACCAAGCACGTCTAAATATGGCTCTAAAGGCTAGACTCCAGTCCCCAGAGCATCTAAATATGACGCCAAAGGGCTAGATGTGAGTCCCGAGAGCGTTGAATAGTGACGCCAAGAGTCACGACCAAGCACGCCTAAATATGACGCTATCGGAGACTTTTTGCATCAATAACAAACGCCAAAGGCACCCAACCATGTGTCACTATTTGACGCGATGGGAGTGAGAATACGTTGACCAAATCCTCTCTAATAAAAACAAAAGTTTTTTTTAAGTCAATGATATATACACAAGACCTAACTCACATATTGAATACTTAACTGCCATTGTCTTCCCAAAAAACATGTTCTCTTGTTTCTCTGTATCTTTCAACAAACATGCAAAATACATCAGAGGGCTCCACAATCAGTCTACATTTTAAACCACTGCTCCTATAAACACAGGCACCATCTTTTTCTCTTGTTTCTCTTTAGATTAATTAATAAAATTAATTACTAAACATGTAAAATACACAAGTTGGCCCCGAAAGTCTAAAAGTATAAATTTTGAACTGCTGTTAATTTTATTCCCCAGCTTTGCTTATTTAGCCTGTTTTCCAGGTTGTATTGAATGATAAATTACACTTAAATCTGATGACAAAAAGGTACACTCCCTTTTCCCCTGAGACACACATCCAAACGTGTTTGCATATGAGTGTGCATTAAAAACAACACACGCAAACACCCACACACACACACACACACACACACACACACACACCCATACACCTACACACACACGCACACACACACACACACACACACACACACACACACACACACACACACACACACACACACACGCACACACACACACACACACACACACACTCCTCCCACCCCACCGCACACATCATAGCCGCAGCGGAACATGCTTGCCGGGAGGGCTGACATAATTGTATTAATTGTTAACATAATAATGCATTTATGTTTAATGCCTACCTTCTGGTAATTACAGAGGAGGAACCTTAAGGCCTGGAACCTGGGCCCCTCCGTCACTCTCTCTCTCTCTCTCTCTCTCTCTCTCTCTCTCTCTCTCTCTCCTTGAATCGGCCATGAATATCATTCCCTTTGTTATTACTCCCACTGCTGCCTTTGCAAGCTTCAAAGACTTTCATCATTTTGTCTGTTGTTGCCGGTCTCTCTTGCTCTCTCTCTCTCTCTCTCTCTCTCTCTCTCTCTCTCTCTCTCTCTCTCTCTCTCTCTCTCTCTCTCTCAGGTGCACCACAGAAACATATCATTAAGTCATCATAGCTTAATTTGTCTGGTCTACCTCTGGTCTAGTGTCCTTTTGACACAGAATACTAAATGTATGCCTTAAATAAAATTGGTAAATGCGAACAGAAGAAGGAGCAGGAGTCTTCCTGAAAGCTAATATTTGATTTGAGTTGGCTCCTGCAGGTTTTAGGAGAAGCTGAAAGCAATTAACGGAACATAATGCGCTTATATAGATGAAACAGAGCGAAAATCAAAGCACATACTGTATATCATTAAGCTTATTTGCATCATCTCACAGAGAGAAATGAGAAAACTCAATATCAGTCTGGCATATGTGCTGTAAGTGGAGTCAGGGTGTGTTTAGCCTAGCTTAGCATAAAGACTGGAAACAGCCTGGCTCTGTCCAGTTTTTTTTGTTGTTAAATTACTTAGAGTTGGTTTAAGAGTTGTTGGTTGGTGTATTTGTTCTCTTTGGAAGAGCCAGGTTAGCTGTTTCCCACTGCCTCCAGTTTTTATGCTAGGCTAAACATGTCATGACCAGGGGTTGATTCGTAGACTGGATGAGTAAAGCCAAAACATCTGGATCGCCCCCTGGTGGCTGGCTGCAGTATAGCTCATAAACCCAGCCCCATCCATGTTAGTGGATGGAATATAGGCCAAACAAAAAAAAGTACACCTGAAATAGTTTTTTCCTAAAGATAGTTTCTGTTATTTAAGGTAGTTCTTATCATGCTGTTTGGTCAGGCGGGTGCATGGTTGGGATAGCACGGCTCCACCGCCAAATCACTACTGCACAGTCTCTGGCTCCAAAATTACAAGATGGCAGCGCCCGTATCTGGGATATTTTGGCTTCACTATTGTTCAGTGGGAGGAATTGGAGACGTGTCGTCCATCTTTTTTTACAGTCTATGGCCATGACTCCTGTGCTGTGTTTTAATTAGCATATTCCATATTTACACTTGCTATTTTGAATGCATCAGTGCATTCACACTGACCAGTATGGCAAAATGCAAAATGCAGTGAGTACTGCGTTGCTGCACATATTACGGTCAAAAAATTGAGTGCGGAACGCTGGACACTCCTCACCATCAAATGGTTGCCATCTTGGCTGTATAGTGGAAGAGAAGGGACTACCAAACTTATGTAAATGGCGGCCACGGAAGCTGCAGTAGTTGTGGAACATCGAACTATACGTCTGCGGAGTAATCTCGGTTGTACCGAAACGTTTAGACTGAAGTGTAAATAATAAAAGTAATATGGAATATGATTGACATATATGACCAGATATTAAATTAAAATGCTTTTTCATAATAATTTAAACTGGAAAACGTTGAAATCACATTTCACAGAAATAACACAATGTCCTTTAAATAATAGAACGTTATGCTAAAGAGAACTAAACTACCAAATTAGTTTGGTTAGGTTTTGTAACGACATATTTATAACTCACTCTGAACTGCACGAATACTACTAATTCTGACACAAAGGCCTTTATATTTCTTTATCTTTGCTAAGAAAAATTAGACAAAGTAATATCTAATAGCAGTTATGTTATAATATAATATATAATATTTGGACAGGAAGTGACGCTTCAGCTTGTGACAATACAGTGACTTACAGTGGCATTAATTATTGCTACAAACCAATTTCAAATATTTGTAGTCCTATACAATTTAGTAAACAACTGAAATTACCAGCAGTGACACAACATCCACCGAATCCCCCTACTTAACGTCTGCATGCTACAAGCATATTTCTTCTTCTTTTTTTGTCTTTTTTTTTCACAATTTTTAAAGAAAAGAAGATGAAGAATATCAGTGGATCAGTTTTAGTTTTAGGACAGCTAAAATTGCTGAGAGTATAACTGTTTTGGTAAATGCGTATCCAATTCTTTCCGCATATTACCAAAAGGGTCAGCATAACTGTTTAATTAGGCTCTTTTTTTAATCATCAAAGCATTCCCATACAGAGTTATGGCTTTTATAGATCCCGACGTCTGGCCACATATTGACCTCATTCCCTTTCTGCCTGGGAGCCTTCATGGAGGCAACAATAAGGGCTAGCTGCAGCATGTTAGACATTATTACTGTTATTGATGACTCATCGATCTAGCAGGCAGGCCGCAGTAATCAAGCCCAACGTCTCCAGGGACCGAAAGGATCAAGGCCTAAATCATGACTCCCCTGGCACAGAGGCTGCTCCAAGAGATAAGAGAGAGCACTGTGTCTGTTTGTGTATTGTAGGCATTTGTGTATGTGTGTGTGTGTGTGTGTGTGTTAGCATGTCACTGTTTGCCTGGAATGGTTTTGTAATTAGATTAGAACATTTGCTACTCTGTGTTTGGATACCAGGCGTGTGTGTTCATATAGTCTACGGTTGTGTGGGTAGAAAGACAATTCATCCCAATCCTGGGTTTGGGATGTATTGCATGTTTTATCAGGACATTATCCTTTTGCTAAACGAAAAGAAGAAAAAAAAATCAATTATTTCAAGGGCAGACAGAAATATTCACGTCAGCATCGGGCTGCTGCGTTGGCATATCAGATGACGTGTGTTTGTGCTGCAGCATATTGCATATGATAGATTTTCCAACGTTATTGATTTATAATGGAGAACTCGCCACAGATGAATGTACTATTGATGTACTGCTGCCAGCCTATAATGGAACAATGCTTGAAAGATGAAGAAGACTGGTCAAGTCCAGGACCTGCCCTTGTATTGGATGCATGAATTGTGTGTGTGTGTGTGTGTGTGTGTGTGTGTGTGTGTGTGTGTGTGTGTGTGTGTGTGTGTGTGTGTGTAATATACTGTATGTGAATGAGGAAAGAGGTAATCTTCTTAGACAAGGGCAAGGTAATCACATGTCACACTGGGCTATCAAACGTTTGTCACCTGGCAGTCACACTGTGTCAAGCCTCAGGTTAATATTATATTCACTCATAATAGTACTTGTCCTGTGTTCAATCTATGGTATCTTTGCATTTGTGGATGTTATTGTCCTGCGTGTCACATAAACATACCTTTTGTATCCCCACCCACGATCTTTTCCTAACCCTAACTGTCCCGCGTGTCATTTAAACGTACATTTTGTAACCCCACCCTCACTCTTTCGTTAACCCTACTGTAACTAAGCGGTTTTACCCTGTACGTTTGAAAGATGACGCCGAGGGATGGGGTCAAGGTTGGCCAGTGCCTTCTGGCCTCCTCAACTGCGGCAAATATTTTCCTACATTTTTAACCCCACCTTTATCCCCAAAGAGGCGATATAATTCATGTGCAGTGATAGATCAAATATAGGTATCACTGAATAAGTATTCTTTTGTTTATTGTGATATGTGTATCGTTAGTCTTTTGACCAAACCTATGGTGGGTTGAGGGCATGGACTGTGCTTAATATTTATAATATTTGGTACCCCTAAAATCACACGTGGCCCCAGCCTGGCCCCCTCCATTTGAAATGGTCGAGAATGGCCACTGGTTGGCTCCAAGTTATTCATAAAGCATTGTTCAGCTCCCAGCCATTCAGGCACAGCAGTAGCAGTACTGCATTCAGTATCCAACAATCACGCCGGATTTCTCTCCGAAAAAGCATTCTGTAGTTGGTCTGGTTCCTTTTATGGGATTCGATGACAACACGAAGACTAACCACCAGCCGTATCCTTCACCTGTACACTCCAGTCAAAGGCATCATCCCTCTTGTTAACATCCCAGATTCGTCCTGCTTTGCATCCGGCAGCCACAACAGCTTACAACGCACCCACTACATTAACCTTCCTGCCAGCCGATCAATGCCGTGTCACTGTTAATCTCCACTGCACATATGTGACCTTTTACAAACTTCACTGCCCTTGGTCCCAGCTGATTTATACTTGCTGGGGTAATTGGATGTTAATTGGAGAGACTATTGACCAAAGTCCTGAGAAAATAGTGAGCGAGTGATTTGATGATACATCTCATATTGATAAGCAGGCATGTAGAAGGAGGGAGACAATGGCCATTTGACCGTATCCGTTCATCATCATTATGACTGCTTTGTAAAAGCCATAGGGTCCTGTCCTCCTGGATGAATGTCCATGCATGATGCGTCTTGGGAATAAAATCCATTTGCCTCGGATGGCGAGCTTGCACAATTTGATTTGCCTTTCTTTTTTTTGTATCTATCTGAAAAGGATTGAGTGACATCATAATTTCACAAAGGAATGGTTCTGCAAACTAACTAAAAAGTATCTATTCTAAAGATTTCCAGTTGCAGGACTTATCCTTGTGATGTGGAGATTTAAGCTCTTTCTTTTTTTTGTGTGAGCTGCTGCCCTGATTCTCAATTTCATAACAAGGACCATAGAATTGACTGATTGTCCTTGAATAAAAAAAAACAAAAAAAACAATCTTGTTTGAGGGAGCTTTATTTTCCCTCTTCAATAATGTTTTATGGACTGAAATGGTGAACAATGGTGAGCAAATTGCCAAGGGGAAGTACACAGGACAGCAGAGAGAAAACAGAGAGAAGCTCCAGGAGCTATAGTGACTGATTAGCGCTAGCCGGCAATACGCTGTCCGTTTGTTTCTGCTTTCTGACTACATTAACGAAAGATGGTGAGGTATCGTTCTAAAATCTCTCAAGGTGACTTGTTGCTGGAAGGCAGCAGTGTGGGAGAGAGCTGGAGAGAGAGTTTGTTGTGATGGAGTACAGAAACCCTAGCTTTGTGTTGACTAAAAGATTTTTTTAATTGCGCATTTCCGAATTGTGTTCTAAAAATGTCAAACCACACTTAACCCAGCTTTCATAGGTCTATTGATTGATAGTTGGGGGAAAAAAACATTACTGTACGTTATCTTTATATTGACTAAATTGTCCGTTGAGTGCTCTCTACCTGGCAGCTGTGTTTGTCCATCAAAGCTTTTTTTTCCTGAGGGTAAATTTAAGTTTTTAATGCTTTGCAATGTGAGCGCTGCAAATTTACACGATACTACCAACCCCAGCCGCATGACCAGACGCTAAGCGTCTATTCTGCACTGAGCTCTACACGTTTTGAAGTTTCTGGTCGTTTCTAGTCGCTGTTAGTTGAAAAATATTTAACTTACGGTAAGACGCTGCACTTGTCTCTGTCACTTCTTACCCAGCCATCCAATCACTGTGGAGGAGGGGTGGGACAAATATCACAAAGACCAACCATCACATCCTACATGTTCAAGTGCTGAACAACAACGATGAATATTTCTGGACCATATATATCAGTCCTTTCTGCCTACGTGCTTCAGCCTTCCCTTCACCCAGAGCAAGTACTCAACATTCTCTGCTTCTCTTCATAATCGTCAGATTCATCTACCAACCCTTATAGAACTAGCTCAGGTTTGCCTTGGACCAGCTCTTAATTATGCTGTTATAGTTTTACACTGCCGGGGGACTTCCTTTGACACACTGAGCTCCTCTCTCCTCTCTCTTTCCATCTGTGTGCATCCATGTCCCAGAAATACTTGATATTAACTTAGCTCTGGGGAGCTTATTCCCCGGAGTCCGTATGTTTTCTCGTCTCACAGTTTTCCTTGGATTGGTGTGGCACCTAAATCATGGTTGCAGCTGCTGCTGCGGTTCTGCTCAGTGCCCTGCTATGCCCTGCTACACCCTGCAGTGCCCTGCTACGCCATGAACTACTACAACTACTATTTCTAGTCATAGTTCCATTATCTTTATTGTGACTATAATTGCCACTCTTAATCGTACCCCCAACTGGCACCATCAGACACTGCCTACCAAGAGCCTGGGTCTGTCTGAGGTTTCTGCCTAAAAGGAAGTTTTCCTCACCACTGTTGCCACCAAATGCTTGCTCTTGGGGGAATTATTGAAATATGTAAAGTGTCTTGAGATAACTCCTGTTATGATTTGATACTATAAATAAAATTTTATTGAATTGAACCTTGTGCAGACCCATATGGTGCAGACTGACTCAACAAAGCCGTCTCAGCTGTAATAACTGCTACGCCTCCAGAGTGCTTTAGCACCTAGCATTTTCAGCTGGGAAAAAAATGCTTTGATGGACAGGCAGCCTTATAAAAAAGTAACACCAGCGATTGTCCAACCAATGGGAATTTGGTTCTACAAAAGCATATCGACCAACCAATCAACCAACGGACCTGGAGACAGTCAGCCCAACACAGAACATCAGCCTGAGTCACCATGTTCACAGTTTGTTATGCATCTCCATAAATGTGACTGAAAGCCGACTGGTGTCAACATTTAAAGCTTTTACTGTTGTAACATTTCAACTGTACACTGATTAGATCAGATAGAACATTGATTTTCATATGAACCTCTATAATTCAGCTCGCCATCAAGCTGGAGCAAATGTGAAGCTGGTGTCAGACCAATCAATAGAGCACTGGCTCACTCCTAATAACGGTGAGCAGAATGTTTGTTTTGTATATCAATAAAAATGCCCAGCAATGAGAGGCATGGCTCCAATATAGACTCAGAGAGATGGACATGGTGTTGGCAGGACAAACTGGGCAGGAGATCTGTGCCTTGTCTTGTTTTGTCTCAAATCCATCATCAAATAATTGATGACTGGAAAAAAGGAAAGGTGTCAAAAACAAAACATCAATCTGACATACACGAAATTGGCCAAGTAAGATGCTCACGCCAAACTTGACAGGAGGGGCTTAAGAGCATAAAAAAGATGTGGAGAAAAAAGGAAAAGCACAATAGACACATAATAGAAGCATTATTTAATTAAATATGTAGCTCAATGCAAAACCAAATCCAGTGATATTCCTAACTGTCTTTTGAACACTAAAGTCAGGGACATCAAGGTTTTGGTCATTTTAGATGCAGAAAAATGTATCTTAACATAAGGTGTCAGTGCACGTATGCATTGCAATCATGCCATTGCTTTGCAATCATGATTGGACCACCTTTAGAAGTGGTCTGACTCGAGTCGTGATTGGGATCTCACCCAGGGTAAATTCGATATGTAGAGTTCAGAAAAACATCAAGTTGCAATGCTGCCTCATTCCACCTCTTCTTGCTATCTCATGCTGCCTGTGAGAACGCTACAGGTCACCCCTTCCTCGGCAAAGCAAAAATAAGTATAGCTCAACAGCAGCTTTGCTTCGGGAGAACATGTAAAGGTGTTCAGATAGATTGCAAGGGGAATCTTCGGTGCTGTGCGATTACATAAGCCATGAATAAACACAAATCTGTATGTGTTGGCTGTACAGGCGGTACAGATGTTAGCTGCAACCAACACATACAGATTTGTACATTGGCTGTTTTGGGTAAAAAAAACACAGACTAGACAAAAGTAATAGTGCTAGGGGTAAATTCCCTTCACTTTCGGTCTAAACAACAAGGGTGATGTGTAAGGATGCACTAATCCAAGTTTGTCTCTCAAACAGACACCTGTACACATATTTGCCTATATGAAGTACTGATTCAATATCAGTGTTCCTTCTTCCAACAGCATTCTGTATACCCCATTGCATAGAACACACTGAACTTACTTTTATGTAAAGTAACCTTAGGCCAGGGATTGCTGTGGTACTTGAAGCTTTAGTGTGTAACTTTTTATGATATTAATGAACTTCCGTTACATTCAAGCCATTGCCAAATGAGTTGATACAAAGCTAATTAAGACTATCAGCTCCATAAAAACTCTGTATTTCTGAGTATGGCTGTGTTTAGCAATTGGTGTCGTCCGGCACCTTTCCCGTGCAGAAAAATTGAGTGTAGATAATGACCTCTTCTGAAGAGTCAATCATGTTTTTTTAATCCTCCGTGTCCTCCTTACAAGTAACTGTGTGGTGGAAGGGTGGGGGTGGTGCATGATCACAGAGGGCTTGTATCATGTGGACACGCTGACATTTTTGTTGTCATTACTTAGAATTCCTCATGGGGGAGCAGAAACTACGCACTATAGCTTTAAAACTTAAAGGAGAACTATTATGCTATTCTGTATTTTCTGTAATATCTATAATGTTACAATGTCAGATGTTCATATTTAACATGGCCAAAGCTTCAAATAATGAGGTAAACATATTTTTAAAAATCCCTGTGAGCCAAAACCTCACTGTTTTGAACGCTCTAGTTTCAACAGTTTTTTTCTACCCTTTGCTCCGTATGATGTCATAGTGAGCCGGTTTACCATATATGGTCATCTACTCCAGGCATGCACTACTGCAGTGTTTACATTACGTTTCATGCCACATGTCGCTACATGCTAATGTCAGGGAAAACTGTAATATTGGTATACATGTCCAGTTGTCTCATATTTGGTTTAGAAGCCTTTATCTGTGATTGTTGATGGTAGAAAGTGCTGCTACATTCCATTACAATCCACTGCTAACTCTACGTATGCTACATGCTAACGACAGGTAAGCTGTAATCTTGGCTGCCGATGATGTTCATTTTTCCTCACTTCGATCACATTCCTGCTGGAACATGTCCGGTTGTGTAATAGCATCAATTATCAGCGATCTTTGTCGGTAGAAAGAGCCACTATATGTTCTGTGGCAGTCTCCAGCTGCATCCGAGTGTACAGAAATAGACAGTAGATCACAGATGTGTAGACTCTGGAGATCCGGAAATGTTGACCAATCACTGGGCTTTTTTTCGGGAGGGGGGCTTAAAGAGACAGGCGCTCCAACAGAGGGAGACTACAGGTGCAGAAGCCATGGGCAGAATGACAAAACTAAAGTGTTTTTTGAACATTAAAGCATGTAAACATGTTCTAGTAGAAACACAAAATACAGGTATGAATCTGAAAACAATATCTAATAGGTATCCTTTAAAACTAAGTCTGGGGCAGCTTAGCCCCAGTTTGTGCCTCTCTTGTATTAACATAGTTTAGGTCACAGAGATAATGAGAATGCTTGTTCATACCGGATTAAAATGTAAGGGCCTGTTATCAGATGTCATAATCCAAATAATAATAATATAAAGCAGTAAAAAAAAAACTGTATAAAATCCCATAGTCTATTTTAATTTATGTGTATTCATTCTATTCTTGTCTAGCCTCATCAAACTGTAACACTGTTAAAAAGAGTTATCCAAATGGACGAACCTAATATAATACAAAAAAATATTATTTTTACTTTTATTTGAATGGTCACTTTAGTGTCCTACTGCTGTACTAGCTATTACATGTTGAGCCTTTTTATTTCTGTAGATAATTGTAACTTTGTTTCCAAAAGTACTGTACAAATTGATTCATTCCCTCCAACAACCTCAATTGTCTTGACAGTTGGCAATATCAGTGGTTCAATTGCTGGCTCCCACATTTCAGTTTATTATCTAGATCTAAATAATTGATTTCCAACGTTGTTAGTCTCTTATAAACCTGCGACTTAAAGACAGAGCTGGAATGAAATGACCATTGATACATTAATGGATAAGGAGAACAACAATGAAGCCTGGACAGAACATTTTAATTAATCTTCTCTAATCCCCTAGTAAATCCTACATTTCCCAGCAGCGCTTTCGTGTTAAAAAAACAGCTTTAATCTGGGACATGGAAATGAGTTCTAACATTGAGGCATGGAGTTATTGCAACTCCATTGACTATCACTATCCCAAGGACTTCATAGTGTCCAGCCTTGCCCTGAGCTGTTGTGGAGAATTTTCATAGGAGAAAAACTGACTCCCATTTTTTAATATAAATACATGTCAGCACTTTTTCAAATGTCTTTACTATAAACACCTGGTCACTGATGCATGGAGCACGTTCTTGGCAGGAATCAGTGCATAGAGCCCACACCATGAGGTCACCGGTCGCAAATCACTCTTTGTCTTTCAGTGACCTTTTTTATTGGGAAACAATATAGCTAGAAAATCAATAAAAAAAAAAGAATTCCTGACTGGTGTTTTTGATGGAGAGGGGCCATTTTGTGATCGGAGAGACAGGAAATTCAGATCGACACGACTCAAGTAGCGCACCTGTGATGCCAGCACCACCTGCCTCACCACTGCAGGCAAAATCAGTTCCATTTCCATTCTCCATGCACGCACGCACGCACGCACGCACACACACACACACACACACACGGACTGAAGCAGGGTCTGGTTTCTAATGCCACTCAATTAAATTCCAGTAGTACGAAGTGCAGGGCTAATTACAACATGAGCCAATCTCACGCCCATAACTCGGAGCCACGCCATGCTTCTGCACAGTACGACATCTGGGGCTGCTCATTATACATACATTGCCAGAACTTAAAACCTTATACCTACTGTCTTAATACTTATTGAAAACGTAATGCCATTAGTTATATTTATCACCACATTTCAGGGAAAAGTATCATAGATTTTACTGCATTACATTCATCTGACATTCATAATTACGTTTTACTTTGCAAATAAGGATTTTGACCCATCCCCACAGTATACAAAAATGTTTCAAGTAATTATTATTATTCATTTTTTTAAAGATTTTTTTGGGGCATTTCAGCCTTTAATGGAAAGAACAGCTGGATATGAAAGGGGGGAGAGAGAGGGGGATGACATGCAGGAAAATTGTCTCAGGTCGGACTCGAACCCTGGACCTTCTGCGTCGAGGCATACACCTCTACATACTCTACTCACCATACCATAGTCAGCTATAACATTTAAATGCTGCTTGCATGATAACGCATCAATAATAATACTAATCGTAATAGTAGTATAATAACTATATCATCAATAACATAAAGAAATGTAACACTGACAGAGCCCATGTGGTGCATAATCAATACTTTCATACTTTAACCCTTTGAACGCGATAGAAAAGGTCCGCCAGTTGGTTTCTTTGCTTATTGTGATGTCATTTCTTGGAGTATCTTCGAATGCTTCATATCCCTAAAACCAGCTTACAACTTAAGCTAAAAGGTTATATAAGTCAATAAACCATAAAAATTAATAAAAGTATTTTGTTAGTATTTTGATTTGATAGTGTCATCTGCAATAGAATGGTGTTAGGCCTTTTTGCACCAGACGTCACGTAATGGGATGAGGTAGTGCCTAGAGAGACAGAATCCTTAGCTTTCTGCTGCAAAAAGACGCTCTAGCTGTTATAGTTTTTATTTTAGATTGTTTTATACAGGATCATGGAAACAACGACCTCTTGTGGCTGTAGGCGGGAGGTACGTGCACTAACGCCAGGAACACACCGCACGCTGAAGCGCCGCAAATAGCCATGAAGCGTAGATGCGTGCCTGATCGCGCAGTTCTTCACGCCGGTCTACAAAACATCTTGTTCTCTCTTTCTCTCTCTCTCTCTCTCTCTCTCTCTCTCTCTCTCTGTCTCTCTCCCAGTGTGTGTGTGTGTGTGTGTGTGTGTGTGTGAGTGTGTGTGTGTTAGGGGTGCATGATATATTGACTCAATATTGTTATCGCAATATCACGTTGCACAACATTATATTGAAATTGTCGCAATAAGTATGCAATATTTAGTTTATTTTGTGGAGCGAAGCGTCCCGTCCGTTGGCTGTGTGGCTTAGTTGTGTTTGATTTAGAGCTTGAAACGCTATCATTTCATTGGCCAGTTACCGTGCCACTTGCACATGTTAGTGCACGTTAGCGCATGGGTCCACTACGTGACAAACCCTATGGAGCGAAACACGTGTGTGCATATTTGGACAGAGTGACAGTGTAAGTGAAGAAATAGATAAAGACAACAAAACGGAACGAATCAGAGAAGAGAAAGAAAAGTTATCCTGTTCTGTAGACATGGTCCTTATTTATTTATATATTTGATACTGTCCAACCAGTAGAACATGCCCTGTTCTGTAGACATGGTCCTTATGTATTTATTCATGTTGGACCAGTCCAATATGACTGTCAGTTGAGATAAATCTTGTGTTGTAAGAAAACTTGTTTTGTATTTGTATTTGTCATTAATCTATTTTGATGTGTTTTCCCATAACTCGTAAATTTACTAGGGCTGTCAGCATTAGCGCGTTAATCGCGATGCGATTAAGGGTCGAGCATAATGCGTTAATTTTTTTAAATCGTATTAATCGCATGCCGCCATTTATTCATTTATTTTCACTTCACTCGGATTTGCGTCGTGCCTAACAGGCTACTATTTTGCCGTACTTCCTCGTAACACATCCTGCTGCTGCAGGAATAGCAACGCGGATTTCGGTGCCTCATTCTGGTGCCACTGATATGTCTGCTCTTCTCTCTGATGCTCTGAAACAGACGTTACAGGAAACAGAAACACCGCTGCACGTGACGCTAGTTAACACTATACTCAACAGCAGCTAACGTTAGCCTACCGCTAGCTAGTTAACACTATACTCAACAGCAGCTAACGTTAGCCTACCGCTAGCTAGTTAACACTGTACTCGACAGCAGCTAACGTTAGCCTACCGCTAGCTAGTAGCTGGATTAAACACGGTTACAATGCTGACAGCTAACGCTAAACGGTGTAAAGTGTGACTGTATTTCACTGTAGAGGATTCAACACCGGGATGTAGCAGTCTGCAGCTGCTGTTGTCGGAAAAACACAGACGGTGCGTTCAATGAAACTGGTAATTTACAGCCTCGTGGTGCATTCAAAGTTGTTGTTAAATGCCCTTTTCCCATCTGGTGGTTGTTTTTCTCATTCAACAGCAATTTACTAGTGAAATAAGTAATTGTTATAGTGATTACATTAATATTAAACATTTAATTTTGACGAAATCGATATCACAATATAACATTTTGTCAAAATCGTGCAACACTAGTGTGTGTGTGTGTGTGTGTGTGTGTGTGTGTGTGTCGGGATCTCTCTCCATGTGCCTGATTGCGACACAGCTGAGAAGTCAAGACAGCCAAAATCACCATAAACCTGGGTGTTTTATTTAGATGTTTGATTTATTTTGTAAAGTATTATACATTCCTGTATTTGATTACCTTCCTGGCTTGCAGAAGAAATAGAGGAGACGGCGAAATGATCGCAGCCAGCTCCACTTCACAGATTTTTGCGGCGCTGCAGCCTGCGGTGTGTTTCTGGCGTAAGAGTTAAGTACATTTGGCTGATAATACTTACAGTAATATGTACTTTTCCTTATATAAGGTTTTGAATGCAGTACTTTTACTAGTAACACAGTATTTTTAAATTGCTGTATTTCTAATTTTAACAAGTATGATCTAAATACTTCAATCCTACTCTTCTTCAACAATACTATTCCACAAATGTATTTGTATTTCTGGCAAAAATCTCATCTTGTAACTTTAGCTGCGCAACTTAAAAATCTTTGTCACTTATGTGGATTCATGTGTGGACCAGTACCTGAGAGCATGTGTCTGATGGATGGAAACAAAGACAGCTACTGTATTATGTCCCAATTGCCAGGTGCTGCATGTGGCATGCCGCAGCAATTTAATGCATCCCACAGCTTGAGACGTAACCGGCTCACTGGGGGAGAAGGAAAGAGGACCTCTTTTGGACGACAAGGACTCTGCTCTCCAAACATGGAGCATGGAGCAGGAGGGCAGATTGAGTTTTTGGCAGGGTTTCAGTCCGGGGGAACAGAGGGAGAGAATAAAAGATGGGAGGAAAATAAGCACCATGGGCCAACCTGCTGTGTCAAGCTAGAACCAGAAGATGATGAGAGGAAAGATTGCATCTGTTGAACTGTCATGTGTGGAGGGGAGGTGTGTATGTGTGTGTGTGTGTGTGTGTGTGTGTGTGTGTGTGTGTGCGGGGGGTGGGGGGGAGGGCGAGAGGACATGTGTCCACTGGCAAACTTAAAGTTGTGCCATTAAAAAAAAGAAGACAAAAAAAGTTTGTAAAAAGAAAGGTATATAGATGATCATTTGTCTGAATAAATATATACTTATATACACACACACACACACACTCACTCACTCACTCACACTCACTCACTCACTCACTCACTCACACACACACACACACACACACACACACACACACACACACACACACATACACACACAATATACATACCACACAAAGTACCCAGCTTATACAACATCGTAATGAATCTATTGGATCTTTAATTTTATGGTCCAAATACATTAGGCCGGCATGATTGCTGTTTTTTTTTTAGGATAAATAGAAATATTTGTTCATTATGTAGCCTAATAATCAGCTTATGTTTCTGACTGTCAAGTGGAGCTAATTAGGCCTGTTGAATTGATAACAAGATAACAAGAATTTTGAAAATATATCCTCCACCCAACACATGCAGAGAAAGCATGAACTATTGAACACTTACAGCATTAAAAGATTGGTGCCCTTCAAAGCCAAAACTTGAAACCACACGGTACATTTGCACTAGCCACAAAACAAAAGAACAGCTAAACTGCAGAATGTCTGTGCACTAGCTGTTTTTTTTTACATTTTTTGATGGATTGACATTTTAGTAATCCAGTTTATTATCACACAAATAAAAAGGCTAAATTATAAATTTAAAATGTAATTTACATTTTTTATTATTCAATTATAAAGAAAAAACAGCTAATCTAGTCCTCCTAAAATGCAACTAGCCTAGCTTAGCATAGTACCAATAACTACTATCAAGCTGGCCCTGCTAGCATTAAAACTGAAAACATTTCAACTGAATTGATGCTAAATTTGTGTCCAAAGTCAATCTTGTCCAGTGAAATAAGTATTTCCAATGTCCAGGAGATAAGATCATCCATCAATCTGAATAGAATAAATATATAGTTCAGTACAGTACAGTACATCCATGTGTACAGTACAGTACAGTAGTACATCCATGGGTGCAGTACAGTACATCCATGGGTACAGTACACTACATCAATGGTTACAGTAGAGTAGAGTAGTACATCCATGGGTACAGTACACTACATCCATGGTTACAGTACAGTAGAGTACACTACACTACATCCATGCTTACAGTAGAGTACAGTACACTACATCAGTGGTTACAGTAGAGTAGTGCATCCGTGGGTACAGTAAACTACATCCATGGTTACAGTAGAGTACAGTAGAGTAGTGCATCCGTGGGTACAGTAAACTACATCCATGGTTACAGTAGAGTACAGTAGAGTAGTGCATCCATGGTTACAGTAGAGTACAGTACACTACATCCATGGTTACAGTACAAACAAGGATGGCTAATGTTGACTCCATGGCAACATTACTCTACCTGGTTGAATCACCCAAAGAATAGATGTCATGTAATAGAAACATGGATGGCATCCCTACCTTCAGTATCACATAGTGGCAATGGCATCAGTCTGTAAATAAAGTAACAAATGACACTTGGTTGATAATACCGTTTCTATCCAGTGAGTGTTTACATTGACAGTAACTGAAATTGTTTAACCTTAGCCTGAACCAAATGCTTCTTCATTTCTACAGTGACGACATTCAGCAAAGAAGAAATGACTCTTTTTGACCTCTTTCACATGGTCTTTTATTCTGTCAAGCTTAATGTGATGGCACAGTTTTGATAAAGAAACAACAAAGAAAAAAATATCCTGGCAGGAAGTCTAAAGGGGGAATATAATTGCTGCTGTAGTGCACTGAAAAGGCTATTCAAATGCCATTCTGCACACAGTGATTGGCTTTCCTCTCCTCCTCCCATTTGCCCTCTCTCAATGCTTTCCCTGTCATTCAAAACATGAGGAGGCCTTTTCACAAGCTTGGAATAGTTTGCATGGCAGAATAACAAGCTAATTAGAGCTCCTCCAGTGATGGATGGTTGTGAGAGGGTACGAGATGTAGGCACGAGGGCAGCACGGCACCCACGATGGCGTCACAACCATCTGCCCCACTTTGACAGCTTAATTGGAAGAGCGATGGGAGATATTTGGGACCCAGCCTAATGGCTGGGTTGACCCTGTGTGGATGGCTAATGCCATTTTGCCCCTATTTGTTGCCCATATGTTTGGCACCCAGCCCCCCTTTGTATTGTTTCTCGGGTTGTGAGTGGATTGCTGAGGTCAACAGGGGTCAATAAGTTGCCTAAAGTGGCCATCTTAGTGTCAAATTCAGAGTGAAGGATGAGGAGGGTTGAAAGTGGTAGCTTTTCAATTTCCAACTTAAACCTAGTCTGGATAATCTCAAGTACTTGGCTTGGGTGCATCTAGTTGAACGAGCAGTGCTTTCTCCCTTCATGCATCTCTAAGAAGACCTTTGGATCCAACCCTGTCTTCTAAAAATGGAGTTTATGTATGAATTAACAACACATTTTTACTCCCATTGCGTCAAAAAAACTCTTAAAAAGGCGCTTGGTCAGGTGCCTTTGGGGTTTGTTTTTGACGCAAAAAGTCTCCTTTGGCGTCATATTTAGAAGCTCTTGGTCGGGACTCTTTGCGTCACTATTTGACGCTCTGGGTCGGGACGTATGTTTAACTGACATGCTCCACAAGAACGGGACAGTTAGGTTTAGGAAAAGATGGTGGGTGGAGTTACAAAATGTACGTTTCAGTGACACGTGGGACAAGAACAGGACACGGACCCCGGTCTCCTGGGGGAAAATCCTCTGTTGTTTGACACATCCACCCCCCTAACCAACCTCCTTACACAGATTTTCAGTGTTTCATACTACTCGCTATTGTTGTCGCTCTCAATACTGCGTCATCTTACAGCGCCGCGGTTGAGCTGCTGCTCTGCTCGGTGCGTTCCATACAGACGCTAAAGGGGGATTTTGCTGAGAGCCACTGACGCTGAGAGCCACTGACCAAGCGTCAGTATTTTACGAGTTGTGAGTGAGAAAGGGGTGGAATTAATGGTTTTTCCAATATATTTTGTAGGATATGTAATTCCTACATGGCTAATGTTCACTGGAAAGGTTCTTTCCAGTCCAGGAAGTGTTACGTTCTTGATCCACACAAAAGTCACAGAGAGCTTGTTAGGGTGATTGGTGGCCATGCACAGCACAGAACGCTGACTGACACCTGAGACCAGGGTTTGTTTCCTGCCTGTGGTTAGGTTTAGGGCACTAAAACTGTGGGTAAGGAAAGATCATGATTAAAATATAGAGTGAATTCTTCCTGTCTCATGCAACCTTAAACCTTTTCAATATTAAACCAAGTTAGTGATATTTCCCTACGCTGAAGCTGTATTTTGGGGCAGCAAAACAAGCAGTAAACAAACAAAATCACATTATGAAGTTAATATAGCCAATGTGTTGGCAACATATTGCTATGATACACATCCAGCAGACACAGAACAACATAAGCATTTATTGGTAGCCATGTTTGTGTTGATGTGCCTGATTAATGGAAGTTGAATATATTTACTCTTCTTTTAGCTCTGTTTTGGGTCTCCACCAACTCCTGAAAGAAATGTTTGGCTCTTTAGCTGCTGAATGCTCCACTATGTTCACCATCTAGCTAGTTTTGGCCACTGTTTGGTGCTGGGCAGGTAGTGCACAGTGAATTAATTACATCTTTTTTGCTGCGTCTGGAAATTACGCCAATACATCCAGGCATCAAGAGTGAACCAAATCAGTAATAGTGGGCGGTTAAACCAAAACCAAAACAATAATCTGAAAGATGATAAAAACCTTAGTGGGTCTGTCAATATAAGGGACCCTTTTCACATTACACATACTCACCTAACCCATTGGTGATATAAAAATATTGTTATATAATTAGTGCAGCGTTAAACCAGTACAATGAGTTGACTAAACATGATGTTTTGGTTGCCATGAGCAGATATATAGAAAAAAATGTCAGCTCAGTATAAATGTTTCCATAATAATGTATTAAAATCTAGAATATAAAGGTATTTTTTAGGGAACAAAGTTTTTGCATCTAACACTGTGTGTTTGAAATGTAAAAAAAAAAAAAAAAGACTAATGGTGATTCATGCTGCTGTTTCCTCTTTTTACAATACTTCTGAACTAATGCAACTTTCACACTTTCTGCCTGAGTTTTGCTTTTTTTTTTTTTTTTTTTTCCCCAGGATGAATCTAACTTTGCTGAGCGATATGTTTTCCCTGCCATCATTCCTCACTAAGACCTCTTAAAAGCTATTTGTCTGGCCCCCTCTTCCTATGCCCATTTAGAGTATACAGGCTTGGCCTGAGAGGTGAGATGCTGATGAGGCGAAAATATTATTAAAAACACATTAGACATCACTGCAAGAGAGATAATTTGTCCTGCAGCGAGCGCTGCATCTAATATAGGGTTACGCCTGTTGGGTCTATCACTGGGACAAAAGGAACCAAACCAGGCTCGGGTGCACTGGGTTTGTGCCTGACCCCGTTGTGACCTGTTTACACTCCTTGTTAATTTCATCCATCCAAACACAATTTCCATGCTGCTGCGGTTGAATGGCATGAGTTTGATGTGACAAGATGAGAAGTGAACTGTATGGATTTTTACCCTCTTATTCTATTACTACCTGTCTGGCTCTTTATTCATTTGGACATTCGTGCTAGTAATGCTAGCGAAGCTCAGATATCATTGGCTGTGGAAACATTCCTGACCCTCATGTGTATTCCCCCGCTCATTCCACCAGTGAAAAAGAAAGCAAAGAAAAAGCTTTGAAAAGAAGCAGATGTCAAATATCAGGTTCGGTTGAGATTGTGTAACACATAACAAATTACTACGGATCACCATGCTATCGTTTTCAAAATGCCGCCGGATCAATGGCACGGTAACATTAGATGCTGCTAATTCTCGACATCACTTCCGGATTGCATCACTGCTCCCTGAAGCTTTATTGCACAAACAATAGGGTCATCGCGTGCTCGTGGCACTAAATGATGCCGCCACCCCCTCAGAGTGCCCTAGCGCAGATTACTCTCCTGTTGACCATTGGGAGAAGGGTAAAAGAAAGACGAGGGGGGAAGAAAAGAGAGACCCAGCGAGTGCAGGCTATATCTGTCAGGTATTGTGAGCCTGATTCACAATGTCACATTTAAAGAGGAGAGGGAGACTGGCCCGGTCTGGTCCTCATTAGTGTGTGTTTGGCTTCAGGTTAGAGTCGGACCCAGGCCTATTGTCACACCGGATCAGATAGCCAGCATAAACACCTTTAATCAAAGTAGGGTGTCTGCTCAGCGCTGCTCGCAAACGTAAAGTGGCAGGCCAGCCTGGCTGTACAGTAACCATAGATCCGCTGTAGCATTCCCTCCTAATGCAGCCATCATACTCGCTCGCTCGTTCCGAGATCTGCCAGGCAACCAACAGCACAAGAGCAGCGTCTGAAAGCATATGCATATTTTCCTTCAGTTATTTTCTCCCCCCCCCGTCCTGTACTCCAAAGGGTTGTTAGTTTTCCTCATTAAGCTCGAGGTCAGTTTAAACAGACCAAGACCACCCATGGAGATCAAATTACCTCCGCCATCCTCAATCCACCCGTCCATCCGCTACCGACTTCTGAATTCATCACCAGACATTGGCCTCACATCTCACATTATAACTGCTGCCACGTCGAGGAGATGAAACGGGGGAGTGAAACATTTGCTCCTTTGTCACGAGACCGTTATCACGGGAGGCGCTGTTAAAATACGTGGAGAGGGGAAAGAAGAAAAAAAAAAAAGATGGAAAAGGACTTGATGCAGAGGATGAAAGGCATTGTGGGGGATTGGAAGAGATTAGTGCAGGGAAGCAGTTATTTAGAGTGCACTGTGGTAGTTTCGGGGTGATAAGTGAACAGAGGACTGCGGGGGCGTGGTGCGTCTGCGAGCCGATTGATGAGTTGGCGAATGGGGTCTGCTACGGCAGCGAGGGGAGACAGAACCCTGCCATTATCTGGAAATGAGTTACACTTCCTCCCCTGCCACCCGGCCGCTGTCACACACCCCTGACTGAATGATAAGAGCAGTCCGGACACACCCCAGAGGGGCGGTACATAAATATTAGATACATTTTGTAGAGGTGGTTGTAAGGGTGATTTACTGGCTTTTTATCAACATTTGTTCTCAAAAACATATTCCAGAAAACAATGAAACATGGTCTCTGAAGCTTGTATTAATGTTTCCCTAGTCTATATCCATGACGTTCCACTTCCAGGATTGCGCCATTGCTGCCGAAAATTCTGCCGGAATTTACTCTTTTCGGCCAAAAGTCCGTTACCTTCCGCTTTCTTTGTGTTGGCGTTCTAATCTCTGGTGGATTTCTGAGGACTATGGTTAACTGCTCCTCAGATCTCTGCAGGGTAAATCCAGACAGCTAGCTAGACTATCTGTCCAATCTGAGTTTTCTGTTGCACGACTAAAACAACTTTTGAACGTACACATGTTCCACCAAAACAAATTCCTTCCGTGCAGAGGCACCGTGGCTCTGTCCGCATGTAGCACCGCCCAAGACGATTGTGATTGGTTTAAAGACATGCCAATAAACCAGAACACGTTTTTCTTCCATCCCAGAATGCTGTGTGGACTAGCCAGACCTTCCACCGCAGCACTGTGGAGGAAGGTCTGGCAACGCGAGACTAATGTTTCCCAGACTGAAATTGAAATTGCACTTTTGAATTTCAACAGTTCACCGCAAACCTGAGACATGGTGACCCCTAATTATTGAAACATGCACTACTGAAAGTAGTTTTTGCCTTTTGTAGGTCTGCCAAAACTGTCATGAATAATTACTAACATAAACAGGATGAGTACGACATCTCCATGACTTAATGCACTTAACATGGAGAAAACTCTTAAATTCAGATGAGAGGAATTAGCCTTTTAGAAAAAATTGTTAGTTATACACGAGTAGCTTAATAGTTTCCCCTCTTTGTCCTCCCTGCAGCTCTGCAAAAGTTTCTGATGCACAAATCCTTTTCTGCTTTTAGTTATTAAAGGGATCCTTTTCGTTGTTGTTAAACATGTAAGATTAATATTAAGGTGTTCATTTGTCTATTGTAATAATGATTAGAAATAACCAGTTTTTTATGCCACCTGTCCTGTTTTAAACAAGGCGTCTGAGGAGGCGGCCACCCACTGCGTGATTAAATTGTGATAAAAATATCTATAAAAATGATAAATGATCTTCACTGTTGAAAAGACCACCTTGAAAATAAAAATATTAAAGATACCTGTCATCACTGTGTTACAGCAAATAGACACTAAGGCCTACAATGTGTACTGTGTCGTCTGCAGCAACACCAATGCAGTGATTTGGAAGACAATATAACTGTACAATATTCAGGCATTGTACCAACAGAATAATTTAGTCGTCCTCCTTCATTGATATTAAACTCAAAACGTGTGTAATAGTGTTGTTAGGCAACAAGACTCACACAGAAGCACAAAAAAGGCCAGGTTGAATTAAAAATGACAAAAAGACAGATCAACCACAATTGGGCAAAACAACAGCGCAGACATTGGAGACAGGCAGCAGGGCACACACACACACACACACACACGGGTTTGTGGCACTATCTTTGTGGGGACCCGTCATTGACATAATGCATTCCCTAGCCCCTTACCCTAACCTTAACCATCACCACTAAATACCTGACCTTAACCCTTACCCTCACCCTAACCATAACCTAATTCTAACCCTAATCCTAAAACCAAGTCTTAACCCTCAAACAGCCCTTTAAACTTGTAGGGTCCAGCATTTTGGGCCCCACAAAGCTGTCAGGACCCCACAAGTATACTGGACTCCCGGTTTTTGGACCCCACGAATGTAGTTAAACAAGCCCACACACACACACACACACACACACACGCACACACACACACACACACACAAACAAAACAAGTGTTCATTGTTTTCTTGATTTTATAAATTGCACCTTTTTCTTCTTATTTCATTTTCACTTTGGCAGTATTGTCCTTGTTACACTTGTGCTAATAATGCTCATTAAATTGAATTCAATTGAAATACGCAACAAGTGTGAAGAGCAGTGCAACAGGCAGACAGGTAAAGAATGGTGGATCTAGTACACAAACACACAATCTTTTTTTTTCACTTAGGATGACACTGCATTGACCTTTAGACATATTCCCTGTAGATTTATCCTAAACTTAATCATAACCCTCTATGACTAACCACAACCCTTAATCTAAAATATAATGGTTTAAAGGCAGAGGTGAGACCCCTTAAGGGAAACATTCCCTACTTTGCCACATTGCCACGTCACCATGTTTAAGTTTTCAATATAAAGATAGCAAACTGATTAACCAGACATATTTACCACAATGACCATGACTATTAAAAGTTAAACAATTTGAAGCTGTGTTCTTTTTCACCAAATCTTCATCGTGACATTTAGCTACCGTTAGTGATTTGTATTCCCATGAGCTAGTAGCTGTGTCTGCAGCCTCACAGCCCTTTGTTTTGTTAAACTTAACAGGTTCAATTAACCATTGGCCAGCCTTTATTTCAGCAAAGATATGTACTTTTCTTTCGTTTGACAGACCTTGCTTCTTTCATTCTTTCATCGCTGCGGTGAAGTGGAGTCTGTGCATCAGTAAAAGCAAACTTCAGACTGCTTTCACGATCAATAAAGCAGCACTCTGGAGTCATATTCCTGTACTTCGGAAATTTCGTTTCAATTTGTTTGAATGATCAATAATACATTGTGAATAACCTTTGTTAATGGGTTATTTTTTGATCTGCATTTGTTTTGGGATAAGAGTTTGACATGCTGTCCTAGCCCAAACCCTAAGATACACTGGGTCAAATCAAAGTCTTCCCTACACTTACTGCTCGCTGCTATGTTTGTTTAGGATCTGCATGCTGGTAACCGCCCTTTGGTGACCATTGTAATGTGGCCCCTATCTGAGGCTCTTTATCCTGGCCTCAAGAGAGGGGCTGTTGGTCCAGACATACACACACACACATGCTATTCTCTATTTCCAGTGCCACAACAAACACCCCTGTTTGTTTTAACAAGGTATATATAGAGGCAGGAAGTTTCTTTAGCCTGCTTGTTATCAATAGAAAGTAGAATGACTGGAGCAAAATGAGATGCCTCCTTCCAAACCACCCTAAAAGCTGGACGATGATTTATGCCCAGCCCAGGATAGAGTGTTGGCTTATTTTTTTGATAGGTTTTGTTATGAGACTCGGTTTCACCGTTTAGCTGCTATAAAATATGCCAGTTATTTTCTCAGCTGCTTCATAACCACCTCTAACTGAAACCTTTTCAGAGGCTGATTTAGAAGTCTCCATGTTGCCTAAAAATCTGCACATTCTTTGCTGTGGGTTTGACTTTGACCCTGGTATTCTGGCCCTGGTCAGCTCGGCATCTGGCCTGCTAAATAGAATTGCCAATGTGTTTGAGCAGATATGGAACTAGTCTCTATTTGTCTGGTGGATTTAGGTTTGTATTCCAGGGGTGAGCACCTACTTCTGATAGGAGTCAGGCTGGACTGTTAAAGTAATGTTTTTTTCCCCCTCAACAAAACAGTAGTTTTAAAGGGCAATCTTTCACCCTGAACCATATTTTTTCATGCTTTGGTGTGATTAATGTGAACAAAAATCTTTAAAATTGGTCCAGCCGACAGCCGTGAAAAGGGCTGCTTTAACCCTATAGAGCAAATGTGCATCTTCAGTTTCAGTCCACTAAAAGTTCTGTTTTTGCTGCTGTCATGCTCGGATCATTATTCTAAGTGTCTGACAACATTATGGAAAGGATCCCTACAGAGATAGACCTTTTTTTTTAAAGAGTACGATCCTTTTTGTTTAACATGAAACAACTCCGAAACCGCCATCCCTATTTATATAATCAATACTTTTAGCATGGATAGAGCCAGCATATTTGTGGTGATTGTGAGTTTTATTTTGTTTCTTTTCCACTTTGAATGAAGTGTGTTTTATGATGATAAAATCATGGGTTTCTGGTTAAACTTAAACTTACTCTTTAACTAAAAGGTCTATCTCTGTAGGGATCCTTTCCATAATGTTGTCACACACTTAGAACAATAATCTGAGTCTGTCAGTTTCAAAATAAAGCACTTTTAGTGGACGGAAATTGAAGTTGTCCATTAACATTACATTGCAGCTTGTTTCATCTTGCCTCATACTGGACCAATTTCAAAGATTGTTGTTCCCATCGGTCAGTTGGACACGAAAATATGGGAAAATAGGGTTAATAGGGTTAAAACAAAACCAAAGTTACCCTTTCATAGGCAGTATAGTACCATATTATATAGCTTCATGGTAAAGAACAACCTTCCAACCTCACCTCTGAAATAGTTACCCCGGGGAGGAAATGATGCCTGACTCAAACACATTTAACCTCTCATGTTTGGTGACTCATCAGTCCATTCTTCCCATACTCCATCCGCACTGACACAGACAGCAACAAGGACATTTTGTTTTATCAGCAAGTCTTTCCTCTAATTGCCTCCCAAAACCCTGTGGAGCAAATTAAAAAGTGTGGCACATTTTGCTTGCTTTTCACTTTGTTCCAAAGCAGCACATGCTCGGATCACTCTTCACCTTGAGCTCTTGATGTGGATAAAGAAGTATTACGGTCAGAGCAAATGTGTCTCCACTTTGCCCCACTAGACCTCGGAGCAGAAAGTAAAAGTCTAGGCTCATTCATGCTCCCTTTAGGAACAAAAAAAGATACGTCCCTTTGAAAGGATGTAACCGTCACTGGCCACATGCTTCCTTTACGTTGGCATGGATGTTAAGCAATACATCCACTGGAGGGAGCTCCAAAAAATCGGTCTCGCATGAACCTCCACTTTTCCTTCAATACCGTCCAACTCACATTAAATTCCCATCCAATCTCCTTCCAGCAGTTCTATAGTAACTGTTTGTCCCTGTGCCTGGGTGAAGTAAGTATTTAGTAGTTCAAAATTCATTACCAACTCACCCTCTCCTCAAAAAGGTTCCAACCTCCCCATATTTTGCAGAGGCGCTGTTGCTCCAGCTGGCGCTTGTTCCGCCCAAGATGATTGTGATTGGTTTAAAGAAATGCCAATAAACCAGAGCACGTTTTTTCTCCCATTCCAGTATTCTGTGTGGACCGTTTTACGAAAATTGATGGCTAATTGCAAATTTGGTAAGACTTGTCGGACTTTAGCTAGGAGCTCCACACAGTCTGACGAGAAAGCGGCAGCCTGAACCTCCATACCCAGTGAAAGTCACCGTTTCTCGGGCTCGGGGCTCCGCGGAGCTGGCTGGCTGCCAGCTGTCGGCATAACTAGAGTAGCTATATTTACAGTTTGAATTTCGTCACTTCACTTATACAACATGTACCCCAAGGTCTTATAAAGCTAACTATGGTGTCCGATTTCAATTTAATGCATTTTTGTGAACATTAGGGATTTCGTTAGCTGCTACTCTCTCTTCAAGCCTATGTGTACAGGTAGCAGCTAGTTAGCTTCACTTTCGGCATAATAAACGTATATTTACAGTTTGAATTTCATCACTTCACTTATACAACATCTACCCCAAGGTCTTATAAAGCTAACTATGGTGTCCGATTTCAATTTAATGCATTTTTGTGACCATTTCGTTAGCTGCTACTGTCCCTTCATTCCTATGGGTAAAGATCGTGGTTAGCTGCAGGCCCTGAAGCTCCATCAGGGCCTCTGCATTTTGTAGTCCAGTAACCCAGTAACCGGTGACTTTGCGCGGGTATGGAGCGCCGCTGGCTTCCCTTCGTGACGGAGATCCAGCTAGCTAGCTCACAGCGAGTCTATGAAGTGGACACGCCGGGCGGCGAGGCAGCACCGGCCGCTATCACGTAGCCTGCTGAGCTCCTGCTGAACTGCGACACACAGTCGGACAAATTTTGCAATTAGCCATCAATTTTTGTAAAACGGCCCATATTTGACCTCTACATAGTTGATTTCTCGCATAAAAAAGTCTCAGAAGTGAATTTAGTAATTAAATAGCGTACCTCTGGAGATCTGCATGACCTAGCTAGATTCAGAAGACTAAGCTGACCTCAGGTCACTGGTGTAGCCTATGCAAATGTTGGGGCGTGACAAAGACTTGATTGATTGATGGTTTTGGGATCCTGACGTCAGGATCCAGCTTTGTTGAGATTTGCCCGTTTTCAGCGGCAGTTTCAAAATGTGAGATTTGCAGAGGATAGGGCTATCAATGGGATTTTGAGCTTCTATGTATGTCCTATTTACCCACCGAACTGTCGTTATTCAACTATGACAAGGTAAAATCGGTTTTGCATTCTATCACCCCTATATTAGTCTCCAAAACGTCTCTTTGTTTCAATTCTTATACTTTGTGCAGAGAAAAAGTATCCAAAATAACTAAAGTCTTTTTTGTCATCAAACAGGATTTCAAATGTTTTATTATTCAGCACTAAGTCACTAACTTGACATCATTGTAAACCCCTGTGAGTCTGTAATGAAGAGACTTTGTGATGGCTCCACTGTATCATCTTCACAAACGGATGGTGAGAGATGTCTTTCGCTGCAGCAAGGGATTGGGAAGGCAACGTCTGCTTTCCTTTCTTCCTTATTCTTTCCTTTTCTTCCTTTCCTTGTGTTTTTCTTTTTCTTTTATGTCCTTTTGTTTTATATATTTTTTCCTTTCTTATTATTTCTTTATTTTAATTTTAATTTTGTCTTTCTTTCCTTGCATAGAACATGGACCTTGGTTTCTCGGGCTACAGGAAAATGGACCAAAAGCTCTAAGAAAGTAAGATTTCCTTGAACTTTTTAAGAGACTAGCAACAGCTTCCATGTCGACGTCGTTTCTAGGTCAGTCCACTCACTGAGAAACCTTGCTAATCAAAAAATTATTTTCACATGCACCTTACCTTTTTCACTTGGCAGTGCAATGTCAGGCTACTCTTACTTAGCCGGGGGTCAATAAAAGAATCATCGGCAGTTTTACTTCAGAACTCTGCATCAGAGAAATATCTGAACACCACTAAGTGTCCATCCTCTCTTGCTGTATTAATTGGTCAGTGTGGCGGGCAGATTTCCGACGTGAATTAAGTCTTGTGATGGAGGGAGGAGGAGGGAGGAGGCTGTTTGGACGGAGGAAGGAACCAGCTGTGAATAACAGGATGGGGCTATGCATTGGAACCGAGATGCAGGGCTTGATGCAGTGGCAGGAGAGACCCTGGGAAAGCTCCCTACACCCAACAGAGTCACACATCCAAACACATCCAAACAATACAGCTGGCTGCTGCACAATGACGGAGCCCCTCCCAGAGAGGCTGAACACCGCTTGGTACACGCTGCCTGCACCAGCACACACTGCTCCTGTTTTCATGCTCACTCTCTCTCAGCATGTGTGTGTGTGTGTGTGTGTGTGTGTGTGTGTGTGTGTGTGTGTGTGTGAGAGTGCATTTGTCATATCTCTCTCTGTCGGAGAAAACTCCTCTTTACTCCGTTCTCTGACTGTGACTCAAGAGTGCCCCCCATGGGAGGAACAGGAATATTCCAGCACATAGTCAAGAGAATGTATCCACACTGAACACATGAACAGCACATAAATGCACAGAGAAAAATCATTTTGGATGTCAACACGATGTGCTCATTGTAATAATTAATTAACCGTGTTCACTGATCAAAACAAAAACGCATACTTATCCCTGTTGTGCGTCAGTTTGTCGCTGCTTGTTGATGTCTGCAGTCATTTATAATGCTGCTTGTATAAGGGGAAACAACATGTGGGTCTTTTGTCTAGAAATGATGGCTATATTGTCATGACTGGACAGTTTTTAAACAAGTTAAAACAGAGTCAGCACAAATACGTTTTATTACCAATGATGTACAGTACAAAAGCTTCAATCACATACGGAGGAATTTAAGGCGGTGGAGGGAGTTGTGGCAGCAAGAGACAACACTTGTATGAATGTGAGTGGATATTTCACCTGGTAGACAAACAGATAATGCATCAATAAACCAGGGACTTTGACCACAGCTGGATTAACTGACGTAGCTATTGACGCCATCATCACCATCATCATCATCATCATCTGTCACTGTACATCCCTCATTGCATCTGAAAGTACAGCAAGTAAATTTGATCAAACCATTTGACAAACCTGGGAATTTGTTCACCAGCGTTATGACTCTCTGGCCGCTCGTTTGTTGCCTAGTCGGGCTCAGTTTTTGGACTGATTATTAAGAGCCAAGTATAGGTTTACTTTTTTCCGTTACCGAAGATATTTAATTAAGGGGCCTCTATATTAATTCAGGGCCCAGTTGAGGACGTTGTCATTGAAAATGCAGTTGGAATTAGAATTAAGTGGTGAATATTCCCCACAGTGAAGCTGGGGCTGCAGGGGTCTGGGTTTATAATCCGGCCTTCCACTTCACACCGATCATAGTCTATATCCTTTGCGTTCCACTTCTGGGATTGTTCCTGTGCTGCAGGAAATTCGCCGGATGCATGTATTTTCCGTCACCTTCCTCTTTCTTTGTGTTGGTGTTCTAAACTCTGCTGGATTTATGAGGACTATGGTTAACTGCTCCTCAGATCTCTGCAGGGTAAATCCAGACAGCTAGCTTGACTATCTGCGTTTTCTCTTGCACGACTATTTTGCAGCGGCTCTGTGCGGCGCTTAGCACCGCCCATGACGATTCTGATTGATAAAAGAAATGCCATTAAACCAGAGAACGTTTTCCTCCCATCCCCTGAATGCCATGCCAGACCCTCCTTCAGCGCGCTTTGGAGGAGGGCCTGGCAAAGCGAGACTACACCGATCGCTACTTCAATGTTCATCTTGGTTAACCCTTAAAGACTTAGGCCATTTTTGAGAGTCCTGACTCTCATGTATTTATTCAGTTTTTTTTACCTATTCTAGCAGTCAGCATTAAGTGCCACACATCATTCAATTCAGGAGAACCTTAAGTTTCAGTATGACTCATTTAAATGTCCAATTTTACATTGAATGCTTACATTTGATGATTTCTTTACTGTGAACTCAGACAGAACCACAGGATTTATTTTATTTTTTCAACCGTTTAAATATAACATTATCCTAGCCTTTTTTTAAGTGAAAAACAGGTGTATTCCTATATTTCAGATGCAAACTCCATGAAAATGTGTCTGCACATGTAGAACATGTAGCCTACATTTTAAAAAGCCAAAGTTACAAAACATTGCAGGTGCCACTTTCCTGTGTAAGATCTAAAATTAAAGGTAATTCTTAATTCATAACATCAGAAATTGATATCTTCAAAATCAATTTGAGCCCCTCTAAGACCTGTCACAATATGCTGATTTTGTATATGGTGTATTAAGTGTGCAGGCGAGCACACAGCAGAATGAGCTGGATATTTCATATTCACACTTCATAATTATTCCGTGCACTCTGACTCCAATTTATTAGATCACAAGTGAATATAATTTCTTGAGGGAATAGTGAGGTTACGCTGCACCGCCTGCCCTGCACATATTAAACACACACACACACACACACACACACACACACACACACACACACACACACACCATCATCCTCCTGAGGATACACATATATGCACATAGTCAAACGGACATGAATCAACATGCATCCACCTCACACACTGTATGTTTACACCTACGTACAGATAAACACATGAACACAGGCATGCACATGGAAGAACTCGCACTTACAACTTATACAGATGTTTGATAAAGACAGCGAGCTAAAGTATTGGATGTAGTCAGACGTCAGTCACTCAGCTATGGTCAGATCTTGTTGTGAGTAAGGCTGAGCAGATACTTAAGGATCCTACCCACCCCTTATATAGGAGGTTTCAACTCAGCAATTGTGGCAACAGTAGGCTGCTGCAAAGGTCAATTAGAACCAAAATGTTTAGCGTGTCACTTGTCCCCTCTGCTATTAGACTTTTTAATGAAAGACACAAGACAAGATAATGAATTATTTTGCCCACTCTGGTAACACTGTGTTTCTCTTTTATTGTTTTTAAATTGTTTTTAATTAATTTGGAATGTTGCCTTAGGCCTATGTGTTTCAAGCCTGCTACTGACTGATTGATTGAAGTGTAAATGGGGGAAGGCTGTGAGTTGTGTCCATACTTAACTATGTATTCCTAAATGTTATTTTGTGTGTGTGTGAGTGTGCAGCAGGGGGGGGGTACCTGCTTATATGCCTGTGTGTCTTAAATGTGCTGCACTTTCACCAACAAATTTCCCAACTCTGGGATAATAAAGTATACTTTGAAACAAAAATGTACACACACACACACACACACACACACACACACACACACACACACTCACACACACACACACACACACACACTCAAACAGCCACATTCCCTCCCACTCTCACATACCCACTGACACACATACACACTCCCACCTACCCAAACAGATTCTCACACATTTCCCACATACACAGTCACACTCCCCACATTTACACACACACACACACACACACACACACACACACACACACACACACACACACACACACACACACACACACACACTCGTACAACACAACTTCTACACACACCCCGAGAACATGCAGGGGACACAATCCTCCTGTAACCAGTTCAGTTAGCATTAGCGTCAAAGCATAACCCTGTGCAGCCTTACTCAGCAGATGGAAAGGCTGCGTATTTTCCTCCAACAGCTCTCCATCACTGCCTTGTACTGTAAAGAGGGCTTTGTTGGCTTGGGTTTCCTTCTCCCTGGACAGTCTCAAGTGGACCCCCCCACCCTTCACAGTCCGGCCTGAGCCTGTCTGCTTGGTGCTCTACCGCGTCCAGACACGGAGCAGAGGCTGTCGGCCTGCCTGCCTGCCTATCATTCCCCACAGGGTGTAAATCACCAGTGGCCGGCCAGGTTCTACTGTGTGCTACGGCGAAGACAGATTTACAGGAGGGCAACCTCTTTGTGAACCTGGCTGTGCTTCATCATCTAAGCACTGCTTTAAAGCCAAAATCAGAGACTGACATACTATACTTAGTTTTCCATAAAGGGATAAAAAAAATTTTGAGCAGAATTGAGATAAACGAAGGACTTTAGCGCTTACTAAGTGTAAAAAAACCTAATTTCTGACTTGCCAAAGAACACATTTGGAGGTATGTTGTGTCACAACAGCCAGCTATTGTAAGTCTAATCATAGTTACTTTAGCTTATTTCAGGTTGATTTGATATTGGAAATTTGCTGCATCATTACAGACAACACTGTGCTTAACACATTCTTTGTAACCACAGGTGGTCCTTCTGGGAAGTGTTGTGGCAGAAGTTTGTTAAATTACTCAAGTTCTGGATGAAATAAATCAAATACATATTGTTAAAGCTGCATTAAAACATGTTAGCTAATTGAGAACAAGCTCAAACCTCAACATTAGCTTATTTAATCACATTGTCAAGCTCTTTACTGTGCAATGCATTCCCATTGCATTTGTGTCCCTCCTCTAAAAGTGCATTTGTGTTGTGATCTGGCTGCGAAGAGATCTCCCCGCTGGGGATTTATGCTGCGTTCCAGGCAACCTGTAACCTGTGTTTTCACAACCTTCTACCTGTGAAAGTGCCCCTACCCGTGAACTCGTACCAGATTGTTGTACTCCCAGTTACAGCTTTTGACGTCACACACACATCAACAACAGTGTCGACCCCTGTTGATGCTGTACAGATGCCGGTGACAAATAGAAATAAATAGACATAAATAGGCAACGTAAAGTAATTCCGCACATTGTAATAAAAACAATACACATACGATTGTGTACTACTACAGGTTATGTTTATTAAATGTAGCCCAAAATATGTTGGTGACTAGAAATCGCTAGTATCAGCTAGCGCTAGCTAACGTCAACGTTAGGTAGCCGTTAGGTAGTTACACATCCAGCAGACACAGTAACATAGCATTCATTTGAAGGCAGGTTTCTGCCCACCTGAAAAAGTCAGATTCAAGATTCAAGAACAACTTTATTGTCCCACAAGGTGGGACATTTGTTTTGGGCACAACCCATGCTGCAGCCATAAAAATAAAAATAAAAACACACACACACAAACAACATACAACAAACCATAATATGGCCCTATTGGAAGTGTTAAACACAACATGGTGTCATGAAGTGCATAGTTAAACATTACTCAAAATATGAATAATACAAAGAAATAAGTATCAGTGCAGAGATCACAAGCACATTAATAACAGGGCAAAAGCGCAAATCCGCGGATCTGCAAATGCCCATCATCAACCCAGGCCTGTTCTGGCTTTTATCTGCAGCTATTTAGGAGCTTAATAGACACAGATAACAGATACTAACTCTCCTTTAACAGTCTTTTGCTGCTAATGCTCTATTATGTTCACCAACTAGTCTCTCAGTCTACTGTTTGCTGCTGTGCAGGTAGTGTAGATTGGGTTCCTCTCAAAATGTTTAACTGAAAAGCTGCCTCCTCCGTCTGGGCCTGAAACTGAGCAATGAAACTATGAGTCTGCCAATGCAAGACTATTGTTAACATTATTAATTAGTGCAGCGTCAATATGAAATGATAAGCCCTTAGACAACGTAAGGAAGAATGTATATTAAGTTAACTGACTTTATTAACAATATATAAAGTTGTATTGTGCAGTACTTTTAATCCTTTTACTTTATTAACTCACTGATTAATTTTGTATTAAAATCAGACCTTATATACATAAAGCACAGAGTTTCAGCGATGTGGCATTATGCAGATGACTGTGCCACATTCACAACAGATTAACTGGGGATTGTGAGGGAGTGATTTTATCATTGTGTCTTCTGGTGCCAGGATGTGTGCTTTGGGATTGCGCTCCATAAATCATCAATTGTTTTAACTAATGGATTCAATTTGCTCTTCACTCAATGCCATAAATTTGCTATCCAAACATCATGTGCAACAATACTCCACCGTCTGCTCCCCCATCCATATCTCATTAATTAGATTCAAACTGCCTATAGAACAGGACGGGGTGTGTGTGTGTGTGTGTGTGTGTGTGTGTGTGTGTGTGTGTGTGTGTGTGTGTGCGTGCATGTGTGCGTGTGTGTGTGTGCGCGTGTGTGTGGTGTAATACCTTTTTAGATGTTGATTTCATTCTTTGAGCATGGTACAAAGGAGGGGAATACCCGGTGGATTTTTTTCAAATGAGCTAATCTGTAGATAACGGGGATTATAGGGGGTGTTGGAGACAGAATAATAAAGCAATAACAAACTTTTCAGAGACGGCAAAGAAAATAATTAGCCTAATTCCCAAGCTTTTGGGCAGTGCTTGACTTGAGACCTGACAGCTATAGCTGCAAAGCACCACGCTGAGTCTACACAAGTGTCTAGTTCATGTTCCAGAGGGGTCCAGTCTAAACATTTCTGAGTGTGCTTACATGGAATGAAGCACACACAAATACTTTAGGTAAGAGGACTCTTGGCCTTTTTTTCCTGTGCTTGGCCACATTAGTATGCAAGAACATGTACTTTCTATTTGTTTTTGTCTTCTCCTGTCTGTCTGGCTCCACATGATCATCTCCACCACACTCATCAACCACAAACAGAGCACGGATCTACAAGCTAACACTGATTCTTTGTGCAAAAAAAACAAAACAATCATGATTGATGTGCTATAGATCTAAGTGAGGACTGAATACACTGGTATTTAAGGTTTCGGCTACCTGGCTTGACCCAAAATGCTTGCACAGCTTGCACACTAGATAAGATAACCCCTGCAACATTACACAAATCCCAGCCCCTGTGTGATAATATGTGTGTGTGTGTGTGTGTGATATAGCAGGGGAAAGTGACATGCTAACTGGGAATGTGCTCTGCCAAGGGAAACAGGCAGTCACGTCATGGCGGGGGGATTACATCAGTGATAAAATAAGCTGTAAAAACAAGTGACATATAGATGGTGTTTTTGCACATGTAGGACGGAAATGTGCACAAACTCATCCCGTGTCTCTTTTCCTCTTGTTTAGCCTCTGTTTCTTTTTATTTCTCAACATGCCCCTCTGGCTCTTTCAGTGTTCCCCTTCCTGTTTTTCCCCTACCGTTAAACTACTTGCGCCTGTGTTCCCACCCCGCCCCAGCAAAGCCATGCGTCTCCTCTCCCATTACACACCCTGCTGTTTGTATCCAGTCGGACCGCAGTCTTGACCAAGCCACAAGTGAGAGGTCACAGACCCCCCTATGGACCAATCAGAATGGAGCCCTGCTGCAACGCATTCTCATGAACGGGATATGATATCGTATGAAAATGTGTGCACACCAAAACTTATGATATCCTACAAAATTAGGAGACCGCCGGCTGGTCACGTGACGCCGTGTGGTTAAGTTAAGATTAGGAAAAAGATGGTGGTTTGGGTTAAAACTCTCCTAAGGAACACACATTTCCTGGGTGAAACTCTTTAGTTTTCCTCGGGAAGTGAACTCCGCTCTCTGGCTTTAAAGTCCTGTATGTTAACACCCCCCCATCCCCCTAATCTCCTCCCTATGCGGCCAACTGCGTTCTTATACAGCAGCCGTCAATGCAGTGAATACAGCAATGAAAAACATGGAATGCTTATGAATTACAGTGCTTAACTTTTTGAACAAATGGTTCATGAGAACAGGCTGCCTGCCAACAGCATGAGAGTGAAGCAAAATACAGACTTCTGGTCTGAAGAGCAAACGTGTGAATTATTGCATTAAACTGTGACAGCAAGAGATGCCACTTTTTTTTTTTAAAGATTATTTTTTTGGGGCTTTTCCCTTTATTTGAAAGTGGATAGGAAAGGGGGAGAGAGATGGGGGATGACACGCAGCAAAGGGCAGCAGGTCGTATTCGAACCCTCCACCGCTGCAGGACTCAGCCTACATGGGGCGAACGCTCGTACTGGGTGAGCTAGAGGCTGCCCCAACCCACAGTTTTGCACTTTGCCCCAAAATTGAAAGTCTCTGGACTTTATATTCAGAATCTTCTCCAATATTTTTAAAACCTCACTGGAGCCAGACCTTAGAATGATTCCTTTGGGAGCTCTGAGGCATCTAATAAACTGACCGCCTCTCAACAATGCTTTGTCTCTTAATAAGTAATAGTGGGGAAAAAACTCATACTTAATCCTCTGAGGACGAGAGACGCACCGACGCGTCCAAATGATGTTTGACAAAACGCCTACTTAAAAAATTATGTTACAAAATTTCATTTCAGACATTTATTTACTATTTTAATCATATATAAGCTAAGACTTTGGTGAACTCATTTGAAGCACCAAAACAATTCGTACAACACATCATAAATTAAGGTTTGTTTTTATAATGAGATTTGAGGAATTTCAAAAAGCCAACATCAACGCTTCAGCTTTAGCGCCAAATTATCACTTTACACATTGCTCTGGGACAGATTTGGGTCCCACTATACGGAAAGCTGAGTTTGTTCTGAACATTTTGATATGAAACACATGGGGATCGGTTTTATGCGAATACCTTAAAAAGGTGAATTTAAGGGCGTTTTCACACATACCTCATTCTGGACTTTCGGACTTTTCAGTTTGATCCAAACCAAAATTACAGGTGTGAAACCTCCCCCGGACCACGGTCTGGATCAAAAGACCAAATTTGTCTGCGCTCAGAGCAGACAGCTGTCGGCTATCAGAGCTGAGAATACATCAGCAGTTTATTTGTACAGTAAATGTACAGTGTAGGTTTCCGTGTAGGTCAGTAGGAGAGAGCAGCGGTCAGTAGGGGAGAGCAACGGTCAGTAGGAGAGAGCAGCAGTCAGTAGGGGAGAGCAGCAGTCAGTAGGAGAGAGCAGCAGGCAGTAGGAGAGAGCAGCAGTCAGTAGGAGAGAGCAACGGTCAGTAGGAGAGAGCAGCAGTCAGTAGGGGAGAGCAACGGTCAGTAGGAGAGAGCAGCAGTCAGTAGGGGAGAGCAACGGTCAGTAAGAGAGAGCAGCGGTCAGTAGGGGAGAGCAACGGTCAGTAGGAGAGAGCAGCAGTCAGTAGGGGAGAGCAGCAGTCAGTAGGAGAGAGCAGCAGTCAGTAGGAGAGAGCAGCGGTCAGTAGGAGAGAGCAGCAGGCAGTAGGAGAGAGCAGCAGTCAGTAGGAGAGAGCAGCAGTCAGTAGGGGAGAGCAGCAGTCAGTAGGAGAGAGCAGCAGTCAGTAGGGGAGAGCAGCAGTCAGTAGGAGAGAGCAGCAGTCAGTAGGAGAGAGCAGCAGTCAGTAGGAGAGAGCAGCGGTCAGTAGGAGAGAGCAACGGTCAGTAGGAGAGAGCAGCAGTCAGTAGGGGAGAGCAACGGTCAGTAGGAGAGAGCAGCAGTCAGTAGGGGAGAGCAACGGTCAGTAAGAGAGAGCAGCGGTCAGTAGGGGAGAGCAACGGTCAGTAGGAGAGAGCAGCAGTCAGTAGGGGAGAGCAGCAGTCAGTAGGAGAGAGCAGCAGTCAGTAGGAGAGAGCAGCAGTCAGTAGGAGAGAGCAACGGTCAGTAGGAGAGAGCAGCAGTCAGTAGGAGAGAGCAGCAGTCAGTAGGGGAGAGCAGCAGTCAGTAGGAGAGAGCAGCAGTCAGTAGGGGAGAGCAGCAGTCAGTAGGAGAGAGCAGCAGTCAGTAGGGGAGAGCAGCAGTCAGTAGGAGAGAGCAGCGGTCAGTAGGGGAGAGCAACGGTCAGTAGGGGAGAGCAGCAGTCAGTAGGAGAGAGCAGCGGTCAGTAGGGGAGAGCAACGGTCAGTAGGAGAGAGCAGCAGTCAGTAGGAGAGAGCAACGGTCAGTAGGAGAGAGCAGCAGGCAGTAGGAGAGAGCAGCAGTCAGTAGGAGAGAGCAGCAGTCAGTTGAAAAAACTCCGACACAGAGAGAGGATACGAGAGGATGGGGAAGCCCGTCTACAAACCAATCAATTATCAGTATCTGGAGACGCAGCTCACATATGTCATGACGGCAGGATGTAGTTTTGTCACGTATAGATCTTTAGTGCCAGGGGCGCCGCCAGGAATTTTGGGCCCCATGACAAAAAATCAAATTGGGCCCCCTCTGCGCAGCTGTTGTCACGACATCTCTAGGACCTAACTGTCCCATCAAAAGCTTTACATAACTCTAATTAAAGGCTTGCAACTGTTTTGCTTCTTGTAGTTCAATATAGTTAATATTGTCTGTATCTTACATGCAGGCTCAGGTAAGCTACTCACTGTTTCCAACTGTCCAGCATCCAGTACAGACACTAGGTTGTTTCTTTATTTTATTTCATAATGGTCATTACGTGAGAAAATAATTGTTATTAATGTGTTTGAATGTCTGTCATTAATAAATATTTCATTTTCTTTTTTGTAATGGTAAAAAGAGCAAGAGAGACAGTGAAATCCCCATAGACTCCCTGCAATGATGCTAACTGGCATGTCATTGAACACAATGTTCTCACCTTCTTCACTGGGACAGGGAGGGGCACAGTTAGGGGGAGACTGGGCTGCTGCTGACTCATCTGTTGTTAAGTCTGCTAAAAGGGGCAGGGACAATGATTTAATATGAATATCTTGCTAAACGTTTCCCTGCACTGATTAAATGGTGATTAAATGTAGGCTAACACTAATCTGTAGCTAGCTAGCTTATTTCACTATGGACATTAGCCAACAGGTTAATACCACTCACAGACTATAGGCTACCACCTTTCTTGGTGAAAAACTGGGTTAGGGTTTGACACCCTTTCCTTTGTCTTTCCTGTCTCTCTTTCTCTCTTTCTTTTTTTGAAAACCAGATTTTTGGTTTTGATTTTGGAACATTACTTGGTAACACTTGGTAACACTGTATCACTGTAGTTCTGGCGCATCTACTGACTGCAACTAAACACCGTCACTGAGTGGCTACAGCAGGACCAAACCATTTCATGCAGATACAGGGGGGTGGTCGGTCTATATGGAGGATTATTTTTTTCGGTCAATGGGGATATTTAACTTTTACTGCCAAAAACAAGTAAAAACAAATAGATCATTAATTTTATTATTATATTTGAAATATATATCCTGAATGATGATGGTTTAATAATTTTATATTAGTTTTTACCTATGTTTTGGGGCCCCTGTCAGTCATGGGCCCTTGGAATTGTCCTAACTTTTCCCCCCTGTTTAGTGTGCTTGCATAACTGCAGTGTGAAACCAAAACTTACAGGATCAAATGTTACAATGTAACAACAACATGAACCTTGGTCCGGACATTGGTTCGGACTTTCAGGTGTGAAAACGCCTTAAGAAGATATGTGAAAATGCCCTTAGACCTCAGAGGGTTACTGAGAGAGGAAAAAGCTGAAGTTCCTCGAATGAAATTGTGGATTTCAGAGTTAACAGACTAGAACAAAATAGGTTTATTTTGAATGATAAACTGGAACAATTTTCAAACATACTGTATGTTCACCTTTTATTTTGTACCTTGATCAACATACAAACTAAACACAAATACAAAAATTACTAGTAGTGCTGGATGGGCGGGTTAACTTCTTTTTTTCTTCTTGTTTTTTTTCTTTTCCTTGTATTTTCCTTACTTCTTTGCTCTATACTTTGCTTGTAAAATAATTGTTAAAAGAACAAAGCAGTTATATATTGCATGTAAATGTCAAGACTTATGCACAAATGCGTTCAATATAAATATTTGAAACAACAAACCGTGACAGCAACACGCAAAAACAGATTAAACAAAATGAAATTACTTTTACAATCCATCCCAGACGGCTCTCAACTAATCATGTCATTTGTTGACTCATTTTTTAAGATTAAGCGGTACCCCCTACAGAAAGAATCCATTTTGAATGGAGTATTAACTTATTACACATCCTCTTTAAAGGGATCCCAATCTCATTAAAAATGTCATCAACTAAACAGTAGGTGGAAGGTTGCATGCTCATTGCCGGCGTACTAAATTGCCCCCTCACATCACGGATAAAGTCAACAACCTTGCTGTGCAATTATGTTGTCCAGAGTAGTGTACCTGGATGATATTACAGAACAAATATGTTCCAAAATGAATTGAGCCAACATCTGCAGAGATCTTTGCCACTTTCAAAGCCAGGTGCTATAACTGAAGAATGTTGATCTAAAATGAAAATTAGAAAAAGAGAAACCATTGAGTGATGTTATTTATTTTATTTTTTTAAAGTGGAACATTTTTGAAAATGAAAAAAAAGGTTGCTGTTATTTTTTTTTTTTTTTATTGTCACCAAATCCATTGTAAAGAAAACAACAATAATATATCAGATTTTTGTTTACACTTCCCTACCCTGTCCATGGTTCTTTGCCCCAAGTTCAATGGTTCTTACTGAAGATGAAAATCTTAAAAAATGGGCCACCGATACAATTTAATTTCAAGAAAAGGGCTCAGTGACTTTCTTAAACAGCTGGAAACTGTAGTTTTAGGCAAAAGGTACTCAAACAGCTGGAAACTGTAGTTTTTGGCAAAAGATTTTCAAACAGCAGTAAATAGTACATTGTTGGATTGACTGAAAATACACTATAGTGTTTCCATGGTTAGCAGGTGTAACTTATTGTAGGTGATTGTATCTTCATGAGATTTAAAGATTTAAACTGTCTGTACACTTACAAAATTCTCAATGCATCGGTTAACATGTTGGGACCCTCATTATGCTACCGTTCAAGTGTGGTGATATTTTGAGCCTTTTTAGTGGTATAAATAGCGATTTGTTTTTACGTTCCCTGTGCCCCGAATCCTAGCGTTGTAAGCTAATCAGCGGTCTGCGCTAGCATCTTTCAAGCTACAAACACATTCGATTAGCATGAAAACATGTCCCAGAGAACGACAGAGTGGGTACACATCTGTTAATAACCCCTAGGTTCGTTTTGCGCCGGAATTGTCCTTTAATGACAAGAAAAATATCATCGCCGGCTTTTAAAGGTGCATTAATAGATTGGGCCACTTGGGGGCAGTGGAAAAAGCTGTAATCACCTCATGAAGTTGTTATGGCTAGCATGTTAGCAGACGTTTGCCAGCAGACAGAGCAACATTAGCTTTGAGTTGGAGCCATGTTTCTGTGCACCCGAATGTAATGTATATTCACTCTTTTATTTGTTTTTGTCTCCACCAACTCCTGGCTTTTTAGCTGCTAAATTACAAACATTACATTGCAAACAGTTAAAATATGAACACAAAACGATGAAAAGCAGGAAATACAAAAATAATCTCTCAAATAAGCAGTGAACTGAATAGAAACTCAGGTAACTAACCAGTAAAAGGACCATAAGAATAAGTCCACAAATTGACGAAAAGAAAGAAAACAAAGAAATAAATAATAGAACCACGTTGACCAGCAGTATCTAGTCGTTGGAGGTGTAGAGACAGCGAGCCAAGACCAGAGCAGTAGAGGAGAGACAAAAAACAGCAGATGTCGTGCCAGGTGGAGGCCAGATATTTGGAAAGGCCGCCCACCGTTATACACAGCCTGGCAAGAGGGCAACGGCACAGTTTCCTAGACAACGGGAGGCGAGAAGCCGTGGCTCGGACAACAGCAGGCCAGAGAGTCAACCAAAGCAAAGCTGGGTTAAGCAAGGCTCGAAGGCCTGTCCACAGACCGATGGCAAACGGACATATTACCCTCTTCTGAAGTCACGGGATGAGCCATCAACGCTTAAATTCTGACGGCAACGAGCCAAGGCGTCTAACACAGCTGCACCAAACTTTGGACCACACCATCCACACAGAAACCAGGTTCACAGACCAGGTAGAAAACAGAAACTGGAGCAGCAGTCACCTGCTCAGATACTGTATAGTGTTGAACGGAGCCACTCAGTTATTAAGGTGCCGGTGCATTGCTGCATCCAGTCCATGACAATTTAGTGAGCAGACTTTTTTTTTTCACAAATTAATTGTTATCTTCTGGAACATAAAACCAGAATCATTATCACAATAGGCAAAACAGACTTCCCCACAGTGCTAAGTGAGCTAGCTTGTCTTTGTACATTTTCTCATGGCCAACATGGGAGAGACATGGGAAGATTAAATACTTTAGATCTTTACAAGGCTTTTTAGACTAACGAGGGAGATTAAGACAGAATAAGTGGCCAGAGCTTGAAGGCTGTGGCGGCTCCTTTCTTCTGTTCCCTGGCTATAAACGGTGCATTAAAGTAAACACAGCTCTCTTCATCAAGAGCCTCGGGCTGAAGAGGGCATAAATGTGAAAACCATATACAATGGCATTCAAGAGCCTGTAGTTTCTGCGCTGACAGTTTTTCCTCTATGAAACTCTGCTCAAAATTGGTCTGTGTCTTTGTTTGCACCACACGGTTGCCTAATAAACCCACTAAAAGCAACATTTACACAGAGCCTTTTGTGCACATTCAGTACACATTTGGGGTACAGGCAACTAGCCATCAATGCTACCACTAAGTTTTTAAGCCAAGTTAACATTACCAGAATGTTTTTTCTCACGACTCAATCCAACATCAATTATTTTCATTAAGACCTTTGCTTTACTGTGTGTCTTTGTGTTCTTGGACCAATAGTCAAAAAAGTGAATATATTGTTGCTTTCTTCAAGAGTTTAGTTTAGGCTAGGTGTTCAGGTTAGTGTTATGGTAGTCTATATCCATGATGTTCCACTTCCGGGATTACTCCATTGCCGCCGCAAGGTATAATGGTTTGATCCCTTTTTTGAAGGGTGTATGACAGACAGCTTCTGTATAGTGCCCCTCAGCAATATTACATGCTTCTGTAATCTAATGGTGCATTAAAACTGAACGTGAAGTCAACTCTACGTTCCGAATTTGACCTCTGGATAGTTTTTGCAGTAATGCCACATCACAAAGAGCTAATGTTCACTCATGGGGACTCCATGAGCAAATCTGCGTTTATTTCTTTTTTGCTTATTGGTACTATATAGGCACTAATCACATCACACCAACCAAAAATTTGAATTAAGTGTCTGAGCATGAATGTTCATTATTGACCTTTGGGAACAGTATACGTGACAAAATAATCAAAGCTTGCTCTCTGACCTTTCATCTCACAGTCTTTATTCTTCAGTCTTTAATGAAAACAATGAGATGTAGTTTAAAGCTCTAAGAACTAGTGGACTTGTGAGCCTATATTTTGTTACATATGACCATCTTGTCTTTTAACAATGTGTGTTTGTGAAACCGTTTTCCCATTGGAACTCCAGACAATGTCCGACGAATCAGGTCCAAACATTGTCCGAAGTTTCCCTTTACCATATGTAGCACACAAAATCAGATTTTCCGTGTCAGACGTGTCCTTACTTACCGGAAATACTCTGTTTTGTTTAGACAAGGGGTGATGCCTGGGCAGAGCGTGCAGGAGGCAGGACATGGCATGGATTACAACGTGTCACGTAGCTGGTTCATAATTTGGTCATAAACAAACAAGTCTCTTGCCGTTTCTTGAATTTGTCTGTCGATTTTGGCCTTGGCTACCAGTGTTGGGAGTAACGTGTTACAAAAGTAACGCAATTACAGTAATGTATTCCTTTTTGCTGTAACACAGTAATATACCGAATTACTAATTACATTTCGGTAATATTATAATCGTTACAGTCTCAGTAACGCGAGTTACAATGCATTTTAACGCAACATTTAGTGGTGCATTGGTTTTTTTAAGAATTTACCAACACCGCGACACATTTCTTCACAGGAAAAAAAAAAAAGCCGTATTATTTTCCTGTCGCTGTATTCGATGGTTGAGATGACTGCAGAGACAAATACATTTGTGAGATGGATATTATTTTATGGAGTTATTACGCTGCGTTGAAGGAGCTGTCCTGTTTCTGTTCCCGTGGTCAGAACCAGAGACGGTACAGACAGCATGTATGTCCCAACAGGTGACGGTACGTCAGCGGCTGACACATATAAACATGTCGGGAATTAATGTTGAGGCTTGCTACACGTAAATATCGTTGCATTTTTATCAGCCGTGGAGAGTAACTCTGCCTGTAGTGGAATGTACGGTGGCCCTGAAGTGCAAATCACCACAGCAATTAGAGAAACGCAACAACAAATCATAAAACACAACGGCAAATAGGAAAACTCAACAGAAAAAATGAAAACACGACAGCAAATATGAAAACAAAACGGCAAATAAGAAAACACGGCAAATAGGAAAACACGACAACAAATATGAAAAACGACAGCAAATATGAAAACACAATGGCAAATATGAAAACACGACAGCAAATAGGAAAACACGACGGCAAATATGAAAACACAACAGCAAATAGGAAAACACGACAGCAAATATGAAAACACGACAGCAAATATGAAAACACAATGGCAAATATGAAAACACGACAGCAAATAGGAAAACACGACGGCAAATATGAAAACACAACAGCAAATAGGAAAACACGACAGCAAATATGAAAACACGACAGCAAATATGAAAACACGACGGCAAATATGAAAACACGACGGCAAATAGGAAAACACGACGGCAAATAGGAAAACACGACGGCAAATATGAAAACACGACAGCAAATATGAAAACACTTCAACAAATCACAAAACACAACGGCATTAACTTCAACCGGAAAAGGTAGGGCCTATCTAGTAGAGGACGGACCCTCCTGATTGGACAGACGCACTGTCTGTCTTTTGACAGGAAGGAGAGGTGAAAAAATAAAAGTGCCTCACTGTCTATGCATTTAACAGACGGACTAGCCGTTTCTCATTTCAAAACACTGGACGAAATGGATGTGGAACTATGAACTGTGCTGTTGGTGAATCGGCGTCAGTCTGCTTGCAGGAGGAGAATATTCTGTCAGGAACTTTGCTCGCAACGTGCAAAGGTAGGTAACGTTACCGACACCGATAGGCTTTAATGTAAGCAATAGTCGTTTTGTCTTATTTATCCCATGTCAATAAATTAAAAACTCGTGGGAGTTCATGTTTGTAGTAGTCATAACACTTACCAGTAAGGAGAATTGCAGTAGCTAACCGTTTACATTAGCTTGTAGTTTAAGGCATGTATGCAACATTAGCTCATTGTCCAGTAGCTTCTAGCTTTCAGACAAATGCAGTGCAAAATATGATCAGCAACTACAAGGTAAACGCTACCAGCTAATGAGCTACCACAGGCAGTATGATATGCATTAAACTGCAAGTGAGAAAGGGTAAATAGTACTGTAAACACACAAGCTACAAGGCTACAACCAACATATGAAAAGTCATAATACCTCCATTGATAAACACCCACTAATACAGTAAAGGTAGGTGTAAATTAAGACCATGATGAAGAAACTACACCACTACACAGTTACATGAAGTACCTTCATGTTTCAGTATGCTTAAATATACTTGTGATACAATTCTAATCTTACCAGGACAGGTTGGATAACTACTGGACTAACCTAATCTTACCAGGACAGGTTGGATAACTACTGGACTAACCTAATCTTACCAGGACAGGTTGGATAACTACTGGACTAACCTAATCTTACCAGGACAGGTTGGATAACTACTGGACTAACCTAATCTTACCAGGACAGGTTGGATAACTACTGGACTAACCTAATCTTACCAGGACAGGTTGGATAACTACTGGACTAACCTAATCTTTCTCCTTCTGTCTGCAGTCCGGAAGCAACACCATCATCGGGAGCTGAGTCTGATCGCCGCTTCATGTTGAATATACTTGTGTACAGTATATAGTAATGTTTGAATAAATGTTATAATAAAGATACACGTTTCATTAATGTCTTTTTAGAGCTTGTATACCTAACTAGTTATTAAAACAGGTAGCATCTGAATATAATTACTCAGAAGTTTCCTGTGTCCAGGTCATAATTTGATGGATAACAGTTTATATTATATACACACCCAAAAACTTAAAAGACACAGACAAACTAGTTAATTTAATGCATTTATTTTTTGAATGGCAATCTCTAATATAGCAAATAATCTATTCAACATCTCTTTTTGGCCTCTGTCTCCCTGCTTGTCTTTTGCTTGTGCACCCTAACCCTAACCCTAACCCTAACCCTAACCCCTTGGCATCCGATTCGCAGCTTCTGATTTGGCAGTTAAGGGGAACTTAAAACTGTTTTTTTAACCTCTTACTGTATTGAATGAGTGTTAGTCATTAAGGTAAATTTATAATTATGTCTAAAACACACTTTTAGATTTGTGAAAGCTTTATTGTCTTTATGAGAACACAATAAGTTTTTTTCACATATAAACCACATTAGACTAGGTCTAGATCCACCTAGACTTGTCAAATCTGGACTACATTATCCCAGAGAGGCTAAGGAGTCTTAAAAACACAGTTTGGGATTTGTGAAAGCTTTATTCTATTTGTGAAAATGCCATAAAGGGAGATTTTACTGTTTTTTGCATATGTAGACCACATTGGACCAAGTCCACATCCAAAACCACAATACCTAAACTTGTCGAAACTGGACAAGAATTAACTCACTCTCTCCATGTCATTTATTATATCCATGAGCAGGTCTTCCCCTGTACTTGTGTAAACACGGTAACGCAAATTTGGTAATCTACAGTGGGCAATACAGCACCGTAAAGAAAAGACCTTTACGACAGCAGGTGTGGTGAAAATACTACCACTTTTGTCCAAAGTGGCCGCTAGAATTAACACAAACTGAAAGTTACATATAGCCACTTTAAGTCATAGAAAAAAATGTCTTCATGAATATAATGTGGAGCTGCTGTGGACCTATCTCTGACAGCAACACATTTAGGATGTATTTGATCCTGTCAGAAGACACCATGGTGTACACTTTATCAGAGAGTGTGTCACAGCTGTCGAGGAAGTTTGACAGGTATTTCACAATCCTGTCCAGCTGGGTTTCATCATCAAAGAAGATCGGGACCCAGCGTTCCCCAGAAGTGGGGTTGCTCCTCACCTGAGACAATGGCCTATGAAGTATGAATTAAAAAAAATCTTAATAAATACTCAGTCCTGCCTCTTTTTCTGAGGAAAGGTGAGAAAACAACACTTATGTTGAAGGAGAAGGATTTGAAGAGTAAATTAAACCACTGGCAAATCTATGACGATATTTGGATTGATTTCCAAAAGGTAAAAATAACTTTTTCTACTTTTCTTTTGAAGTGAGAAGGAAGACCTGCTCATGGATATAAGAAATGACATGGAGAGACGTGGACTTGTACGTTGAATGTCAATTAGCAAAGGCCATGCTGTGGCAATAAAATAAAACAGTTTATTTAGCCTCTCTGGGATAATTTAGTCTTGATTTGACAAGTCTTAAGTATTGTGGTTTTGGATCTGGACCTGGTCCAATGTAGTCTATATGTGAAAAATATAGTAAAATCTCCCTTTATTGCATTTTCACAAATAGAATAAAGCTTTCACAAATCTCAAACTGTGTTTTTAAGAGTCCTTAGACTCTCTGGGATAATTTAGTCCTGATTTGACAAGTTTAGAAAAACGGTGAAATCTCCCTTTATTGTGTTCTCATAAAGACAATAAAGCTTTCACAAATCTAAAAGTGTGTTTTAGACATAACTAATAATTTACCTTAATGACTAACACTCATTCAATACAGTAAGAGGTTCAAAAAACGGAGGCTCAGTCACTTAGCAATGTAAATTATGTTTCCCTGCTGAATCGGACAGTTTTAAGTTCCCCTTAAATTTCCCCTTAACTGCCGAATCGGAAGCTGCGAATCGGATGCCAACTTCAGCGTTGTAGTGCAGCCTCCATTTGTTCCTTAGTCCCTGTTAAAAGACAGCAAACACAAGAAAAAGATCTTTACCATTATAAATGCTATAACGGAATGTTATACTTGTTACATGGGAAACTACTCATACATTTTAGCTTTCATTTAACGTTGCTAGTGAAGTTAACAAGGTGCAGCTTTACCTCCAATCCTGCAGCTACAACTGATAAACAAACCAATTTCTAAATCTCTGCTAACATTACGCATATACAGTAACGGCTTACAAAAAGAGATGAAAATGCCACCGGACATTAAACTTTACGAACACAAATGGCATAAAAGACAGCAACACAGCTAGCTAGCTAACAGCCTAATGTTAAATGAACGTTAGCTCGGGTGTATCTACCTAATTATAATAGCAATTTGTACCAGCATTAATGCGTAACACTTGACATTGATGTAACACATTAACGGTGATAACAAATTTACGGCAAACACTAAATATACTTATATTTAAATGTTAATTGTGCCATCAGCGATGCCGCTCCAACTCCCACTTAGGTCCGCCATTGTTGTTGTTTTTTTAACGAGCCGGCAAAGCCGCGCGCATAGGATTGTGGGTGATTTGGGAGCGCGAAAGACAGACAGTGCGTCTGTCCAATCAGGAGGGTCCGTCCACTGCTAGATAGGCCCTACCTTTTCCGGTAGAAGTTAATGCCGTTGTGTTTTGTGATTTATTGAAGTGTTTTCATATTTGCCGTCGTGTTTTCCTATTTGCTGTCGTGTTTTCCTATTTGCTGTCGTGTTTTCCTATTTGCTGTCGTGTTTTCATATTTGCCGTTTTGTTTTCATATTTGCTGTCGTGTTTTCATATTTGCCGTCGTGTTTTCCTATTTGTCGTGTTTTCCTATTTGTCGTGTTTTCCTATTTGCTGTTGTGTTTTCATATTCGCTGTTGTGTTTTCATATTCGCTGTCGTGTTTTCATATTCGCTGTCGTGTTTTCCTATTTGCTGTCGTGTTTTCATATTCGCTGTCGTGTTTTCATATTCGCTGTCGTGTTTTCATATTCGCTGTCGTGTTTTCATATTCGCTGTCGTGTTTTCATATTTGCCGTTTTGTTTTCCTATTTGCTGTCGTGTTTTCCTATTTGCTGTCGTGTTTTCCTATTTGCTGTCGTGTTTTCCTATTTGCCGTATTGTTTTCCTATTTGCCGTATTGTTTTCCTATTTGCTGTCGTGTTTTCCTATTTGCTGTCGTGTTTTCATATTTGCCGTTTTGTTTTCCTATTTGCTGTCGTGTTTTTCTATTTGCTGTCGTGTTTTCATATTTGCCGTTTTATTTTCCTATTTGCTGTCGTGTTTTTCTATTTGCTGTCGTGTTTTCCTATTTGCTGTCGTGTTTTTCTATTCGCTGTCGTGTTTTCATATTTGCTGTCGTGTTTTCATATTTGCCGTTTTGTTTTCCTATTTGCTGTCGTGTTTTCCTATTTGCTGTCGTGTTTTCCTATTTGCTGTCGTGTTTTCCTATTTGCTGTCGTGTTTTCCTATTTGCCGTATTGTTTTCCTATTTGCCGTATTGTTTTCCTATTTGCTGTCGTGTTTTCCTATTTGCTGTCGTGTTTTTCTATTTGCTGTCGTGTTTTCATATTTGCCGTTTTATTTTCCTATTTGCTGTCGCGTTTTTCTTATTGCTGTTGTGATTTGCACTTCAGGGCCACCGTAGGAATGGCTTCGAATGACGACCAAAAACGCTTGTCTTTTACTGTGACCATTTACTGTTCAATATGTTGCAGTTTTACAAACAAGAAAGTGAACAACTTGAGCCTGACGGAAATGTTGCTTCTCAGTAAGCTAGCAAGAGTAGGCTACACAACAGACAACTTCCGTGTAGCCTACTTCAAAATAAAAGCACTTCCTTTGACGGATCGCAGTAAAACTAAATTACTGTTAGATACGGTTGTGTAGGCTACCTTTTCACAAATCAGCTGTAAATCAAGTACTGTAAATAATGTAAATAGTGAGTTTTAATCACACTATAATTGAACATTTCCTTTAGAGTGTTTTAACCTAAACAACATGAATTTCTTATTGAAGTGCTATAAACAAACATTTTACAACAATGCCATACTTTTGAGTATTTTCATTTTCTCCTACTTGCCTATTATACGTTTTACTTATCTATTTTGTATAGCTTTAGTTACTTTGCATATTTATATTAATTATACAAAATATGAATAATCTATGATGTATTAAAGTGGATAAAGAGGAGACTTTATTGATCCGGTGGTGAAATTCACAAGCTAGCTGCCAAATCAAACTTCCCCTGTTATTTTGGTGAAAGTAACTCAAAAGTAATGCAAAAGTAGTGTAACGCATTACAATTCAGAGACAGTAATATTGTAATATAACTAATTACTCTTAAATGACAGTAACTAGTAATCTATAATGCATTACATTTTGGAAGTAACTTGCCCAACACTGTTGGCTACCGATAGAAGTTCCTGAATCTTGTCATCGCTCTACTCAGACATTGTGTTGCTCTCTTCGTCTAAATCACCCTTCTTCTTCACCCCCGGATGTTTGTTTTCTTCGGTTTTGTGCAAGCCGATAGAAACGTCATCAACACGCCCACCCACTTGCTGGGAATTCTCACACTTTTGGCTCAGTCGGATTTTATACAGACTAGGGCTGAACGATTTTTGAAAATAATCTAATTGTGATTTTTTTCAAAAATGTTGCAATTGCGATTCAATATGCGATTATTTTTTAAGCTCTTTGTCTTCTGTATTATTCAACAAAGACAAGCAATAAATCATTGTATAGTATAAACAACACAAGATTAGATAGATTAAACAAACTGTTCTTTCCTGGAGGCCAGGCCTGTATGTGATGATGAAATTAGGTGATGCATGAATTTATATGAATGACATCTTTTATTTAACTACTTCAACCACAGTAGTATATTGAGCACTGACCAAGCCTGGTGGAAACATTCATATGAAAGTCAGAAACAAATCACACAAACTAAAGGGCAGATTGCAGAAATATAAAAACAAGTATGTGGCTTTACCACACTTAGTAGTATTTACATTTAATTATCATTTACTGTAATAAACATATGTAAACATGTGGATTGCACTTTTGAAACACTGTCTTTGAACTTTACTAGACAGTTAAATAAGTAAAAATATAGTATATACAGTATATACAACGGTGTATTTTTTTTTTACAGCGCACACAGAGGAGCTGCCTCCAGCCCCTCCCTCCACCTCATGAAGTTGCGTGCATGACAGCGTCAACGTTGCACTCAGAGACAGAGAGGCTATCGTTACGTTAGTAGTAGCATGCTGCTGCATTAACTAACTGTACTAATAAAACCGTTGAAACAACGCAGCCACGCTGCTGTGAAAGCTCCCCAAACGTCATTTATCAGAGTCTGGTTGTTACCCCTTACCTCCATATCTTACCCTTACCCCTTACCTCCATATCTTTATAACAGAGCTAGCTAACTGGAGCTAACCGCTAATCAGAGCTAATCGTTGCTAACCGAGCCTTCAGTTCTGCGTGCCTGTAGCCATTAACTGCATGTATGGACTCAAGCCTGAATAAAATCCTTCATTTTATTAAAATGGCTTGTTTTAAAAGTTTTAAACTACAACTCAGAGTTGTTTGAATGACAGAAATCTGCTCAAGGTATGGCGTAGCATTAGCGTGCTAAGTTGATGCTTTCTCTGCGGGTGCAGACTGATTTGCTCTTGCGAGTCACGTGACCAAATCGCAGCCTTTGCGATTAGGAAATCGCGTCTTTACATATCGCGATATTATCGCAAATGCAATTAATCGTTCAGCCCTAATACAAACTTCGTACTAGGGAGCTGGCAGGGTAAAGATTGTTTGATGTCCGGCCCAACTGATTCGGACATTAGTGCTCTCACATACAGCTCCGCCGGTTAATGTCTAGATAATTTCAGGTTTGCAGTGCATGTGTAAAAGGGGCTTAGGTGTGTCAATCTGTCCACCGATCCCTTTGAGATTGTCTTGAGACCAGAGGCCTGTACTACGAAGCGAGATTTGGCGTTAACGAGCTAACTTCAGGTTCAACCCAGGGTTTTCTGTACTACGAAGGTGGATTAGTTGTTATCGGGTTCAATCGCCGTGGTAACTTATCCTGAACGCCTAACCTGGTCGGGAGCAGGTTATGTTGGAGATTAGAGATCAACCGGTGTTAAAGCACCGCCTACTGACCAATCAATACTCAACTGATAACGGCGTCACCGTTCTTAGAAGATCAGCTGGAGCTCGGTGGGCGGGCGGAGAGGGAGAGGTGCGCTCATAAAAGTTAAAACATTTAGAGAGCGACAACCCCGTTAACATTCCCTGATGGGAATCTTTATGAAAGATATAGATTTTCAGCGGAGGGAATTACATATAGGCTATTTGTCGGCTTCTTCAGCCGTGTGTTGCCAATACGCACATCGGTTTGAGTTATGTTTTTATGTTTTTTTATTTTCTCTCACGATCGCGTACCACTGCCAGGGTTGCAACTGAAATAAAAGCCTAAAGCAACGACAGTTTATGGAAAGCAAAAGTGTAATTATATATGGTCAGATCTTGTGCCTGACTGATGGGGAAGTGACCAGTTTAGTCTAATGTATTGTAGTGGCGTACTGTACTGTATATTGGCCAGAATCTGCCTTTCGGGGAGGAGGGGGGCATATCATAGTGGGGGGTCTGGGTGTCCTCCCCCAGGGAAGTTTTAAGCATCAACGACTTCATTTCCTGCATTCCGATACACTTTTATGCACCAATTTATGGTGAAATACTACCTCCATTGAGCCTATGTGAAGAAAAAAGCACAGATGATAATTCAAAATATATCAAATGGAAAGTATGTTGTTACGTGTCATTGGGCATTTTTAAGTGGGTATATGGAAATCCTGGAGCTTACTCTCACGTAGACTACACCACTGGATATTGATAAGCTAAACGTTGTGATTTACGCATAACAGCATCGGCGTTTTTGCCAGCTTTCCTTCCTGCGTTTTGCCTGTAAAACCGTGTCTGTGTTCTTCATATTTATGTAGAATTATAGTTTGCTCTTATGTAAAATATGCGTCTCTAGATGTTTGCGATTGGTCGTGGTGCGCAAACACTGCCTCTTTTATGTGAACGCGCGCGCCGCTGGATTGGGAAACCCTGGATTGACTGAACTAGTTGATAACCAGCGTCGTGATACAGGTTATGCGGGACCGCGGTTGTTAGGGTTAGTGAAGCCGGATAACTGAAAGAAATCCTGGACATGTTGATCTTGATTCGTATTACAGGCCTCTGATCTGCTCATATGTGATCTGATCACACCCCTACCAGTCAAACAGACAAAACAAGAGCCCTCATACGGTGCTCTGTGCCAGTTTGTATACTTGTTATTTAAGGAATACTGTAGCACAAGGTTGAGGATGAATAATACATTGTGTTTTGAATCTCTCTCCTCACACAGTTTCAGTGCCCTGTATAATCTGAGTGCAGCGATTGAAATCTCCACACCTGACATTCAGTTTCAAGTTGTGTTGAAGGTTGGCTTTTATCCCCCGCTGAGTCTTTTCAACAGCCTTGGGAGATGTTACTGAAAAAAAGTACTGAGTTTATTTAGAACAGTGCATGGTGTTTGTTTTAAAATGATTGAGAGGAAAAAAGTCACATTTAAAACACATTCAAACACTAAGCATGCATGTGTGCACAGCAAGGCTTTTCCTCGGGCATTTGAATTCTTCCTAACGACATATTTGACAATTCTTCCCAGGGGTCTATAGAGAAGAAGAAAGGAGAAGTGAGGATGAGGAGATGAAGTCATGCTCCGATTTTGAATGCAGGTGTTTACTTTCCATCTTAGGTTCACAGGCTGGCATTGGCTCAGACCACTGCCTGAAACAACAAGAGAGGAACAATAGCACACACATCAAGAGTACCATTCACTGAATTGAACACATCTTGCATGTTTGTCCTCAGGCAATCCCCTGACTTTTCCTCTAGCACCACCATGACAATTCTTTATTGAAATATTGACAACTATTGGATGGATTGCTGTGAAAATTGCTATACCTATTCAAATCCCAAGAAGATGAAATGAAAAAGAGAAGGAAAGAAAGAAAGAGAGGGGGAAGTGCATATCTACAATAATAACTAACTATAATAATAGAAATAAGAATTATAACAGCAATGATAAGAGAACTATGACTAATAACAGTAGCAGTGGGCATCGAGCAGGACCACGGCAGCAGGCCCAGCCACAATCCAGGTGCCACCACAATCCAAGGATATCTGCAAGATGAGAAAGCACAAGGAAAGAAGTTAAGTTAGTTAGCATGCATCCATTAATGGGACATGAATACATAGCTCAGTGTGTCAATATAAGGAACAAAACAAACATACTAACGTCCATGGCGTTAGTCAAGAACCTTATGTAAGGAACCCTTCGTAAGAATGTTAATTTCCGTAGCCTACGTAACTTAAAGCAGCCATATTATGCTCATTTTCAAGTTCATAATTGTATTTTAAGGTTGTACCAGAATAGGTTTACATGGTTTAATTTTCAAAAAACACCATATTTTTGTTGTACTGCAGTGCTCTCTCTCACTGCTGCAGATCCTCTTTTCACCTGGTCTCTGTTTTAGCTACAGAGTGAGACCTCTTTTCTTCTTCTGTACTATCTTTGATTGCACTTGCACATGCCCAGTAGCTCAGATGTAGATCATGTCAGCTAGCTAGCTCCATAGACAGTAAAAGAAAGGCTGTTTCTACAACTTCAGTCAGTTACAAGGCAGGATTAGCTGGGAGACTTCTATATGAGGGCGCACATGTAAGTAGTTCTTTTGGAGATTATGGTGAACTTGTGTGTGTTGTAGCAGTGCTTTGCTATTGAGAACGAGGTAGCATGCTAGCGTTAGCATTAGCGTTAGCTAATGGTTGCGTTAGCCTGCTCGTTTCGGCTTGTGACGTCACAAGCCGTGCCAATTTTGAACAGCTCACCCAGAGACTGAAGGCAGGACACATTCAGAAACCGTATCTCACTCTAAACAGCATGGATGGATTTTTTTCAAAGTTTGTATGTGTGTGGAAGCACCAGAGACACAACATAACACCCCAAATCCCAGAAAAAGTGTTTTTTTCATAATATGGGCACTTTAACATTGACATTTGTTTTCACACGGGCCACGAACATCGGTCTCCCGGCTGAAAGTCCTGTGTTTGTTTGACCCATCCACCACCCCTACGTTCCTAACCTTTCCTACAAAAAGTGTTGCATGCACTTTGTTTGAAGCTTAGGCCTTAAGTTCGGTCACACCTTCGACTGTAACTGCAAACGTTCAGATAGTAATCATTTAAAGGAGACATATTATTCTCATTTTCATCTTTGTATTTTGAGTTTCTACTAGAACATGTTCACATACTTTTTCTCATACTGTCTGTCTGAATAAACCTGTATTCATCCTCTGTCTGAAATGCTCCAGAGTGGCAGGTGTCACGGCTAGTGCGAAGGCAGGCAAGGTTAGGACCCAAATGCAGTTTAAAGAGTTTTATTTAAAGACAAGCAAAACTTACTTGGAGATATAATCCAATACATAAAGGAAATCCAACAGGGAATGCAGAAACAAACAGAACGCACAGAAACAAGACGAGACGATCCGACAAGAGACAAGGGAAAACAGAGAGGCTAAATACACAAGGTAATGAGGGAACGAGAGGCAGGTGAAACAACAGGTGGAACAAATCAGGGTGGGGCAGAACAATCAAAAAAGGCGGGAAACAAACAAAGACAGGACGTAAGCTAGACAAGACAAGGGAGACAAGACAGACTATCAAAATAAAACAGGAAACCAAGCAAAACAGAGAAACAAGACTACACAATAAAACAGAACAAAATACCAAAACCCTGACAGCAGGCGCTGGAATGAGAGGGGACTTAGGGAAACTGTAATGATACTGAGGAGACACATGACAATTATTATTAATAATAACATTTTGCAGGCTGACTGGAAGGTTGGATAGCTGCATTCACAGGTATTGGCAGACAAAGTGACATGTATGACTTTTGGGGCTTTTCTGATCACTATTGGAACCCCCCACCTCACCCATCTCCATTTACCAGCGAGTAACTGTGCGTTGTGCACACTGTCAAAGTCACCAATGTGGATTGCCTTATAATGTTATTAGACATACTTATTAGTGACTTTTAAGATAATAGAGCTCTTGTGGCATTAGGCATAGAAGAAGTAACAGCTAACATGTATTCCATGCAGTTTGAGTTAAAATAAAAAAAAACAGACCAAGGATAATGTATGATTTTTTTTGTATCCATTTTATTTATTTTTTTTACATTTTTGTCAATTTTTTCAACGTTCTTTTATCAATTATTTTCTTCAAATGCTATAAAATTAAATAAAAAACCCAAATTCAATGAAAGTACGGAACTGATAATTTATTTTACTTGTGAAGAGCAATGTATGGAACCGTGGACGTTATTTGTTTTGACAATTTGGTTCGAAGAAACCCAAATTTCTGATATAGAAACAGGAGGCCACAGGGCCCTAGCAGTTGCTGTCGGTGTCCTTGAGTGCCGAGAAAGGCGCCTTTAAATAAAATGTATTATTATTATTATTATTAATTGGCTTATGCCTCAGCCTTGCTAGGTCTTTCTGACTCTGATTAGGAAGAAACCTGCAGCTGTAGGTTAATGGGAGGTCACTACATGTGTCCTCCTGTATGTATCGTAGTAGTGGTGGCCACTGAATTGGCCCTCCAAAGGTTAATACCAGCCTAATACCTTCCTTTAACACCTCTGATCCAACACAGCCGCTGTGGATTACGCTTTCCTTACCTTGTCTTCTATCTTCCCTGCCTCCTCACTCATCCACAAATTATTTCTATTCCTTCTCACGTATGCACAGCTTACTCATACGTCTTCTCCTCGCTGCCAAATGTAACCCTAAGGTGGCTTTCTTTCATCTGGAGAACACTAGAACGACGCTTACAGTAAATAATTGCACAGTGTGTGTTTGCAAGCAATACACAGCAGCTAGTTTTCTCTGATTTTATTGATGTTTAATACTGCTATGAATCACTGCTGATGCATCCGTTTGACATTGAGAACACAGCTGAGGTTAACAGTAGTCTCAGTGCCAAAATAAAAGTGATAACTGATTTTGCATTAAGTGCGCAGGAGAGGGAGAGGGGAACAAAAGGATACTGTGATGATACTTCGGGGACTCGTCACACTAATTACATTTTGCATGCTGACTGGAGGTTGGAGCGCTGCATTCCCAGATGCCTTCCAATTTTTTTACAGCTTTTAGTTTATGCATATCTAGTTTATGCTGAGTTATGTGAACTCCGATTATAACCTGAGAGCATTAAAGGAAAACTCAGGTGTATTAGAACTTTTTCTAATTTTTTTGCAATCTTTTAGCGTTTTAGCAATCATTGCTATCAGTAATAATAATAATAATAATAATAATAATAATAATAATAATAATAATCTGGGGACAAGACTTCTAAAAGGTATGGAGCCCACTGTGGGTTTCATGGTTAAAAAGTATGCATGCTGAAATCTGTTGAAACAGATTAATATACTGTATTAAACAGAATGAAACCATGCAGACAGACTAATAATCTGTAACGCATAAAAATATGTACTTAATCAAAGTGCATTCATAAGACCTCCAATACAGACTTGCAGAAAGAAAGGGTGGGGACTCAGATATCATTGACAGATATTGTCTCTACACTTTCAGCCAAGGTTGTCATCACACAAAACAATAGGTTACATTTGACCCAGATATGCTGTTCCTAGCTCGACAGACAGGTCGACATGTATGACTCTAGGGCATGTTTGGTGGATACGATGTGATACATTCAGCCTAGACCCACACTTATATTATCAAATCCAAATTGTTCTGTGGTTGGTCTGTCTTGGGTCACCTTTTCATGGTCTTCAAGTATCTCTAACCATGCATCATTCGTTTTTTTTATTTTGGTGCTGACTCACAGTAATACTGTCTAATTCATTATACTCCAGATTCTCACTAAATGTTTATTGGACCATGCCATACTAGTTTGAAACAGGGTTATGATCAAATATATACACATCACTCCAATAATATAATTATATTGAATGGGCTGCTAAGGCCGGAAAGTGTAATTAGCACATAGAAATATGCACATTTTCATTTCTCACCTTTGATTTTCTGACCCAGTAGAGGCTATAGAATCATGACACAAACCCGCTGCATACTTATTATTGACACATGTGAGTCGTTGGCTTGAGGTCTCCATTGTCTTTGCACATTGAATATCATTATTGCAAGGATAATGACAATAAAAAAATCTGAGTCAATGACTATGTTTCATTGTACGTAAAGCCATCCCCCCTTGGGAAAAATGAGACAATATTGTTATTTTCCCTATCTGGGGATAACAGAACTTATTGGAAGCAGTTCCAGTCACCATAAAGTGTAATTAGACAATAATTACAGAGTGGTAATTACATTTGAGAGGAAACCCAGGGTCCATTCACAGCAGGAACGCTTTATGAAGAGGCCTCCTGCTGTCACTTTGCTGTGTGTGCAAATACACACAGACATGGAAAACTAACAATAGACATACACCTACATGGTGGACACCATTACTGATTTATTCATACAAATGTCCCCTATTACAAACATACACACACAGAAATATCTGCATGCACACCCCACTCTCCAGAGTCTGTACTGAATCATTTTCCACACTGCTATCCCCGCACTAAATTTCCCTGAAGAAACAAATGATCATGCTGTGGCAGTGGTGGCTGAGGCCAATGGTTAATTTAAAGAGGTGACAGTAAGTTCCTTGAAGACCAAATGAGATACTCAATGTGAGTTTTTAACATGTGCATACTGCATTAAAGGGTAATTTTGTGTGTTTTCTTTCAACCTCGACCCTATTTTTGCATGCATCGGTGTCTAAGTGACTAATGTAAACAAAAAAAATTGAAATTGGTCCAGTATTTAGCGAGAAAGCTGGGACCATAAACCGGACTGTATTATAATCCTACATGGCATTGTCAATTTCCATCCACTAAAAGTGCTTTTTTCTGCCGCTGACAGGCTCAGATTATTATTCTAAGTGTCTGACAACATTATGGAAAGGATCCCTACAAAGATAGATGTTTTCGTTAAAGAGTAAGATCTTTTTTGTTTAACCAAAAACAGCCACGATATCGTCATCGCCAAACTCACCAGATACCTTGTAAATGAAAACAGTAGTTTTACTGTGTATAGAGCCAGCATATTTTTGAATGTAAATGGGTGAATTTAGGGTTTAATTAACCAAACCAGAGTAGTGATTGTTGGAACAGTGGAAAGACGAACCAAGACGGTTATGTTAAAGCTTTAGTGTGTAACTTTTTAACAGAAGCTCGAGTGAAGATAATTTTCTTCTGAAGAGTCCATGTTTTTGTAATCCTCCGTGGCCTCCTTGGCTACTAGCAACTGTGTGGAGGAGGGGTGGGGGGGGGCACGTGCGCGGTCACGGAAGGCTTGTATCATATGGACTCGCCGACAGTTATGTTGTCATTACTTAGAATTCATGGGGGAGACAGAAACTACGCACTATAGCTATAAACAAAAACGATTTTACTCTTTAACAAAAAGGTCTATCTCTGGATGGATCGTTTATGTTGTCAGTGTCAGTGGCGAAACAGCACTTTTAGTGGACATAAATTGAAGGTGCACAATTGCTCAATAACGTTACATTGTAGCTTGTTTTGCCTTGCTTAATACTGGACTAATTTCAAAAATGTTTGTTCTCATCAGTGTGACGACCCTCTCTGCCACCTTGGTTGCTGTTTGGTTTGTTTTGCTGCACCATACAACACTACACATACTGTACATTCTTTCACTCATGCACACACTGATCTTACTGAACTCACTGATTACACATCCCACTGTTAGTTTAAGTGTATTTTTGCTTCATGATTTAAACTGAAAAATCATTTGTTAATTAGCTTTGTTGTGTGCATCTCCCTGTTCTTTAATTGCCGTGCGGCCCGGTTTGTGACAATTGTGACTTAGACACAAAAAAATTAAACAGGTTGACATAACCCGAAGTTACCCTTTCAGTGTACTGACAGCTCAGTTTGTACATACAATGTTTCTGACAGACACTTTCTTCCTGCGTCCTGCATTATAATCAGATTCAAAAGACTTAAAAAACATGCACACAAGCCTCACCTTACTGAGGACCAAACCACAACACAGACCTGAACACAATCCCCTCCCTCTCTGCTTTCTCATTTACCTGCAGCTATCACTCAGTCTATCAGCACCTTCCATCCAACTACACCCTGTAGGCCGGACCCTCTCACACTCCGTGTTAAACACACACGTGTTATCCTCATCAGCCTATGTGTTATAAACCAGAGTAATCTCACATCTCTGGCTGCTCTTGCACCTTTTCAATTTCCTGGTAACTTAATCCTTTCTGTTTCTTCATACCTTACCATAGCCTGGGAGAAAGAAAAGGGGAGGAGGGGGGAACGCAGGGAGAGAAGGGATAATAAATTGTGCCTTTTGATATAACTTGGATTAGGGAAATGGTATACTCATGTGCATGCTGTGAGGCTGTAATCCATTATGAAGGCAAGTCAGTGTTGGATTGGTGGGAAAATAAACATCACACAGTGCTGTTACTGTAGTTTACTTAGTACCTTCTTAAAATTGTACGCATCGTCATTCATCACCACACTATTAAGACAACAATATCGATTATATTTGTATTTTTTCTTCTTCAGAAGAGAAAAATCATATAATCCCTGGAGCATTTCATTATCCTACATGGGATTATTGCTGTTCACATTTGTGTGTGTTATTAGACACATGCATACACGTTGTATCATTGTGTAACTGAATAATGTCTGAATCGAGGAATCTCTGCACATGTGTGTGTCTCCCGCATGTGCAGTACAGCAGCGGGGCCGGGGAGTAGCTACATCCCAACTCTATATCCTTGAAGTTCCACTTACGGGGGTTGCAGGAAATTCCACCTGATGCATGTATTTTCCGTTTCCTTCCGCTTTCTTTTAAATTCGGTGGATTATTGAGGACTATTGTTGACTGCTCCTCAGATCTCTGCAGTGTAAATTGTGACAGCTAGCTAGACTATCTGTCCAATCTGAGTTTTCTCTGGCACGATTATTTTGCAGCGGCTCTGTGCGGAGCTTAGCACCGCCCAAGACGATTCTGATTGGTTTAAAGAAATGCCATTAAACCAGAGCACGTTTTCCTCCTATCCCTGAATGCTGTGTGGAGTAGCCAGACCCTCCTTCAGCGCAATTTAGAAGAGGGTCTGGCAAAGCGAGACTACTGAGGTACATCCCTGACGTGAAGGGTCATTGTTTGTGGTTCTCTGGCTCTGCTACGAACCCCGGTCTCCTGGGTGAAAGTCCTGTGTCGTTTGACCCGTGCACCACCCCAACCTGCCTCCTCCTGTCTTTAATACTACTTTTTACCCCGATGCATCCCATACAGACGCCGTTCTGCGCACTGAAGCGGTTTCCTCAGCAGCTTTTCTCCGCCCGGGCCACATCTCTACCTGCATGTGTGACGACAAGACGAAAAAAAAAGTGGGATACACCGAATCTCTAGATTAGCCGCATCCTAGTTTGTAGTTAGATAACGTTGTGGAAAAAAAATAATAGGAACCAAGCAATCGGCACTAGTATCTCTAAATTGCTCATACCAAGTATATACTGTGATTTAATTCCTCCATCTCTTAAGTTTCTTCCAATTTCCCTCCCTTAAAGTATTTTTGTGGGGAGTTTTACATTATCTGAATCAAGGCCCTATGGACAAAGGGTGTTGTATGCCTTACAGCTTGTAAAGCCCCTTGAGGCAAATTTGGGATTTGTAATATCGGGATGTATCAATACAAAAGACTTAGCTTATGTGCCAGTTTATGTGTGCATGTGGATGCTTTGTGTGTTTGCACAGGACTATCAGCAGGAATGGCTGGAGGTCTTTGCCCCTATCTATCCCCACTGAGCTACCAGCAGTTTCTCTCGCTGAGATTCTATTGATGGGTTTGTTAAATGGTGACACAGGTCACAGCACAACCAAAACAACAGCTTATAAGGATGACTTCTTCTTTTGCCTTTGAGGATGATTGAGTACACTGAACAGGGAGCAACATGAATTTATTTGGAGATGTTTTGATACAAGACTACATTTCAATTTCTAAATGATGTGTTCTATTGGAAATGACAGCCCAGAACAGCTGACTCAACAGCCTCGAAATTCAGAAATGTTGCCTACATCAATCATTAAAACAGAACTTAAAACAAACTTGTAAAGTTTATGTTCATAGGGCTTCGATTGAAATTGAAGCTGGATATTTTTATGGCATTCCTTTATGGTCTGTGTCTATTTTGGTAACCTTTGTCAGTGCAGATATCACGATCCTGGTTTGCAGTTAGTCATAGCAGTCTTTTACAGTACAGTATATCACATATTACGATGGAAAGCAAGGTGTTTCCAGTTTGAGACAATTACACAGAATGAAAGCTTTAAGCCATGGCTGCCAGTCTGGCTTAGATTCTATTACAGTGCAGCATAGGATATATTGTAAATGATTTTAAGGATGCCCTGTCTGCCCTAAAGAAGGCTTTTGGAAAGGCGATCCCTGTCCCTCTCACTTATGGCACTCCCTGAATAACCACTTCAAAACACTCGTAAAGCAGCTAGCACGGATGGCTCTGGCCTATATTGAAAACACATTGGCTCATAATCTATACTCGCTCATAATACAAAGGGATCCAACATCAGTTTCAAGGTCATACACCAATAAAATCAAAGACGGCAATTTGTCAAGAGTCTGAAGTGATTCCGTGCACAGGCCCTGACATCATCTGCAGTCCGTCCGAAACACGAGCGTCTATGCCGAGCCGAGGAACGGCGGTTGAGGCTCGGCTGTAATTTTCCTCATGCCAGATGTAAATCATAGATTTTCCCATTACAGATCGGCTTCTGATGTAGCTGCAGCTGCACATCCGGATGATGCCCGATCTGTCATCTTTGGGACGTGAATGACTTACGAACAGCGCATATCATCAGAACCTGTCATTCGCCGAGGGGAATGTCCCTGAAAATAATGATTTGTTTAAAGGGGGTTAGTGGGTTAAGCAGGCAGGCAGGCATCTGCTGTCAATGAACATTCACAAGCACCCGACACACGCACCCAATCCTCATTACCAAAGTGGTGCATGAGAGTGGGCTGATTTCATGGTGAAGTTATTGTACTGAGGAGGAGTTCTTTTGGCTGTGATGTCCCTCCAGGTGGCTTTCTCTGGCTTCCCGGGGCTTGAGCTGAATTTCCGGGCCTGCTGCCTGAAAGCCTTTTGTGTGCTCTATCAGGTGCAAAGCGGGAGCTCTTCTTTCTTCTTGACGGGTTTGATGATGCCCAGCAACTGTCATCTGTCAGCAACATCTGTGGGAAGCAGCTTGTTGTCAATGACTGTGGATTTTCTGGCCGTACCTGTCAGTCTGACTCGTAGAGGCTCATAACAGATGCAGATGCAGATACTTTTAAACTCATTAAGTGCATCCCACACTGTGGAGTGGTTGTCTTTCATTTGGAGTGACATTTTTGTTGTTTTGGTTAAATGCGGATGGATTGGATCCAAGTGTGTGTAAGAAATCATTCAACGGGCAGAAATTTGTGCACTGGATTATCAAAACCTCCCGAATCAATGATGTCAGTTTAGATTTCTACTTGAATATACTGTATGACATATCAGTTAAATTTCAATTTGAATAGCTTACATGGTCAATGTTTGAAATAGTACTGCTTGCCTCATGTTAATGCACAAATAGTCAACAGCAGTGCCAAGCCGAATATAACTCCACCTCAAATATTCATCCAAGGAAATCTTCCCTGATTGCAAAGAAATATCCAAACCTATCAGGGAGTTGGAATCGTTTCATGTTTAGCTTATGAATAAGTAGAGGCAGCTCTTTCCAAATCCAGCAAAACGGGATGATAGATACACATGATAAGTATGTAGGACTCCCATACCAATAACTCCTGAATCGCGGAACAACCCCTGCAGCCCTGTGTAATCCCTTTGACGAATAGCTACAGTGCAAATCTTAACTGCAGCCATTCTTGATCCAACAGCCCTGTTCCAGGACCAATTGGCAGGGGCCATTAGGGGCATTCACATACATTTAGATCATCCCTCTGTTTGCATTACCCAGGCACAGATAATCTGTGTATACAGTGGGAAATTAGGGCAGAGCAGCCCTAGGCGCTGTCGAAAGAAACCTCCACATGTTCACTTCAAAGGGGCTGCGCCTGAGTGGAAGCAGGTGGGTCTTGTCCGGAGTCAGGCACAGGGTGGGCCAGGCTGGGCGGAGGAAGGAGGGTGGGATCCCTGCAGGCCAGGCTGTGTGTGGTGTAAAAGGGGGTCAGTGCATGTGTGTCTGTGCAGGGCGAAAACAGGCCGCCTTAAAAACTGATTGAATTCATTTCAGTTATGATTTGGTCAAGTACAAATATGTTTTCATACTGTGTCACTGATACAACGTGACATATTTGTCCTGGGAGAAGTCCTCTGGAAAATGTAATAGTTGCTTCAGGCTGCAATGTGTTTGAAACAGCCAAAAGAAAAAGTGGTAGCAATAGCAAACCATGTGTCCTACAAAATGCAGTATGCCAATATAGAACTCATTTGCTTAGCCAGATAGAGATAGATAGATAGATAGATAGATAGATAGATAGATAGATACTTTATTGATCCCTAAGGGGAAATTCAAGGTCCCAGTAGCTTAAAGACATCACACACAACATACACATACATCATAAACAGGATGATAAAATAACAAAAAACAAACAAAACAACATTAATAATATGGACAATAAAAGAAAAGATTCTAAATAAAAAATAACACATGAATGTACTAAGGGATGTATAAGCATGAGACGCTTGCAGTGACAGGGCAGGTAAGGCGCTCTATGGTAAGGTGCTCTATGAGAGTCTATGTGTCATGGTGGTAGTGCAAATAAGTCCAATAGTGCAAGGAATGTAGACATATTAATATAAAAATTGCAAGGATAAAGTTTAAAAAAGTCAGGATTAAATATGGGCATTATAAGAGAATAAAGTAGACAGTAGGATAGACACAAATCAACAGTCGAGTCAGCCAAGTCTGCTTTGGAGGATATCTAATTACTGCCTGAATTATGTCTGCAGGCAACGTTTTTCTTCCAACCCAGGGAGGTATCCTTGCTGTGTACCACAGAGGAGTCACACAGTAGGTTTCTCACCAGAAAATTTAAGGAAAGAGATGTGACAGATGTCGCCCACACAGTTTGAGCGACATCTGATTTCTTAGATGTACAGAAATACCACATCAATTATCACTTAGAAGAAGACAAGTAACCAATGAAAAAATAAATCTGCCATGTGGAATAAGAACCTTAATGAGAAATGTCATAGCATTCCACTGGAAAGACACAAGATATAATATAAAATGTATTTACATGTATGTGTGTGTGTGTGTGTGTGTGTGTGTGTGTGTGTGTGTGTGTGTGTGTGTGTGTGTGTGTGTGTGTGTGTGTGTGTGTGTGTGTGTGGCCAGACTTAAACCCACCACCTGTGTGTGTGCAGGTTTCCTCTGATGGTGCAGGACTGTGTCTGTTTGTGTGTTTTCCTTGAGGTTTAATACTTTGTTTCCCCTCTAATGGCTCCCTCGTTTGGTCCAGCGGAAGAAGGGGAGAAGGGGTTATTGTGAGAGCCATTTGTCACCGCCTGTCTGAGTTGTTAGGTCCTCGCTGACACCATAAATACTTGATAATAGTTCATCTGGAGAAAAGCTGTTCCTTAAACTCCTTTTTTTTCCTGCCCTGACCTCATGCAGGCCTTTTTCTTGGGTCTCTTGTGTGACTGCGCTGGCTCTATGGGAGCTGTAAATGTATGTTTATGCTACAGGTGCTGTACACCCTGCATGTTGAGGTATAGCACTACATTTCCAAGCATTGCTTATGGTAATTGTGTGCATGACCTTGATGGTATGGTCTTTACATATGATTAATACATTTATTTTCCTCTACCATTTAAAAATATAAATTGCTAAAACATAATTACAGCACTTTTTTAACCATACATTTACCACAGTGAAATGAGGCCTGTACTGACAGCATTGGTGGCCTCTCTCATGGCACAAAAAAAGACTCCTTAATGCACAGCAAAAGTGAGGGCACCAATACTTACGCTTTCATACATTGTTGGTGCACCAACAAGTTTCTGCACAATAAAATGTGAAAGAATTGTTTCTTCAACTACCATTCATGTGAACAAATACACCATAATGGCATAATTAATGGAGCATCAGTAACTAATCAATCCTGACATTTCAATGCTGCTGAAACATCTTCCATGCATATTTATCTATGTGAATATATGAATTTGTGTCTTTAGATTCATGTGTACTGTGTTCGATCAGCCACTATGGTGATAGAGAGGCATTTAATAATGAGTGGCAGCATGACATGAATGTTTGGTTTACTAGAAACGCAGAAGCAGGTACTGCAACATCCATGTGTTCAGAAGCTCTTGTTTCAGTCAGCCTGTATGGAATTTTTTTCTTTAATCCACCTCAGCCAAGCACAGTAACTTTCTTTGCTTTTCTATTTTTAAATGCAAATAAATGTATAATATGCTTAAAAACATCACAAAGGTATCACAGTTAATTTAGCAACAAAAAAAAGTGACAGGCCCGACTGCGACAGTTGAAGCACATTGATTGATGATCTTCATGTGAAGGCCCCACAATGGTTTTCATGTGTCTGCAAACAGCTGCTTTTTGCATTTGCAAAAACATGCCTGAAAGAGTACACATACATAATGCAGGAAGTGAGCGTTCGCACATTGTCTCCTCTGTCAACACGCCTCTGAGTTAACAGGTTTCTGATTAGCAGGTGACCTTTTTACTCTGCGCTTACAGATGATGTTCACAATGTCACTGTAATATAGAGTTTCTTGGAGAGACAGGCAAACAAGCCGCTTCTGCATTCCAGCATTTTCACAACACACACACACACACACACACACACACACACACTGTTACCACAAAGCAATCTGTTCTCAATTCCAACTTTGTCAGTGGCTCTCAGTGTCAGATACCATCGCAAAAAACCCCGTAGCAGCTCGACCGCGGCGCTGTAAGATGACATAGTATTAAGAGCGACAACAGTAGAGAGTAGTATGAAAAACCGAATATCCGCATGATGAGGTTGGTTGGGGGGTGAATGGGTCAAACAACACAGGACTTTCACACAGTAGATCGGGGTTAGTGTCCCGTACTTGTACCCCGTGTCACTGAAACATACATTTTATAACCCCACCCACCATCTTTTCCTAAACCTTACTGTCCCGTTCTTGTGATGCATGTCACTTAAGTGTACGTCCCGACCCAGTCATAAAAAGTGACGCCAAGAGTCCCGACCAAGCGTGTCTAAATATGACGCTAAATGAGACTATTTGCCTCAGTAACAAACGCCAAAGGCACCAGACAACAACTTCTCAGAGGCAGCACAGATGACAGAAGAGGCTTTCCATCTCTGTGCTTTACTGTTGGAGCATTTCCAAAACAGTCACCATGAAAAAAAGAAGGAAAAAAAAACCTCACACTTACACTTTCCTTATGGCTGTATGTCATGAGCAATATTTTGAATTATGGTGTTTCCACAAACCTCTATGCTCCAGCTCTGCTGCCAAAACGTTGTCTCATTTAATTACATGTACATTAAACGTAGAGTGTACAGAGTACACTGTGGAGTCGCCCTCTGCAGCTAACCTCTGTTGACATGTACCATTATCACACGTCTGTGGGGACATATTGAGCTTTTTTGAAGAGCAAAAACCAACCCCACTGTTCTCACCGCTCTTTGGCTTGTCTTATAATCACAGCCGCAGCATCAAAAAACTTTTTTTTATGGTCTGACAACAGCTATAATGTGTATCCCTGTTGTGCTCTGTGCTCGCAAGGTTTCAACCCAGGGGCACTAAAGTACTGGGAAATATTTATACTCTTCAGCAGAGGGGCTGTAACTTACAGTGGGGAGGGTAATATCACATACTGGAAGTCCATTCTCAGCCTAGCCTGATCTCCCCTGGCAGATTTCTCACTCCGTCTTCTCCTTTCTGCCTTGGTAAGAGTGAGAGTAGTGCTCTCACTCGTGGGGTTAGGGTTTATATGCATACCTTAATCATTTTCGTCAGCTGAGCGTGACGTCCATGTCCTTTTCCCTGCGACATGATTTAAATCACTGCAGACATTTTTTTCTTGCTTTTTGTGTCTATGGATGAGTGTGAGTGCATTGTTTTGTTTTTATGTCTGGGTAAGGAGCTACTAGCCTGGTCCTTAGTGTTTTTTGTGTGACTGAAATAGTGCTTGTGTTGTGTTCACTGAAGGACGTTTCCCTGATTGGAATAATAACTGAGCCAACAGCGTGATGATGCGACTGAATTGCCATGTTTTACTTCATCCATTAAGTCCGACATTGTGTTCATTTGATCTGTTTTCCGTTTGGGTGGGATGTTATTTTGTAAATTATATCTAAATATTTGCAAGTGACTGATCCATCCCGCCGACATTATTTATAACTGGCATGGAAGCTGTAGTAGTTGAAATATGCCGTTAACATTTTTCATAATGCTCAATGAAATTGCCAATTTAAAAACGTTTTTTTTTTCAAATTGACTCACATCAAACTTCATCCCCGAATCAATCTCATACACACTTTCTTCCATGCCATTTTTTGGCTCTGGTACAAAGAAGATGAAATCCCCATTTTCATGCTCATGCCATATCGTTCAGAAAACCTGTCGCTCTAGGCTGATAGCAGAGACATCCTCAACCTATGACAGCTGCAAAGATCCCACCTACAAAGGTCTGATTGGTGGATTGCTTCTCCAACGACAGGACACAGCTGCCAATGAGCACAACATTTATCTTAAATCAGATGTTTGGAAACGAGCTAGAGCCCATAAGATTAAGAATTTGAATGGCATCTTGCTAGGTCAGAGCCATAAAAAAAGCAACACCGGATGGCTTTCATTTCAGCCGGATGTCCGCCACCTTCCTCTTTCTTTGTGTTGGCGTTCTAATCTCCGGTGGATTTGTGAGGACTATGGTTAACTGCTCCTCAGATCTCTGCTGGGTAAATCCAGATAGCTAGCTAGACTATCTTTCAAATCTGAGTTTTCTGTTGCACGACTAAAACAACCTTTGAACGTACACATTTTCCACCAAAACAAGTTCCTTCCCGAGGCTGTTTTGCAGAGGCGCTGTTGCTCAATTCGGCGCTTAGCACCGGCCAAGAAGACTGTGATTGGTTTAAAGAAATGCCAATAAACTAGAGCACGTTTTTCTCCCATCCCAGAATGCTGTGTGGACTAGCCAGACCCTCCTCTGCAGCACTGTGGAGGAAGGTCTGGCAATGCAAGACTACAAAAATTGTGACAAGCACAGATGACAGCGGCACAGATGACATTTGCAACGTTATTATAAGTCGACAGACAGATATAACATCTCTTAAATCTGCATAGTTCTTGAAACGACATGACAATTTACATACTTGTCCAATAAAGTAACAAAGAGTTGTCTCTTTATACGCAGACACGGAGCAACATTAGCATTCAGTGGCAGCCATGTTTCTGTCCACCTGATGAATATTATTTAAATATCACTTTTAGCTCTGCTTTGGTCTCCACCAGCTCCTAAGGAAATATCTAGAATATCTAGATGCTTTATATGTTCACCAGCTAGTCTCTTTCTGCTGTTTGCTGCTGAGCACGTGGTGTACAGTACGGTGGGTTTCTAGAGCTTTTTGTTGTAGTTGCAACTGCTGGAAATGGAATAGGATGATGACAACACTGGAGTATAAACCCACACATTACCTATTTTCATTTATATATTTGATTACAATGTTGCACGTTACACATCTCTGTTTACACTTTATGCTAGTAGATCATCACTAGGCTAATGTGTGCACATTTTTGTTTTTATTGCACATGTGCATTGACAATGTAAAGCCCCTTTGAATAGAATTGAGATCTGTTTCTCCGTAAATGCACAAAGAGCGAGAAAGGGATAGTCAGCTAGACGACAATTGGCAGAATCAGGCTCCTTAGATTAAATTGTGGTCACCACTACATATTTTCTTGCCTTTGTTTTGGTGGTTGTGGTGTTTGTTGTAGCTTCATTGTCTGCTTAACGTTTACCTAGTGGCAGCGTTGTAGTCGAGTTACCAACTGTGGAGTCCAAGTCAAGTCTTGAGTCCCCAGCGTTCAAGTCTGAGTCCAAGTCACAAAAGAAGACTCCTAGTTGAGTCCAAGTCCAGTCACCACTACCTGAGTTCGAGTCAGAGTCAAATTATGAGTCTACAGAATAGCAACTTGAGGCGGACACGAGTCCAGGACTCGACTACTCCATCACTGCCTATTACACATAAGAATAGTCAGAAACTTCATCCCAACTTCCAAGTCCTATTTCATGAATGCTTGGGTACAATTTCATAAATCCTTGAGTCCAAATCCAAGTCATCGGTGCGAGAGTCCAAGTCGAGTCACGAGTCCAGAGAATAGCGACTCGAGTATTCCATCACTGCCTGGCATTCCTTTCACAAACATGTCGATGCTTTGCTAGCAGTTCGGCAGAACCATGCTTTATTTATTCATGTTCAGCATCTCCATGCCCCCCCTTTATATAACTCTAGGTCCCCCCTAGGGGGTGCACACCCCAGTTTAGGAACCACTGAATAGCGGGAAGACACTAAAATGCTTCATTCCACAAAGAAATCTGATCAATTATTAATAAAAAGAATGTAGATTATTGCAGCTTTAAGTTAGCACTAACCTCTTCTGTGCTGACTAAAAATTACGTTGACAGGACGGATACATCAGTTACCACGGGGAAGCTCTAGCTCAGGTTTTTATTGTAGGAATGTTGGTTTATTCCACAACTCCTTCTGTCCACATAACAAAGTGTCCTTGTGCAAGACGTTAAATCCCAAATTGGTCCCAATGTATGTTAGAGAAATACATATACACTGGAAGCACTAAACAGTAAATTGCTCCCAATATGTATGTAAGTCCCTTTGGACAGCATCTGCCAAGTCAATGGAAAATAACTCCCGCTTCCAAACTGAAATCAGCTAGCATTACCCCCCGATGTCAGACAGAGTAATGGAGTGAAAAGTGAAATCTGATTACCAGGCTTTAGAGCCACAGAGCAGAAACATGTCAGCGCTCACTGTGCCTTAACAGCTTTCTGCCTGCCTTTGTAAACTGATGAAAAATTCAGGAGACAAAGGTAGGTCATGGTGTCACTGGAGTTCAAGGTAGAAACCGCAATGCCTTCTGGGAAACTCCCCTAGATGATATGATGAGCTGAGGGAGCGTGCAGCCCCAGATGGGGGGAGTTTAACACATTTATAAACCTGATTTTATTCAGTCAGTGCCACAGCGAAAAAGGACTAAAATATATAGACTTCTAAATACTTGTGCGCTTTAAATGTTCTGATATTTGCACAGTGGACCCATTCGTCACTCCAGAGATGTTCAAAAGTAAAGAATTGCGTGCACGTAGTATTTGACCCCAGTCTGGAAGATAGATTTCTATGGCAGCTGATGGAAAAGGCTGATCTTTATAAACTCCCCTGCCACACTGTGGCATTTACTCAGCATCGACACTTGATCTTCATAATGTGTCTATGATGAGGTCACAGCCACTTCTGGCAGATGTGTGTCTTCTGCATCGCACGCTGGAAGCACAAAGCGCCCGTGTTGTACTGCTTGTCACAGCACATTTGAGACTCCCACTGAAGATGTGATGCGGTGCTCCACATTAAGGCTGCACAACAGCCGAGGCCCTCTGAAACAGCCGGGTACTATATAAACATGATGATGAACATAAACATGCATTAGCTCATGAATATCCATAGTGGTTTCATCTGGAGTGACCTCCGCAAGCTCCTGGCCCAGTGGTCGGGTTCTGGTTTCAGAATGATAAAGACAATTGGAAAACAATTAGATACAAAACAGGATGTAAAAAAAGCGACAAAAACGTAAAAAAAACCCGTCTAAGAAAGAAATTAAGGAAACGTCTAAGAAACCGTTGAAAAAAGCGTTGAAGAAAGTGTTCAAAAAAGTGACAATAACGTGGACAAAAGCGCCAAGAAAAGCGTGTACAACGTAATAAAACCCGCCAAAAATTCCCAAAAATAACTTTGAAAAAAAAGTCAAACATTGAAAAAAAACGCTGAAATTAGGAGGTTACAACTATCATGTTTTCCCAAATGATGTACAGATTTTTGGGCATTCTGTGATCAAATGGCTTAAAAAAAAAATGGGCTGAGCAACAAGTGTTTACAAAGTCCGGCTCCGCCCCTGTCCTGGCCTGAGATCCTCTGCATGATTTTTTAGATACAGGAAGCCAGGAGATGTTGTATCACTAAGGTGAAGTGTATAGGAGACTGTTAGCTAACCTTTTTTTTCTCACACGCCTCCGTGGAGAATGAGTCTCTCATCCAAGGAACAAAGTAAAATAGAGTTCACAGCTCTTTCTATGATGATAGATAGCAAGAATTCCAGAGTATTGAAGGTGTTCCCTGTATTGCTGCGCTGTGGTTCATCATTTCTGACATGTCACTGGATCACCACAGTCATCTGGTACCTTCTTTGACTACATGAATGACTACAGTATTCAGTGGGCATGAGCTTAAACTGATCCCAGGACTCAAGTCAAGTCAAATGTGCCCTAAACCATAATTTAGCAAGTGATTTTACACAGCAGAGGATTTAGTGTCAAGTGTTTCTGTCTATGATCTGTTGTGATCACCAGCTCACTTAATACAATACATACATCAAACGCTGTGACTGTGCTGTCACATACTCTAGCTTTATGTCGGTGTAGAGACTAACCTCCCCCTAAAAAAACCCCACCATAAGTCGTTTGTTCAAGCATCAATTACGACCTATATTTACGTTTATAGTGGTGGCGCCCTCTAATAGCTGTAGTAGTTATGACAGCAGCAAAGCAGGAAGTGAGGTAGTCTATATCAACGACGTTCTACTTCTGGGATTGCTCCGGTGCTGCCGGAAATTCTGCCGGATTTCACTCTTTTCAGCTGGGTGTCCGTCCCCTTCCTCTTTCTTTGTGTTGGTGTTCTAATCTCTGGTGGATTTGTGAGGACTATGGTTAACTGCTCCTCAGATCTCTGCAGGGTAAATCCAGACAGCTAGCTAGACTATCTGTCCAATCTGAGTTTTCTGTTGCACGACTAAAACAACTTTTGAACGTACACATGTTCCACCAAAACAAGTACCTTCACGAGGCACGGTTGCTCCGTGTGGCGCCTAGTGCCACCCCAGACAATTGTGATTGGTTTAAATAAATGCCAATAAACCAGAGCATGTTTTTCTCCCATTCTGGAATGCTGTGTGGACTAGCCAGACCCTCCTGTGCAGCGCTGTGGAGGAAGGTCTCGCAATGCGAGACAAGCGTGTGATGTACTAAGACAGCTGCTCATTAGGCAGTCAGCTCCTGCACTGCTCCTGGCACTCCAGACACACACTCAGGGAAGGAGAGCTCAGAAGTGAAGGTTTCTATGAGATCACTAAGGTCAGAGAGAGAAGGGGGGTGGGCAGCAGGTTCAGCAATTTATAGCAGAGTATGTGGAGGTGGTGTTAGGGATGTTAATATGAAGGTAAATGCAGCCAAACACTCCCTGTACTTGTTTTAACAAACAAAGAAAGTTTAGTTGCAGTCTGCAGTGATTTTACTGTTCAATGATTGTCAAGTTCAATTTCAAGTTAAATGAACTCAAACCACAACTCCCTTTCCACTATTATGTTTGTGTTACAGAAATCAGATGTGTTCATTAGTACATGCCTATTTGTTTTGTTTTGTTTCTAATAAACATTTAGTTGTATACAAGCCTATATTTAATGGACATTTCTCTTACCCACAACCTCTCTTGTGGCTCGTTTAAATCTTATTTTAACTTGTGTTTACGCCTGGCATTCCACCCCGAAAAACTGTCCCTCTGTGTTGAAACTGGACAGTAAGTCTGGAAGAAAAGTTGATTTAAGTTTGCTTTCGCTTTCTATTGTTCTTTTTACTGGGTACCACTCAATATATTGTTAAGTAAGTGGAAAAAGCCCTTGAAGACTGAGGTTGGTTATTCACATAGAAAACATAATTTATCAGGATAAACTTCAAATACTTGAACACTAACTAATTATTAAAGTAATAATAGTAGTAACACACACTACTTGTATTGATTCTGCATTAAAGCCATACAACTCCCACAATACTTGTGTGATGAGGCCTTATAGCAGCAGACCATGCCAACTCCATTATGAGCCACTCAGGAGAACATAAATAACAGTAGACTGTGCTGCATTTATGATAGCAATGATTATTCATGCTAAAAAAAAAGACTTGAAAACCTCTCAACAGCTTTTCACCTACATGTAGTGTATTTTCAAGCTACTGGGATGAGGGTTAATTATAATACTAATAGTAATACTAATTGAACTACAACTAAATATTGTCCTGAGTTAGCTAAAGTGCAGTTTAGAGCGTGATTCGACTCAGTGTAACAGGATAAACATACCCCCCCCCCCTCCCACAAACCCCCTCCCACAAACCAAGGATTGGTGTCTGCCTAAGGGGGGTGTCTGCCGGTGTTCTAATACAACTGGTTAGTTGGTGTATTTTGGCAACCTGTTTTGATTCATCACTGGTCAAATAGGGACACTTGGTATTTTGTATGTCAACATTTGTGTATGTACTTTGGTTGTGTTTTTTATAGAAGCCGTTACAGGCTACTACCACACCCTCACGTGTATTTTTGTATTTCTTCAATGTAAATAGTTTTTTAACTAACTAAACTTGATATTCTGACCATATTACGAGATTGTGTGAGAATCGCGGGGTTTATAATATACAATACGAACAGCAGCGGACCAAACCAATCAGCGTCCGGTGAGGAACTACTGGCAGCTACGGCCGTCGTTTAAGCATGTGTGCTGGCTGCGACTGTTTGTTCTAAACAACGGTGGCCTGTTCTCCATTTTGTAGGCCTAGTCAAGTTTAGTCAGATTTGGGCCACTTTTGCCTGCAGTCTGAACGTAGCCTTAGAGCAGAGATCTTTAACAGGGGGTCCTTCGAGTTACTCCAGGGGGGCCACCAAGTTATTGTTCATTTTTTAGAAAGTTATGTCTTAATATGAAACATTATTAGCAAATATAAATCAGCCTATTTGTGAAAAAACTTTTATTATAGACTTACTTGCCTATAGGTAAGGTAGTCACTAAGGCCACCCACAGATACAGAGAATCCTAAGGATTCACTGTGCCACATGTATGTTTAACATTAAAACATGACTAAAATGCTAAAACTAAAATGCACTAAAAAGGTATGCATAAAGGCTTTAGGCTGCTTTGATATGGTACTTCATTTTATACAACATATGTAGTAGGGGGTCTTTCAGTTGAGGGGTGCTTGGCTTAAACGTTGAAAACCCCTGACTTTTAGAAAAGGTAGTGTTATGCTATGTCGTACAGCTTGCTTCAAGCATTTATTTCAGTGGCAATAACCACATCCACAATAATATAGATCTATGGAAATAAAATGAACCATAAATTGACTACAGTACAATTCTGTTTTTAATTTTTTTATGGACTTGTGATTGCCAGCTGGATTGGCCACAGTGCGCACTTCCTGTGATGACGCGTTTCCACAATTTCTGAGGCCAAGCGAAGAAACCACAGCTGGCAACACATTAGATTGCGGATCGGGCCGAATTTTTCTGTCCGAGCCCGGCCCGCGTCCAATAGAGCCGTGACCAAACCCGGCCCGAGCCCGACACAGTTAAAATCTCTTTTTTTTCTCATACTAATGACACATGTACATTTGTTTGTGTGGAAAGCTTTTATTAAGCAACTGGAAGGCATTCAGAAATGTCAACAGATGAGCACATCAGCGCACACGGGGCAACAAGCGCATGTTAATAAGCTGTTTTAAATTGATTAAAAATGTTCAATGTGTTAACCTTTCCTGATTGCTTCGATTCCGATCTTGGTCAGAAAACCACGGGAAACTACCTCCAGGGCCGACGTTATAAAATGAATAACGTCGGCGTTAAAATCCCATTTCTGGAGAGCAAATGAATGAACTTGGTTTTCAGTCTGGGGATTATCTCAGACACTGCACACACTGTGTACAAAACTTAAACTTCCACCAACCAACTCTGCTCCGGTCGCATCTACATGTCTGCTTCCTCTTTCTCTATCTCTCTTCTGCCCACTTTACACACGCTCTCTTAAAGGAGCCGCAGCACCATTTTACAACAAATGCCTTACCGCGCTGATGTGACCGAGCCCGACCCGAACCCGACCATCATTTGTAATTATCTGTCCGAAACCAGCCTGGCTCGGTTCGGGTATCCATGCCTTACAACACATCATCACACTGTACATGTAAAAGTCAGGCTCATGTACAACGTGTCCTATATAAGGGAGACTTCATTTAGATTTGTCACCATAACAGACAAAATCGTTGTATTTGTGCACACAGGGTGAATCTATGCACTCCTAATTAGCCTGCTGCAGCAGTCACTTCTCTGTCTGTGTCCTCCTCGCTGCTCCTGGGGCCCAGGGTGAACAGATTGACTTTTTCACAGCCAGTAAGCTATCATGTGGAGAGTGGGTGTTTAAAGCTCAGGCTTTGCTGTTCCATTTCCTGGACTATAGGGTCTATCCTCCTGTCTGGGCTGTGATGGCTAAATTAGCCATCTCTGCTCCTTTGTCTCTCTCTCTCTTTCTCTCTCTCTCTCTGTCTCTCTCTCTCTCTCTCTCTCTCTCTCTCTCTCTCTCTCTCTCTCTCTCTCTCTCTCTCTCTCTCTCTGTCCCTCTCTGTCTCTCAATTCAATTAAATTTCAACTTCAATTTGCTTTATTGGCATGAACAAGGAGAACATGTTGCCAAAGCAGTTTACAAATGCATATATAGTACACATCACATATTAAATACATAGTAGGTGTCACATAGATTATATACTGCACTGATCGTTATATAACACACTACATTACAAAACAATTACATAACACAATATAATACTTAACAGTTTTGTATAATATAATTACTGTACGATCCTAAACCAATCTGTAATGTCAGGATCTTATAGTGGTGAGTCCCTCAGGTTGTGGCAGGCAGATTCATATTTAGCTGCTGTCCCTTCTCCTAGGAGAACTACCAGCTTCTTTTCTGATGTTACGTTGGGAAATTTGCAATTTTTTTGGCTATTTTTCCAAAGTGTAAATCTCTTTGTCCCTCTCTGTCTCTCTTTCTCTCGCTCTGTCTCATTTCAATTTCAATTAAATTTGCTTTATTGGCATGAACAAAACATGTTGCCAAAGCAGTTTACAGAAAATACATAGTACATGTCACATATTAAATACATACTGTAGGTGCCACATAGATTCTATACTGAGTACAGACTCTCTCTGTCTCTGGATATCTGTTTATATCAGGGGTCAGCAGTATCTAAGAGGTCACAGAGCAGACATGTAACAACTGATAGTGATAGCATAACGATTGTCACATATTGTGTTAACTTGTCAGAATCTGGTTTACAAAAAATATCTATTTTTATGGGTTAAAAATGTTATTACACCTGTTAAAATTCTCAATATTAACATAGGATAATATTACCTTAACCACATTTGTTGCCTCAAATGATGTTTTCCATGTTTATGTGATGATATAATTAAACAATCTACAATGTAATCTTTTTTTTTTACATATTGGGTATAAATACATAGAATTGGGGTTAACTTAAAGGGACAGTTAAACTAAATAATGGAAAAAAAGACAAAACACAACAAACAAAAAATATATAATAAATAAAAAAAAACTTTTAGGGTTAATTTCAAAACCACTGATGTCACTGTGTGCGGATTATTATGAATAACTGAGACAATGTACCTAAAAAGTGTCATTGCTGTTAAATCATTCAATGCTTTGAGTAGTAAAAAAAAACAATGTGACTATCCAACTTCTAAGGTGTTCATATCCCCGGCACATAAAAGCAAAAACCATTTGCAAGCTAGATAACACTAAAAGCAAGCAAATAAGTTTGGGGGGATTTGGGTTGAGTCACCCTTTTAAACGACAGTGATCCAAACGTAAATAAACGGTTGGTCCCAACCCCAAAAATCCTTACACATGGGATCAGAACATTCTATCACTTTTAAATCTTTTAATACATTGAATGAATGGATTTAAACTGAACAAAGTACATCAAAAATGTTATGCTTTTAAACTAATGTGGCTCCATTAAGCTATACGGTGTGTTAAGTATAATCACTAAATGAAAGGACTGTGTTTAATGTGAAGGGGCACAGAGTTATCACCCAGCTCTACGGAGCTTTTTGCTAGTTATGGCTCATTGTTTTGGTTTTCAAGCCTACAATTAAGATAAGAGCAGTGGAGCCTGCTAGATTGCCTGGTACACACGGCTCTTACCAATCAAAAAATGCAGCTCTTTCATTCATTTGTAACATTCAAATATGTTATTATATCGAAAATGTGCACGTCAAACAAATGACTGATCAGCAGGGGCGGACTGGGACCAAAAATCGGCCCTGGCATTTTGGCCCAGACCGGCCCACCACATAAGATTACAAATACCAACCGTCCTTGCGCTACCCTGAATATGTATACCAACTCCTACTCCTTAAAACTACTAACGCCATGTAATGAGTAAGCAAGAATCAGTGAGGGTTGACACATTAAATATTTCAAAAAAGTGTTATTTATTAATACAATAAAACAGTATACTCCTCATATATCATAAAACAAGCTATATATATATATATATATATATAATTTCACGACTGACGAGGTCCTGTGCTTTAATTTGAAGAGGTATGATGTATCATGAGTTTTTGTCTGCCAATGCAATAATAATAAAACGGTGAGAACATGATCAGTCAAGACTCAGATACCTTAGCCGAACTAATGCAATCATACAGTGTAGCATGCCTACTTTTTTATTGTTGGAGTGTTATCATCAACAGTTTGTCCACCACTTGTTTATGGCTTAGTTTTATCAAGGGGCAAAGTGTTTTAAGGGGAGTTGTGCTTACCGCAGGTTGTACCCTCACTCCCTCATCTCTGTCCCTCTCCTCCTGAGTAGTCTCCTCACTGTGCATGCCACTGCCACCGACACCACTACCACTATCATCAGCCACGGGAGCACACCCGAAACTGCATGCAAGCAGAAATCCCAAAGAGGGTGCTGTTTAAAGATATGATGTCCTCTTCATTGTCTTGGTTAACGTTATCCTCACATTAGTGCCACTTCACAGCTAGCTACTTGGCTGTCTTTTCGCTTTTTTCTTTTATTTGAGCCGCTTTGGTTAACTTTGTTTCATTTCTGACTCGTCTTGCTTCGTCTCTCTATGTGTACTTCCCATAGACAGTAATAAAAATGGACACAGCGACCCCATAGACTCTGGACCATGCTCCTGACGGAGACCAGTCGGTACTTCCCAGTCCTCTTGTCACTGTGTGTTTATCTTTCGCGCCGTGCACCGTTACGGACTAGTCCATTTCATTGTGAAAGTAGGGGGTGTCTGGACATTTTTACGGTGGCCCTGAAGTGCAAATCACCACAGCAATTAGAGAAATGCAACAACAAATCATAAAACACAACGGCAAATATGAAAACACAACAGCAAATAGGAAAACACAATGGCAAATATGAAAACACAACAGCAAATAGGAAAACACGACGGCAAATAGGAAAATACGACAGCAAATATGAAAACACGATGGCACGGCAAATATGAAAACACGACAGCAAATATGAAAACACGACAGCAAATATGAAAACACGACAGCAAATAGGAAAACACGACAGCAAATAGGAAAACACGACAGCAAATAGGAAAACACGATGGCACGGCAAATATGAAAACACGACAGCAAATATGAAAACACGACAGCAAATATGAAAACACGACAGCAAATATGAAAACACGACAGCAAATAGGAAAACACGACAGCAAATATGAAAACACGACAGCAAATATGAAAACACTTCAACAAATCACAAAACACAATGGCATTAACTTCTACCGGAAAAGGTAGGGCCTATCTAGTAGAGGACAGACCCTCCTGATTGGACAGACGCACTGTCTGTCTTTTGACAGGAAGGAGAGGTGAAAAAATAAAAGTGCCTCACTGTCTATGCATTTAACAGACGGACTAGCCGTTTCTCATTTCAAAACACTGGACGAAATGGATGTGGAACTGTGAACTGTGCTGTTGGTGAATCGGCGTCAGTCTGCTTGCAGGAGGAGAATATTCTGTCAGGAACTTTGCTCGCAACGTGCAAAGGTAGGTAACGTTACCGACACCGATAGGCTTTAATGTAAGCAATAGTCGTTTTGTCTTATTTATCCCATGTCAATAAATTAAAAACTTGTGGGAGTTCATGTTTGTACAGTAGTCATAACACTTACCAGTAAGGAGAATTGCAGTAGCTAACCGTTTACATTAGCTTGTAGTTTACTGCATGAATGCAACATTAGCTCATTGTCCAGTAGCTTCTAGCTTTCAGACAAATGCAGTGCAAAATATGATCAGCAACTACAAGGTAAACGCTACCAGCTAATGAGCTACCACAGGCAGTATGATATGCATTAAACTGCAAGTGAGAAAGGGTAAATAGTACTGTAAACACACAAGCTACAAGGCTACAACCAACATATGAAAAGTCTTAATACCTCCATTGATAAACACCCACTAATACAGTAAAGGTAGGTGTAAATTAAGACCATGATGAAGAAACTACACCACTACACAGTTACATGAAGTACCTTCATGTTTCAGTATGCTTAAATATACTTGTGATACAATTCTAATCTTACCAGGACAGGTTGGATAACTACTGGACTAACCTAATCTTTCTCCTTCTGTCTGCAGTCCGGAAGCAACACCATCATCGGGAGCTGAGTCTGATCGCCGCTTCATGTTGAATATACTTGTGTACAGTATATAGTAATGTTTGAATAAATGTTATAATAAAGATACACGTTTCATTAATGTCTTTTTAGAGCTTGTATACCTAACTAGTTATTAAAACAGGTAGCATCTGAATATAATTACTCAGAAGTTTCCTGTGTCCAGGTCATAATTTGATGGAAAAATAAACATTGAAAAACAGTTTATATTATATACAAACCCAAAAACTTAAAAGACACAGACAAACTAGTTAATTTAATGCATTTATTTTTTGAATGGCAATCTCTAATATAGCAAATAATCTATTCAACATCTCTTTTTGGCCTCTGTCTCCCTGCTTGTCTTTTGCTTTCCCTCTCCTCCTCATCTCTCCCTTCTGGTGACGCTAGTGCAGCCACGACGCTGAAGTTGGCATCCGATTCGCAGCTTCTGATTTGGCAGTTAAGGGGAACTTAAAACTGTTAACCTCTTACTGTATTGAATGAGTGTTAGTCATTAAGGTAAATTTATAATTATGTCTAAAACACACTTTTAGATTTGTGAAAGCTTTATTGTCTTTATGAGAACACAATAAGTTTTTTTCACATATAAACCACATTAGACTAGGTCTAGATCCACCTAGACTTGTCAAATCTGGACTACATTATCCCAGAGAGGCTAAGGAGTCTTAAAAACACAGTTTGGGATTTGTGAAAGCTTTATTCTATTTGTGAAAATGCCATAAAGGGAGATTTTACTGTTTTTTGCATATGTAGACCACATTGGACCAAGTCCACATCCAAAACCACAATACCTAAACTTGTCAAAACTGGACAAGAATTAACTCACTCTCTCCATGTCATTTATTATATCCATGAGCAGGTCTTCCCCTGTACTTGTGTAAACACGGTAACGCAAACTTGGTAATCTACAGTGGGCAATACAGCACCGTAAAGAAACGACCTTTACGACAGCAGGTGTGGTGAAAATACTACCACTTTTGTCCAAAGTGGCCGCTAGAATTAACACAAACTGAAAGTTACATATAGCCACTTTAAGTCATAGAAAAAAATGTCTTCATGAATATAATGTGGAACTGCTGTGGACCTATCTCTGACAGCAACACATTTAGGATGTATTTGATCCTGTCAGAAGAAACCATGGTGTACACTTTATCAGAGAGTGTGTCACAGCTGTCGAGGAAGTTTGACAGGTATTTCACAATCCTGTCCAGCTGGGTTTCATCATCAAAGAAGATCGGGACCCAGCGTTCCCCAGAAGTGGGGTTGCTCCTCACCTGAGACAATGGCCTATGAAGTATGAATTAAAAAAAATCTTAATAAATACTCAGTCCTGCCTCTTTTTCTAAGGAAAGGTGAGAAAACAACACTTATGTTGAAGGAGAAGGATTTGAAGAGTAAATTAAACCACTGGCAAATCTATGACGATATTTGGATTGATTTCCAAAAGGTAAAAATAACTTTTACTACTTTTCTTTTGAAGTGAGAAGGAAGACCTGCTCATGGATATAAGAAATGACATGGAGAGACGTGGACTTGTACGTTGAATGTCAATTAGCAAAGGCCATTACTGTGGCAATAAAATAAAACAGTTTATTTAGCCTCTCTGGGATAATTTAGTACTGATTTGACAAGTTTAGAAAAACGGTGAAATCTCCCTTTATTGTGTTCTCATAAACACAATAAAGCTTTCACAAATCTAAAAGTGTGTTTTAGACATAATTAATAATTTACCTTAATGACTAACACTCATTCAATACAGTAAGAGGTTCAAAAAACGGAGGATCAGTCACTTAGCGATGTAAATTATGTTTCCCTGCTGAATCGGACAGTTTTAAGTTCCCCTTAAATTTCCCCTTAACTGCCGAATCGGAAGCTGCGAATCGGATGCCAACTTCAGCGTTGTAGTGCAGCCTCCATTTGTTCCTTAGTCCCTGTTAAAAGACAGCAAACACAAGAAAAAGATCTTTACCATTATAAATGCTATAATGGAATGTTATACTTGTTACATGGGAAACTACTCATACATTTTAGCTTTCATTTAACGTTGCTAGTGAAGTTAACGAGGTGCAGCTTTACCTCCAATCCTGCAGCTACAACTGATAAACAAACCTATTTCTAAATCTCTGCTAACATTACGCATATACAGTAACGGCTTACAAAAAGAGATGAAAATGCCACCGGACATTAAACCTTACGAACACAAATGGCATAAAAGACAGCAACACAGCTAGCTAGCTAACAGCCTAATGTTAAATGATAGGTTCAGTTAGCTTAACGTTAGCTCGGGTGTATCTACCTAATTATAATAGCAATTTGTACCAGCATTAATGCGTAACACTTGACATTGATGTAACACATTAACGGTGATAACAAATCTACGGCAAACACTAAATATACTTACATTTAAATGTTAATTGTGCCATCAGCGATGCCGCTCCAACTCCCACTTAGGTCCGCCATTGTTGTTGTTTTTTTAACGAGCCGGCAAAGCCGCGTGCATAGGATTGTGGGTGATTTGGGAGCGCGAAAGACAGACAGTGCGTCTGTCCAATCAGGAGGGTCCGTCCACTGCTAGATAGGCCCTACCTTTTCCGGTAGAAGTTAATGCCGTTGTGTTTTGTGATTTATTGAAGTGTTTTCCTATTTGCTGTCGTGTTTTCCTATTTGCTGTCGTGTTTTCCTATTTGCTGTCGTGTTTTCCTATTTGCTGTCGTGTTTTTCTATTTGCAGTTGTGTTTTCCTATTTGCTGTCGTGTTTTCCTATTTGCTGTCGTGTTTTCCTATTTGCTGTCGTGTTTTTCTATTTGCTGTCGTGTTTTCCTATTTGCTGTCGTGTTTTCCTATTTGCTGTCCTTTTTTCATATTTGCCGTCGTGTTTTCCTATTTGCTGTCGTGTTTTCCTATTTGCCGTCGTGTTTTCCTATTTGCCGTCGTGTTTTCATATTCGCCGTCGTGTTTTCATATTTGCCGTCGCGTTTTTCTTATTGCTGTTGTGATTTGCACTTCAGGGCCACCATACATTTTAAATAACTACTACCTCAACGTTCAACGTGTAAGTGTTTTGGGCCAGCCCAGTGTCAATTGAAAAAACAATGGGCCGCTGATCTAGGCCTACCACTTTTATGGGCCAGTTCATGGGCCGTACCAAAAAAAGTAAAAAGTAAAGTAAAAAGTGTTGGCGGTCGGCCCAAAAAGCACGTCGGCCCACCGGGAAAGTGCCTAGTATGCCAGATGGCCAGTCCGCCCTTGCTGATCAGAGCTGTGATAATGTGACAGCAACACTTTGTATAAGAGAGATGTTGAGATGTAAAAGAGGACAGCTTAACAAGAGAAACTGCAAGTTAATGCAAAGTAAAAAAAAACATATATTTATATATATATATATATATATATATATGTGTATGTAAACTTAGCAAAAAAAAGTAAGGAAATTTGTGTTTGGTAGATTATTTCTTTGTGGTAAGGGACCGTTCGGTATTTATGGAATGGACCACCGGAGGAAAATAGGGGAGGGTCTTTTTATTCTTTGTTGAGGAGAGGGTCAACCAACATTTTTTAGTCTGGTGGGGGTCACCCAACTTTTCTATTCATTAAAACAGCACAATTTCAAAGTGGCTTGTTTGGTGCATATTTTTTCATGTAGCTTTTAGTCTCTGCCCTCCTTCGGGACCAGATGGGTCTGAACCATGAGTTTGCTGGAGGGGGCAGAGGGAGCACTGCCCCCCTGGTGGCTGAAACGGGTAATTGCATTGTTTAAAAAATGAGTGGAATAATTACATCTGGCATGACCAGATATTTTATAAATATCTTAAATAACACAAAACAACTAAATGGTGGTAGGTAATACATCTGATTTCATATACTGCTTTAGTAAAAAAAAAATATTACCTGGCTAACGATGGGAGCAGCAGGACGCAAAAAACAAAAGTTACTGTTGCATTAGTCTGGACATCTTGCCATGCCAACGTTGCAATAAAGGTTTCCTAAATGCCATGTATATAAATGTGATGTCAGCTTACTAATTGATTGCGGGTTTTGTGTAGATTTGGACTTTTATACGTTTATTCCACTTTGTTTAAACGACGAAGTGGAGAGGCCTCGTTCACCTGTTTGGAGCTGACTGGTGAATGTGACGCCCGTATAGGCCTTGCTGGATACACCGTGACCCTTTTTGTGGATCTACGGATACGGATCTTTTTTCTTAACGTGTCTTAACGTTTTATGGTGTGACTCCGCTTCATTTCTGCGTTTGGAGAGGCATCTCAACAGACTGGAGGTCGAACACTGATTGTTCACTGTTACATTTTAGTTGAATTTAAGTGTCGGGGCATTCCGCCACCGTCTGTCCAAGACAGCCGTACCACGATTGGATTTCATAAGGGCGAATTGTTAAATTGTTACAATGTAATTTAAAATCTGCTTTAAAAATAAACATGTATGTTTTGGAATATAATGTTCAGCTTCGGCAGCTTTACCTATGTGCTAAAATATACAATGACTGAGGAAGCCTAGTGACGAGTCCATAGCAACCAGCGCAAACTAGCACATAAAGGGAGGGTCATGCCTCTTTTTCAAATCATTTTGGAGGGTCATAGAAAAATTATTACTGGCGAGGGGAGGGAAGTCTTTTTAGCCTAAAGGTCCCAAAACTCCTCCGGTGGCCCCTTAAATAAATAATGAACAGTCCCTAACAATGCTTTTTGGCAATAAATCTTATACCGTTGGAAAGCCTGTTTAGTTCCCTTTCAAATGGTGCCCCATTTGTAAGGAACATGCATTTGTGGGATGAGCAGCAGCGCTGAGTATGTGGGTTGCGCCCATGAAAAATTCACCAAATCTTCCCTGCCATCGCCAAACAGGTTATTTTGCTGTTGCTATTGACACTTGTTTTGAGCTTCTGGTACACCCAGGAGCTGCCAATCAGGTGCCTGATTTAGAGATGAGATTCTGCATCCCATATCTCCACAGTCTGGGACCGAACTCTATCCTCCAAGATGACATGCTCGCCCCCACAGGGCGGGGTTTATCAGAGACTACCTCCAGAATGTGGGAGTGGAGAGGATGGAATGGCCTGCCAGCAGTCCTGACCTCAACCCCATTGAACACTTGTGGGATCAGCTTAGGCATGCTGTTCGTGCCAGAGTGACCAACACAATCACGTTGGCTGACTTGTGACAAATGCTGGTTGAAGAATGGGATGCCATCCCACAGCAGTGTGTGACCAGGCTGGTGACCAGCATGAGTACATGTACAATATGTATGATATTAGATATGAGTATGATAGTACAATAACAGCTGTTTCAAAAGTTGTAAATGATCTGGTCAAAATCTTAGACAATGAACAGCACTGTGCAGCACTGTTTATTGATTTGTCAAAAGCTTTTGACACAGTGGACCATAAAATACTTCTTCAAAGACTCACCTCTATTGGACTGTCAGAACAAGCAGTGGGATGGTTCAACAGTTATCTATCAGGGAGAACACAATGTGTGCGAGCGAATGGTTTCACTTCTGCCTCCCTAAATATTTCAAAAGGGGTGCCTCAAGGCTCAATCCTTGGGCCGCTTCTGTTTAGCATTTATATAAACAACCTCTGTAATAATATAAATAATACAAACTATCATTACTATGCTGATGATACTTTTCTCTACTGTTCTGGGTCCACTTTAGTTAAAGCAATCACAAATTTACAATCCGCTTTTAACATCTTGCAACATAATCTGGCTACCTTAAAATTGATTCTAAACTCTAAAAAAACTAAAGTCATGACTTTCACTAGGGGAAAACCTTCTAAAAACAATGTCCCAACCATTTGTACACTTTCAGGTACAGAAATCGAAGAAGTGTCACATTACAAATACTTAGGCATTATCATTGATCAATCACTGTCTTTTACATTGCATGTCCAAGGTTTGGTTAAAAAACTGAAGTTGAAGTTTAGTTTTTTTCTTTAAAATCAAGTCCTGGTTATCCTTTGAAGCAAAAAAACAACTTGTAAATGCAACATTCTTGTCTGTTTTGGACTATGGTGACATTTTATATATGTATTCAACCTCCCAGTGTCTTCATGCTTTGGACACAGTGTTTCATGGAGCCTTAAGATTCATTACAAACTTAAAATCTCATACTCATCACTGTTTCTCCCTCTCAATCAGGCATGGATGCACTGGCATCTTTTTATTTATAAAGCAGTATTAGGACTACTTCCGCCTTATCTGAACGCTTACATCCTCCATGGTGGAGGTCTGCAGGGACATATCACTTGCGTTCAAAGGATCTGTTTTTATTGTCAGTCCCTAAAGCCCGCACTGACTTTGGTAAAAAGGCTTTTAATTTTGCAGCACCATCTGCATGGAATCAGCTTCAAAATGAACTACAGTTGAAGGAGTTGGTCTCATTTTGTTCTTTTAAAGGCTTTCTAAAGGATCTTGCAGAAAGGCGGTCAGTCTGTCATTGTTTTTAAATTGTTTTAGGACCCAGATTTTTTATGATGACATTGTTGTTTGAATATGATGAGTGAAAGTGTGTCTATGTTTTTTATTTGTTATTGTCTTTGTATTTATTTTGAAACCACGCTGCTGCCACTTGCCAGGACACTCTTGTAAAAGAGATTTGTAATCTCAAGGAGTTTTTATCCTGGTGAAATAAAGGTTTGAATGAATGAGGAAGAGGTGCCAGGCTGTTGTGGCTGTGTATGGTTCTTCCACACGCTCCTGTTTGTGAAATCAATAAATTGTTAAATTGCCAATATGTCTTGTTTCTTCAAACTTCAATCATCCAATCCACCAAACACCAAACGAGTCAATGGCAGAATAAGCTGTTTGGCTTTGGCAGAGAAGATTTGGCAAACTTTTCATGGACGCAACCCACATACTCAGCGCTGCTGCTCATCCCACAAATGCATGTTCCTTTCAAATGGGGCACCATTTGAAAGGGAACTAAACAGGCTTTCCAACTGTATAAACAAAAAACAAAAAAAGCATTATCACAGAGAAATAATCTACCAAACAAATTTCCTTACTTTTTGTGCTAAGTGCTGATGTGAGACATCAGACATTGTTTGTTTGGGTTTGACACACTTCCATATTACAGAGTGCCAAGCTGAATTAACTGTTCGGAAAAAATGACAGGAATCCCACTTGTACCTGGATGTTGACATGAACAGTATACACCAGTTGTAAAGTGGAAAATATGAAAGCTTCCATATGACATTAACATGGCAGGCATAATGCACCACATTGGCTTGATATTTGCTACTTCATGTATGCTACAGTGACTAAATTATCATCTGCAGCAGGATTGGTCAATAAACCCCCCTGCTGGATAAAATGAAAAGTGAATGAATAACACTGTCCACACGTTGTTTTACTGCCTTCAGTATCTCTGTATCCACCTCTTTGTGTCTCCTCTTTGGTCTCTGTTTCTGTCTCTTCTTTTCCACAGACGTCTCTCTCAGGCAGGACAGTGCGAGCCCCAGCATCTGCCCTGCACATGTCTGATTGTCTCATTAGCTGTGTTAGAAACCATTCCCTATCACGGAAATAGTGCACTATATAGTGTGTTTGCCATTTTGTAGTGGTGTTCGAATTCTTCGCGGTTAATTTCATTCACACACAAATGTGTACAGTCTACTATAAAATACCCAGAATGCACTGCTAATTTGAGTGTACATACGATGTACCCTACATTTTACTCCCGTATACCCACAATGCAACGCGTTCCCGGAGAAGAAGAAGAAGCAGAAATCACCGCCAAAACTGAAAAGGAAAAAGGGGGCGGACTTTCATGTCAACAGTGGAAATGTAACATGCAAAATATATCTGATACAACCTTTTACTCTTTTACTATTCTCCTGTTTCAGGAACTATTTTAGTTTGGGTTTGTTTATGTGATGCTGGGCGCGCCCGCCTCCGTTACACAAACAATAGGCGCATCTCCTGTCACACAACAATGTGTTTTCAGTGAGTGTCTGAAATCTGGTTTGGTCGTTCCCTATATAGTTCACTATTTAATAAACACTATATAGTGAGTGAGTGAATGAGGGAGCATTTTCGAACACAGCTTTAGTCTTCCGAATGATCTGAGCCTGGCCTCCAGACAGGGTGGAGCGGGGAATGAAAGGTTTGTACTTCGGGAGAAATGAAGGGCTCTGGGATTGCGTCAGAGATGTCAAATAGGAAATGTGTGCACATACCATGTACCAGGGTTGGAAGTAACTACATATATTCACTTTCGTTACTGCAACACAGTTGTTTTTGTGTATTTTTACTATTTTGAAAAATCAGTCAATTTTGATTTATTAAAGGGGAACTCGTCCATCTTCAAAATGCATGATTTTACATAACATTTACATAATATGTATGCTATATGTTATTCCTATGGTCTAAGACAGATAAAAAGATATTAGTAAACATTAACAACTTTCTGGGTACATTTTCTCTTTCACAACTCAGTACAATAGAATAAAACTCATTTGGGTATAAAAAATAATCTGCCATTCATTATCTATGGAGCAGCTTGGTGCAAGTTTGAGACTTGCTTCCCTAGTGTCTAGCTTTGAGAAATTGGCTCATGTTCACAAATATTGATTTAACTTCCCTAGACCATGGAAATAACATATTGGAATTCTTAATTTAGGTGGAGTTCCACTTAAATGCACCACCCGGCGAGCACGCTGATTGATCAAAATCAAATCAAGAATTAAAAAAAAAAGGTTCTACCGTCGGTTTCCATCACTTATTGACGAAACCTCACTGCTGACGAAAGATAACCTTCTGGCAAGTAAGTTAAGGACGTCTAAAGTACCCTGGCATTTACTGTGACCCTCAACACAGTCTATTGTAATGCCAACAATGTCTTTCAGAGTGCAGTATGTAAATGTCCAGCTTTTTGCAGTGAAACCCTATACAGGAAATTTATGGGGTGTTGGCATCATCTAAATGCTAATGGCATAAGTGTCAAATAATGCTCTGATTGATAGAATGGGCCTGATTGTGAACAGTATGAGTCTGATTGCATGAGTAAACAGTCATGGGATCCCCCACCAGCAATTTCATCTAGTCTAGCCCCAATGTGCTGTTTTTCAGCCCAAATCACCATGTAAATAGTGTGTAATGGTGATCCATTTCATTTCATGACTAATACTAAACTCAATTGCTCTTGATTTGCAGTGGTTACAACTGATGCTGAAGGTCAGCGATGATGATGTCGGAGAGAATGTATGCAAAAAGCAGGAGGAACAACTGTGGTTCACATCAGTTGGGTGTAGTGTTCTTTCACCAAACCACTGATCAAATACAGACGGTTCTCAACAATGAAATGCATAAATTAAGACAAAAATCAACCCTACTTTATGCTCTACATATGTGATGCATGGGGTTGGGCAAGGGGGGCATAAAATGGTGACAACGGTGCACACTTACGGACAGTCTCGTTCATGGTGTTGCAGTTGTTTCAAAAAGTTTCCAACACAATCCTTCCAACTCTGCAATCCAAGACGAGTGGGACAAGGGGGTTTCAGAGGCTGTTAGCGATCTGACAAACTTAGTTTGATGCACACTGAGCCCTTTAGGTTCAAAGTCCCTGGTTTTAAAGTTATTACTTCCCGAACATATATCACACAGGAAAATAGTTATTTCTCACGATAAAATGAGTTTTATTTTAAAAACAGACCTGCAGCTACTTATTTATAAAATGACATATATTAATGTTGTAATATTGTTTTTTAGTACGATAATCTCTCTTAAAAGTGCACAGTACCTTTGAGGTGAAAACAAGTGTACAGCCATGCTAGCGGTTCTATGAGGCTGTACAGCAGTTCTTTGAGCTAAATGCTAACTTCAGCATGCTAGCCCCAGCCATAATACCAACATGCTCACATTGACAATTCCAACATGCTGATGCTAAGCAAGTGTAGTGTAGTGTGTAGTCAGTGTCTTAGCATGCGAAATTTGCTAAACACAAAGTACAGCAACAAAGGTTTTGCAGGTATTTGGTCTGTACATATATCAGAAACGTCATAGGATTCCTCCTCCAGGCACCATGAATGTCTGTGACAAACTCAATGGCAATCCATCCAACTGTCAGTAATTCAGTCTGGACCAATGTGGTGGAAAGACCGACCAGAAGACCAACATTGCCATCCCTAGAGCCATACTGCTAACCTGGCAAAAAAAGAAAATGCCAACCACACAGAATCATGTGATCCTCTGTTTTTAAAGGTTAAATGTTACAGGTTAATGCACTGCCATTGTACAACACAGAGTTGCACAATAACATGCAGTCGTAGTCCCTTTATGCTACATAAGAAAAACAAAACTATTTTTAATGTGGGATAGTGAGGTGCCTCAGAGCCTGAGGAAAGAAGCTGCTCTGTAGTCTGGTGGTACGGCAGCAGGTATTGTGTATGGCTTGCCAGACTGTAGCAGAGTGAACAGGCTGTGGTTGGGTGGTATTGGCTTTTAGTATCCTTTGGGCTGTGCGCAGGCACCTTACCATACCAATAGCACTGATGCTGACCAGCTGCAGAGCCCTCCTTAAATAACTGTACAGGGGCCTTAAACGTTTTTTAGGCCAAGGACCCCTTAGCTGACAAGCAAAATTGAGTTGCATATTAAACTGGGCCTAAAATAACATATAGGTTGGCCCTAAAGCCTTTACACATATATTTTTTTATGGTGCATAGAATACCAAGCTGTTAAAATAATAATTATTGACATATTCATATAAATACATCATGTTTTAATGTTAAACATATCAGTGTTAAACAGTGAATCCTTAAAGCTTAACTGACTGCCTTAGTGGCGACCTTACCTACAGGCCAGTAAGCCTGTCATTAATGTTCAGTGTTTCCCACAGGTTGAGAATGTACTTGTGGTGGTGGGTGGCGCAGGATGGCTGGGTTCAGTAATAAACAAAGTCAAACCAGGGTGGCTGTGGGTCCTTAAAAAGTCTTAAACCACTTTTCCTAAAAATAAGGCCTTAAAAAGTATTAAATTGTCTTAAATTCAGATTGGGTGGGTCTTCAATATTTTTTGTGTCATGTCACCTCAAAAATGCAGGCAATCTGTTCTGCCAGGTTGAATATTTTTTTTCAGCAGACTATGTGCTGCGTTGTCTATGGTTAGGTCAGAACGTAGCCTACTGCGCAACTTTTGATGACGTAAAGCATCGGCAGTACAGGTAATACAGCAATGGTTGATAGCCACTCAAGTTAGAAACTGCAAAAAAAATGCAAGTTCAAAAGAACGAGTATTCTTGGTTAAGGTCGGTGCCTGGAAATGCTTATGAAGCGAACTGCGTTATGTGTCGGAAGAATTTCAAACTTGGGACAATGGGGATCAGAACGGTGGAATCGCACGTGCAGAGCAAAAAACACAGAGACTATGTAAAGGCACGCCAGCAGCCTGCAATTGCTAGTTTCCGCTCCACCATTTCCACCGCTAGCAACGATGTCAACGCTACAACACTGGATGTTACGATAGGAAATCCACAGCCAACAATGCCATCTGACCTCTCCGAGCAGAGGTGATTTGGGTGCTGAGGACTGTGACAAGCCACCATTCATACAGGTCTAATGACGGGATTAAAGAAGTGTTCAAATCAATGTTTCCAGATTCGGGGCTTGTACAGTCATTTACCTGTGGAAAAGACAAGAACAAAAACATGGCTCACGTTGCTTAATTTGTGAAATAGTATTCATTCTTTTTTATCCTATCCAGTCTGACATTAATCTAAAATGGTGGTGTCAGAAATGAGTTGTGTTGACTGTTGTATGGCTAATGTCTGCGTGTTTTTTGTTGTTTTTTTATTTTATTTCCAGGAGTGTGTGCAGCAGCCTGACCTGAGAAATATGATTTCTATCTCAGTGGATGGACCAAATGTCAACAGGAAGTTTTTTTCAACGCTCCAACAGGAACATGCAAAGGCATTTGGAAGTGCCCAGCTGATTGTGGTGGGGAGCTGTGGGCTTCACACACTCCCCTATGCCTTCAAAAGTGGCTTCAGTGTCTGGTAGCTGGAGAAAGTGCTCAGGGCATTGCATACATTCTTTCATTATACCTCCGGTAGAAGAGAAGATTTCTGCACTTTGACCAAGACATCTGTGTTTCCCCAACCGTTCTGTGTGCATCGATGGATAGAAAACCTACCCGTCGTCGACAGGGCTATTACAATATGGCCAGTGATCGTGATGTATGTGGATGCAGTGACACAGAAAAAACTTCCAAACCCAAGAACATCATCCTATGACACTCTTGCAGAGGCACGGAATGACCCTCTCATTATGACCAAGTTGCACTTCTTCATGGCTGTCTCTAGGACCTTCACCATCTTTTTGACTAAATATTAGACAGATGAGCCTGTGATGTCAGTCATAACATGCCATGGATGGATAAAGTGAAAGAAATTTCAATTTGAATTCAACAACTCCCCTCCAACACTTTTTTTTATTTGTATTGTTATTTATATATGTTGTACTGTATATGTTCTCAGAGCCTGCTGAAGAGGTTCATCAAGGCAGAGATCCTTAATAACATCACAGCACTGCAAATGGTCAAACTGGACACAACTGCCAAGGAAGCAAGGGCTCGCCTAAAAGATGGGGACATTGGATTAGGAGCAGAAGTAGTCCTAAAGGTAAAGACAAAGGTGTCAAATATCAAACAATGGTTAAGGTACAGGAAATCAAAACTTTATTTTTGCATAAAACTTTTAGTCAGTCTCACAGGCCCTCCTCCCCTCTTCTTGTCAGGAACTCCAGAGTAGCCCCAACAGCAGCGTAGGCGAGCTCAGTGTGTTGGCATTTAGAAAGGACTACATGGACTGTTTGACTAACATTGTCAAGAAAATGCAAGACAAGAGCCCACTGAAGTACACCATTGTGAGGCAGATGGCATGTTTGGACCCAACGAACATGTTCTCAGACCCCGACTTGTGCTATGAAAGAATGAAAGGAGTTGTTCAGAGGTTTCTGCATGATCACCAGCTGTCAGGAGGCGTCTCTGCTGGTACTTAAGATTTAGAAGTCTAGCAGAATTTGTGACACTTACTTAATGTGATTTTTTTGTGGTTTGTCTGTCTAAACTTTTTCATTACATTGATTGATTTTTGTATTATTTTGTGTTAATCTGTTTTGCGACAGGTGATGTGATTGTCCAGCAATTTGGAAATTTCTTGTCTCTGGAGGCCAAATATGAATCATTCTCCTCTTTCCAACCCATGCGTACAAGGCTGGACGTTTTCTTGCAAAGGATCAATCCTACCCTGAACTCTGGTGAAAACAATGACTACATAACATTATCAGATAATTTAGAAATAAATAACTATTTACATATAATCTTTTGAAGAGTTTTATCCGTGTTTTGGGAATCCTAAACATAGCCTACTAGCCTACTCATTAAGATCTCATTTGAGCAGATTTCTGTCATTCAAACAACTCTGAGTTGTAGTTTAAAATGTGTACAGCCAATTTAATAAAATTAAGGGTTTTATTCGGGCTTGAGTCCATAAATGCAGGCACGGAGAACTGAAGGCTTTGTTAGCAACAATTAGCAACAATTAGCTCTGACTAGCTCCGATTAGCGGTTAGCTCCAGTTAGCTAGCTCCGTTATAAAGATATGGAGCGGAGGAGACTGCCGCGGACAGGGGTAACAACCAGACTCTGATAAATGGCGTCCAGGGAGCTTTCACAGCGGTTGGTGGCTGCGGTGTTTGTACGGTTTTATTAGTACAGTTAATCCTACCGCAAGACCACCAGCAGCATGCTACTATTAACGATAGCCTCTGAGCCTGAAGTGCAACGTTGTTGACGCTGCCATGCACGCAGCACAAGACTTCACAAGGGAGAGGGGCTGGAGGCCGCTGGTCTGTCTGCGCTGTAAAAAATACACCGTTGTTTGGGAAATAAATTTAATTTGGATTTGATCTACCCGGACGGGTCTCAATCTACCTGGGTGGTGCACCCAAGTAGAACCTACTTATGTATTGGAAACACTGATGTTGTGTAAATTATATCACAACATATCACAAATAGTCTGATTTATCATGTTTATGGATGTTTTTAGACATATTAACTTTTGAAAAGAAAAAAAAATGATTAAACAATAACTTGGGGCCCCCCTGCAGTAACTCTAAGGACCCCCCCTAAGGGTCCCGAACGCCCTGTTGAAGATCTCTGCTATAACAAGACAGTTCCTCATCTGATCTCACATGGCTGCAACACCTTTCAACAAACCTTACGCCGGTAATAAGGTGCTCTTACCCATCTGCACGGTGAATGTTACTGCATACTAGCACAATATCCTGAGGGCCAGGCTCGCACTCTGGATGTGTTTGATAATGACAGTAAGAAGAGAGACAGCTAGGTGTGTGAGAGGATTTGTTTTTGGCTCCTGTCTAGCACCTCTGCTAATCCCGAGGCTCTAATGTTAGCAGAAGCTGCAGGGGAAGTGTAGCTAAGAGCCAAATGCTATTGCTAGGTGAGGATTAACAAAAATAAAAATAAAGACACGGAGTAAGTGTGGCACTTGGGTGTTGTCTACCTTACAGTCTTCCAGGCACATCTGATTTCTGTGGTGGATGGTATATGAATATAGACCTTATTTCCATTGCGACTATGATGTGTTACCATACTTAATTATCATGCTTAAAGGTCATGCAGGGCACAGCCACATTCAGAATACCTGGTACTGAAAAGATGATATATAGGAAGTTATTTTAGTGGCAAACGGCATAAGGATGAGTCATGAGCTGAAGTACTGCACATCCAAACAAAATGAAAGTTTAGACATTTATGTGACTCATAAAGTCATATAGGTCTTCTGTGCCATTCTGATTATGATATTTATAACACAATGTGCAGCAGACCAATCAAGAGAATTGTCTGAGCAAAAAGGAGTGTATCCAGTTTATCTTTTTTTTTTATCTCATTCCATTTTAACTCATTCCTATTTCCCCCACATTCTGTTCAATTACTAATCACAAAGAGTGCAGGGAGGCTTTGTGTTTTGTCGGTTGCCAAGGGAACCTCATTGTCATCGGAGTTGTTTGGTTTCCTCTCCAAAGGTCAATGACTTGTCTGATTGAATAACACTTTTCATGCAAATAAATCTGCTCTAGCGACGACCCCCCTCGCCTGGGGTTTGAGCGATATTTTGCAGTAGATGTGGAATAAAACACACCCTGTCACATGAAAGTGACATGCATTGGAAATTGGCATTCGGCAATGCATTGGTATTGGCACTTTCTTTTGATGCCTGTGTTCTGTCTGGCTTAGGGCAACTCTTTCGGAAGCAGCACAGGAATATTGCTTATATAATAACAGTGGATCTAGTGCCTGCTTGTGTGTGACTACTTGTTGTGTTCAGCTCCAGCAGGAAGCTGTAGTTAACACCAGACGAGTTTGCAACTAGTTGGTGAGCTGTGGAGCTTTTAGCAGCTAAAAAGCAACATTTTTTTCAGGATTTTGGTGGAGATCAAAGACAAAGCTAAACGAAAGTGAATATATGTAATGTTGCTCTGGATTTGCTGGAAGTGTAATCCTGTTTGCTATCTCGTCGCCATATCAACATAAAAGGTGTTAATATCAATGGGCACAACAAAATGTCAGTTATTGCAGGTTTAAATACTTAAATCATCTCCATTCATTTCTTATTGATGTTAGAGATTGTTATGATGCAACATGCACAAATGTACCTAGATTTCTGTTTATTTACTGTAAAAACAAACAGCATTTTTGTGACTTACATTACACCTATATTGGCGATTTAAGGGGGGGATGAAGGGGGATGCCATCCTACTTGTTTTTAAAATGACCAAAAAGCATGCCCCTTGTTAACCTGTCATGTTCCATCTCCATCTATTAGTAGCAGAACTAGTTTAGGGGCAGAGGGGTTGTTTAGTTGAATATGTTAGTCTGGTCTGCCTGATTCATGGATCCTTTATCTGACTGAGGTTTGTGCAATATAGAATCTACGGCCCTGACCATGGCTCTGAAAACTAAGTAGCCTAACTGTGCTGTGTATTAAAAAAACCTGTGGCACTGTCCGTGGTGCTGAAGTAGCAGACAGATTTGTAATTGTGACTTTTTCACTTCTGTCAGTATTCTCTAGACCAGTGTTTCTGAAATGGGGGTACGCGTACCTAGGGGTTCTTTGGAGTACTGCAAGGGGGTATGTGAGATTTTTGCAAAATGCTAATTTAAAAATATGTCATGCATTATTCTGAAAATAATTATACTATAATAATGAATGATCTTAGTGATGGATTCTAAACATTTGAAACATAGCATTTAAATGTTTTTTCTGGTCAGGGGGTACTTGGCTTAAAAAACTAATCAAATGGGGTACATTATGGAAAAAACGGTGAGAACCACTGCTCTAGACTATACAGCTGGATGGTTGGGGGGGGTTAAGAAATACAGAACCAGAAGAGCTGTTCACGGGGCGGTTCGCTAGTCATGGGTGAACGAAACGATCCCTCCTCTCTGTAAAAAATTATCAAATAGCCTACACACTTTGTATTTTGGTAGTCAAATTAAGCATGCATTGCTTTACTTCCACTCAATACTAGTCCTGCACTCTCGTGGCCTAAAATGTGCAAAGCATTAAAGCTCAAAACCCCAGAAAAACTGAAAAGCAAAATATATTTAGAGGCCCAGACCTGCTAATGTTGATTTACTAGATCACTTGGAAAGGATCTGAAGGGTCTGAAGTAGCAAAATAGGGGATTGGGTTGAAGCCAATGGCCTCCAGGAAGCAGTATTAACCAGTAAATGTGTTTAATGATGACATATGAGTTTTAAGAACAATGTGGTACAGACAGCATGTGCACATTCAGATAATTCTGTTTGTCCACGTGTGAATGGTTATGTCTGCATGCACTGGTTTGTGCATCTATCAGTGTGTTCATGGGGTTTTAAATCTGTGTCTGTCATGTTTGTTGCATACCTTTCCAAGGAGAGGATTTGAAACATCTGTGTGCGTACAGAGCATCTAGAGGGCCAAGCACACATTCCTCCACCTCCAGGCCACAAACACCAAGTTTCCTTTGATCGTGATGCCAACACAGTTTTACCAAAGTCAGGACAAAATGGTGCAAAGCGAGCATACACTGCAGGGAGATAAATAGTTACTGGCAGAAGAGCTCTGCTTCACTATACTACAAAATGGCTCGCTGCTTCGTCTTGAAAACTGTGCGTGTCTAGGGCTTGATTCCAAAAAGAGATAGCCGTCATTAAAAAAGAATGGGACGGAGAGACTTTATTGGACATTATTAATCCCTGTGCCAAAACACAAAATTATTGTAATAGGAGTTTGATTGGGATCAATATCAATGATTTCTTTACCCGATGCTGAAAACATAGGGCACTCTTCTCCTTTCTATGGAGGTAGAACTAATTTCATTAGTTAAATTACAATGCCTGCAAATGTTCAAAAACTATGACATTTTGGACCACTTCCTGTGTCCACTATGTGGTGTTAAGACACACGCTAAACACACACAAGACACAACAATGCATTGTGTTGCTGTTTATCAAGTGTAGACCACACAATGTAAATTTCATGTAAATCAGATGATCTTTGTCACATAAGGCTGACTTCCTGTTGCCAGTAGGTGTGACTATGAGTCAATATTGGCTTAAAGTCTGGACTCTTATCATGCATGAGAATTTGTGGCAGATTTGAAAATGTACATCTGAGTTAAAACAACTTGTTGTTTCATGTTTAAAAATCGAAATTCACCATGCCACTATGGCAACACTGTAACTAAACTACGTAAAATTAACAACAAAAACTGACAATCTTCCAAATAAAGCACAATTGAGTCCTTAAGCTGTTTATGACCATTAGAGGACAGTACATGTACAAAACCAAATCACAGAAACACAACCCTGATACCCAGGTGACTTATTAAAGTGGTTAGGGCTGATCTGTTAGCAATCAGAAGTTCATCAAATAGGGTGTTCATGCTGTTCTGTCTGCTAGATATGTAATGCTATGTTCATAATATCATGGCTTTTGCAGTGCCTGTGTCACTTTGTTCAAAGTTCTTTATTTGTCATGTGCACATCCATTCCAGTGAATCAGTCGTGAATGAAATGGAATTCTTTGTTCTCAGGCTCCCTCCAACAATGCTCATATAAATTAAAAGAAAATCACACAAGTAAAATAGGGGAATATAAGACTTAACTAGAAATACAGCAGAAGTTAATAAATAGGACTACAATCTAATATCTATAGCCTATAAAATAGAATATGATTAAATCTTCTACAAAATATAAAACATGGTATACAAAATGGTGCTGTGACTATAGACTTTGCACAGTGCAGGATTCAAGAGGGGAGTGGGTTAGAGCTAACTTAAAGGAACACGCCGACTTATTGGGACTTTAGCTTATTCACCGTAACCCCCAGAGTAAGACTAGTCGATACATACCCTTCTTGTGTCTTGTGTCTTCGTGTTGTAACGCTGTCTGACGGTTCCACCGGTAGCTTAGCCTAGCACAGAACCTGTAGGTAACTGGTTCCAACTAGCCTACTGCTCTGAATAAGTGACAAAATAACGCCAACATGTTCCTATTTACATGTTGTGATTTGTATAGTCACAGCGTGTACAAAAAACAACGTAACATGAGACACAGCCATCTTCTAACCGTAAACCAAACTTATTCGGAGCAGTAGGCTAGATGGAGCCGGTTACCTCCAGGATCTGTGCTAGGCTAAGCTACCTGTGGAACCGTCAGACAGCGTTACAACACGCACGGACATGAGAAGGGTATCTATGGACTTATCTACCTCTGGGGGTTATGTTGAATAAGCTAAAGTCCCAATAAGTCAGCGTGTTCCTTTAATGTAATTTTAAAATTTGTTTCAGACTAATTTTAAATGTCATAACCTATCACCGTCTGTTTTGAATACTGAACAAAGTGAGTTATTCCAAGACCAACAGTACAGGCTACAATGTGAATGTTGTTAATGTCAATGTCAATTTATTTTATATAGCTAGTTTAAAAACAACTGGGTTGACCAAAGTGCTTTACAAGGTAAAAACAACAATGAAAACAATTGAATACAGAATACATCACAAAATAAAAGTAATAAACGAACAAGGGTAATAATATCTTTCCATAGCTGGAAGGAAAGGCCAGAGAAAAGAGATGTGTTTTTAACAGTGAGTTGAAGAATTTGAGAGTAGGGGCGGTTTTAATATGAAATGGTAAACTGTTCCACAAGTTAGGGGCGGCTGCAGCAAAGGCTCCATCACCTCTGGTTATGAGCCTGGTTACTGGCACATCCAGGAGGAGCAGATTGGCTTATCTCAACACTCTTGCTGGAGTATGAGCATGAAGGAGCTCGATCAGGTAAGGCGGCGCCAATCCTTGGATAGATTTAAAAGTTAATAGTAAGATTTTAAACTTGATCCTGTAGTGAACAGGTAGCCAGTGGAGGGAGCGCAACACAGGTGTAATATGGTCCCTCTTCTTTTTTCCTGTCAGGAGGCGGGCAGCAGCATTTTGGACTAGCTGCAGGCGTTGAATAGATGACTGGTCTAAACCTATATACAAAGAATTACAATAGTCAAGTCGCAAAGCTGAAGGCATTGACCAGCCTCTCTAAGTCATTAGGACGTAGATAGGCCTTTACCTTGGCTATATTCCTCTGCTGAAAGAACCTAGACCTGACAACGGAGAAAATCGAACATTTAGGGACCATCATTATGTTACCGTTGAAGTTTGGTGATATTTTGAGCCTTTTTAGTGGTATAAATAGCGACTTGTTTTTACGTTCCCTGTGCCCCGAATACTAGCGTTGTAAGCTAATCAGCGGTCCGCGCTAGCGTCTTTCAAGCTCCAAACTCATTTGATTAGCATGAAAACATGTCCCAGAGAACGATAGAGTGGGTACACATCTGTTATTAACCCCTAGGTTCGTTTTACGCCGGAATTGTTCTTTAATGTCATTTAGACAATCAAGCAGTGGCTAGTTACATTTATAGTGACGTCGCCCTCTAGTGGCCATAGTAGGTATGACGGGAGCAAAGCAGGAAGTAAGGTGACAAAGTATAAGAGCAGGAAAACTCCTTTGATGGGTCAAACAAACACAAGACTTTCACCCAGGAGACCAGGGTTCTTGTCCCATTTGAAAATTAAAGTAAACGGTAAGTTTGTTTTTTACTTCACAGAACACATGTAACTTACAAATGCAACTAGTTTTGGTGCCTAAATCGGGGTGGCTTTGGCTCAGGTGGTAGAGCGGTTGTCTGCCAATCAGAAGGGTGATGGTTTGATCCCTTGCCCTGCAGTCCCATGTCGAAGTGTGTGAGCAAGACACTGAACTTTGAATTGCTCCCAATTCTGCACCATCGATGTGTGAATGTATATCTGATGAGCAATTCAATTTATTTATAGTATCAAATCATAACAAGAGTTATCTCGAGACACTTTACAGATAGAGTAGGTCTAGACCACACTCTATAATTTATAAAGCCCCAACAATTCAAGTAGTTACCCCAAGAGCAAGCAGGTGACACCTTGTACAGCAGCCTGGGCCACCAGTGTATGAATCTGTGTGAATGGTGAATGGCGCTTTGAGTAGTCATTTAGACTAGAAAAGCACTATATAAATACAGTTCATTTACATTTACATTTTTAGGGCAGCCTCGGCCACAGTGTGTCAATGGTGAATGGGTCCTCTACTATGTAAAAGTGCTATATAAATACAGTCCATTTACATTACAACAAAATTGCAAGCGTTTCAGAATGCTAACGACGTGTTTAAAACCGCAACGGTTCTGGGGTTTAGATATGAGGACAGAAAACGCTCCTGTGGGTCGTATTTTCTGCTACCGCTAGGAGCGCTAATTTCTTAAATGCTCTTGAGGGTCCTATTAGAGGGTAGGAATAAACAACCAATGGTCGTATGGTTTGAAGGACTTGTCTGCATTTACCTTAAGCGTTTAGCGTTAGGATAGCCCATTGATCACAGGATAGGACCTGAACAAATCAGGTTCTGGTACCCCCACTAGCATGGACGCCTGGCCAATCCTAGCACTTAAATGCAATGCAGGCAGGTCATGGGCGGGTCTTGCAAAGAAAGCAAGTGGGATTCAGAAAAACGCAGCAGTGGCAACGTACAGGGACAGAAAACTACTAGCTCACTAGTAGGATGAGTAGTAGTTCAACCAGGAAGACAACATTAGTAAACTAGAATGCATTGATTGGATAAACTTTAAGGGATAGTGAATTATCAACCAATTAGATATCCCCCCTTAGGCACCCATAGACGGTGCCTTCACGAGACTTTGGGGTGGTACAGACAGCAATGACAGCAGGCAGACCAAACAGGAAATGTGGTTTAAATATCGTTCAGCTAAGATGACCATTGGATGGTAGGAGAGCATGCAAACACATTCCAGTGATGATGATGATAACGATGATGATTGTCTTCAGGTTTGAACTTGCGCTAAAAGCTTCTTTACTAGATCTTCTAGAACCCTCCAAAATTGAACATGGCATTGCCTTTAGGTTCCGGGATGTGGAGTACCAGGACAGAATTACTTTCATTGTATTTGATCCATTATAATGGACACTATAGACTGGGACTAGATTCTGACGATAGTATAATAAAGTGACAAGTGCATATCATTTACTGACTGAATAAAGTAAGTATTACTCATAAGTTTGGTCTGATATGACGATAATGTTATTGCATTGATAATTCAGAAAACACACATATCTTCTGTCTTCTAGCTTTAATCACATCACAAGCAGTATCTGTCAGTCCTCGGCTGCACACACAGAGGCCGCTGCAGCTTGAGCTCAAAGTTCAATACATTTAAACTTTTGAGGCAGTACAGCTCTGCACATCCCACCCTAAACACCAGCACAGGACTGTCGCTAGGACAGCCGATCACACCACATAAACATTATAATAATATACATAATATAATAATAATATAAATCTTGGTCTTTAACTCATAAGGAACTCACATTTCTTTATCATGCATTTTGTCTATCTCTTAATTTGCATCTGGCAGTCAGTCGGTTTGTTTGTTAGAAGCAGCTGTTTACGTATACTGTAGGTGATGGTTAAGGAGACACCATCCAGTATGTGTGCAGACCTTGTGCCCTGTGTGAAAGCATCTGCATTTGTTATGTTTCTTCGCTCATTATTCAGATTTTTCCTCTGATGTGTTTCTTGTCGGTAGCTTATATAATGCACACACACACACACACACACACACACACACACACATTCCCACTTTGTCATCTGTACCAGCAGAGGTGTGGAGGAGTATTATTCAGGCTTTTCTTTTAATTTGTTAACGGCTGGTATATTTACATATGGGGACATCTGTAATGTTCATACAGCTACCAGACACTATCTTTTATCCTCTCAGTATTATTGTGCTTCTCTGCTTTCTGTCAAGCTCAAGAGGAAACAAAAAAATAGTAACATAGAGAGTATAAAAGAAGTGGACGTAGCCATCGTGACGTCACCCATTGGTTTGTGGACAACCGTTTTAAAGCTCCACTCTCCAGCTGTATTTTCCATTGAATATTGAAGTGCATATTTAAGTGTTTGGCATACCTGGCCGAATGGCACTATATCCATGGTATTGCAAGGGGGATTTAATACTTGCATGTTTTTTTAGTTGTTGTGCATGATCCAAAAACATCCCCCCCTCTACTAGTCTATATCCATGAACTTCCACTTCTGGGAAATTTCCGTTGCCGCCGGAAATTTCGCTGTATGTCCTTCTTTTCGGCTGGATATCCGTCATTTTCTCATAGACTTCTATAGAAACAGACTTGTACGCCTAAAAGTTATCATGTTTCATGTAAATTGGGCCAGTAGTTTTTCTGGAATCCTGCTGACAGAAACCCAGCCGACAACATAACCTCCTTTGCGAAGGAAGCTCAGCTCAATATCTGTAACTATTCTCACTGCTTTTAATACTCAATTAATATGGATAAAATATTAGTTTCATGCCTTTTCATTAATCATAAAACATCTTCTATTAAATAACTATATTTCAATGTCTGGCCGTCTTTGACCGCATGCCAAAGACTCTTTCTGTGAACATTTATTCTGCGTGGCATTTTTGTGCACTTTTGTCATGTTAAATGATGTAGTCCAGAGACAGTTGAAAGACAGACACTGTCATAAATAAAGTGGCTGTGATTCACTCTTGCTGAGCTGCAGAGAGCAGAAAACAGTGACAGTATGACAGCTTTTGGTATGGTGTTCTCAAACAGCTCAAGACTACAAAAAGAGTATGACTGTGGGCTAAGGTTCACACGTACTGGGATATCATTTAAATGTAATATATATATATATATATATATATATATATATATATATATATATATATTAGGGTTAGGCTAATATACTGAATCACTTTGATGATGTGGTAGACTGATATTGTCCATTGATGAACATCAGACACCAATGGGAAGAGTGGACAGTGGGCAGTATAATGGTGTGTGTCAGTCTGTAGAACCAATTGATAACTAGGGTTGGGCATTGTTTTAATTTGAAAAATTCTGATTCTTACTTTCGATTACGGTTCTTGTCAATTCTCAATTCCAATTCTTCATGGGTTGGAGTTGAAACGGGTCACATGCTTATTTCACAGATAAGAGACATTTTATTTGATTGAATGGTGATTTACAGTTTAACCGGGCTTTTTCAACGTAAAATAAAGCCACACTGTAGAGCGCCGCTTACTGTGCACCACGGCTACAACAAAACAAGAGCCTGGAAGTATGGCGGTCGCTACGGAAACCAAAACTTTAAATTTGAAACCGATGATCGGATTCAAAACAAAATTTTCCAAACGATTCCAATATAAAAAAAGATTCCATTGGAATCGTAATTTTTCAAGCGAGTCCATGTTGGAACCGGTTCACGATGCCCAATCCTATTGATGACTCAGTAGAGGTATGATGGTTTCAGTACTAATTGAGATGTGTTTCCATCCTGAGAGCATTACATTCTTAGGGGAAATGGAGAACACTGAGAGAGATTTTTAAGAAAATAGTGCACATTTAGATCGCACATGTGCGATGCAAGTTTCACATGGCATGTATCTATTGGGATTTCCCAATACAGCAGGTCATAACGCTGTCAGCTGCTGGATTGCTAGACTGACCTCTGAACTCACATGAACACACATGATATTGTATGGGTCTTGATCACAAATCATTTACTCCAGCCACAGTTTAACTGCCTCACTGACTGAGAAAAACTAATACTTGTGAAAGTAATATTCATGGGAAATTCAAAGGCTTCTTCAGTTCTGAAGGACTGCTCATGATGACAGTAACATGATGATGTTTAGCTTGAGGACAGCTTCTTCAGTTCTCCAGAATGAGAGGCAAAATGTTTTCAAGAACCTGAAGCGAGTGGAGTTGGCCTTGACTTAGCTCTGCCGGATGTTGACGCCTCTGCTTTTGTGTGAAATACTTCAAATACATTTGTACTATGTCAGTTTGGATTAATTTTGCTTTAGAAAGCCTGACACCCTAACTGGTAAATGACAAAAAAACATAGTTGTGATGTAGCTTTGGTTTGTGAAATCTGTCCAGCAGTCGGTGGTCAGAGCTGCAGGGGTTTTGGCCAGTGTAGTCCAAGACTGGTCCCTGCCGGGTGTAAGCAACAGGGGAGTTTTTCTAAATGTATTTTTAAAATGTTATAAGTAGCAAACTCCTTTAAGGAATACTTTGAGTGTGCAGTCAAGCGAAAGAAAATCAGAGAGTGAGCGTGTGTGACAGTAGTAACGTTATAGCTGTGAACACAGTGCAGTGTGAGGAACGGTTTTGTCGATTAATAAATGCCACTTCTCCTCAAGACCCAAGCCCAAGTTCCTGTGTCTTTCTTGCCTCCTGGTTAAAGTGCAGGGGGTTATCCTTGAAATTAGCGACAACTTCGGCACAAGCTCATGGTGGACTGACCTTTAAGGTGGACCAGCTCATTTTATTGACAAGCCGCTCCTCCAAGTCTGCTCAGCAGTTTTTACCTTATGCTTTTACCTCAGACTGCTAGCTGTGATTGACTGTGTATGCAAATTAACCCATGGACTGACATGCGTAACCCGTCAAAAATGTTCTCGGTGGTCAACTGACCATTAGTCTTGCATTGCGTATTCCGTAGCGCTGTGGAGGAAGGTCTGGAAAAACATGCTCTGGTTTATTGGCATTTCTTTAAACCAATCTTGGGCGGTGCTAAGCGCCGGACGGAGCAACGGTGCCTCTGCAACATAGCCTTGTGAAGGAACTGGTTTTGGTGGAACGTGTGTACGTTCAAATGTTGTTTTAATCATGCAACAGAAAACTCAGATTGGACAGATAGTCTAGCTAGCTGTCTGGATTTACCCTGCAGAGATCTGAGGAGCAGTTAACCATAGTCCTCATAAATCCACCAGAGTTTAGAATGCCAACACAAAGAAAGAGGAAGGTGATTGACATCTGGCCGAAATGAGGGACATCCGGAAATTAAACGCCGTGGATATAGACTAACCGACCATTGACTTCCCTAGTTTGTACATTTGCTTTTCAGATGAAGATAACTTCCCACGGAAAACGGACCTTTGCTAATTGTGTGAGCGTAGTTAATCCAGGGGAATCCTTTAGGTCAACCTGAAAATACTTCCAGTCATTGTTTGCGCAATCCTCACTTAAATGCATCTGCATAACGTAGGAAGGTGCATATTGCATATACTTGCTGAAATGTCTGAGGCAGAATGTTTCACATATACCTTAAACACTGGAACTTTTTATGCATGAAAACTTTATTTTTATATGTTCAGGATACTGTGACAGACTTTGTAATGTTTTACCAAGGATCCATTGATTTACATTACAATTAATGCCGACAATAATGCTACTTCCTGTGGTATATAGTGAGTACATAGCTGCTGCCCGCACAAGATGAGAAAGGATACAGCTCACAATTCTCTGGGAAACCACTCTCTATAGAAGGCCCTATTATGTGGAAGTGGCTGTTATTATTGCTATTATGCTCATACAATTGAGGAAAAGTGAGTGTAGTACAGAAGTGACTTTTCTCAGCGCTGCAGCTTGTGCGCTGGGAACAATGCAGCCTTGTCAGGAGCACAGAGTGGAAACATCACTGATGTTTACCTTAGCCTGCCATGCCAGCTTCCTGCTTTTATGCCACCGCCATGTTTGTCAAGTATTGTTTAGACACAATGTTGCTATTCATTGCACCCTCAATCGTAGCTAGGTTGGAAGTTTCTGTCAGGTCTCTGAAAGTTGGATACTTGAGATGAAAAGCATTGAGAAATACAAACAAGACATGCTGATGTTGTGTGCCCATTTGTGTGTCGACCTAATATATCCAACAACAGACCAGGTTAGCTAAACAATATGGTAAAGCAAAACTATGCTAAAGCACTCTATGCTAAAGCAACAGTACGTGTCATACTGCACATGGTTTGAACATTAACTCTTGAGACGAAAACAAACGCATGACAAATTTGATTCATGCTTTGCCACAATGCTGAGACAATGTTGTTCTGGGTCAGACCTCTCCAAAGGAAATGAGGATTTAATGTGTCTCTCTCTGAATTGTAACAGTCAAGAGAATGGGTCAGAACAATACCGAGCAAGGTGTCAGTGAGAATATTACTGCATTTGGTTTGACACTGATGAGCACTGAATCCTGTACAAAGCTTTTAGAGATTTTGTGATGCATAAAGACAATACTTCAAAGTTTGATTTGTTCCAAGTTTTGCTGTGCATCTCGAGCTGAAGATGAAGAAGATGAAAACAACTCTCAGATTAAAAAAATGCTTTTCATACTAAAATTGATTGGAAACAAAACTGTCAGATTAGTAGCTGTTATTTTTGACTGTGAAATCCACATCTCAATTATCTTCAGGCTTAAAAATACCTCAGTCAACTGCTTGCCCGGGTCTTGTTTAAAGCTTTAGTGCGTAACTTTTTGATATAAATGAAAATCCGTTACATTCAAGCCATTGCCAAATGAGTTGCTACAAAGCTAAATTAGGACTATCAGCTCCACACAACTCTCTCTGGATTTCTCAGTCTATGTTCAGAAGATTGTGGCATCTAGTGACTTTCCCGCGCAGAAGCTCGAGTGAAGATAATGACCTCTTCTGAAGATTCCATCATGTTTTTTTTAATCCATCGTGTCCTCCTTGGCTACTAGCAACTGCATGGAGGAAGGGGCATGGTATTGCACGGTCACAGAAGACTTGTATCATGTGGACGCGCCGACAGTTTTGTTGTCCTTACTTAGAATTTCTCATGGGGATGGCAGAAACTATGCACTATAGCTTTAAAGTGGATTTCATAAATCAAAAACACGTTGTTGATATATTTTTGTGTCTCAAACAATACTGATGCACACAGTTTAGTCCACTGAGGAAAATGGTTGGACAGTTTGATTGCCCTGATGCTGACACTTCGGATTCCAAAATCACTTTAAGACCACAGTGTAGTTCTGTCTGGTTACTAAGATCTGTGTTTCCAGTTTGGGACATTATCTGACTGATTGGGTTACTTTCGATGAAATTTGGCAGGTAAACACTGTTTTGGGTGTGATGTGATGATTTGGGCTACTTTTTGTATCTCTTTGGCAGTTTATACCAACAAAGACTTTGGCTATAGCCTACATATAGAAAAAGTAGCCTTTTTTACGATTGGCAACACTAACCAAGAGAACCAAGAGACTGTAAGTGAAGACAATTTGCTAGCACTGCTTTAGAACATTTGAACATTAGCATGTAGCTTATGGGTAGCTAATATAATGGTTTACTTGCTGATGGCAGCATCATTGCCTTGACTTTCAGAAACAGCCCCAGAGAGCGGATCAGTATGCCAGTCAGCATCTTCTTATGTTACTGAGGAGCTGAGACTGCGGTGAGCTTATCAGGTGGCTACAAAAAGTCATACAGAGCAAAAATTTGTAGCAATTTGACCTGAAACGAGAATTGAAACACTAACATACAGAGTGAACACAACTTCTCAGAACTGTAAAATATGATTTCCAGAGTGAACACAACTTGGTAGTGCCGTAAAACACGACAGCAAAGAGTGAACACAACTTCCTCGCAGTGTAAAACAGGTTAGCCCTGGATACAATATTCTTATCTAATGTAGAAACTGTATCAAGGGAGACTAAAGCAAATCTGTGATTTCCTCAGTCAGTTACATATACCATCCTGATTAGTGTATCTGACAATCACTTAGGCAAAGTATCACACTGTGCAACCAATATGGCAATGCACCCCAGTGACCTGTAGAGCAGCTGAGGAATCTTCCTATATTAACATAAATACACTGAGATGTGGAGGAAGAGAGGAGTGGAAGGGGGAAGCAAAACATAATTGAAGTGTGATTACGGCCCCTCTAGAGGTTGCAGTTTATTAATGTCTCACTTACAATAAAGCTCTCGCTATTCAGATTGTGGTTGTCATGGAGATCTCAGTCACTCTGGAGATGGAGGCAAAGGTTAGAGTACCGGTGCATGATTCCCGCTGCAGAGACAGATTGTACAGTAACTGCATTCCTGTCACTCAGTCAGAGCGTTTTTATTTTACTGTAGGGAGAGGAAGAGCCCCTGCACCAGTCAACAGCTAATGGCAGGAATTTACTTTTTCTGTCACCTCTCAGGCTACATCTCCACCGCTACGTTTTGGTTTTTAAGCGAGTTTTAAGCCAGAAACGATCTCCGTGCACACAAGTGTTTTTAGCTCCAGTAGCAGAAATATTCTCTGTTTAAAATAACACGCCCAAAATGCATATCTCATGAACATTCTCTATACTGGGTAAACAGGAGGCAGCATGTATATTCCGGCCGTTGCTGGTAGATGCCATGGTAACGTTAGTAGCTTAGTCTCAGAGAACGCGACGTCATTACCCATAAGACCCAATCAGGCGGCGAAACGTTGGCGTTAGTGTCAGTGTTGCCAAAGGTCTCCATTTGCGGCCGTTGAGACTACAACACAACCCTGCAGATTCCAAACCAAAACGGGTCAGAAGTGTTTCCAAATGTCTCCGGTTTAGAGGCTCTGAAACGCCAGAGCAGGGGGAATGAGAGTTGAAAACGTAGCAAAAGATATTCATTTTTAAACCAAAAAAAACGGTAGCTTCTTGAAAAGGTCGTCGTAGCGATGTTTGAGCATATCCAAAAACCTGTTGATATCCAAGTCTTTGATAATATTTAAAAGTAGCTGTGTTTCTCCTTCTTATCGGCTCTGCAGCCTGGCAAACTGTTGGCTGGTTGGTTTGTGTACAGAAACCATAGCAACACACAGAGCTGACCATAAGCCGTAAACAGGCAAGAGGCCGTGGGGTAAAAAACCTGATTGAGATGCATATTCCGAATGCGCTGTATACATGTCCAAAGAATGCCTCTAAAACCAGAATAATACTGAAACATCCCACATATCTTAATTAAAAAATGCTATATTTGGAAAAAAGCCTTATTCTGAATATCCAACCAGAATATGCTGTTTACATGACCTGGATCAAATTCAGAATATTGTCAAATTTGGAATAATAGTGGAATTTTGGTGTGCATGTAAACATACTGAGTGATAAATAAGATATGATTAATGGTGGCATATGCAGCAATCATCTGTGTGACCCCTCAAATAAAATAAAAATGTCAAGACATTTCTGGTGTTCAGACACTTAGAAGTTAGTAAAAAGTAAAATTCATAAATATCCTACATGGGTGAGCATTGTTCTCAGACATTACAGTTTAAGTGCCTTATGTTGTTGTGAATAAAGCTAACTATAAAAATGCATCTGCAGTATACTATGTTTTGTGTCAATGTAGTGACCTCAGTATCATTTTGCCAACCCACTCTTTTGATTCTTAATACATGTAATGTTATGCCACCATTAATCATATCTTATTTATAAATGTTAAAGATGGACCAGGTCAGCACTTTATTTAAAGGGCCACAAACATAATGAAGTTATGTCTAGTTAATCATGTTTACAACACTCCAATTCTTTAGAATATATATGTACACTGCTGTGTATCTGTAATCAGAAGTCATGGTGTTTGAAATATCTTAATTGATGCATTAATTCATGTATTGTTCCTGCATTAAGTCACTATTAATCTTGTACATTAATGATAGTTCATGAAGTACTACATGAATGAATTCATGCTTTTTCTTGCATGAGGACATTCATGATAATTCATGCACCATTAATATAAAGTGTTACCAACAAAACTACTGTAATTGTAGCCTCAGAAACATATCTGATGGCATATTTGAGTAAAATGATCCACACTTTAGAATGTACACCTCACAAGCATGTATTGGCTTTTAAGGTGACAGCTTTTTGTTGTGAATATATTTTGTCTTTTCTTCATTTTTTCTGCACTTGCTTGCATTTGAGAAAGAAATTGTGCTGTAGGACAAACCACATAGATATTTATTGACATGATCCTGTTATCACAAGGTGTTAAACTGTATACGCTTAAACAAGCTTGAGGCTCAAATGTGTAGTCACAGAATTGCAATGTGTGGAGGCGGAGTGCTTCTTTTTATTCAAACATGTAATGCGTAATTTATTTTCAGAAATTGAATCATCTCAAGGTGAATCTTCACAGCTGGTTTGTAAAGATAGTTTCATGTTATTGTCAGGTTGTTTGGCCCTCCTTTTTGTCTCACTGACAGACTGATACAAGCTGTCAGAGTCCTACAATAACCCAGGATGTATTAATGGCGAGTGTGTGCGGGAGTTCATTTCACATGGATCATGAGAGCTTTAGTTTTCACTGAGAACACTTGTGCTCACGCCCTAACCGTCACCTCATCCTTTTGTGACAATTGTCAATTGTGACACAGTTTTATCAAAGGCCACGTAATACTTTACTGAAGAGCCTCATTCACACAAAGCCAGTCGACTCAAACACTGTTAACCCTCAAAGGAGGCATGTTAGTGAAAAGCTCAGAGAGAGAGGATTCATTCATACTTGCAGGATCAGAAAAAAATGTCTATTTTTTAATACATCTTGCTATTTATCACTCACTGTATACATGAAAAGGAGACTCAAACTCAGGTAATACACTTGCAAATTTGCCATAAATCTAAGCTTTTTAAATCAAATCTTAAATGATTAAGGCTGGTGTTATTCCATATTTATCATATGTCAACTCTCTGACTCTTTTTAATAAAGGCTGAGTAATGTCATAAAACAGCTGGTCACAGTACATTTTAGCAAACATTACTTAAATGGGAGGAAATATATAACAAGATATAGTATAGTATAGGAATATGCTAATATCAGACCAGTCTCCAGCCATGCTAGCAGCTCTGTGAGCTAACTGCTAACATCAGAATTTGCTTACTTGATGTTTAGCAGGTATAATTCTTACTAGGTTCACCATCTTAGTTTAGCGTGCTAATATTGTACGTCGCTCAATGTAGAATAGACTAGAACAAAACTTTAGACTAAAACAGTGATTCTTAAAGTTAGGGGTTCCATGAAAAGTTTACAGATTCATTCAAGTTACCATGATTGACTCAACAAATATTTCCATTTTAAAATCTGAAAGTTCCTATACTACTTAATCTTATCTAACAAACCTATAACTCTTAGAATCTGCAAATATGTTTAACACATCTGTTTCATATTTCATTTATCTTGTGTTGTTCTTTCACATAACTTAACTAAGACTAAGACTGTAAAAAATGAGGCTATGTCAAATTATTCCAAGGGACATGCATGAGGGGGTCCCTGGTATTGTCTCTATTCTGTAAGGCAGAGGTATTCAACTGGGGGGGGGGGGGGTCCTCAGAGTTAATGCAGGGGGGCTGGCAAATTATGTTTTAAAAAATATTTTTTTTTCTGGAAGTTTCTGGAAATATTCATCAATATAAATCCAACACATTCATAGCAAACTTAAATTGGCCTATTTGTGAAAATAAAACATTTCATTTACACATTGATCATAAGCTTACTAAGGTAGCCATAGAGTTCATCTTAGGGATTCACTGTGTCTTCCACATGTATATTTAACAATAAACATTATGTATACATAATCCATATCTATTCATTTTCATCCATCTGGTGGTAGGGGGTCCCTAATCGGTGTCTCTTTCAGTTTAGGGGTCCTTGGCATAAAAAACGTTGAAGACCCCTGCTGTAAGGGGTCCTTAGCTGAAAGAAGATTGAGAATCTCTGCTCTAAAAGTCTGTAGTCTAAAACTCAAATCAAATTCAAAGTGTCAGAACCTTTTTGCAACAATTGTTTCATCAAATTCCCCTTTTATCCTATTTAATGGCCTCAAAAGCACCAGTGCTCTATCTGATCAAAACAGCCCTCCCTGGATGCCCAAAACAGAAATGACAACATATTCTATTCTTAGTGCATGAGCGGGGATTATCCAGGGCCGATATACGACAAGCTGGCATGCATGGAAGTATGTTATCAATCCCACTTCGAGGCTGAAGTCACTTCCTGCTTTCTGCCTCCAGCCCAACCAGATAAGAGTTCCCATTTTAAACCCAATGGGAGTCCTTCTCACCAGGAAGTGGCAAAATGGGCAAACCCATTATCTTTAGCACTGGACCACGCCAACCTGTCAAACGGTCCAAAATAAGCATCCATTACATTTCCCCGTCACAGATCATTTTTGGCTTGTTCGTTGTGGCTTTTTCTCTGTGCCTGCTGATGGCGAGCACACTGGAAAAGTCATCAGTGGCTTTTTGTTCCTCGGCCACCTGTGTGTGTGTGTGTGTGTGTGTGTGTGTGTGTGTGTATGTGTGTGTGGTCATCAGGGCTGGTTATTCAGTGTGTGTAGGAAGGAAGTGTAATCGCTCTGTGTTAATAATGTGGTGCTTCAGTACGATGATGGACAGGAATGCTTTTAGGACAAGGTTTGTGTCGTCTAAACATAACTAGCCTTAGCACTAACAACAGATGCATTTTCTTTAAGGGACAGTGGGAAAATTATTGTGGGGGGTCTAAAAGGGGGAATGTCAGGGTGATGTTTGTTTTTTTTTAATGAAAGGAAGGTAGTCAAACTTCTGTTGTTCTCATTCCAGATTTATATTTTATTTTATTCTTTCATTTCAACAGAAACAAATTGCATTACAAATTGCTAAGGCATGACTTATGTGAACTTTGGGGATATTCTGACTTTATGTCCAGCGCCATCATCAGGACCAACTCTTAATTTGGTTTAATACTTTGGCTAATGTCAGTCCCATCAGCTTTAGCCGTACTGTCATGGTGGTGTGTGTTTTTGTGTTTGGTGGTTTGTTTTTTGTTCCTTTTCCCCCCCTATTCTCTTTCTGTTTCTCTCCCTGGCAGTGTTGGTGCAGCTGAGGGCGTGGCTGGCTGAGCTAGGTCTCTCTAACAAGGCACACCTGGAATTGATCTTGTTTATCACTCCACACATAAAAAACCTGGTCAAGACTTCCTTCCTAAGTTTCCTCATGCTCTAGTTTTTCTAGTTTGAGAGTTCAAGACTTCAGACTCCTGGACTCAACGTAGGCTCTCTGTATTCCGGACACTTCCGACAGCTCACGGTATACCGCACACTTGGCTTTTTTTCTATAAATAAATACTTAATTATACAGGCAATATATACATATATATCATCCTTGTCTCCTCCTCTTTCGACTCCGACCAACCTCCAGTTTCCAGAGCCAATCGTTTAGGGGAAATCAACTTGAGTTTCCAAAGTGCGCCTATGAGCGTTCAGAAAATGGCGAGGGGAGGGTCTTCAGCCAGCACAACAGGCAGAAGGAAAAGACTTAAAGTACTCATATTATGCTTTTTACTTTTTCCCTTTCCTTTATCATGTTATATATCTTTTTTGTTCACGTTATAGGTTTAACAAAGTGAAAAAGCCCAAAGTCCACCCCAAAGGGACTTACCATCTCCAACAGAAAACACTGTTCACAAACTGCTCCAAACAGCTCCATTGTAGTCCAGCCTTTACTTCAGAGACAAACGTGGTCACTTTGGAACACACGTTATAATGCTCGCCTAGCTGCTAGCATGGCACGCCCTCATACTCTGCTTCTGACTGGCTAGTAGTCCTTACCTAGGTACTGTCAGGGCACACCCTCATACTCTGCTTCTGACTGGCTAGTAGTCCTTACCTAGGTACTGTCAGGGCCCTCATACTCTGCTTCTGACTGGCTAGTAGTCCTTACCTAGCTACTGTCAGGGCACGCCCTCATACTCTGCTTCTGACTGGCTAGTAGTCCTTACCTAGGTACTGAGCATGTGCGACTCCCAACAAAGATGGAACAGAAGTGAGATGTCTCACTATGTAGCTAAAACAGAGACCTGAACACAGGGCGAAAATAGGAGCAGCAGCAGCAATGTGCAGTACAACAAAAATATGGTGTTTTTTGAAAATTAAACCATGTAAACCTATTCTGATATAACCTCTAAATACAATTATAAACCTGAAAATGAACATAATCTGAACACTTTAAGATGGCAAAGTACCGCTTCAAAGCATGATATCCCACCCAAAATGACAGAAATGTTCTTAGGCCTCATAGAATATGTATGAGTTAGTTTTTGCAAATATTTTGACTTTTTGAAGGGATATACACATTTACAAAGGCTGTAAATGACAGAGGCTATCTCCACAGCGCTGTGGACTGTGGAGTAAGGTCGGGCTGCATCACACATACATTCTGGGATAGGACAAAAAAAACGCTCTGGGTTGTCGGCATTTCTTTAACCCTTGTGTTGTCCTCAGGTCAAAGTTGACCCATTTCTCAAAGTTTTTTTATATCAGAAATATGGGTTTCTTACTAAACTAAATTGCCCCAAAATAACATGGATGCATAGATGTACGTTGTATGGAACCCAGACAACATTCTTCGCAGGTACAATTAATGATTATTTTCATTGAATTTTGGGTGTTTTATTCAATTTCATAGCATTTGAAAAAAACGTGTTTAAATGTTTTTTAAAAATGTATTCTGACTAAACTTTGACATAAACCAGTGTGTGATTCAGTCAACATTCTCTGATCTTAACTATTAGTCAAAATAATTTGAAATTTCTGCTTTTTTTAAAACAAAAAAATTAGGTATAATGTCATATAAATTAGGTTTATTGACCATGAATAAAAAAAACGTTGAAAAGAGGGAGAAAAACAATGCCAAAAGCATCAAATAAAAGCGTCAAAAACGTCGGAAAAAGCACAAAAAAAAGTTAATTTTCAATTTTGGGCCCGGAAGGACAAGTTTATGGTCGACAGGAAGACAACACCAGGGTTAAACCAATCACAATGGTCTAGGGTGGTGCTAAGCTCCGGACCCAGCAACGGTGGCTCTGCTAAATAGTCTCAGGAAGGAACTTGTGTTGTTGGAACATTTGCACCCCGCAAAAGAAAACCCCACATACAATATTAAATGAAGTTAACTGTTGACACAATACAGTAACGTGAGCTATTTAAATTGACCAGGAGGTTGTCGGTTCAATCCCTGGACCGACAGGATAAATGTGGGTGGGGAAAGTGAAAGAGCAGCGTTTGCCCCTCCCTCATTAACACCACTGAGGTGCCCTTGAGCAAGGCTGTTAACCCCATCCGCTAATGGGTAATGTACTGGTTATTAGCATGTTCTTATATTTGCCCTGGATGTATTATGACACTGGGGAGGGTACTGTGGGCTATTTTTCTGAAGCCAAGGGGAGGGTCCAATTATAGGATAAGGGCCTTTCTTTTTTATATAATGAGAAAAAAAACATTCAATCATTTTTGAACAGTCCACAAGGAAGATTTTCTCTGTTTTTCATGTTATGCCTCTTTATGCTTCAGGTGAAATAAGTCAGAAAATGTGACAACATGATACATTGACTTAATTAGAGTACAAATGCCCTTTGAAGTTATCCTTTTTGATCCAATTCATTGCCACATATACCCACATACTGAACCTTCAGAAACCATGGGCCCCGAAAGAAAATGCAGACCCAGATAGAAGAAAGCTCAAATTAATTCCACACTTCAATTGCGGCTCAAATGAAAAGTACTTGTACGTGGCACACTAATCCCCTGTGTTTAGCTAAGGAGATATACATATAGTGTACTGTACAGCACACCCGTTTATAGCTTCTTACAATGACCGGAGGGAGAAGCTTTACTTCCATGCTGACGAGTTCATCGATGATCAAGGATACGTTTTAGGACCAGTGACAGGCACATCACTCATCCTACACAATGTCTCATGAATATGTATACTCAGCTAAGCTTGTTAACATCCCCATGTAATCCTGACCAGACAGGTGAAGTGCACATGTGGAGCCTTTTACAAGCTAGCTACCCCATGAGAGATTGACGCCATTGGTCACTGGGTCATTTCTCTTCCTCAATTGCTCTGCTGAGGAACACACAGGGAAGGGTTGCTTTAATAATTTCCTGTCTACTAGAGGCAAATAAACACTCAACAAGCTGTTTATGGCCGTCGTGTTTTCAAAGAGATTTATTCTGCATCAATTTATACCGAAACATTTATCACAGCATCTGTCAAGGGCGACTCGAGATTGGGGGCTTGTCATCATGTCAATACTTTCACAGGTCTTATTAGTAAGTAACTTAGTAAGTAAATCCCATATAAGGCAGAGTTAAATTTAGATCGATCAATATGATTTTCCTCCAGAACCTTGCCGCTTTATATGTCTCAGCTGGTAGATGACGGACAGGAATTATTTTGTCTGTGAATAATGATTTTTTTTTTTTTTGCATGTAAATGGACTGTATTTATAGAACTTTTAACATAGTTAAGGAACAATTCACACACATTCATACACTGTGGCAGAGGCTGCCATTAAAGGTGGCAACTGCCATCAGATAAACATTCACACACATTTACACTCTGATGGGACAGCATCAGAAGACAATTCAGGGTTCAGTGTCTTGCCCAAGGACACTTCGACATGGGACTGCAGGGCCAGGGATCAAACCACCAACCTTCCAATTGGTAGGTGACCGCTCTACAACCTGAGCCACAGATGCCCCACGTATACCAACACATTCTCACTCCCATCACGTAAAATACAAACGCTTGGTCAGGTGCCTTTGGTGTTGTTATTGGCGCTAAAAGTCTCCTTTAGCGCCAGATCTAAACGCGCTTGGTCAGGACTCTTGGCATCACTTTTGACGCACTGGGTCGGGACGTACACTTAAGTGACATGCGGCACAACAATGGGACAGTTTGTTATAACATGTATGTTTCAGTGACATGCAGGACAAGAACGGGACATTAACCCCGGTCTCCTGGTTGGAAGTCCTGTGTTGTTTGACCCATCCACCCCCCCAACCAACCTCCCTACGCAGCATTTCGGTCTCACTTACCGTTGTCTCTCTTTATACCACGTCATCTTAAAGCGCTCTGCCCAGTGCGTTCCATCCAGACGCTGAACACTTGCTATTTGACACTGAGAGCCACTGACCACGCATCCTTATTTGATGAGCTGGAAGTGAGAACGAGTTGCGTATACGTATGTGTGAGATATGAAGCTGTGTGACTGATCCAGTTTGCATAGAGCATGTCTTAATTGCTTCAAACTATAAATTAAGCTGTGTTAAATGTAGAAATGGTTTGAGACAAGTGAACAGAGATAGTGAATTAAAAAATATCCATGTTGTGGCAGTTTCCTATGCGGCTGGGACACCCATGCCGAGCAGGTAAAATATGTTGTTTGCCTTGATGGCATGTTGGATGTGTGCTGGTCCTCATACATGCTGAATGTGTTTTTTTTCCTGGGGGCTGCCCCAAGCATATATTCATAAATATAAAGCCTACAAAGTGTGCAAAGTGTGTCAAGCTATCGCAGATCATGTAAAATTAGTGCCAACATTATAAATTCTAAAATACAATTGACCCATACACTAATACAGCTACAGGCTCACTCAGAACAGGAGTTGTTTGACTTGCTTTGCCATTGAGTGTCACCACGAGTCTCTCACATTTTATTAAACACTTTGCTTCTACACAGTTGGGTTGTTAATGGACAGGATGTGTTATAAAAAAAGTTCAAGGTGGCCCTCAAAGATGGCTTTAAAAATTGTCTCGTCAGACCTTCCTCCACAGCGCTGCAAAGGAGGGCCTGGCTAGTCTACACAATGTTTGGGATTGGAAGAAAAAACGTGCTCTGGTTTATTGACATGTCTATAAACCAATCACAGTCGTCATGGGCAGCGCCAAGCACTGGACAAAGACCTGGTGCCACTGCAAAATAGTCTCGGGAAGGAACTTGTTTTGGTGGAACATGTGTATGTTCAGAAGTAGTTTTAGTCGTGCAACAGAAAACTCAGATTGGACAGATAGTCTAGCTAGCTGTCTGGATTTACCCTGCAGAGATCTGAGGAGCAGTTAACCATAGTCCTCAGAAATCCACCGGAGTTTAGAATGCCGACACAAAGAAACAGGAAGGTGACGGACATCGGGCCGAAAAGAGGGACATCCAGCGGAATGTCCGCCAGCAACGAAGCAATCCTGGAAGTGAAACATTGTGGCTATAGACTACTTATAAATAACGATGATAATAATACATTGAAAGTGTAAACATTTCTTGCTTTAATATCTTTTTGTGTTTCTTGCACTTTTTTGACAACAAATTGCCCTAACACTGCAGTGTCTGTCACTTCATGTTTTCTGCCGACGAGTCTCGTTTCAAACATTTTTATTATGAAGCTTCATTTCAAATATCAAGTTACAAAATAGTTATTACAGTGCTTGTTTTTTATATGAACATAAATAAGGAAGAAAAAAAAAGAAAAAGCAAGAGGCCCCTAATCCCTACCGACAACAACCCACCCTGGACTGTGATCAGGATTCGGCTTGTCCTGCAAGATAAGATACCAAAGGTTGCCAAATGTTCTCAAAGCACGAGGCTCTGTAGGTGGCATTCTTTTCTTTGTTGAGCTTTGCTGTTTTTTTGTGCTGATATGTAAAAATCCTGCTGCTGACTGCAGGTTAAAAAAAACTCACTCAAAGACACCCACTAACCTTAAAGCTACTGACCTCAGACCTAACCTGTACTAACCCTCATCTTAGCTCCACATGCTGCTGCTGTACACATCAAATGCATTGATTTCTCCTGACCCAGAGTATCAGGAATCCAGTGTTCATTAAAGCCATGCTGCACCGTTGCAAGCCTTAAAATTAGCTTTTTAAAGCACAGATCCGCTTAATTACATAAGACTTGAAGCTTTGGCAGTTCTTGACCTTCTGTCACACCACATGTACTTAGTTATATCCACTAACTGTTCGCCTACTGTCTGAGCCCTCTGGGTTTTGAGCTGTAAAACCCATTTCTGTGCATATTTGTGTGTGTGTGTGTGTGTGTGTGTGTGTGTGTGTGTGTGTGTGTGTGTGTGTGTGTGTGTGGGTGTGTGTGTGTGGGTGTGTCTGTGTGTGTGAGAGACCTTGTGATGGTCAAGAGAGTGAAGGAGAGTTGTTCACACTCGTCCTCATGTGTGTGACCTCTCTAGGTTTGTTCCACACAGTGAGCCGTGGCACTTTGCAGAGGGATCATCATCAATCATGGATGAAAAATTGTCTTCCCCCCCTCCCCCAGTCCCCCCTGTCCCTCTCAGGCACTTGACCTTTCCCAGACTTTTTCTCTGGGATTTCTTCCTACTGTGATATCTTAATAAAAGATAAAGAGATCTTCTTATTGCCGAGGAAGAAATACCCTCCAGAGAGAATGCACATATTATATACACCACCAACACTGTGACTCTTCGCTTCCAGGGTTATAATGGCACCCAGAGGGATGTCTTCATGTTGAGATGACTCTCCCAGGAGGATCAGATGACAGCTCTCAGCAGCACCACCACCACCACCATGTGTTCTACTTACAAAGACGCCACTGAATGTAAGTCCAATATTCACTCTCCCTTCAGCTCTGTTTTGGTCAAATGCTTCATTATGTTTACCAGCTAGCCACTAACTGTGTCTGTCTGCCCTTTGTTGCTGTATGGGTAACGTACAGTGGGTCTGTCAGAGTTTTTCACTGAAAACAACTGCCTGCTGCTAGGATGAGGTTGATAAGAGTGGAACTGAAGGTTTCCCCTGAGATGACCTGAGCATAACCTGAAGAAGCCGCCTCGGCCTCCTCCTTCTCCAGGAGCTCTTCCCTGTGGAGACACAGCTCCGTTTGTCCTGTCCTGCTGCGAACTGACCTGCTGTGGCCTTTTTCTTGTGAGGAGTAGCGCCGGAGAATCTGGCAGGACCCTGGCAGGACCCATCTCCTGCACACCACGGCCAGACAGTAGCAGCTTTACCCTTCTAAGAAACCTCTCGGTGTGCACGGCGAACCAGCTGGGACTCCCTCTCTGCAGTAGTTCCTCTCTTCTTATGCAGTGGTAGAATGTAACCAAGTACATTTACTCAAGTACTGTACTTAAGTACAAATGTTGAGCTACTTCATGCCACTTTCTACGAGAGAAATGTTGTTCTTTTTACTCCACTACATTCATCTGACAGCTTTAGTTACTAGTTACTTTACACATTAAGATTTCTGCACACAAAGTAATTTATAGAATACAATGTTTTATTATAAATGAAACTAGCCAACCATATAACGGCCTACAAATCCAGCTGAGATGATTAGACCATTAAACACACAACTGGTTGGATCCTTTACACTTTCTACAGTGGGAGGATTGTTCTGTATTGAGTACTTTCACTTTTAATACTTAGTAAATTTTCCTGATGATACATACTCTTACTTAAGTAACATTTTCAATGCAGGACTTGTACTTTTTTACAGTGGGGTAATCATAATCATAATCCTGGCTTGGCAAAAAGGCTATCCAGGGATTATAACTTGTTTCTGAATGTTTAGAGGATGGGGATTAGTATGTACCTATCCAGCTCCTGTCTTCTTTATTAGCAGAGGGGAATTGAAAGAGGTAGACACAAAAGACATTGGAAAAAAAGAGGCAGCTGTGTGATGGACAGTAAGCACAAATTGAAACAGAATAAAGCACAGGCATCTGTAATAAGATGGGCTTCTGCTGTAATGAGTCATTTCACATATACATCAACTGAAGATCAATAGGTACTCTCAGCAAGTTGCTGTTGCAAAGAGATTTAAATCTCTCTTAGTCTAATCTTACAAGCCCAGTTTATTAGCCAGGTTTCACACAGAGAGCTCAAAGAGCCACAATAGATGGTAAAGGACAGCAGCAGAGAATACAAAGGCCTTCAAACCTTTCTGTAACCATGGGTCAGTTTTAAATCTCCATGGTAATCAGGAGGGTAAGACAAGAGGAGATGGCTCTTTAATATGCTCTGCTGTGGCACAGACTGTCATACACAGTAAGAGTCAAACTTCCACTTCATTGTGTTTTGATCATAGACCGTAAAAAATAATGGACGTAGCATCCTTGATCTCACCCATTGGTTTGTGGACTGCCGTTTTGAAGCCTTGAGTTTGGCGATATGGTCGTCGACAGCTTGGTGCTTTCCAACCGGATGTGACGATTTTAGACGAGAGGGCAGAACTGGGGAGGATGACGCAACCAAGGCAGTGTTGTTTATGGTTGCATTGGCTCTGTGCTAAGCTAAACGCTAAAGTAGGAAAGTTGCCCATTTTCAACCCTCCTGAAGCAAGTTATCCAGTGAAGATTTACCGACGGGTAAACACCGGCCTCCGTGTACTGGTGCCATTCATCTGCATGTACGGCAGAAACTTTCCCTTAAAGCAACACTATGTAACTTCTCCCGCTGAATTGTCCATTACATTACATTATGCAAGTTTGCCAGATCGGGTCGCCTCGGATCTGTAGTTCGAATGAACTGGACAATGTAATGTAATGGACAATTCCGCTTCCAACCTGTAGGGGGACAGAAGCGGGAAAAGTTACATAGTGTTGCTTTAAGTTACCAGCTAACGCTAGCTGTAGCTAGCTAGCTTGGTTAGCAGAACACTGAATAAGGCATTTATGGGTGACCAAAGTGTTCCAATAAACTGAACCAATAAAGTGAAAACACAGTGAGAGGGTCAAAGTTTAACACAAAAACACAGACAAACACCCAAAAACAAGTTCAGGGCTATTTTAATGTAAACAGCGCCATGGTTAGCATTGCTAAGCCTCTGTCCTGATTGGCAGGTCATATAGCATCATCAGCTTTATCGTCTATTTTAAAATGAATGGGACCATCATTTACAACATGGATATCATGCAGTATTGAAGAAGACTTGAAACTAGCGATTGAGACCACAAACTCATTAAGAAAATATTTATTGTAATAAAGTGGGAAGTAGGGTCATTTTCTCATAGACTTCTATAGAAACAGACTTCTTTTTACAACCAGTGGAGTCGCCCCCTGCTGGAAATGAGATAGAATGCAGGTTTAAGGCACTTCCGCGTTAGTCTATGGTTTTATCCTTTTATACTTATTTTTGTCCATCATCCACACAAGTATGTTGGCATGCAAACATCCAGAGAGTACAGATTCACATAAAACAGAAGGGAGGAAGACAAGGGGTCAGCGTGACTGCCCACCCATAAATCCGTGTAATGAAATAGGCCTGTAGTGGAGCCTCAGCACATCCCTCTGATTGGTCAGCCAGCCAAAAAGGGGGCAGGCCAATGATTCTAATCTCTTCCCATCCTAGCATTCACTGTCTAGGACTATTAGATCAGTTACTAAATCCTATCATCTATATTGCCGTCTGTGAAGCACAGCAGCCATGAATAGAACTTGCCACCTGCAGTCAGTCATCATTAAAGCTCTGGGTGAAAATACCCTGTTTGTGTCAGTATTACTGAGAGGAGGAGTCGGCGCTGTGCTGAGCCAGGATTAGGGCTGCTGTGGGACAGTGGGAACCATCATCAGGAATGCTACTGCAGAGATTTCCCAAGACTGTAAATGTCTCCAATGTTAACCCCACACAATAACATTGTGCCTGTTTCTGTGTCTGTACCCACAGCATGGAGAGAGAAATCGAGGTTTAACAAAAAAGTTGACACAAACTTTTAATGTGGCATAAATTGAGCATGGTTTGGTGATTCTCCTCCTCCGCAGAGCATTCTGGTTCTAGCACCCTGGAAAGTTGTGGCATTTTGGAAGATTTTCTACACTGTAAACCCACATCAGTTTAATTTTATAACTGATCATTAATCATAAAATTAGTTTGTCACAAGTTGACAAAAGGATCATAGGGCCATCATGAACACCGTTACAACAGAAAGAATTGTGACTGTACAGCAAATCTGACAAGCCACTGTGTTACGTCTAGATGTTGGATGAACTTAAAATCTTAAGTTTATCAAACTTATTTACTGCAGTTGTGTATCACACTTTACCCTCTGGTTTCTTGGTAATAGATCAGTACTGCTCCTGGGCTGAATTTGGCTTCTATCAGTACATGCTGCAAAAATTAGGCAGTGTGAGGGATCAGACTTTAATCCGCTTTAGTCATTAAAGAGTAACTTAACGCTGCCCTACCAGGTTTTCTTCTAAACAAAGTTATCTTTACAATGTCACAGTGAATTCTTGGTCTAACCATGGATGTATAATGAGAATACAGCGATACAGCATTGGAGGCGGAGCCCCGTTCATTGCTATAAGAGTTGCTCAATGGCGCATGGAGCCAAAACATTTATACAATTTAAAAAATTACCCGGGTAATCAACGCTGCTTCCGCACTGTGCAGCCCGTAGAGCAGGCACATTAGAGACCTCCGATGGCCGACACGGCCACTTCCAGTTTAACGCTCTGCTAACTTCAGTGGGGATTGAATGATTTAATCGTGCCGCTCTTCTAGGTCGGACCGGATGGATCAATTTCTGATAGTGGAACTAATTATTTTGCCTGTTTTGTGAAGCTCAAGAAAAATGTATCCACTAATTTACAGACCTCTCTTTCCCCATGTAAGTCTATGGGGAAAAAATGTATTTTGTGCCCCATTGCATCATGTGACTCATACACATGTCGGAATTCCAGTGTTTGTTGTCAAATGTCAAATTGTCTTTAAAGCCTTGCGCACTTTGCAGGTGCCTAGGTCTAACAAACGTGTTTAGTGCATTTCCCATGCCCGTTATACTGTATATCATAATTATTTTGGGGACGTTTCAGGACTTTAATAGATAGCAATAGTGGAGCGATGACAGTAAACAGAGAGATGCAACAATAGTTCTGAAACCTGAGACGCTGTGACTCATGGTCACCGTCTTGACCCATAAACCACATGATGCATCTCGTTTTATTTTTGGCTGTTTTAATGCCACCTGTTCACCTCTTTCTGGTTTATTTGTGTGTGTGTGTGTGTGTGTGTGTGTGTGTGTGTGTGTGTGTGTGTGTGTCTAAGTAAAGAACGCACTTTATTTGGACAAACAGATGTTGCACAGTTTTTGGATCCACCCATACACTTTGTCTTTTTCTGTTTTCATTCTGTGATCCTGAGAGAAACCATAATTCAATGAGCATTATGTTTTTTATAGTTGGAATAACCATTGAAGAAATGAACTCCTAATGGAATCCAGACCCAGTCCATTTGTCACAGCAGTGTCCATTTAGCTTCCCTAACAGCAATCATTAACAGTAAAAAAAAAAAAACAACATAAAAGTTGACCAGGTTTTAATAGTATTCTTTATTTATTCTTTTATTATTAAGTCATGTTATCCTTGCTTATGTCACTCTTCACTCTCCAGTTGTAAGAGCATTTGACTCTGTGTTGGATTTCTTCTGTTGTTTTGAATGTTCTTTCGATTCAATTAGCCATAATTAGTTGTGTTTCTGTTGGCCTGTTTAATTTTTCTTTCCTGCGCTCTGAACTAATTACATTTCTCCCTGTTTAACTTGCATTACTATTGTAAGCACAGTATAACTGTGTTTTGAAATGTGTAACACAGTTATTAAAACCTCCAGCAAACACTGAGACTGAGAACTGTTGTAACATTTCTTAGGCATAACCTGCAGGATGTTAATCATCCCTGCACCTGTGCCAAGTTATTACAGTGGGAAGAGCCACAGATACAATTATGATAATAGGGCACAGATCAGAGAGAGGATAATTGCATATTTTTTGGATGAACATGACTTGACATCAGAATTGGAGTCCTGGTTCACATCTGCTGTTCGTCACCCGTTGCCCGTGTGGATGTTTTCAGCTGGAACGCGACAACTCTGATGAGGGAAACCATGAAAACTCGGCATCAAGTCTGCGACACGAAGGGCATTTGTCTGGCTTCTTCTTCTTCTTAATGACATTAGGGCTTGTGTATGTTTGTCTGTGTCTGTCTCTGTAATGTCGAGTCAACAACTGTAGATGAAATATACCACAATAACAACAAATCCGCATTAGAATTGAGTAGGAGACGCGAGATGAGACGAAATAAAATGGGCTTTCGGTGTGGCTGGCAAAGGGCCATCTCTTGTTCACTTGCGGCCCCAAGTTTGTTTCCTTTGACTCAGCATTCAAGGAAAAAGCCATTAGTCAATCCCGGGGAGGCAGAACGCCATCAGGGGTGAGATATGTCCTGCATCATTTTCCACGGAAGCAGGATAGATTAGTTTGCTACAGCAGTCATTCTCAATGTGGCAGGCTGACGCACTAAAACATGTAGCGAGGCTCCGTGTTTGACTCAGCAAAGTGAGGAAGTTGTCTGGAGCAGATAAGGATGAATTAGATGTAATTTGCTAATCATGTTAGCGCCGCTTTTATGAGGCTTTGAATGGCTTGGCAGAGGAACGTGAGGAACGTGATTTAATTGTTGCCAATACAAGACAAGTGTTTTCTATATTTTTGGATTTGATCTTGTAACAGGCCTCGGGTGTGAGGCCTGTAGGCTGATAATTAGTCTAATAAAGATCAGGGAAATAATGTGACTGGCGACATGTGGTGTGTTTAGCACGTGGCATCCTGACGAAGTTACAAATAATCAGGACATAATTTACATCTACATCATATAAATATAGAGATAGAATGCAGGTTTATGGCACTTCAGCAATGGCTTCACTTTTCAGGCCCGGACGTTGCCTCTTGATTTACATAAATGACAGTACAAGGCTGTCTTATGAAAAGTATACACTATGTACATAATAACATCACATAACGTGACCCCACATTGCTTTGCGCCACAATATACAGGCATGGAAAAACATTGGTAATAAGAATGTACTTGACAATTTATTAAGCCAGCTTTTGTTTCCAATCTTTATTTCTTTAAAAAAACAAGACCTGAAGTAATCTCTCCGGGGAGGTTGGAGATGTAGCATCAGGGTCATTATGAGGGCAAATAAACAAACTAAAGCAAATTTCTGCAAGACTATGAATGCCATGGCAACAGCACACACGGGGTGATTGTTTTTCTTCTTGGTAACTAGGCTGAGATCAGAACCCAGTTGTATTCACGACTCCAACTAATCTGAACAACACTTCAGCGTGCTGAAAAAATAAGAAAACAAAAGACAAATACTAAACCTGAAACACTTCACTCTGCGATCTCAAACAGTAACATCGAACCAGAAAGCATCAAACAGCACTCACTTATTTGTAGTGGTTGCAGAGAAAAATCTGAGGCCCCCTGATGATTTTATTGCCACTGTATCACTCTCAGTGCCACACTTCTGAGAGGGGAGGGGGGTGGCTTTTTGTTCTGAGAGTTACTGCAGCTTTGTGTTGCAGGTGAGGAATATGGGCGCCAACTTTCAGAGACAATTCCAACCTGTGTCTGAATAAAGGCCAGGCTTCTCTCTGCTCTCATTCAAGCACTTTACTTGAAATATTGAGATGCTTTTCACCAGAATGTAAAGGGAAAGAAAACACTCATGTGATGATGGGGGCATGGTTGTGACTACAAAGTTGAATCATTCCCTGCTGGGTTTATCTCTGCCAAATGCAATATTTTATCTTGTTGAATTGAGTGGGGAACAAATAGGGAGGCGGAACAAAAGGAACACCTGCATGTGTGATTATACATTAACACACTTGAGTTATAGCAATGCACTCTCAGTGGCCTACTGTAGTGACTGAGAAACTGAATAAATGTGAGGCTTCATAAAGGTACACGTGATTATGCTTATCACTGTGCTGCTAAAGGAGAAAGTCCATTATGAAACGGCTGGGTTTACGTTCATGTTGATAGACATCAGTCAGTGCTAGCTAGCTAACATGACACATGGGATTCCAGTGAGAAACGGCAGCTAACAGCAGTACCACTGACAGAGACTATGCTGTAGTTAGCAAGTAGAGAGAAATAAACTGGTCTCAGACCATCAATGAGTACACAAGTTTAAACATACTCACATTATATTCATTTTTTTTTTTTTTTTTAAGCCAATCACAATCGTCTTGGCTAAGTTCTGGACACAGCAACACACAGCTGCCTCTGCAAAATAGTCTTGGACTGCAAGACTATTGAACTTGAACTTGTTTTGGTGGAACATTTGCACCCTGAAAATGCCAAAACAAGAAAGAAAATGCCACACAAAATATTAAATTAAGTTAACTGTTAGATATATAAAGCCTGAAAGTCCCATTAGAGCAAAATCAGTGTGTGGGAAACTAGAACCACATTCAGCCCCGACAAAAAGTAACGTGTTTTTTTTTAACTGAAACGGGGGTGCGTTGAACACCCTGTTGTGTGCCAAGTGCTGTGCCTTTTTATTACCATGAGTTTACAGACACATCTCTGCTGATTGGGTATCACCTGCTGTAACACAGCCAATAAACTCAAGATACACCCACCAGACGATAGAAAACATAACTCAAAGCCGTTGCACACCGTTTCACACTGCTCCGAGGAAACATGTCGTTCAACACGAAAACCCTTGCAAAACTGTGCACATGCATAGTCATATGATGCGGTCACATGATCCGCAGCTAATCAGGAAGTGATAAAAAGTTTACCGGTTTCAGTAGAGAGTCCTTTTCCTTTCTTTAAGCGCACCTCGTAAGGTCGACTCTCCCTTTGTGCAGTTATGCAAACAAGGTTGATTTTAGGACGTTGGTCCCACTAGGGTGACAGCCAGACGCAAGTGTCCCGTGTTTCTCAGAGGGAACCGGAGCAAACTGACCGTGATTCCTTGAAGGCAGGTACTCTGTTGAAGTTTAAAACTATTGGATCTGCCCAGAGCCACTCTGGATCTGCCATAACCAATCACTAACGTTTGGTTGTGACGTATGTCATGCACATGTGCAACAAGAGGAGAGACCGACAATAACTATCGGCTTATATTTAGCATTAGCATCGCTAGCGTTAGCCTTAGCCAACTCCTTCACCACTAACGGAGCGAGCTGGAAAATCAAACTTTTTCCTAACCCCGTGGGGAGGAGGGCCACAACATCATGGCCACCAACACAACTCAGCAAAGATTGTTCTTGCTCAGGCTTTAACTTCTGGATATTCGGCAGCGTTGCTGCCACAACGGACCGAATGGCTTCGCTCACATCTTTCTAGTGCACGTCCTCAACGTCATCGTTCTCAGCCACTCCCTCTGTTCACTGATTGGACCTACAAATATTTGACGGGAGAAAACCTAAGAATATACCGCAAACCCAGACGGAGTACTGAAGGGAAATGAAAATTGAGCGAAGTATGTAGGCGGGCGGAGCCAGGCTAGTGTGGTATAGCAATGAATGGTTTCGGCGAATGCTATCTTTTTGTTTTGCTGATTCAACCGCTCATTTGTGGTCTGCACAACTGATGGTTGCAATGCTTATAGCAATTCTTTAACCTGTGAACAGCTCCTGTAGGTTGTCTGCTCTGGCTTTAGAAATCCGTAGACATTCAATTCAATTACATTTTATTTATAGTATCAAATCATAACAGTTATCTCAAGACACTTTACAGATAGAGTAGGTCTTCCCCCAAGAGCAAGCATTTAGTGCAACAGTGGCAAGGAAAAACTTCCTTTTAGGGAGAAACCTCGAGTGGTGAGGAAAAACGTCCTTTTAGGCAGAAACAGGACCGCGCCGAGCAGGACCACAGCGGCAGCTGCAACCATGATTTAGGTGCCACACTAATCCAAGGAAAACTGCGAGGCGAGAAAACTTTGTTACTTTTCCTTTGTTAATTTGGTTTGGCCAATGCCTAACTGTGCTCACACTTGATGTTCTACTTAAGCTAGAGCAGTGGTAGACACCCGGCGTCATATCGTTGAATGTAATTTCAAACATTTCTGATGTTTCTTGTTACTTATTAGCTGGCATGTACACAGACAGCGATCTATCTGAGATAAACTCATATCAGCCAATATATCAGCCTGACCCATTTGTCAGTTTAGCTCTATTATGCACCATGTAAACATGTGCTTTATTGATGTGTAATGAGGAACAGCAGTGCTCTTTCACATTCCCCACCCTGATTTACCATTTCAGTTGAGTTGAGATATTGTGTTTCAGTTGTGCGTATTCCCAATCAAATTTGTGATTAATCAAAATACTACAAAGAACAGGCACACAGTATATAGGGGGCCTTGGACCTGCAGGGACCCCGGGGCAGTTGGACTGTTCTTAATTTAGCCCATACATTATTTTATAATTGGATTGAAGTGTAAAGGGAAGTCAGTGTTGAAGTGTTGAAGTGAAACGAGATTGCAAAGTTCACAGCTCCACCAAATAGGCTTGATTACACCTTCAGTGTTCCCCTTCCACAGACGCCATGGTTTCATGAGTTGTTGAAAATGTTTTCACAACAGACATAACTAATCCTGGAAGCGTTGGGGCTTGGTCTGTTCTTAGTTTGATTGTTTCATTTTTTTCAGTAAGTTCTACTTTTATTATTTGTTTGCATTTTTCCATCAATTTTAGCCAACAAATTCAGCTTCTCTGCCTGTTATTGAGAGTGTTTCTAGTTTTCACACACGCTCCATAACATGACTTGGTGTTAAGATTCTTGGTGTAAAACTGAGATGTTTCATGTGCAGTCTGCCTGCCTGTAACTGGAAGATTACCATATGTCATTCTGGTATTGGCTGGCAGTTTGCAGAATTATATATAGAGGATCTGTATCACTCTAAGTGATCATGTCAAGCTAACATTTATTAAAGCTGGCCTAGAGGCACTTCACTTTGGCTATAACATCTTGTCAATGAGAGTTAATACCACCCCATATGATCTTATTAAAAGGCGTTTTAATCAGCAGAGCAATTACTGTAGAAAAGAAAATGGCAAATGTATGCATTTCTCTGACCTAAGCAAGATTTGAATGAAATACTAATCAAAAAATGATTCTGAATCAGATGTCTGAATATTTTTAGCTGCCGGTATTGTAAAATTGGAGTTGCTCTTACCTGGCTTACAGCTGCAGATGAACTGAAAAGCTGAAAATCTGGCAAACCTGTATTCAGGTCAGAAGAATAACGATTCATTTTGCACATTGAATTCCATCTCACAGTCTGCCAGTGTTACCTTTATTGCCGTTGTCATCCTCTCTGTGCCTAGCAGACACTTGTCATGGCCCTGACTCTGAGTCCCCCTCTCTGACAAACACACCGGGCTGCTTTGTCACAGTGTCATTCAACAGGCTAGAGAGAGAGACAGAGAGAGAGAGAGAGAGAGAGAGAGAGAGAGAGAGGGGGGCGAGGGAAATCGCTCCTGTGCTTGCATGCACTCTTTCTATTTGACTGGTCTTTGGTGTGTAGCCGCTCAATGTTCTGGGTTTGCAGCAGCCTGCTTTCCCAGATCAACGGAGGCTGAATACATTAAGTGGAGGTCCGTGTTCAGGCATGGTTGAAATGCAAATATGTCATGCCCCTGAAATCAAATCATTTCAGTATCTGCTGAACCCAAAAGAGACCAGTGCGCAGGTATCTGCCTGGAGCAATGAGAGGGAGCACTGCACACATCCACAATGCATGTTCCACATGTACTCTATATGCAGAGTCACTCAAGTGGATATTCACACTTTTAAACTTTGTCTGTTTGTTTTTTACTGACTCCCCCAATTAAGCCTGATATCATCGCCAAAGCATGGTCTATAAAAACACATTTGAAACATTCTATGACACATAGACAAACTTTTGATCACATTGGTTTATTATTTAGCAGATATTTAATTTCACAGCATTGTAATGCCTGGATCTCTGGAACTTTGTAGAACTAATTATTCAGTATTGCAATTGGAGCACATGTTGGAGGTCATGACAGATGAGACAATGTCTCAGTAATGCCGGTAATAGTAAAAAAAAAAAATTTCCATAAAGGGGCACTCCGCTAATTTTAGCACCTTCCTTCGAGGACCTCAGACATCATGGTTGTGTGGAGGCTGATGGATCTCAATAAAGTTCTGCTGAGGTTTATGACGTTAGCAGTTCAACTGGCTGGTAGAGGGACAATGAGCTATCTCACGCTGCTCATTGTTTAAGCTCATACTTTTTAATTACCCTAGCCTATTATAGCCTGGACACTATTTTCCCATGCGTTGGTGTCTGTGTGAGTAATGTGAACAAAAATCTTTGAAATTGGTCCAGTATTGAGCGAGAACGCTGAAACCGGTAACCCTGACCGGGCTGCAATGTAACCCTAAAGGTCAAATGTGCATTGTGAATTTCTGTTCACTAAAAGTTCTGTTTTTGCCGCTGACAGGCTTAGATTATTGTTCTAAGTGTGTGACAACATTATGGAAAGGATCCCTACAGAGATAGACCTTTTTGTTAAGGAGTAAGATCCTTTTTGTTTAATCAGAAACAGCTCCGAAATCACCATCACCAAACACCACCAGACTCCATGTAAATAATCACTACTTTTAGCGTGTATAGAGCCAGCATATCTCCACATGTAAATGGGTGAATTAAGGGTTTATTTCAACCAAACCAGAGTGGTGATTGTTGGAACAGTGGAAAGACGATTTAATTTTGTTTCTGTCGACTTTTTTGCAAAAACTGAACTTGAATTGAAGGTTACATGGCACAATGTCACTGGGGATTAATAGTCATATATCTATAAAAAAAAGACATATTTGTATCCCTCCTCAAAAAGTGCATTTGTGTTGTATTGTATTGTGATTGTATATTGTATTGTACTGTATTAATAGTATTGTATTGTGTTGTGACTGTTTTTAAGGTACCAGGCTTTGAAGACTAATAAAGTCATCTATCTATCCATCTATCTATCTATCTATCTATCTATCTATCTATATATATATATATATATATATATATATATATATATATATATATATATATATATATAGCCGTGTCTTGCTTAATACTTGCTTAATACTATATATATATATACGAGGGAGGAGGCCTCGGGGAAGACCCAGGACTAGGTGGAGGGATTATATCTCCAACCTGGCCTGGGAACGCCTCGGGATCCCCCAGTCGGAGCTGGTTAATGTGGCTCGGGAAAGGGAAGTTTGGGGTCCCCTGCTGGAGCTGCTACCCCCGCGACCCGTTACCGGATAAGCGGAAGAAGATGGATGGATATATATCTAGCCCTGTCTTGCTTAATACTGGACCAATTTCAAAAATTGTTGCTCCCATCAGTCACTTAGACAAAACGAACAGAAAAATAGTACTGAACTTACCCTTTAAATGCACTATGACACTTCCTTCATTTTAACAGCACAGTTGTGTGTCTTTTGCAGTATAAGCTGGTATGTTAGTATGTGTCACCTGACTTTTGCTGGATTAAAAAGGGAAAGTTAAACAACCTCTCAGGCAGTCTGAGGCTATGATAACTTGGCGAAGCGATCAAAATGAGGCAAAAAAACCCAAAGACAGACACACACACACACACACACACACACACACACAAGCAGTTGTAATCAGCCACCACTGATGACTTGCCTGCCACTCCTCCCCCCAGGTTCCTGACATCATGAATATTAATGTACTGGCATCCATTTATTTGGCACAGACTTGGGCTCAGAGGTGGAATCAGGGCACGCCTGCGTTTTGATTCTGATTTTATTTCAATATTTATATATGCATTTCTTCATGGCTCTTCTCTATGTCTATGTGGCTGTCACTGATGCAGAGGGTGAGTGAGAGACAAGGGTCTGGATGTGTATGTGGAAGAGGGAAGGAGTAATCTCTCAAGATGTCAGTGAGGTAATTTCATTTTTCTCTGAGCCATCGGAGGTTTGTCATTTGGCAATCACACCATGTCAGGCTGTCTTCACCTCCTGAGGATTGCTCTATTTTACCACGCCTAACAAATATTCACTGGGAATTCAAGAGCACAGGAATAGTAATGGAGTGCCATAAGATGATAGGATTGCACCTACTATAATCGTGTGTGTGTGTGTGTGTGTGTGTGTGTGTTCTGGTGCGTTCATTTGTGAATCTGTTTGTAATACCAAACTAAACAGTGTCTCCAAAAAGTGTTCCTAATGTAAATGAAAAAGCTTAAAGTGTTCATATTATGCTCATTTTCAGGTTCATAATTGTATTTAGAGGTTATATCAGATAGGTTTACATGGTTTCATTTTCAAAAAACAAAAAAATGTTGTTGTACTGCACATTGCTGCAGCTCCTCTTTTCACCCTGTGTGTTGAACTCTCTGTTTTAGCTACAGAGTGAGACATCTCACTTCTGTACCATCTTTGTTGGGAGTCACACATGCTCAGTACCTACACTGAAAAAAATTTGGAGTGACATTTACTTAAAAAAAGCTAGGCAGAAAGTGCATGTAATCTTTACTCAGGCTATTTCTAAGTAATATTTACTTACTAGAACCACTTATTTTTTGTTTAAAAACACAAGTAAATTGCACTGGCAATACTCACCTATAGATTGTTACTTTCACTCAGATTACCATTGCATCTAATTACAAAACCCAAGTAAAAGTGATGTTTCTTTGTGTTTATTACTCATCTTTTCTTTGTTATATTCTATGTAATTATTAAGTAATATTTATTATGAATGTATTAGTTAATATTAATTGAATTAAGTAAATATTTGTACTATTCTACTAAATAATAATTCAATATTTTCCAAAAACAAATATTTGCAGCTTAATGGATGTTTGAAAGACAATTTTATTTCACATTTGAAATGGCATAGATATATTTAAAATATCTACATAACATTATAACCACAAACACATGGCCATAGAACTTCTTGCTAGCAAATTTCAAAACAGTGCATATATACATATACATAGAGTACATACATCAAGGGCGTTCAGAGACCGTTATAAAGCTCAAAAGTAAAGCAGTGTAGAATTTGAAAAATTAAATGCGGAATGACAAAGCACCAACTGACTTTAGGACTGATATTCCAGCATACAAACAAATACAGTGTTACAGTTGACGTTTCCCTTCCAATTCTGTAATTCCATCAATTGGGCTCTATTACAAACTTCAAAAGATTGAAGCTTTCACTTCCTCATGGATTGTATAGGCAGACGTTCATTGAGGAGGGAAGAAAAATCAGATAGCTAGCCTTAGCAGTGAAAAAAAACATGCTATTCAAAAACTCAGCATGCACTGTCCCCTTTCTTCTAATCAACTTTCAGAACAGTAAAAAATACATACATCAACTCTGTCCATTAACAGTTGCAATCACTACCTCTGTGGACATTCTCAGGATGATCATGACAAAAAGAGCTTATATATAACTGACCAACACTTGAAATCACTGTCAGAATCACTGACAAAATGTAAAGAGATTGTTTGTGCTGGACAACAGCACAAATAACACTGGAACACTCACACTAAAAGTTTCTTGTGGAGAGACTGGACCTTTGCTGAAATTTTAAGGATGTCAAGCTCAAGAAACAGCTTTTGAAATACTAACGTATATTTCAGTTTCAGTGGGTAACTTAGTTGACAGCATAGATGACACCCATGAGCAGGAGCCAAGTGTTTGTCACACTTCCGCAGTCCTCCAGAACTTCTGTCCCCTCAATGATGACTGACACGTACACGGGATCTTGGTTTTCCTGTGCCACATTGGGATGGATGATCGTGATCTTCCTCATGTGATTACTGCAGTCCTCTTTCACTGCTTCTTGGTTGACGTCCTGTGAAAACAAATAAGCCACAATTAAAAATAACTAAGAATAGATTCCAAGTAAAAGAAAAGATTAAGAGAAAAAAATGTGAAAATAAAAACAAAGAGGTATACTCAATTTAGTGTACTCAAATCAAACAATATTCATATGGCACTTTTCATATGTAAAGTTACACAACGTGCTTTACAGAGGCTGACCCTGAGACAAAGAAAGTCACTTTTGGGGGCCATCCAGACTGAGAGGGGTCAACGCCCACGACCACAGTGAGTGCTGCCACAGTGACCACCCTGGCCCGGGCAGACAGGAGGCTCCACACAGAGGTGCAGAGCCCTCCAGCCACCCAGGCTGGAGCTGTCCATGGGAAGGCACCCATGTTGGTAGACCAGAACTACTACCAGTGTGGAAGGTCCCCATGGGGGAAACACTGGAGCTGAAAACTGAGGGATTAAATCAGTAAAATAGGTTATAAAAAGGTATAAATTAAATTAAATTTTGCTCATGAAATAAAGTTAATAAGTTAACATTAAATAGTCAGAAAAACAGAGACAAAAGGCAAGTTAAAGTTTAAGATAGATAAGATAAAGCATAGGTGTGATAAGACAAAAAAAGCAGGAAAATATACACAGCGCACCCATGACGCTGCGACAGAAAATACACTATTTGCTAGCGCCACAGCCGCCGCGGCTTTCAGTGCGGAGAAACTGACTTAAGTAGGTGAGCCAACAGGAACGTTTGATTCGCTTAAAACTTACCTTCATGGTTCCATATTCACGTTCTTCCCCATCTCAGTCAACAAAGTCCGCCAACCTAGTTGAAATGTTGACCATGGACGTATAGTACGTGTCTGACGAAACACCGCTCAAATGTGGGGAGGGGCTTTGACGTCATGTTCCGAATGCAGAGAAGGTTGCCAGATTCACTGATGTGACAGTGACTGATGAGAAAATCAATTTTTGAAATTGGTCCAGTATTAAGCGAGACCGATGCGGTCAGTTTCTGCGAAGAGTATTGTTCATTTAACATCGAGTCTGGGAGGTTTAGCTATGGCAATCTCAGAGGTGTTTCGGGTTAATCAAAAATAATTTTACTCTTTAACAAAAAGGTATATCTCTGTAGTGATCCTTTCTATACTGTAATGTTGTCAGACACTTAGAATAACAATCTGAGCAAAAACAGCACAAAGTTTAAGGTGCACATTCTCCTTCGGCGGGCTGCGCGTCGGACGGTTCACACCTCGCCACCATCCATTAATACCTAGACTTGCTTTGCCAGTCCTCATCCAAAAGCACGCTGAAGGAGGGTCTGGCTACTCCACATAGCATTTGGGAATGGGAGAAAAACGTGCTCTGGTTTAATGGCATTTCTTTAAACCAATCAGAATCGTCATGGGCGGTGCAAAGCTCCGCACAGAGCCGTTGCAAAATACTCGTATGAGAGAAAACTCTGATTGGACAGATAATCTAGCTAGGTGTCTGGATTTACCCTGCAGAGATCTGAGGAGCAGTCAACAGTAGTCCTCATAAATCCACCGAATTTAAAATTCCAACACAAAGAAAGCGGAAGGAAATGGAAAATACATACATCTGGCGGAATTTCCTGCAGCACAGGAGCAATCCCGAAAGTGGAACGCGAAGGAAATAGACTAATTAATACCTGACAATGGACACCTCTTCGGGCATTAACCCTTACTTAATGGACACCTTGCAGCCCAAACCATGGTGTAATGTGTTTTTTACAGTATGAACTACATATTGTATTTGTTTGTTATTTATCAGTCAGTTATAGTCTACGTATTTGTGAGACAGTCTCTTTCGTTTAGACGGAAAATATACTGTCATTGAATGATGAGATGAGTGTACGGGTACACATTTTCCTGGATTACAGGATGAAATCTGTAATTTCTATTGTCTCAGGAGCCATTTCCAATCAGTTTGGATTACATTAAAGGGGACAGTACACCACAATATCATGACAGGGGAGTCACTGACCCTCCGAGCTACCACTCCCTTTAAAGGCTACATGTAGAGTATCTGGCTTGGATAATGTTCCTTCCTACAAATTATTTTCATATTTTACACACCCCTACTGCTCGTTGGCAATGCATGGTCGGTCTGCATGATTAAAATTCCCAGGGTGAAACAATCCACATTTCATATTCATCCCATGTGTGATGATTGAATGGAAGTTATGAGTTATCTGTGACTAAACAGAACATCCAATGAGAAAGAACAGGGATCATCCTTTATCCATAATATTACTGTATTAAATCTTTGGATTACATCTGGCATTCATCCTGTAGTTTATCATGTAGCGGTTATGTCACCGTGATTTATGGTTTCCCCATGTCCACTAAAACACATTTGAAAATAATTTAATCTTGTGTTCTTTGTTTTTTTCTGTGTGTTTTTATGCTTTGGGTTGTCATTACCGCAAATGTAAGGCTTCTCACAATTCTTGTACTTATTCTTATTCTGTTACAAAAAAGATTAAGTATCCTAATGACTTTGATGATCCATTTGCAATGTTTTTTAGTGTCACCAGCAGGTTAAAGCTATAGTGCGTAGTTTCTGTCTCCCCCATGAGGAATTCTATGTAATGACAACAAAACTATCGGTGCGTCCACATGATACAACCCCCAACCCTCCTCCACGCAGTTGCTAGTAGCCAAGGAGGACACGGAGGATTAAAAAAACATGATGGACTCTTCAGAAGAGGTCATTATCTTCACTCAAGCTTCTGTGGGCGAAAGTCACCGGACGCCACAATCTTCTGAACATAGTCATACTGAGAAATACAGAGAGAGTTGTGTGGAGCTGATAGTCTTAATTAGTTTTGTAGCAACTCATTTGGCAACGGCTGGAATGTAACGGACATTCACTAATATCAAAAAGTTACGCACTAAAGCTTTAACAATTTGAATGCAGATTGAAATTTCTATTAGGTAGATTGCCATGAAATTTGGCACAGAAATTCACCTTCCTCACATGATAACATGTAATTAATAACCTGTCTTCTACCGACTGTAATTGTTTACTTTATGGGCCTGAAATATCAGAATAATTGCCATCAAAATAAAACAAAATAGACGACTGACTTTCCAATGACAATAATAATGAATTCATATTTACTTGGGTTTAAAGGGAGATTTGATTTTAAGAAACTTCATATATTCCCTTTAATTAGTGCCAAATTACATTTTCATTCCAGGAATTATTGTAGGAAATTACAGACCGTTGAAAGTGTATTCCGCTGACCTGTCATCTAGACATCATCAGGTCAAACTTTAATTCTGTCCAATACTTTAGTTTATGACCAAATACCTGCAACATTTATGACATTCCAATCGGCATCAGCTGTACTCTGTTTAGTGCTAATTAGCAAATGTTAGCACGCCACATGCTGAACTAAGACGATGAACTAATGCAGGTCCGTCGCGACAAGGCAAGCAAACCAAGCAATGGCCTGGGGCCCCAAGACAACGACTGGTTAAGAATAAAATGCAACGACAAACTGTGTGAGCGCCCCTTTGATAGTCAGTAAAGTGCAATGACACTGTTATCGGGATGCCCCTCAAGGGGCCCCTCTCGTGATCTCTGCTGCCTGCAAAATACAAAACCTCCTCGGTCGGCAGTCATCATGAAGCGGAATTATGCTTCAGGAAGCTAGAAAAGGAAGAAGAGAAAGGAAGAGGAGAATAAGAAAAAACAAGACAGTGGTAAGTGATAAATTACACTGGATAAAATAGCTCTACTTGTCTTGGTGTAATTTTGCAGCAGGTAGGCTAGCAAAAATATGTTTATGTTAGTTAACGTTACCTGTAACCTGCCTGATGGCAAATGCTGCTTGTAACGAACAGTTAGTGCAACTTTTTTTTCGAAGGGACGGAATATGGTTACATACTACTGTAATATGTTTTTTAACGGGATAAGGAAGACACAGATCTGTTCCAGAATCACTGTTTATCGTATTTAATGACATGACATTGCTATAGCTTTGTAATAGGTTTTGATGAAGGTGGCATAACGTTAGCATGCTATACTAACTATTCCACCGTGATAATCTATTTACCAAATGGGGGTTAGGAAAACCACACAATAAATTCCGTGCATCAAACATTAGCTTGGGGTGTTTTTAAGCATTAGTAACCCTTAACAAAGTGTTAGGAATATCTGGTCCGTCTATCTATGTAATGTTTATAGATGTTTTAAAAATGGTTTCTTAAAGGTTTACAAAAAATGTTTAATCATTACCCGATACCTAATATATTATATGATAGATATAATGTGTGTTACAATAATCTGTTAATTTACAGCACTACTAATAATTAGTAAACATTTAATTATAATTTCATTGTTTGTTAACAGTAAAAAGACTGTTTGCTAACAGTTAAATGACAATTAACTAAAGATTAATTAACTATCAATTTACCATCTATTAATGATTGTTATTATAAAGTGTTACCATCTTTTCTTTCTCCCTCAAGATGCTTTGCTTAAATTTCTCAGCCCTCAGGCTCTTCCTAAGGATACCGCCACTGATGAAGGTAGAGTGAATTTCTCTCACTGAGCTGAGCTGTTAATAGTGACCTCTTTAAATATGCTAACAGTGAAATGGTAAAACGTACTTCACAGGTAATTTCAGATTTTTTTTTCAATTATTTTCCCAGCTACACCATCAACTTCATCCTCAACATCAACAGATGCATCACTTCTCAGTGCTGATGTTTCCTCTATAGCACAAGGTACCACCACCACAAGCTCTATAATTATAGCTGATATCCTGCACAGCCCAGAGTTTAAACTGATAAGTGTGTGCTGTCATATTGTTAGAAAAAAAAACAGTGCAGTCACTATTGAATTCCCACCAAACTGTGTAAATACCAGTCACTTTTGCCCATGGACACAGTGGTGTTTTTTGCAAATGTTCAATTGTTGAAAATGTTCAAATTTTATGCACATTATATGCAACAGCAGTATTTGCACTGTAATTTTTTTTAATTTATGCACAGTATATGCAACACAAGTATTTGCACTTTAAACCTTTTTTATTTATGCACAGTTTATGCAACAGCAGTGTATGCACTGTAAACCTTTTTTTATTTATATAAAGTGTGGGTGAACTTAAACTTTATGGCTATGCTGTGGTTCCTGTAGGCTTTGCGTGCGTGCAGGGCGGGGGGTTGGGGGGGCCTCCATGTCCATTTTGCTTGGGGCCCCCAAATTCCTTCAAACGGCCCTGTGCTAATGCTCAACCCACTGTTGTTCCTCCGACCAGCCTCACAGAACAGCTCACATGTCTGTAGATTCTCAAGCTGTGTTTAAAACATTCCCTCCTTCACTCACTCACTATTCCCTATATAGTATTTATTAAATAGTAGTCTTGCTTTGCCAGACCTTCCTCCACAGCGCTGCGGAGGAAGGTCTGGCTAGTCCACTATTATGGGATGGGAGAAAAACGTGCTCTGGTTTATTGTCATTTCTTTAAACCAATCACAGTCGTGAAGGACGGATCCACGGTGCCGCTGCAAGCGGGAAGGAACTTGTTTTGGTTCAGATTGGACAGATATTCTAGCTAGCTGTCTGGATTTACCCTGCAGAGATCTGAGGAGCAGTTAACCATAGTCCTCATAAATCCACTGGAGTTTAGAACATACAAAGAAAAAGGAAGGTGACTGACATCCGGCCGAAAAGAAGGTCATCCGGCGGAATTTCCGGTGGCACTGGAGCAATCCCAGAAGTAGAACGTCGTGGATATAGGCTAATTAAATAGTGAACTATATAGGACAAGTTAAAGATTTTGGACACTCACTAAAAACAAAAGTTTGGGGTCACTTAAAAATTCCATTCCACTCCATTACAGACAGAATACCAGCTGAGCTCAGTTGCATTGCTGTTTTTAATCAGGGCAGCAGTTTTCAGATTACATTATGTGCTTACATAATTGCAAAAGGGTTCTCGACTCTTGTAGAAAGAAGTGGCTGATATTTAAAGGTCCAATGTGTGGGAATTTCTCCCATCTAGTGTTGAGATCATATATCGGTAATCAACTCTCTCGCGCCACGCAGTTCAAAGTACGTATTACAGCTACGGTAGCCTTCAAGCTTCAAAATGTCGGTCTCTTGCTCTTTTCAATATCCTCTTTCTTTTTCTTGGCAAAGAAGAAGACTCCTGTTCCTGAAATATGGATTTTGAATACGTGTGGTCCTCCATGTTTCCTTCTTCCTATGCTTCAAACTTGCTGGGGCTGGGAAGCTACGATACCCATTAGCAGCACCTGTGAGTTTAACAGCAAAAACGCGAAAGGCGGAGCAGTATGTCCTGTATGTCCCTTACTAGCTAACGTATTTCAAGATGGCGCATTAATATGGAGCGTCTACCCCAGTTCATGCAAGTGCAAATGTAAAATGTCAAGCCAAAAGAACTACTTGGAATTGATGGTGGTGGTAAATAAAATGAAATAAAATGAAATGAATAATGAAAAAGTACAAGTTTGTGAACGGGCTACACAGATTTTGATAATGAACAACTAAACACGTTACTCACTGGACCTTTAATGCAATATCTACATTGCCCATGGACCATTCATCAAATGATCCAAAGGCACATTATGTTTACTAATCTGATATAATTTTAAAAGGCTAAGGGGTTGTTCGTTATTTAATTAAGGGGCCACCGGAGGAGTTTTGTGGTCTCTAACCTAAAAAGACATGACCCTTCCCTCATCAGTAATAATTTTCCTATTACCCTCCAAAACAATCTGAAAAAGAGGCATGACCCTTCCCTTGCGTGCAAGTTTGCACTTTGCAAAGAAGTACAGATACCTTTTGATTTTTACAGCCATGACGTACAGGAGTTAAGCTCTGCATTCTCATCTTACACATCCCACTCCTCTGTTATGGTGTGGTGGCCATTTCAGTAGATTTACTCACTAACATTGTTGTGGAAACACAATAAGCATGGAAACTAAATGCACACTTCATGCATTACTGCATTACTTCAAATACTAAGTTACTCCTCTAGTAAACTAGTATTCACATGAAATAAAACAATAAAACATTGAGACCATTCAGCAAAGGACGCTGGGATATAACCAATTCAACACTGGTTGCTATGGACTTGTCACTATCGTCATTGTATATTTTAGCACATAGGTAAAGCTGCCGAAGCTGAACATTATATTCCAAAACACATATGTTTATTTTTAAAGTTTTTAAGTTACATTGTAACAATTTAACAACTCGCCCTTATGAAATCCAATCGCAGCACGGCTGTCTTGGAACACAATAGACAGACGCTTAAATTCAACTAAAATGTAACGGTGAACAATCAGTGTTGGACCTACAGTCTGTTGAGATGCCTCTCCAAACGCAGAAATGAAGCGCAGTCACACCATAAAACGTTAAGACACGTTGAGAAAAAAGATCAGTATTTTGCCATAATCCAATGAAACGAAAAAAAAGTAATCCACAGCGATCAGGAGATCCACAAAAAGGTAAATGACACGGTGTGTCCAGCAAGGCCGATACGAGCGTCACATACAAGGCCTCTCCACTTCACCATTTAAACAAAGTGGAATAAAGGTATAAAAGTCCAAATCTACACAAAACCCACAATCAATTAGTAAGCTGACATCACATGTATATACATGGCATTTAGGAAACCTTTATTGCAAGGTTGGCACGGCAAGATGTCCAGACTAGAGCAACAGTAACTTTAGTTTTTTTGCGTCCTGCTGCTCCCATCGTCAGCCAGGTAATATTTTTTTTACTAAAGCAGTATATGAAATCAGATGTATTACCTATCACCATTTAGTTGTTTTGTGTTATTTAAGATATTTATAAAATATCTGGTCATGCCAGATCTAATTATTCCACTAATTTTTTAAACAATGCAATTACCCGTTTGAGCCACCGTGCTCCTCCTGCCCCCCCCCAGCAAACTCCGCGTATGCAGTCAGACCATCTGCTAGGGGGCCGAGACTGAGAGCTATATGGATAAATATGCACCAAAAAAAAAAAAAAAGTTGGGTGACCCCCCCCCCCACCCAGACTAAAAAATGTTGGATGACCCTCCCCTCAGCAAAAAAATAAAAAGACATGACCCTCCCCTATTTTCCTCCGGTGGTCCATTCCATAAATACCGAACGGTCCCTAACTGAGAAAACATTGGAGAACCCTTTTGCAATGTATATATGTATATATTTCTCCTCCAGGAAAACATGACCGCGTTGCAAGGATAGGATCCATCCATCCATCTTCGTCTGCTTATCCGGTGTCGGGTCGCGGGGGAGCAGCTCCAGCAGGGGACCCCAAACTTCCCTTCCCGAGCCACATTAACCAGCTCCGACAGTGGGATCCTGAGGCGTTCCCAGGCCAGGTTGGAGATATAATCCCTCCACCTAGTCCTGGGTCTTCCCCGAGGTCTCCTCCCAGCTGGACGTGCCTGGAACACCTCCCTAGGGAGGCGCCCAGGGGGGAATCATTACCAGATGATATTCAGATGATATGATGGTGCGATAAATTGAATGTAATACCTCACCCGCTGCGCTGATTCTCCGACCAATCTCCCGCTCCACTGTCCCCTCACTCGTGAACAAGACCCCAAGGTATTTAAACTCCTTCACTTGGGGTAAGGACTCATTCCCTACCTGGAGAAGGCACTCCATCAGGTTCCTGCTGAGAACCATGGCCTCAGATTTAGAGGTGCTGATCCTCAACCCAGCCGCTCCCGAACCGATCCAGTGAGTGCTGAAGGTCACAGGCCGATGATGCCATCAGGACCACATCATCTGCAAAGAGCAGTGATGAGATCCCCAGCCCACCGAACTGCAACCCCTCACCACCCCGACTACGCCTCGATATCCTGTCCATAAATATTACAAACAGGATTGGTGACAAAGCGCAGCCCTGGTGGAGGCCAACCCTCACCTGAAACGAGTCCGACTTACTGCCGAGAACCCGGACACAGCTCTCGCTTTGGTCGTGCAGAGATTGGATGGCCCTGAGAAGGGACCCCCTCACCCCATACTCCCGCAGCACCTCCCAGAGTATCTCCCGGGGGACCCGGTCATACGCCTTCTCCAGAGCCACAAAGCACATGTAGACCGGGTGGGCATACTCCCAGGCTCCCTCCAGGATCCTTGCAAGAGTAAAGATCTGGTCCGTTGTTCCACGACCAGGACGGAATCCGCATTGTTCCTCTTCAATCTGAGGTTCGACTATTGGCTGAACCCTCCTTTCCAGCACCTTGGAGTAGACTTTACCAGGGAGGCTGAGAAGTGTGATACCCCTGTAATTGGCACACACCCTCTGGTTCCCCTTTTTGAACAGGATGGGATACGGGAGTAAAATGTAGAGTACATCATGTTAGGGCTGCATGATATGAGGAAAATATGCGATAACGTTGTTGAATATCGCGTTAACGACTTTGACATCTTTTTTTCTCTTACATTTTGAGGAAAATACGACATCACCAGCCAATCAAGTAATGGCTGCCTCTCTTTGATGCCATCACACTGTGACAACCTGTGTCTGCTGCACACAGTGTCGACAGAGCAGATCTGCTATGACAAATAAATCACTTTCACTCCATTTGACCTCTGTTATATTATACTGAGGTGCTGAGCGCAGTACAAAGCAGCCCCCCCCCCCACACACACACACACACATACATGTATACACACACCACATGTATATACACACACATACACACACACATACTCACGTAGCTCACACTACTGAGAGTAGAAGCACACACCAATAAAAACACACATTCACACCCTCACTTGTGCAGCCTTGCAAACACACACACACACACACACACACGCACACACACACACACACACACACAAACACAAACACAAACACAAACAAACAAACAAACAAACACACACACACTGCTGGGATTGCTGTATGCTGCTTATTGGCAAAAGAGCTCAGGAGTTCAAATGTACATCCAGCACACTGAGACTTGCTCGCCATCACTGTTTTATCTCCCTCCACCCGCTCTAATCCAAGAAAAAAAAACTGGGGGAAAAATTATGAATCAAACCTGAGTAAGATCTTGCTCTGTGAGAAAAATAAAAGCTGTCATAAAGGGGAAAAAAACCAAGGGTCCAGATGGGAAAGAATCAAAAAGCAGATTTAGGCAATGTTCCTCCACACTAGAACAGAAAACAAATACAAGAGGGATACAAATCAGATGAAATACTCTGGCATATGGTAACCAAGGGGGCCTTCTCTCAATTTGGCAGAAAAGCACAAACACACATATGAGGTGAACCATATTGAATTGAGTAAAGTAAAGGTCAGGGTCTGCAGCATGCAGGCAGCAGTACGCCCACCTTCAACCTGCTCTCCAGCTTGTTATGCATCAATTTTTATCCGTCAAACATTCCCTCGTGACAGTTGACCTTATCTCGGCACCCTGAAATATGGGCGTCAGAGCGCTTGATCGAAAGCAAATTCATTTCATGAGCTGTACTGTAATATGTTGAGTTAATTCACAGCTAAATGTCAAGCAAAATGCTGGTCGGAGGTTTTGCTTGGCTGGTGTTCTAAACAATGTGTTTCACCTGACGGCGCTGCATCCATATCACTGCTTTTAATAACTCACTTGTCTCACACCACTTGTTAGGCTGATTTCTTGCTTGTAAAATGTCATTCATTTCTCCACCTCATTTATAGAACTTTCCTAAAGTCTTTATGCCACGCATAGAGATGTACAAGGCTAATTTAAATGTTTCACGTACACAAACGCCTGCCAATATTGCAGTGTAACTGTGGAGCACAGCCTTTGACAAGTTTTCAAAATGCAGTTATAGCAGGGGAACCCTTAGCTGAAAGAGAGACGGATCAGGGACCCCCCTACTACATATTGTATGAAATTTAGTTGCATTTTAACCCTCCTGTTGTCCTCGGGTCAAATTTGACCCACTTTCAAAAAGTTTCTATATCAAAAATGTGGGTTTCTATCGACCAAATTGTCAAAAAACAATGTTGAACGCTCTCCACAAGTAAAATAACACAAGTTCACTACTTTCATTGAATTTGGGTGTTTTATTCAATGTTATAGCATTTAAAAAAAAATTGAAAAGTGACAAATGTCAGAAAATGCTTCAAAAACGACAACAAACCTACAAATATGACACAAAAAAATTAAACATTAGGAAAAAAGTGACCAAAACGTCGGGAAAATGTGACAAAAAAAATTGAAAAAGTGACAAAAACGTTGGGAAAAGCGACAAAAGTGTTACAAAAGACAAGCAAAGTTTTAATTTAAAATTGGGACCCAGAAAAACAAAAGTTGCAGGTCGACGGGAAGACAACACAAAGGATATACTGAGCCTACAATAACGTATAGGTCGGCCTAAAGCCTTTACACATACCTTTTTAAGCTGCATGCTACTAATACTAAGCAATTAAAATAATAATTATTGACATATTCATATGTTTATATTCATCATGTTTTAGTGTTAAATATTCATGTACACAGTGAATCAATGGATGGCTACCTTAGTGGCTACCTTATCTACGGGCCAATAAGCATGTCATCAATGTTGTGTAAAAACAAAACAGAAATAGACTGATTTATGTTTGCTAATAATAAGTTGGATGCATGCTTTATGTATATTTTCAGACATTAACTTTTGAAAAAAATAAAATAAACAATAACTTGGTGGACCCCTTGCAGTAACTATGAGGACCCCCTAACAGCAGAAACACACTGCGCGCGGATGCGCCGCAATAAGCCGCGAAGCGTAGATTTATACCAGCCGCGCATTTCTCCGCACTGGTCCCAAAGCGATCCTCTCCACTCGTCTCTCTCTCTGTCTCTCTGTGGCGAAGTAGAGACAGTTTTTCACTGTTTTTATGAATGCCAAAGACTCTGGAAGCTGTTTGACGTGCTGGAGAAGGTTTTTCTACGGTTTGGTGAGAAGTGGTCTAAGGTTGCTTTCATTTTTGGAGCCAGCTACAAAAACGCTGATGCCTCTAAATGGCAATTACTTAACGTGATAGTAGGAGAGGCAAAACTGTCCGTCTACAGTAGCAGGAAGAATAAAGTAGAAGACAGGACAGGACAGGAAGCGCGAGTCTGGGTTGATTTTAGGTTTTATAAGGAAATGAATAACAGTTGACAGTGGAGTTGTACAGTAACTGCTCATAATTAAAGGTGGCGTTATCAGCGGGTATCCTCCATATAAGTGCCGATCTCCCTTAAAAATTAAGCCTGGCCCGGGCAACGCGGTTCTTCCAATGTCACTATGTTTGTATGCTCGAAAGTCACATTTGATTGCACGAGATTTCCTGTTTTCAGATTCGGGACTCCAAATCATTGATCCCAATACACTATAGGAACAAACCCGTTAAATCCGTCATTACATGTCGTTATGTGTGGGTTCTTTAAGATTTTCAACATCTGTTAAGATTTGAAAAATCTTTCAGTGTGGGCCAGACATTAGTGAGATTTTCTTTGAAATAAACATTTTGGCATCAGCCTAACCAGCATCCAGTGTCTATCAGGCTCTAATATAAAGTCTGGAAATCATCCTGAAGAAGTGAAAGAAGACGACGATGAGGAAATCCAAGACCAGTATGCATCTCTACCTTCCCTCAGAATCAGACATGTTAAATGCACAAAGAGAACACACACATACAACCTCTCCTGGTGTTATAGTTGGAGCCTATCAGACACCCAGCCCCAACCAGAAGAAGAAAGTGGAATCTTGGCATTTGTTCATTCCAAACAGAGCTGGGCAACCATGTGTAATTGATGCTCGGCAAACAATGCATGTGAGTGGGGTCGGGGGCCCCGGGAGAGCAGGGATAGTTTCCAGATGAGAGACGTTGGCTTTTTATCATCTTCTGTTGTCAGCGGATTTGCCGTATCTTTGATGGTGTGCTGTCCAATATCTGGAGCAAGTTAACAAGATGCTCCACTTGACTTAAGATCTAAGTCGAGACAGATGCGTCCAGATGTGTTCGAGGGTAGGTGACTCGTCATTCGCAGGCAGTAGCCGGAGTTTATTGTAAAGCTCACTGAAGCTTTGACGGGTCTGATTTACATGTCAAAAAGAATCAAACGCAGGGGGTTTTCAGAGTAAACACAGAATGAATAAATCCCTTGGTCTGCCTCTGGGCACTCATTTCAACTTATAGTTCAAGCCATTAATTATTCAGACACATTTCTTTGTGTGCATTTAATTATACAATAACTAAAGGTTAACTTCATGAGGATGCATGTGCTCACTGGCATTTAGCACGACCAAATGCTTATTTTATCTATCTTTATTAAAGCAGATAATAGAATAACGACTTTTCTTTCAAGCTCCGGAAGAGTTGACCCCCATCACCTCAACCACTGGAGTGACACCCAATGAGTTAGCTTGGATCTTAGTTTTTCAGGGAGGAGCCATGAAGGCTCAGTCTTAATTACTGCTGAAGTGCAAGGAGGGGAGGAAGTGGTTCTCTGTGTGAGATATCTTTATTCATAGGGGCTTAGCTGTGACTGGCATGGCCTCAAGATATCCCAACCTCTCTCCCCGGGAAGCCCGCCAGATGTTATTGCTATTCACAAATGGCTAAAATTTGCATCTTGATGTTCCAAAAGAAAGAAAAAACAACTCGTCCAGATTGCAGCAGAACGGAGGAGACTTGTGGACAGGCTGACTTGTGTTGAATAGACACAATTTGTGAATACAGATTTGTGTGCTGCATGTGTCTTTTTTTTATTCCCTTATATCCACTTTCTTCATTGGGAAACTAGGGGGCTGGTGTGGGGCGGGATCGTACTGTACATTAAGCATGTCTGCCATGTCCCGCGCCATGCTTTGATAGTCCCATTTGCTTTCTCTTAGCTCTGTTTGTTTTTGTTGTCTCTCTCTCCCTCTCGGTCGGGGCAGAAAATCCGCAGTGTACGCAGCTGTGGACTGTGGTTGTATGGATGACAAATAATGATCCACCAAAGTGTACACAGAGGTTTTTGCTGAGTGATCGTCTCGATGGAGACGATGAGAGGAAAAAAGGAACACACGGGATGTCTAATAAGCTAAACTCCTGGGGCCAATTGGGGGCAGTCTTCCAAATGAATGAGCGATAGATAGACATGCGGCCCTGTGCGGATGCTGTAATGGCATCCTAATCAACGGTCTGGAAAAAAAAGAGATCACCTTCAAAGACGAGCATGAGCAACATGGATACTTTCTATCGATACAAGAGAGGTTTGGCAGGAGCATTGGCAGGGTTCTGTTTCCATATACTTCTTTATGAGATGTGTATTCACATGGGTGGCTCAGCATGAGGCCAGGCTATCAGTGTGTGTGTTTGTGTGTGTGTGTGTGTGTGTATGTGTGTGTGTGTGTGTGTGTGTGTGTGTGTGTGTGTGTGTGTGTGTGTGTGTGTGTTTGAGGCATTAGGTTGAGAGCCAGGCCAAGGCAGGATATCAGGTGGCCTTTTAATTACTCCTCTGGTGGGGGAGCTAGGACAAATGGGCAAAAATGGCAGATGGGTCCCTTTGACTTCACTTATCAAGGTCTAGTGATCCAGAGCACCTTGAGAGCCCTTCTGGCTAACAATAGAAACCCACCCTGGTAGAATAGCAAGTGGTACTATAGGGATAAAGGGAGCGTGAATATGAAAATATGGCCTTGAGTCTACACCTTCACGCAGAGGTGCCCCCTTGACCTGCTCGAAAACACACATATCTCCCCGCTGTGACGCCTACACCTCCCTGGGCTTCGGAAACCCAAAGCAGCTGGCCGTCCATCTGGGGCTCATCAGTTACCCTGGAGAGCAAAAGCAGGACCCGCCGTGGCAGACCGGGCATCCGTTCTGCATTATCACCACCGCCGCCACCGACCCCTCCCCTGCTTTTTTCCACTGCTGCCCTGCCATGCTAGCAACCCGCTATCCCAGATTGGACTGAAGAGTCCTGTTACGCTCCATCGTTCAAACGAACGACCGTCGCCGTAGCTATTCTCATTGAAACTCTCAGATGCTGTGAGAATGTGAGCGGTAATGAATGTGGTTGTCGTCATGAGGCATGGAATCGCAGACAAAACATGGGGCCCAGAGTCTGTATGAGCTATTAATGATAGTGATCATGTGTAACTTCCCCTGCTGGAGACACACACAATGAGAAAGGGAGACAGAACATGAGAGAGAACAGTGAAGTTTCACCAAATGCAGTGCACATTTTAACAACAGTTCCAGAATAACAGCAAAAGAAAATGCGAATGAAAGCACACTTCCATCCATCCCGTGAATTGGTTGTTTTTCTCCTAGGGAAAAAAAATCAATAAAATGTGGCTTTTGCTGGTACACATACACCTCCATTAGTAGAAAACTACATCCATACTGTATGTTGAGTTGGAGAATTGGTGCGGGGAGGGGTTGCAGGCTGCTACACTACACAACGTTTTTACCTTTAATCTCTGTTCATATCTATTTGAACATGTTCTCTTAAAGTGCCCGTGGATGCATTATTCAGTTGTAGTATAAAAAAAATGATGAATGTGAATGCACCACGGTAGTATTCGGACATGACTGCATCATGCTGCCACTTCAGCTAAAAGTGTAGGGGAGTGGCAAAATGACAACACGATTGATTTTACTAGTCCAATAAATAAGTACATGAAGCACTTCCTGTTTCTGTAAATTTGGTGTTTGATTATTTTGTGGAAACTGAATTGTGGTGTACTTGTTTGTTACCATAGAACAATGTTAGCCTGGGGCTAAGAAAGCGTTGATACCTGGCACGTTCGAAAACTATCCCCTTTTGCTGCAACTTCTCACTTGCAGCTTCCAACAGTATTGATTTATTGATATTGCTATTTAATATTAGAATATCTAAAATGTTTGATTACGCTTTTATTACACTGAACTGCAAAATTCAATTACTAATACTGTACAGTGTATTACTTAATTCAGAACCAGGCTTTACCAGGGCTTTACATCCCCATTCAAACTTCTCTACACTCTGCCCTGGATTCAGCATTATGTTTGAGCAGGAACTGACAAGAAAAATTGATGCAAGGCTGTGAATGCTGCATACATTGTGTTAAGGTGTGTGGTTTATGTGTACAGTACATCAGTCCATCATTATTCACAGTACTCGACGCAGCAGCGGGTCCAGGTCCGTCGATCAACGTGGCGTCTGTGTTTCCCCTCAAGCTAATCAACAAGGGAAAATAAAGTGGTAGGGAGGACGGATCTGTCATATCCCAGTGGACAAGGACTCAAAAAGAAATGATGGAAAAAAGACAGAATATAAGAAACAAACCCCAACTGGAATTGGGTAAATGTCTATAATTTGTAAAAGAACCAGAAAAAAGAATTCAGTGCTTAAATTGCATCTTTAAGCTCCAACCGAACTGATTAAACAAGAAGGCGTACTGTTGTACCCTGGCAGTTGGTATCCTGGAATCACTGAACATGGCCTTTCATTGAGTAAACAACTTTTAATCAAAACACAAGGGCCTGAAAATTGTATGGAGGTTTTTAAGCCGGGCTTGGCCGAGTTTGCCTCATTGCAGACCAGGAATGTATTTTCCCTCCTTATTTTCTTGGTTCTACATGACTTCCTTTTGATATACACCCCATCTGGATGTCGAGGGAAATACTCAAACACAAACTCCACTCCTACACATGCCTAGAGTTAGAAACCACATGTTCCAACACTACTGTACCTGGAGAAAATGTAAGCTGTGCTAATTGCTATTGATTGAGAGGTTAAAGACTTCTATATCCTTTTACTTTAATTCCTGGATGCCAAAATGGACAAAGGTCTTGAATAATGTCTTTAACGATGAAGACTAGTGAGATGAAACTCTAAGAGGAAGTTTAATTTTCACGGTCATAAATCACCCAGGCTCTGGAGGATATGAATAATAGTGTGTAAGTGCCTCATTCATAAATTTTGGTTTGAGCCACGTGGGGCTTCCTGGACCTGACCGGGGCCTGGGTGTGCATGGGCCTCGAGATTGTTCTGATTGCGTGAAACTGCAGATGTGGATACAACGGGAATCACTTTTGTCGCTGATGTGGGAGTGTAAAGTCGGAATGTTGAGAGGAATCAGGGAGCAAAGAGACAGAGAAACCCCAAGGTTATGAAGATTAAGGTTTGTGTGTGTGTGTGTGTGCCAGCAAATTGTCTGTGTTTCTTTGATGTAGACATATCTGTGTGGGTATGTTTTTTCGAGCAAGTACGTGCTTTGTCAGTGTGCACTTTCTTGCAGTCTCTAACCAGGGGGCTAAACGTGGGGGTCATCTGTGTTTTCCAGGAAGGTACAGCCGCGGTTGGGACACCAGCAATGGCCTGTCTGTTGTTAGAGATAAGGTCCTGTTGAAATCACAGGCTGGCAACGAGACAAGACAAGACATCCGAGGAGACCGGGCCATGCTGAGGAAGACCCTGGACTTTAATTTATTTCATGTCTGTCCTAAAGCACACACACACACACACGGGCTAACACAAATACACAGCGTTAGGTTTGTGAAGCCGGCCCCTGACCTAGAGCTATCAAATCAGACCCAGCTATGATGTCTGGAAACTTTACAGGGGATATGGCCTGGAGGATCAGAGGTATCAGTTAATAAACTGGGGATTTATTTTTTTTTTACTTTCCAAAAGAGTGGCGTTCTAGGGTGAGTGATGCAGTGGCTTATTGGCTGGAGAAACTATTGTGTTGCTGGAAGGTCATAATCAAAGGGAGTTGAGCAAGACACTGACCTCTACCTGCTAAGTTACAGATGGTACGTGTCCACTGCTAAGCGTCATTTCCCCGCTTCCCATGCACTGTCTATGTGAACAGCCGCTCAATGCATTCTGGTAGCATAGCGGCGACGTTCGAGTAGCGGGGCGTCGAGTTGGCCACTCCTCATTTGCATGAAGTTGAATCCAGAATATTTTATGCAAATGAGGTGCGGGCAGCTCGACCTCGAAAATCTTTTAAACTGACTGTTGTCTATTTAAAATGAAGACAGATTCAGCAACTGCATAGCCTATTTCTTGCATTTTCAGAAACACATTTCGTTGAACTATTGAGGTTTTCCAAACGAGCCGCCATTATGGTCCATTTGGACATTGAGGAGCAGACGTGAAGTGTTCGTCCAATCAGTTTTTGCATCGTGGTTATATGAGGGTGTAGCCTGATTTCATTGCTTGTTAGTGGTCAGAGAAGAGAAACTGATAACTGCCAGTGGCCATCCCGGCCATCAAAAAATGCCACAGTGGACACAAACCATTAGCTAAGCTTAAAATGTCTAATAAAAAGAAATACTTTAAAACAGTGGTTCCCAAAGTGGGGTCCGGGGAATCCCAGGGGTCCTTGAGGGGGTTCCAGGGTGTCACTTGCAAAAAGGGGAATAGTTTATTTTCACTATATTTCCATCCATAAGTGACACAATGACAGAATGTATGACTATTTTGTTCATGGGTTTCAGACTTTCTGTAATACAGTTTTTTTAAAGCAAAAATCTTATCAGAAGCGGGACCCTTGGGACGTCTTATCAAATGAAGGTCCATGGTCTAATCTGTGTCAGTTTAGGGGTCCTTGACATGAAAATGTTTGGGAACCACTGCCTTAAAACATACACTATATTGCCAAAAATATCCCCTGTCCACATATTTTTGTGTTCTATTGGTGTGTATTATTTCCTTTTTTAACATGACAATGCCCCAAAGCCAGCTCCATTAAGAAATCCCAAACACCTTTGAGATGGACTGTGGCACCTGTGAGCCAGGCCTTATCGCCCCTGAATGGGAACAAATCCCTGCAGCCAGTTTCCAACATCTGGGCGAAAGCCTTCCCAGAAGAGTGGACGCTGGTATAGCAGTATAGATAAATACCCATGGTTTTGGAATCACATGTTCAACAATCACATATGAATCCAATGTTTGCTTATCCACATACTTTTGGTATGTGCACATATATTTGGTATGCGGTATTTTGCATGTAGTGTACATCTCCGAGAATATGATCCTGTTTATGCCATGGCCTCTTAGTAACCAGTTAGTCAGGAACCTTTTTTGTCGTTTTCCTAAATTTATCTTTTAAACCCACTGGGGACACCAGTGCTAACAGTAAGCTATTTCAAAATCCAGTCCCCAGTTTTGAAATATGTTAGCATGGCTCTGATTGAACCATTTGTCTTGTTTTTTATTGATTGCACAAAACAAATGTGTAGGCCACAACACAAGTGCCAAGCCGAATCACTGAAGCCTCACTGTTGCTATCCTGATTATCTGAACTGCCATTTTGTTTCACTTCATTTATTCAGTCTGACATTAGGTTTATGTTAACTGATGTATTGTTGGGAGGGGGCGGTTATTTTGATTTGTTTAGCTCTGACCAAGCGAGTGATATATCCGTCCCCGCCATTTTTTGTAGAAATGGATGTTGCATTTGCAGTTAAATGTTTCATGTTTTCCATGACTATTCAAGAAATATGTATACTGATTTACGATTTATTGTTTATGTATGTCAACTCACAACAGCCTGTATAGCTGCAGCATTTGGTATTTTCCTGATGGTATCGATGTAGGGGGGGGTAACTGGGCAGTACACTCTGATTGGTCAGTTTTTTGTCCAACGAGGGACCAACCCATCAATGAGCACCACTCCACACACAGTTCAATACTGACACATACATTCAAAATGGCAAACAAACACTTGCATCAGAGGAGTCCAGTTAAACTGTCCGGTTACTGGAAATTAAAAGGACACCTGACAGCCAATCAGAATCAGTATTTAATAAGAATCATGGAAATCTATGGTATAAAATCAGTTTTGGTTCCAGACTGAAATATCTCAACAACTATTGGATGGATTGTCATGCAATTTGGTAGAGACATTCATGGCCTGATCAGAATAATCACTTTGGGGATCCTCTGACTTTTAGCACCACAATTGGAACACAACTTCAAGTCCAATACTTTGGTTTATGACCAAATACCTGCAAAACTAAAGATGATTCCCATCAGCCTGTCATGGTGGTGTGTGTTTTTGTGTTTGGTGGTTTGTTTTTTGTTCCTTTCCCCCCCTATTCTCTTTCTGTTTCTCTCCCTGCCAGTGTTGGTGCAGCTGAGGGCGTGGCTGGCTGAGCTAGGTCTCTCTAACAAGGCACACCTGGAATCTATCTTGTTTTATCACTCCACACATAAAAAGCCTGGTCTAGACTCCACTCCGGTGCCAGATAATACTGTTGCAGTGGCTCCTTAGTCCTAGTTTTCTTGAACTCTAGTTTTTCCTCTTGAACTTGAAAGTCTTAGCTTAGTAGTTTTGGTTCCTGCACCTTTTGACTCCTGGACTAACCTTAGTTTTTTTTTTCTCTGTGTGCTCAGTCTCCAGTGTTAAATAAATAATAACACCCTTGAAACCTTCACCAGCTCCGTCTCCAAACATGAAATCACAACCTTAACACAGCCTCTGCTTACATTTGTACTTTGTGTTCATTACTAATTAGCAAATGTTTGCATGCTAACTCAGTACAAACATTATACTTAATTAACACGTCTGAGCATTGTAAGCATGTTAGCATGCTGACAGTAGCTTTTTAGCTCAAAGCACAGTCTCACAGTGCCACTAGCATTGGCCATAGACTCCAAGCCTTGTTGGTATACATGCTGCATTTAAAACTGTTCCTTCCTGTTCCTGCACTATATTGTACTTCAGTTGTGGTATTACCTTTTTTTTACCTTTATTTATTCAGGGAAGGTTCACAGAGTGGAATCCTCTCTTTTGCAGGAACACCCACATTAAAACCTGGAAGCTGCCCAGTTCAACCACATCTGATCTGCTGGCCACTAAGCAGCTCCACTGGAGCGGTGGGGTTAAAGGTGCTGTAGGTAGGATTGCGAAGATCCAGGACTTAGCCAAAAAATTTTAACATCGACAACTTCTCAGTCCCTCCCCCCTTCCTGCTGAAGACCAAAACGGTCTCCTAAGCCCCTCCCCCCACAAGGGAGAATGAATGCGCGTGCATGAGCAGTGATTGACATGCAGTTAGACACACACCCCCGGCCCTGATTGGTGCATCTGAACAGGGAGCGGGAGCCCGATTTTCTTTTTTTTTTTTTAATTACCTGCTTCATGTAGTTCTACTCGAACAAAAGGTCAGTTTCAGCAAATATGACAGAAAGTTGGTTTTATAAGTCTTACCTACTGCACCTTTTAAGGGCCTTGCTCAAGGGCACCTCAGTGTTGGTAGTGAGGGAGGGCCAAGCGCTGCTCTTTCACTTTCCCCACCCAGATTTTATCCTGTCGGTCTAGGGATTGAACCTACAACCTCCCAGTCACAAGCTCGCTTCTCTAACCTTTAGGCCACCACTGCCCTTTACATGCACACCAATATTCCACTATTATTCCAAATATGCCAATATTCCGAATTTGATACAGGTCATGTAAACAGCATATACCGGTTGGATATTCAGAATAAGGCATTAAGACGTGTGATATTCTGGTATTATTATGGTTTTAGAGGCATTCTTTGGACATGTATACAGCACATTCAGAATATGCGTCTAATTCAGGGTTTTTACCCCAGTGTACAACCTCTTGCCTGTTTACGGCTTATGGTCAGCTCTGTGTGTTGTTATGGTTACTGTACACAAACCAACCAGCCAACAGTTTGCCAGGCTGCAGAGCCGATAAGAAGGAGAAACACAGCTACTTTTAAACATTATCAAAGACTTGGATGTCAACAGGTTTTTGGATATGCTCACACATCGCTACGACGACCTTTTCAAGAAGCTGGTTGAAGGAATGAAAGAGGGACGCTGTGTTCACACGGTCCAACAAGTCCAACGCCGCTGGTTAACTTTGAAAAAATCATATTTTGCACGGCTACATGTAAACAGTAATATTAGTGGAATATTCTCTTTCATTAGCCACGTAAACAGCTAAGTCGGAATATCCTCTTTTTCGGAATAAGGGCAAAAAACAGAATATTATGTGCATGTAAACATAGTCAATGATTGCTTAAACTAGTAAAAACGATATATAAAAATAAGCATCTGATAAACACAATGTGCAAACCATGTCTATGGTGAGGTAATAGAGATAACCTCTGTAGGTCAACAACAATACTCACCGCTCCTCCTGTTGCTTTGAATGGTATCACCTCCATGAAATCACCAAAAAAGAAGCTGCGATACTGTAGTGAACTCACTCAGCTTCTCTCGCTCCTCTCCTTCATTTTGCCACAAATGCAAAGTGTGTCTCTTGTTATAGCTCAGCAACAACACAAATAAACTTGCTGGCTCCCAGACCCGATTCATCTTTCACACAAGAGTGCTTGTTTTGTGGTTTCTCCAGCTCTGGCCACGCACAATTTGCGCTCTACACCGCTGTGGGTAAAAAAACTCAGACAAGGCAGTGTAAGAACAACAGCCTTCTCCTCTCTTTCAGTTTTCCTGTCTCACTCTCTCTTTCTTTTTGTCTATGCTATTTGAATGAGAACTGTGCAGGCTGGCACAGCTGTTAACTTGTTTACTCTGAATAAAATGGCCTGCATGGATTTGAAAGAGGACAGATATGATTGTTGAGGCGTATGAAAGTACTGTTTATTTACATGGAGTCTGGTGGGTTTGGTGATGGTGATTTCAGGGCTGTTTCATGTTAAACAAAAAGGATCGTACTCCTTAACAAAAAGGTCTATCTCTGTAGGGATCCTTTCCATAATGTTTTCAGACACTTAGAATAATAATCTGTCAATGGCAAAAACAGCACTTTTAAGGGACGGAAACTGAAGGTGCTCAATTGCCCGTTAACGTTTCATTGCAGATTGTTTCGCCGCTGCCGACTGCATAAAACTGGACCAATTTCAAAAATGTTTGTTCCCATCAGTCACTTAGACACTGAAACGTGGGGAAATAGGGTCCAGGTTGAAAAATACCAAAGTTACCCTTTAAAATAACATATTTACCATTTAAGGATTACCAGCTAGACCTGGGCATTGTTGAAGAGAAACACGGTGTGTGTCAAAAAAGAAGGACGTGTTGGATGAATTAAGATTCAAAAAGAAGATGGCTGTCTATTTTCCTAACAAGGCGATGATGGCACCCTGCACAGTAACTTGCTAATGGAATTGGAAGCTTTAGACAACACATTTTCACTCAGTGAAAATACTTTGGCTCACAGCAACAGGCATTCGCCATCTCCAGAAACTGTCTCTCTCACATTTTGGTGAGGAATAAATAGTGAGTATAATGTAATTCAAACGTGGCACCATTAATTGTTAAGCTGTGTGTGTTTTTTGGAGGCTTTTCTATTCGTTAACAACTATCCTGACATGATGTGTGAGTGATTCTGTGTGAGTATATTGTGGCATTAACATGCATTGGAAAATAAGCCAATTAGTACTGGCACAGATGACATGCTTACAGGGACGGGCCACCTACATAAGATGAAGAATAGGGAAAGACATGAGGTAATGCTGGAGTATTATATGTGGGATATAAAAAAATGATTTCGGTGCACAGCGCTGACTCGGTGTAATCACTTAATCATCCATCATGTTATGAGTGAAGAGTTCACAGAGGGAAAAAGAGTCAGGACAGAATAAATAGATTTCAACAAGGGAACAGAGGGAGGGGAAGAAAGGGGTTTGGCAGGAGACGCATGCGGTTTGGAGAGAGAAAACCTCACCACACTCTCACTGTATCCCCCTCTGTGGCTCTGTATCTCTATTCTCCATATCTCCTCCCATCTCTTTTTGTTCCCTACCTCGCTCTTCTCTGACTCATTCTCTCTTTTCTCTCCATTCACCTGCTTCAGGTCCGGGGCGTTGATTTATGACTGCATGCAGTGTGCTTCCTTCTCCGAAATTTGCTGGATGTGTATGTCATAATGCGCAATTATAAGAGCGTGACCTTAGCTGTCTGTGACCTGAACGTCCCAAACAAAGCATTCAGCTGCGCTCCATTTTACCTGTTTTCGAATGACATTCAGGGTGGGTGTTCCCACTGCTGCAAGGAACTGTAATATGAGTGTCTATCTATCCATTTCTCTTGGAAATCACTCATTTATGCATTCCTTAAATATCTCTTCTTGTAGCAGATGGTGCTAGATGCTGTTTTGTTGACCATAAGCACAGCACTTGAGTGTGTACATTAGTAGTCTCACATTGCATTGCCAGCTTTATCTCCACAGCGCTGTGGATTAAGGTCTGGCTACACCACACATACTAGTGCTTTCCACTTGTACTCGGAAGTCAGATTTTCCGAGGTCAAAGTCGGAAATACTTGTAATGTTCAGCCAGGCTCCGGTAATAATCATCACGCTGCAGTCCCGTGTGTATTTGTAACATAAATATCCATTTAGTGTGCAATCCATCTGGCGTTGGTGAGTAGGAGTCTTGTCCGTGTCGATCGTTGTGGTTTCCTTAGCCGGGCTAGCATGGCGTCCCTGCCTCTGCTTCCTCCCCGCCCTCCTGGCTTCACGCGGCCGACAACAATCCAACGAGCACCCGCTGGTCTGGTGGACCAGAAGACCGTTCAAGCCTTCGCCGCGAAAAATTGTATTTTATTTCCCCCTCAAAAATAGGTAATTGAGCACTGTAGTGGTTATGACCATATTAGTGACTACGCTGCATGGAAACGGACCAAATTATGTTTGGGTCCTGTACAGTAAAAGTGTTTTAGATGGCTAGCTGTAGTCTCGCTAAGTCCCGTGGGAATTCAGTTGTAGCAGGAAAAAGGTACAAGCTCTTCCTTGACTGTTTACAGTCTGTGTTTTTTGTTTTTATGGCACTTAAATGGCAGTTTTATTTATTTTTTTGGCTGGACCAATGAATGTGAAAAAATCTATAGGTCCCTGGACTTTACTTTGTAGCTCACCTACTTTTAGGTTTGTTCTGAGGTTGCTACACATAATTTGTGTATACTCTGAGTATGTGCGGTGTTCTTATCAGATATTAAAGCGAGTTAATACAAACAAACAAATTTGTACTTATTTCCTCACCCAATGAGAATCGATAAGAGAATCGATAAGGAATCGGATCGATAAGCAATATCGATAATGGAATCGGAATCGTTAAATTCTTATCAATTCCCATCCCTAGCTGTAGTAACATACAGTTGTTAGCACAGCTCACACAGTCCTGTCCAACTTTTATCGGTGGGCATGTTGTTACGGTGTTTGTATGCACAAAAATCAGCATAATGCGTTGTTATCAACTGGTATTGCTAACAATGGCTAACCTGGCTAGAGCTAACCCTGGGATAGGAGAAAAAAATGCTCTGTGTTTTAATTTCTTTAAACCAGTAATAATCGTCTTGGGTGGCGAAGACGCTAAGCTCCAGATGCAGCGACGGTGGCTCTGCAAAATAGTCTCTGGAAGGAACTTGTTTTGGTGGAAAATTTGCACCCCGCAAAAGAAAACACCACATACAATATTAAATGGAGTTAACTGTTAACACAATACAGTAACGTGAGCTATTTAAATTACCTGATACATGGTTAAACCTCATTAGCTCTTACCAGTGTATCTCCGTGTGTACTTCGTCCACAGCAATCCCACCAATCGGTCCCAAAACGTCCCAGTTAGAGAGGAAATGCCGTAAACATATTCTTCATAAATCTTTACAATCATTCCCTAAAAAAAAAACAAGCAGGCCTGCCTTGTTGCAGCATTCAAATGTTCTTCTAAACTTGACATTTTCAGCGTGTAGCTCGCTAGCTCGAAGGTTATTGTTGTTTCCCGAAGCGAACAGAGTTCGAGAACGACAACACACAGAGAGCGGAAGGTTCCGGATGTCGGGTATTACTCATGGAAATGTACTTCCGTTGATCCAGACTAGTACATCAGTGAGTGAACACATCACTATTAAAATGCATTTCAGTATGAACACCAGTACAAATGGTTTAGTAGTGCAGACATGACACATGTGAATGGAAATAGGTTTTGAGTAAGTGAGATATTAATTATGGATGGTTTTCGACGAAAATATAGAACAGAGAATGCAAATCTCTCAGAAAAAATAAAATCTTTGAACTCTATGTGAAGTGAATGCTATGCATATTCTGCAAGAAACTTGACACCAGTTCATATTAAGTTGAATGGTGGGTAGGGGGGTGGGTGGAGGGAGCACCTCACTGAACACTTCCTGTCTCCACACACAGCACGCCACCGAGTCACTGGAGGAACAGTGGAGCAGATTAGAAGATGGAGAATATGAGAAAACAAGGCAGAAGACATAGCATTATGGTAATATGAAATAGAAAACCCTGGTCATGTTTGCTTAATTTGGTGGAGAAAACAAAGCGTCAGCTCAAATGAGGGAGTACACAGGAACATGTGGAACTATGATAATGTATCCTATTACATGCAGGTGGAATTATGTTATTAAAAAGTCTGTGTGCAGACGCTGAGTAGATGGCCAGAGGTTATTTGTGCAATCCAACTTTCCAATTATTTATTCAATGGAAAAATATCTGATAGTTAAATGCTTAATTCAGTTGCATTTTCACATCAGAATATACTCTATTATAACCACTAAATATGTTCATACTATCATAGTGTTTCCTGAATGAATAAATGCTTGAGTCTGGTACTTTATTTCAGTACAATAGTGGAGAAAGAGAATTACAAAGGATGGAAAGCTTGACCACCTGACCTGGTAAAGAAAGTCCAGTCCTTGCTTAGAATGAAGTCTAGCCTTAGCTGAGTTGTTACCTGCAAAGGCGGAATTAGACTTCATATGTGGTTTGAGGGAAGCAGAACGCAGAATTTTTCAGCTGCTTCCAGCCTACCTGACCCTAACATTGAATGTGTTCTGACTAATTGTGTGGACCATTTCCATTGGCTCTGTGTGGTGGCAGGACTTGGGGCACATACAGCACAAGAAATCAGACAGACTGTTGGCTAGTTGGTTTGTGTACAGCAACCATAGCAATTGAGACGCATATTCCGAATGCGCTGTATACATGTCCAAAGAATGCCTCTAAAACACGAATAATACCGGAATATCTCAATATCCCACGTCTTAATTGGCAAATGCTATATTCAGAAAAAGGCCTTATTCTGAACGTTCAACCGGAATATGCTGTTTACATGACCTGTATCAAATTACATACGTGGTGTGCATGTAAATGTACTGGGTGTTATGCTAAAGTGGTGGAATACAGGATGCGCCGGATTTCTTTCTCTGTTTACATAAAGAGTTATTTGGCCAAGAGCCAGATATCTATTTTTCATTACACCTAAAACAGTTTTAGTGAATGAGTCAAGCTTTCACAATTTCCTGGTTTGACGATGCGTCACTGAGCCAGCATTTAAATTCTGTGATTAACATTTTTTTCATTTAACATTTTTTTCATTTATTTTTAACACAAAACATACAATTTGCATACCACCTCACTGTCATCACCACCACCCCCAGACAAAAATCTGAAAAAGATGAAACAGTAACAGCAATATTCAAGACCATACGACCAAATATTAACAAAATAGACAATAAACCATAAACCACATAAACATATCGTCGCTGTCAGGCAAAAGCCATGTATCTCCATATTTTGTCATTTTCTTTTTTTTTCATAAATCAATGCTATTGATTACCCTTTATGTCTATCTTTGGGTTTTACAAATATTGTGTACAAATATAACAGTGACGAGGCGATTTCATCTGACTTTTTCGAAGGTAAATAACTCAAGATATTTTCAAATTAACTTTTTTTCCATTCTCTGAAAAGCAACGGTTTTGGATATACAAGGTTTTCACCAGACAGCGACAATATGTATAAACACCATAAAGCCATCATACATGTCTCTCCCCAGCACAGAGCTGCACCCTGCTTTCTTATTGTTCTTACTGTTACAAAAGAGTAAGAACTGTAACTGAAGCTTCAAAAAGGAAGGCCTTCAACGATCAGTTTTTCTCCTCGATTTCCTTTTTCATTCCTCAGCCCCATGCATGAGAGGCTTGCACTAACATTGATCACAGCATTCTGTGACTGATTAGGGCTCCACATGGAGTCAAATGAATTGCAGCCTCTCAAATAACACACAGAGACAGATAAACAGTGGAGTGACAATGGCACATTAGGACAGTCCTCTGCCGTTAACATTTCGCCCGGCGTGAGCGCCTGGAGGAGGGGTGCAGGTTGCCAGCGCGGCGGCGGCCGTCCTGGCTGGCATGCGGAGGCCAGCGGGATCACTGTGGATCAGTCTCCATGAGCTGATCAAAGGCTTTTGACTCCTGCCACGCGGGGTGCTGATTGCTTCCATGCACTCACTGACACCACTCGGCTTGGCTGAAGACACCCTAATTAAATGGAGAGTATTGGGAGAGAGAAATAAAGCTGCTTTCTGGGTTTTTCCCCCTCTAACCAGCATGTCTGTCTTTGTTCCCGCTTTCTTTTTTTCTCTGTCAAGAGGTGCTTCTCACCTCCCCTATTTATCGCTCCTCGGCTGAACCGGAAGCTGTTCTGGCCCTTCTCTGTGAAGGCCGTCTTAAAGCTCCTATTCCTGCCCCAAGGAGGGAGGATGGTGGTGGGATCTCTGAGGAGCTAAGAGGAGGGGATGGAGATGGGATCTCCGAGGAGCTATGAGTGGGGATGGAGGAGGGATCTCTGAGGAGCTATAAGCGGGGAGGGAGGAGGGATCTCCGAGGAGCTATGAGTGAGGATGGAGGAGGGAGCTCCGGAGGGATCTCCGAGGAGCTATGAGCAAGGATGGAGGAGGGATCTCCGAGGAGCTATGAGCGAGGATGGAGGAGGGAGCTCCGGAGGGATCTCCGAGGAGCTATGAGCGAGGACGGAGGAAGGAGCTCCGGAGGGATCTCCGAGGAGCTATGAGCGAGGATGGAGGAGGGATCTCTGAGGAGCTATGAGCGGGGATCAAAGACGGATCTCCGAGGAGCTATAAGCGAGGTTGGAGGAGGGATCTCCGAGGAGCTATGAGCGAGGAAACACGAGAGCAGGCTTCCCGGAAGCCGTGCCGCTGAAATCCTCTGCTTACTTTCCTCAGAGGAAAGGACGTCTCATCCCTCTAAAACACATTTCCTTGTTTCCTCTATCCTCGCATGATTTCCTTTGGTCTCTCCTGTGCATTTCTCAGTGGGATGGACTAAGAAGTGAGAAAGGGAAGGAGCCGGAGATGCTATTTAAGGGAAGTGAGAAGTATCTAAGGAGTGACCTTGCGTTGGCTGTCACACCACTGATGTTGTTCAAGGAGGAAATTGAGGGAGGATGGATATAGCTTCAAATGTTCTCTTTGACCTGTGTTCACAGGCGAAAGCCGTATCACAATGTCAATGGTAGTGCTGTACATCTTGGCATTAGGTTTTCTGGTTAACGGAGAAGTGGATTCACATCACTAAGCAGAGCTAATGGTCTGAGTGAGAGCAGAAATGGTCTTGAGGCAGCATGACAACACTCCTATTCCCCAGAGAGCCAGAGTTTATCAAATTTCTATTTAAAATTCCAATGAGCAGTTATAAAGGGGGGGGGGGGGATCCCCAGTTGTTGCCCTAGACCGAGCCCTTTCAGGTAACCAGACTCTTTGTTAGTCGCTAAGCAGGAGGGATCAATATCATATCAGGGCCCAGTGGAACACCTGACAGTTCAATTTCGCAGCAAGCCTCGAAATCAATACCTTTGGAATAGTTTTGGACTTTCCCAAAGGCTACCCACTGGAGTTAATCTATGGTGTCATTAGCCCGGGTCACAGCGTGCACGGTCATTACACTGTGTAACAATAAATGTTCATAAAAGACGACACGCTTCGTCCTCTTGTGCTTGGCTGCAGCCTCTAATTGAAGTAAATTCATTCACGAGCGAGAGCAGGCGCCTGATCGACTGGTTGCGCCGCTCCTCTTTGTAATTCACGTCTCAGAGAATATAGGGAAAAGCTGGCATGTCAGGCCTGTCTAAAAGGTATAAAGCACAGGAAATTGAACAAGGTTTTATCAAGCAGAAAATGTGTTAAATTGTTTAGCTTGTGCCAGAGTGCCTATAGGAAGGATTGTTTACCCTTGAAACATAGTAGTACTTAGGCACTTTTTTCAAGTCCTTTAGACAGTCACCACCGAAAACAAAGTGTTTTTAAGACTTGTAGAAAGAAGAACCATGGACGTGCATCTTGATCACTACTTACAGTATTTGCTCACCATTTCATAGCCAACCGTAATATATAGACACCCTGAGCCAAAACACTGGCCATCAATTACTAATGTAGCAAGAGGCAAATTGCAGCAAAAATGCAGTCATTCCAAAGGGAGAAATTGTTAAAGCCATTTTGATTTTAGTGGCTTGACCAAACCTGTTATACAAGACTTTAGCCAGCCACATAAATCAGCATGGGTTCCTCTTTATTGTTACAGATTCTAGATGGAAAGGAAAGAAAGGGGAAGAGGGGGAAAAAAAAAGAGCCGTCCCCCTATTTATCGAAGCTTAGCTGGAATGGCCTGTCAAAATATACCACGGAAACCCAGTGGAAAAATGACACAAGCAGCCCTGGCTTTGAGTGGCATGGTGGTTTTGGCCTTAACCCACTCCAAACTGGAATCTATTTTCCCCTCCCTGGATGTGTCAGGGAGGTGGGGGGGGGGCAACGGCCAGGGGCAGGACAGGAAATGGCCAAGCAGGAGAGTAATGGCTAATAATTTCTGGATACGGTAGGTTTTGCTAGATTCCCGAGGCCATAGCTTGTTACTATGCCTGGAATAAATGTTTGGACTGGATCTGGATAATAGGACAGTAATAGTATCTAGTTTTAGTTGTATCTGCCTGCCTCTTCAGATCCTCCACACCTTCTTGTTTATACACAGTTAATGTACAAACATGACTTCAGTTGGTGAGACTGAAACAAAATCATCATTATTTTCCTTTTGGTACAGTGCACTAGCCACTGAGAGGAATTACTTTGCGGCAGGCAGAACATATTTGGAAGTCATGGTATGTCAGAGATATCTGAAACTGGCTATTTTCGAGAGAAAAATGTAGCGCTTCGGCTGACAAGTGGCATCATTTTTGGGATTCTGGCCCCAATGTAGATATTTATATTATATCCCAGCTATATAATTTACAGCAAGGCTTAAAACAGAGGTCCAAAATCGTCAATTTTCCACCCAACACTCCAACTTAAGTGTTCATTTGGAGGCTTTATTGCAATGGGAATAAAACCATTCCAGGAGTTAAGAGGTTAGTGCCTGGGATTTAAGCAGGAAGACAACGTTAAGCTTGCATATTTATTTAAAGCATGTCAAACACTAGGATTGTGTTGTACCAGCTTTTCATAAATCAGTTACTAAGTTTATCTTTATATTTTTTTGTACTACTTTGGAAATGCCTTAACAAAAGACATGTAATTTGGTTAAGGGAAAAAGCTCTGTAGCTACATCCAATCAAAGCAATCAACTATGAACAGTAGGAGCTAAAAATAAGCTGCAACATAACTGTTAAGTAACAGTCTAAGGAGGCCCAACAATATTTAACTTTACCGTCAATTCTGCTTAGATGTAGGTATACTTTTTTATTTTCATACATGGAGAAATACGTATATTTGTATGCATACGTAGAAATACAGGGAATGTGTGTTTCAGTTAGCAGTATTGCAGCAGTTCATAATGAGTGGGAAATATCCCAGCATGACATTATTAGCAAACATTTTGTAATGTTAATTTGTTATTTTTATTTGAAATGCTCTGTAAAATATTAGCATTAAATATTAGTTAACACTTACTTTATAAGGTATGAACAGCTAGCACAGCATGCTTCTGACCACTTTAATTAAAATAACAAGTAAAAGCTCTGTTCATTGAGCTCATTGCCTAGAAACACACTACTAAATACCCTATGTTAACAATCCTTCTGAGAAAAAGAAAAAACATTTTGAAAATAGCAACATATCACTTCCCTCACACACAGTTAACCTTCTTAAAGGTCCCATATTGTAAGAAGGTGAGATTTCCATATCTGTATGATTATAAAGCAGGTCGAGGTGTTATATAAATACTGTAAAAGTATAAAAAAAAAACTCAATCCACAGAGAAATGCACACAGCCCCTATTCAGAAACTGTGCCTTTAAACGAGCTGTCAGGATTTCCTGTGCAGTTGTGATATCACAACTATTATATAAAGGTAGAAAGTGCCGCTACAGTCCAGTTACAGTCATTCCCCGGCTGCAATGACCATACAGAGATGCTGAGAGTGCAGATGAGGAAGACCCAGAAACGCTGACCAATCAGAGCGGACTGGGCTTTTTCAGGAGGGGGGTCTTAAAGAGACAGGTGCTGAAATGGAGAGTTTCAGAAAGAGGGTGAATACAGGTATATTTAGACAGACAGTATGAGAAAAATAATGTGTTTTTTGAACATTAAAACATGTAAACATGTACTAGTAATAACCCAAAATTCAGGTATGAACCTGAAAATGAGCATGATATTGAATCTTTAACGCTCTTAATTATCTTGTAAGTAAGCATGTGAACCTGGGTCCTCATTGTCTTAGTGAGAGTCACAAATGTCTTAAACATTATCTAGCTCATGTGTTTCAAGGGAAATACCAGGATGTATGACAGTATGGAGGCTATCAAAGCCCTCAGGCCTTGCTATAGTTTAGGTATTGATTAAACTATTTACGACTATCTTCTGTCGGCTTAATGAAGTTTTGGACATGTCTTTTGCTTTATTAAATAAATCTGGAATCCAGTGAGCCTCCTGCTCGTATCACATTCATCTAAAGAGAATACACGCCAGCCTAAATGAAGCATATAAATCTTATAAACACTTTTTTTCATTAAAAACTTGATTCAGAAGAATCTCTAGTAACCGCTTTGAAGTACATTTCCTGGCTACCTAAGAATACATACAGGCCAGACAGCACACACACACATCCATACAGCAGCTTGGCCCCACCGCAGAGCTATACAGGAAGCCTCGTCCATAATGACCGTCGGTGAGGAAACATGAGTCAGAGGGAAGGGATGAACACCATATAAACAAGCCTCTGGAGCTAAACCTTGGAAATAACAAGCAGCTGAGGACGATGAAACGTGAGAGGTGGGACCTGTGGCTTCTTTTCACTGGACTGCACTCCATGAAAAATAGCCTTTTACGAAGAATTAATGCCCTCAAATAAGGACGATGTTTAGTCTGAGTGAGATAATCTTAGCAATATATTTCACTTATAATACACACACGTAGAATCCCTGAATTTCACTACGACTACTGGCGCCTGGTTGAATTTATTTTAGGGTGGTTATGGCAAATATTAAGCAGACTGCTGATGCAAAAATATAACCTGTAACCCTCTCTAAGTTAACAGACATGGTGTTGTGTGTGTTAGTTATTATTTGTATTGTTAATATGTGTCATTTATTTTATATTCCCAGGAGTTGTGGAGATACTGAACTACAAGGGAATGTGAATAAAATGAACCATGAGACATCTACAGGGGTGTCAAACTCATCTTCACTAAGGGCCACACTGGAAAAAGAGAATCACATCAAGGCCCAAACATATAACGTTTATTGGCATGCTTTAAAAGGTCAAATATCTTTGACTGTATTACTGCATGTCGCTTGTTTTTTACATTTTCGTGGCTTTCTCAGACATTTCTGTCACGTTTTATTTACCTTTTTCCGACATTTTGGACGCTTTTTGTGGCATTTTTGTCCACATAAAGCCCTACAAAAGTCAACAAAAAGGATCCTTCACCATTATAGGATTTAGCAAATCAAGCATGATAACATTTTTTTTAACAACAACAACCTGTTTTACAGCCTGAATATAAAAACTCTCTGCTTCTCTGTGAATTTCTGAGTCTCAAAGTCGGTAAATCTGCCATATTCTGCTTTGAATGTCAGGTAATTGCAGTTTAAAATACACTTTCCCTTGTTTTTGGTTTGCCACACAACTAGGCGGGCACTCCGGTGAACCTAAATTGATATAGAGGCCGGATCTAAATCTGTAAGGGGCCGGATTTGGCCCGCGGGTCTTGAGTTTGACACGTGATCTAGAATGTTCCATTTGAAACAATGATGCAGTCATATGAAATAAATAAGAATAAAACCACTGTCCTTTAAAAGTTTCATATAACTTGCCCAACACTGGCTAAGTTTGACATTTTTTACCCTTTTTTTTTTTCTCCGCTGCATGTGCCTGGAAAGATTTTGGGAGTAGGGTTAGTAGTGAGGGGAGGCTTCCTTTCCTGGATCAGGGTAGTTAATGTTTACATCAGACGTCCCTCGGCTGCTGTTAGGCTGCTTAGTCCAGGATAGTGATCCGCCACAGGGGGATGGAGATGCAGGAAGTGACCAAAGAGCATGGCTATCGAATGTTTCACTGTGAAGGCTGAGAGAAGTTGCTGCAGCTCCACGCTGCAGCTGGAGTCACCTTCCAGACTTTTGTTTTACCCCACGGGAAACTTTATCCAATGAATCATTTTCATGAAAGCTATTTTTCAATGGAGCACACAAATTGATCATTTTTTAATTAGAGACAAATAAAAAGTAAAGTCTTCTGCCAAACCAAATAAATGCTTAACTCAGTGAGGCCTCATGAAAGAATTTATTTTTATTTGCCCGTTTCAAAAGAATGATTTCCCTAGGCCGAGAAAAATAGTGAATATTCATTCAGAAATGGTTTTGATGATAGACCTCTGATTATTATATTTTCCATAATAAGGACAACAGTGTACAAGTCAGAAACCTTAATACTGTATGGATATACAAACTACATAACATATTTAATGTATTTTCAATAGAATGTATTCTTGTTGCAACTAAACTATGATGAAAATTTGTATGCTTAGGAAACACAAGGCACTTGGTTAGGGTTTGAGGAAGATAATGGTTTCGGTTCAATTCTGAAAAAGTAAACCGTGGCATGAAAATGGATGTGTTCACTTCTTGTATATTTAACCAAAACCTTAACCAAAAGCATACTATTCAGCAAAAACATGTTGTCCATGTTGTTATCCTTCCCAGGGCAGTTTAGCTCCAGACACAGCACTCATTAAAACCCATGCTAACAAACCAGGTGGTGGACTGAAAAATTACATTTAAATATTAAACAGCAACAGATCTTTCCAGGAACAGTGGCATTGTCAGTGTGGATAGTCCACCTTACAGGTGACCTGATTTTATGGGAACTACTTTCTACCAAAGAAAAAGTCTATATCAGCAAACTGTTTACAGCGTATTCTGTGGATTATCAGAGTAACAGGCACGTATCTCTGCAGAGACACATTGAGATATAATATGTAAAATATAAAATGTCTAATGACTAGACCTATATTATCAACCTGTTCTTACTCCCAACTCATAAAATACTGACGCTTGGTCAGTGTCTCTCAGCGTCATATATGGCACAAAAATCCCATTTTAGCGTCTGTATGTCACTGAAACATACATTTTAAAACCCCACCCACCATCTTTCCCTAAACCTAACTGTCCCGTTCTTGTGCCGCATGTCCTACCCTGCCCTACATAAGTTCCTACCCAGAGCGTCAAAAAGTGACGCCAAGAGTCCCGACCAAGCGCGTCTAAATATGACGCTAAAGGAGATTTTTAGCGTCAATAACAAACCTGACCAAGCCTCACTTTTTGACGAGATGGGAATGAGAATGTGTTGATATTATACATTTGGGTGAGTTGTGTGCTTATTATCACAAATCCAAATCCCAAAATGTTCAAACCCAGAAATCAAGGACAAGGTCTGTGTCATGTGATCGCATTTGCCTGTCATATCCCAGTGTCAGCGTTATGGTTGTTTGCCAGAAGTGGTCATTAATTCACTTTTTATCCACTTTTAAGCCACATAAATATGATACATTTTTTAGAAATTTAATCCTTACCAGATGCCCGAACCACCTCAACTGGCTCCTTTCAACGCGAAGGAGCAGCGGCTCTACTCCGAGCTCCTCACGGATGACTGAGCTTCTCACCCTATCTCTAAGGGAGACGCCAGCCACCCTCCTGAGGAAACCCATTTCGGCCGCTTGTACCCTGGATCTCGTTCTTTCGGTCATGACCCAGCCTTCATGACCATAGGTGAGGGTAGGAACGAAAACTTTTTTCAACCTGGACCCTATTTTCCTATATTTCTGTGTTTAAGTGACTGATAGGAACAATAATCTCTGACATTGGTCCAGTATTAACAGAGATTGCTGCTGTCGGCAGCGGTGAAACAAGCTACAATGTAAGTTAATAGGACAATTGTGCAGCTTGTATTTACCTTCACAAAAGTGCTTGTTTTGCCACTGACAGTCTCGGATTATTATTCTATAAGTGTCAACATTATGGAAAGGATTTCTAAGGAGGTCGACCTTTCTGTTAAAGAGTAAGATCCTTTTTTTAAACCTAAAAACATCTGCGAAATTGCGTTCGCTAAATCCACCAGACTATGAAAAGCCGTTTTGGCTCGTCTTTTCACTTTTCCAACCATCACAACTCTAGTTTTGGTTGAAATAAACACAGAGTTTACCGATTAACATGTGAAAATATTTTGGCTCTGTACACGCTAAAAGTATTCCTTTTTTAACCCTCCTGTTGTCCTCGGGTCAGGTCTGACCCCTTTTCAAAGTTTTCTATATCAGAAATGTGGGTTTCTTTCAACAAAATTGCCCAAAAATAACGTGGATGGTCAACGAATGTTGACTAAAATGACATAAAAGTGACAAAAGTGCCAAAAACATTGAAAAAAGGCATTGAAAGCCTAGAAAACAGCAGAATAAAGCTTAGACAAAAGCATCAAACAAATTGTTTGTCAGACACTTAGAATAATAATCTGAGCCAGTCAGTGGCAAATAAAGCACTTTTAGTGGACTAAATTGATGATGAACATTTGCCCCATTGCAGCCCGGTCTGTGGCTGCTGGTTACATCGTTCACACCTAATACTGGACCAATTTCAAAGATTATTGTTCCTATCAGTCACTTACACACAAAAACATAGAAAAATAGGGTCCAGGTTGAAAAAACGTACCTGATTGTACGCCGATATTTCTCAACTGCAATTTTTGTTAAATAAAATTCTGCTACCCTTTATTGAAATCCACCTGGTTGAGTTCTCCAGTGATTTAGCATTGCACTCCTATAACATTATCAGACTCTCAATGGACAGTGTTTTCCAAATCGGAGGAGGCAAGCTTCATAGTTTGAAAGACTACAAGTGCGATCTCACACTCAGAAAATACTGTAGGCAGAATTACTGGCACAGGATGACTTAATGAACACTGACATTCTACAAGTAGAACATAATACAACTATTTCATCAAACAGCCATGCAGCACCCGCTCTATTCTGCTGTTTTCATGTATTCTTTCAGTATGCAGTTAGAAAAACGATCAATAATTCTTCAACAAAAGGTCAATCCCATCCCGTCTCTCACATTAGCTGATCAGTCATGCTACATACTGTAGCAAGTCAACATTAAAATGCATCTTTTCTTTGAAAAGAATAGAGGTTGAATTTGTTCTTCACCCACGTTTGGCACCTTGACACTTGCGTTGGTTAAGAAAAAATCCTTACTTCCATTACATCAACAGTGGGAAACACTTAATGCCAGTAAATCAGTGTAAGCTCAGCTCACTCCAACCCTGCTCTCACAGTTTACAGGAATGTTCAAGTTGGCAATTATTTTGCGCTTCTGCAGTAAAAAAAAAGTTTTAGCTGTCGTAGAAATCCCTTTACATGCATTTACCCTGAATCTCTACTGCATTAATACTGCTGAAATTCCATAATTAAATGTTACATCGTAGGATCAAATTCACACTTTGTAAGCCATCTAGCTTCAGTCACCAAATGTATCCCTTTGCGGCTCAATGTTTCCACTCGGTTGGCTGTAGGGGATGGCTAAAAGTAAAGATTGGGACTTCCACATTGGTTCCATGTGCACTGTATGTCACAGCTGGTTTAGCTCAGTGGACGTTTCATGCTTAGCACAGCTCCCTGTGTCCTGTCACTTCACTCAACATTCAGCAAGCCATGGGGTCAGGCTGAGACTGTCCTCTTTAATGAACCAGCAGATAATGGCCTATGGGGGCCCTGGACAGACATGACACAAATTGCCATGTCCTCTGACTGGGATTAGTGGTAATTACTGTTCGCCTTGGCAGATCAATGGGATAGCAGCGCAACACGTAGAGACCACCCTGTGTCACACGCTAGCCTAATACCAACACTCATAAGGGGACAATCTTAGGGAGACAATGCTCGGCTGACTTAAAAAGAAGGGTACTGTGTACATTTAGGCAGTCACTGTATTGTCCTAAAACCAATCCATCTGGACTTTTAGTTCTCTGCAACACAGCTGCTAAAGAGGCAGCAGTAATCTCAATGGTTGAGTCAAACCCAAAGTCTGTATATAAAGATGGATGACTCACTTCCCACTTCCACCCACTGTACAATAGTGAAGCCAAAATATTCCGGACACGGGCACTGCCATCTTGTAATTTTGGAGCCAGAGTCTACGCAGTAGTAATCTATAGTTTTCTCTAGAAAACTCTACAGTTTTCTGTTGCACGACTATTACAACTTTTGAACGATCACATTTTTCTCCCATTCCGGAATGCTGTTTGGTCTAGCCAGACCCTCCTCTGCAGTGTTGTGGAGATAGGTATCAAAGTCCTGCCCATACAAACGCCCGACCAATGGCAAGTCAATCACGGCTGTCAATCATGACGTCTCACCCCGTTTTTATAGCATCAAATAAATAATAACCACACTTATCAGAAGAATCAACACTTGAACAAACATCAGCGTGATAAGAACTACCTAAAATTATAGTATAATACTAACAATTGATGTAACTCTATCGCTTATCATATATGGTCAGGTTTTATAGTATACCTTTGAAAACCTTTCGGCCAGGCTAGCAGAGTCAGCGCAGACTGGTGAGTTGATTTCCCTATCCTGATGACCGATTCATAGGCCTATTCCATCACCATCCATCGTCAGCCACATTAAGCACAACTAATATCTGTAAAATAGACAATTCAGTATGCATTTTACGGTGCTGACAGAGAGGCAACTGGTGAGTTTCTGTGCCTTCTAGAACAAAGAAGTTGTTGGCAGCCCTCTCAGAGTAGAGAAGTGGTCAGTGGCTCTGCAAAATAGTCTCTGGAAGGAACTTGTTTTGGTGGAACATTTGCCCCCCCTTCAAAAGAAAATGCCACGTACAATATTAAATGAAATTAACTGTTCACCCAATACAGTAATGTGAGCTATTTAAATTAGCTGGATACATGGTTAAACCTCATTAGCTCTTACCAGTATATCTCCATGTGTACTTCATCCACAGCAATCCCACCAATCAGTCCCAAAACGTCCCAGTTAGAGAGGAAATGCCGTAAACATATTCTTTGTAAGTCTTCACAATCATTCTTTCAGGGGAAAGAACCAAGCAGGCCTGCCTTGTTGCACCATCCATTTTTGATTTTTGACATTTTCAGCATGTATCTTGCTCGTTGCTGTTCAACAGCATTCCAACTATTGTTATTCTGTTCCTTATAAACTTCTTCTTATTCCCTCTTCCGTACGTTTTTTTGGCTCTCCGTAACTTCTGCATACTTTCAGCTATTAAAACCATTCAACTTTTAAAATGTTCAGCTCTTTCAGCTAATGATGGGACTTCTTCAACTTTTTTTCTACTATTTATACTTTTTTAAATATTAAGCTTTTTAACACTTTTCTTTTAACATTGAAGTCAATGAGAGCATGCTTCAAATCCTTCAAATCCTCTACTGCTTCAAAATGTATCTCCTCCTACATTCTTTCACCTACAGACGTGATTCAAACTTTAAACTGTTCACAAAAACTTAAGTATTAGAAAATATCTTTTCAGTTTGATATCTTTTACAGTTTTTGTGAAAAAGCTGTTTAAGTTTAGTGATGATTTCAGAATTTTTCTGCGTTTCTAATGAATGTGTGTTGCGTCTGCCAGAGTGAGTGATGTCATCAAGTAGAGTGTGGAGCCTTAAAAAATTATCTTTGTCCCTTCTCTATAAATTGCTCTCACACCCACAATTTTTACTTCTCATACACAATGTATACATCAAAATGTAGGTATTTTTGTCTAGTTTCAGCCAATGTGCTCATTTATGCGATTTGAGTTATACATTTGGCTCGATGAGCTTCCAAATGACAACAGTTCCAAATCTTCCTCCATTCGCTGCCATGTTAAACATCCTCCACATTTCCCAACGAAACTCATAGCGAACC